>NC_046327.1:5294478-5894478 GCF_009819535.1 Lacerta agilis | reverse complement strand
TAAGGTATCGTCAGCTGAAGCAGCAATGGGAGATCAAATCTGAAGAAGCAGAACTATTGCAAACCAAGTTGCAGCAAAGTTCCTATTACAAACAGCAGGAAGAATTGAATACATTGAAAAATACAATTGGTGAGAAGAAAACGGTGATAGTGTATTTTAACTGGCTATATGTACTGTTACTTTGGGTTAGAGTCTGCAAGCCAGTTGCTTAGCGAGGGAAATGACTTTTTAAAAATAATAATCGTTTTAAAAGGTAAATTAAGTCAATGTGGTAATTTGGTAACTTTTTGTATTTCTTGCCGGTGGTTAATATTTATCTTTCTCCAAAGGAGAATTAGCCTCTTTAATCTTGGGTAGCTTTCTGCAAAGTGCATTCTACGTTGAGTCACTGGTGCTTGACATCCGTGGTAGCCAGGGAAATCATTCAGATCAGATCCCAGCCTCGCAAAGTGGTGCAGGACTGGTATTGCTTTGGCAAGGGCTGGGCTGGTGTGATGGGTTCCATTCACCCTCCATGCCTCCCCCCCGCCCCCCAATGACATGTGCACATACCTGCCCTGGGCGCCAGAAAACCACGCTACGCCACTGGCTGAACCTTCGTCTTTATCAGTAGGCATTACAAGGCTGTCATATTACTTTAAAGCGGACAGAATTTTTAACTTTCAAAAAACGTCGTCATGCCTTTACAAAAGGAACATTTCATTTTCTCTCGAGGTTTTCTTGGGGGGGGGGGTGCTTCGAACAGAATTGCTGTAGTAGCTTTCTGCCCAGAAGTTTGTGATCAGCAGCCTCTTCCTTTTCAGAGGAAAGTGAGGAGACTTTGAAGAAAACAAAAGAGGTTCAGAAAAAAGCAGAGGAAAAGCTCAAAGTGCTGGAAAACAAAATGAAAAATGCTGGAGCAGAAAGGGAAAAAGAGTTGAAAAATGCCCAGCACAAGCTTGATGGAGCAAAAAAAAAAGCTGATGCTTCCAGCAAAAAGATGAAAGAAAAGGAGCAGGTAAAACCTTTGACAACAGTGTATTGGTGCCCAAACATTTAAATAGTTTTGAAATTAACTGAAACTTGTGATTGTTCCTAAACATTGTGGAAATGTCTCCTTGGGAATCCCGGATGTTCCCAGGAAGCTTATTTGGGGCTTCTTCGTAAGAGGATCAATAACAGCAGAAGAGCTCTCACATTGCAAACAGCTTGTTTTGTGTGTGTTCTGAGCGTACATTTCATGTTATGCTGCCATGACATCCATCAGAACTGGCTTAGGGCACCCCATGAAGGGAGAGTGCATTGTCAAGCCATGCCCCAGACAGAATTGCCTGCCACAAGCAAGTATTGTGGGGAAGGCACTTAGGTGGTCCTTGGAAGACAGTTGGATGTGGAAAAGCTTTCTACCGTCAAGAGAAGCTTGGAAAACATTTGCCCAACCCACCTTGGGAGTGTAATGTGCATAATTTCATTAGATTAAAACCAAGCAAGTGCTATCCGTGCAGCACAAATAATATGAATGCTTTGTCAGGAGCAAGTCCCACTGCGTTCAGTGGGGCTTGCTCCCAAAGAACTGCAGCCATGATGGGTGTTGTTGTTTTTTGTTTGCTTGCTTTGTTCAGGAAGCTGAAGCTCTAGCATTGGAACTTGAAGAGCTAAAACGGGAACAAAACTCTTATAAGCAACAGCTTGAGGCGGTGAATGAAGCTATGAAATTGTTCCAAGAGAAGGCTGAGGTCACTTCAGCCGAGGTAGCAAAAAACAAGGTAAGTCTTGTCATTCTGATTTAATGAAAGCTGCAACCTGACATGTCTTCTTGAACTCTCGAGTTTTAAGAAAAGAGGAGCCGATGAGTCAATACCCCAAACATATCCTAAAATACTATGCTGGCAAGTCCCATTTTTGTGCTTGCCAAGTCCCTCCGTTGACATTCTGTTTTGTCTCTTGAATCATTTCTTGAGGATGGGGGACTTCCCCTTGCCTGTAAGGGTCCACACTCTAGCTTCTTTAAATCTTGAATGCTTTTTTTGTTTTGAGTTTTAATACGTTAACACTTACTATTTTAAATATTTCCAGTCCACATTTAATTGTAATCAGTGTGGGGAGATAATTGTCTCCTTTGCTGTTCAGGAATCCGTAAAGAATGCTCAAGAGGAACTGGCTAAGCAGAAAGCTGTGGTGATGGCCCAGGACAAAGAAATCAAAGCCAAATCTACAGAGGCTGTGAAATATAAAGAACAAAATAACAAGGCGCAGCTTACGATCAAGGAGCTGGAACACAGTATCAGCAAACACAAGCAGGAGGCTTCCGATGCTTCTGCAAAGGTATGTTAACAAATCTGCTTCCCCACCAGTGAGTAAGATCCCTATTTCTGATACTTTTAACTGTGTTTCAATTTAAAATGTGCATATTGTGGGCAGAGATGAATTATAAGGGATGTATTGGCTGCTGAGTAAGCCAAAGGAGTGCATTGCTTGTTCATCTCCCATTGCCATTGCTTGGCTTACTTTATCTATTAAAGGTGATGCAGCTGCAAAAACCTTGTGATCCTACTAGCAAATGCAAGATTAATATCCCAAACAGAAGCTTCCCTAACAGATTTCCTCCTCTCATTGCAAGATAAACTTGCCCTCTCATTGCAAGATAAAGATGCAACACAATATCAACACTGAACCCAATAAATTTTCATACTTGAAGTTTTGGGGGATTCCCACAGCACGCAGTTTGGAATTGCTGTCCTAAGAGTTACAGAAACATTTGGGGGGGGTAGATAAATATGACTCTATAAAAGTTCTAGACTTTTTTTGTTTTTTACAGGTTGCCAAAATGCTGAATGACTATGAATGGATAGCTTCAGAGAAAAACCTTTTTGGCCAGCCAAACACAGCTTATGATTTCAAAACTAACAATCCAAAAGAAGCTGGCCAGAGACTTCAGAAATTGCAGGAAAAGAAAGAGAAGTTGGGCAGGAATGTCAACATGAGAGCTATGAACATGCTTACAGAGGCAGAAGAAAGAGTTAAGTCACTTTCACTCCACTCTTTCCCCCTGCCACCTCCCAGTTACTGTGTACACAGCCAAACCATATCCTGCATTAAAGGTAAAGGGACCCCTGACCATTAGGTCCATTCGTGTCCAACTCTGGGGTTGTGGCGGTCATCTCGCGTTAATAGCTGAGGGAGCTGGCACACAGCTTCTAGGTCAGAAAGAAACGCCGTTTACCTTCCCGTTGGAGCGGTACCTATTTATCTACTTGCACTTTTTACGTGCTTTCGAAGTGCTAGGTGGGCAGGAGCAGGGACCGAGCAACGGGAGCTCACCCCGTCGCGGGGATTCGAACCACCAACCTTCTGATCGGCAAGCCCTAGGCTCTGTGGTTTAACCCACAGCGCCACCCGCGTCCCATATGCTGCATTACCCTACCCTAATGTGGAAGCAGCATGTTTAGATAGTGAACAACAAACTGGATGGCTTTAGATGCATGACTATACAGAAAGTGGGCAATATCTAGCTAACATGTCCTGTCAGCATGATGATTTTCATTTGTCCAGTGCCTGCCTCACGCCCTCCCCAGATCTGCTCCAGAGAATTGGGGGAGCCCCTAGAGTAAATTTAGAGGGAAGGTGTGTAGCGGAGGAGAGTGTCAAGGCAGAGAGGGGATTTTTCCAATGAGCAAGCAGAAATCCTTGTGCTGATGGAATGCTTTTGTTGGCTACTGCCCAGTGTTTTTCTGTGTACTTCAAGCAAAAGACCTCCATAACATTCTTAAAGGAGTCATTCAAACTTCCTGTTAATGAGCTATAATTATTAGCAGGTTTTTACCCAGCTGCCTAAAGCATTCAGGTGCCTGGTGCCAGAATGGCCAACCCATATGATATGGAAAACTGCAGCCAATGGCAAGAGGGGCTGTGCCACTGCTGCTAAGAGAGAGCTTCTGTGACATCAGAGCAGGTCAGCCAATGACGGCAAAAAAGGCAGTACAGGCCAGTGCTGTCAAGTATCCCGTTTTCCCCGGGAATCTCCCTTATTTCAAGCAGTTTCCCGCTGCTATCCCTTATTTTTTATATCCCTTTAATTTCCCGTTTTTTTCAAAGGAAGCAGCTCCTCTCCCATCCCCTGCTAGCCAGGGACTGGGAAGACCTCGCCTCCTTGCAGCCTCAAAGCAAGCGGGAGCCATTTCCCGCGCTTACAGGTGTCGTAGCCCACGGGCAGCGTTTCCAAAATACAGTAAGCCTACTACGTGCGTTCACACCAGTGCCACCCACTTTTGCTTCTGGCTCCGCCCACCACTGCCATGTGACTGTCCCCAGGATAGGTGAGGCTGCTGATCCCTTATTTTCAAATACGAAACTTGACAGCTATGGTACAGGCAAAAGAGACCGTTACTGGTATATAGTAGAAGGATTCTGCTTTTTGTTCCAAACTATCAGTGTAGTATCAAGCTTCTGCAGCATTGGTTCATACTTCCACACCGCCAAATAAATACTGACAACTCCACAAAGCACTAAATTCCCTGACCCTAAAAGGACATTCTTTACCCTGCTTTTCTGAAATTGCTCAACCACACACTAAAAATCAAGGAAAACTGCAAGTTCTACAGCCTAATCTGCCCCATTCCAAGTCACATGATTTTCAATCTTGTCTGTTTCTAGTACAATGACTTGATGAAGAAGAAAAGAATTGTTGAGAATGACAAGTCTAAAATTCTTGCGACAATTGTAGAACTTGACCAAAAGAAAAATGAAGCTTTAAATGTTGCCTGGCAGAAGGTAGGTCTCTTTAGTTTGATAACTCTTCTGTACATGGGCTGAAGAATAAACTTAATTTCATAGGTCTTTTTTATGGATTACCCAAAATACATTGTCTATTTAACTATTACTTGAGATGCACAAAAGTCCCATAAAGCAAAATGAGTGGCAAAAAAAGACCTTTGTCGCCTATGGAATTGTTATGTGCTAGAAATGGAAGACATGATTCAGGTCTCGGTCTTACTCAAAAGAACTTCTAAAAATATGATTGCTGTGTTCAATTTCCCAGGTAAACAAAGACTTTGGCTCCATTTTCTCGACACTTTTGCCTGGGTCCAATGCTATGCTGTCTCCTCCTGAGGGCCAAACTGTTCTAGATGGTCTCGAGTTCAAAGTTGCTTTGGGGAACACCTGGAAGGAAAATTTAACTGAATTAAGTGGGGGCCAAAGGTTAGTGTGATTGATTTTGTGCTACATTAGCATTTATAAATATAAGACAACTGTTAAATTTCTCTTCTGTCCACCCTTTCCCATCCTTGTCCTATACCACAGGGATATCAATTTTTTATGATACATTGTTCTGTGTAATAGTCTGGATACTGACCTTGCTAAGTTTCATGAGTTCAGTGAAAAAATGGTGAAATGTTCTTAATAATTGGAAATAATAAAAGAATAGGAGTTGGGAAGCTAAACTAAAATAGCTGCTAAGAAATCGGTCGGAAAGTTTAAAAACGCAACTGTGGGCTCGGCCTCCATTAAGCTAATAAATAGTTTTATATGTGTGGAAATGTCTATAGAGGTATAGCAATATACTGTGGTCTGCAATTTCCAAGGATCTTTATTCTGGTGTCTACAATATGGGGAATGCAGAGTGGTGCGTGAACTTGGTTTTAGGAGAAAAATACTGGCCAGAGGAGGTAGCAAACTGACAAATTTGACTAGCCCAAAATGAGCTCACCTGATTACTAGGTTCCTTGGGAATATTCAGTTTCTTGGGAATAGGTCCACCTTGGAATCCTTGTGGGTGTGGCGAGGTGGTCCAAGGGCTGCTGACTCTCCTTCACTTACTTGGCGAGACAGGGAAGATGGGATCCATACTAATGCTTACTTGCTGTTTACCAGTAAGTGCATAACCTGCACTCATTAAAATTGGTCCAACTGCTCTGGCTACCAATTAAATTTCTGAGTTCAATTCAAAGCAATGATTTTGTCCAGTAAAGTATTACGCAGCTCAGAATCCCAATTCCTCAAGGGCTTCCTCTCCTCGTATGAACTTGCCTGAATTCTGCAATCTTCATCAGAGGCCCTTTCTTTGTGTGCTTCACCTGAGGGAGGTACACAGGATGGGCACATGGAACAGACCCTTTCAGTTTTGGCCCCTTCTCTAGAATGCTTTCCTCAATAAAGCATACCAGGTACTGTCAATTTTAATTGTTTGTCAGCAGCCCAAGGCGTTTTCACTTGGTCAGGTGTTCTCTTTTTGTGGCTGATGGTAAGACTTTATCGTGTTATTGAACAAATATTTTAGATATTACATATCATAAACTGTTTTGAATCTTTTTTTAAAAAAAATGTTATTCATTCGTATTTTATCTTGCTAAGTTGTTTTGAGATTCTTTCTGTATGGTGACAAACAAATGTAACAAATCTTCAGTGCATCTAAACTGTTTATGCACTTGAGCAGTATTGAGGTTTACATGATGTCGTTGTTTAACTCAAAATTTTCAAGACCTAGCTGTGTCACTTTGCATTAATCTCAAAGAGAGAAGTATTGTGAAGTATTAATTAAATCCTTCTACTCCAGAAAGCTAAAAAAAGAGTGTCCGTTATTGAAAATAGGGATACAGGTATTCACATATAAAACCTGGATGTGAATGGTTCTCTATTTTTGTTTTGCATTTCAGGTCTCTTGTGGCTTTATCTTTGATATTAGCCATGCTTCTCTTCAAGCCAGCTCCAATTTACATCTTGGATGAAGTAGATGCAGCCCTTGATCTGTCACACACCCAGAATATTGGACAGATGCTTCGAACCCACTTCAGGCATTCCCAAGTAAGAAGCTAGTAAATGAGTGTAATTTTCACAGAGTATCTTCTGAACAAATGCTTCTGGGTCTTTGAAGGGTTCTAGTTCTCTCTCTTATCAGGGGTACATTTGTTCATCTCGTATCTCGGTTGCTCGTTCTTTCTATAAAAGCAAGAGGAGTAAATGGAGATTCCCACAGAATATTAAAAACACTATAAATCATCAAACATTAAAAACTTCCCTAAACAGGGCTGCCTTCAGATGTCTTCTAAAAGTCGTATAGTTATTTCTCTCCTTGACATCTGCGGGGAGGACATTCCGCGGGGCAGGCATGACTACTGAGAAGGCCCTCTGCCTGGTTCCCTGTAGCTTCACTTCTTGCAGTGAGGGAACTGCCAGAAGGTCCTTGGAGCTGGACTTCAGTGTCCAGGCTGAACAACAGTGCTTGGGCAGATTTTAGCTGTTCATGAGAGGACTGCTGTTAGACACTGTTGCATTCCACTGATAACTGTTTCAGACATATGCTTAACAATGTGCTTTTTCGGTTCCTAGTTCATTGTGGTATCGCTGAAGGATGGTATGTTCAACAATGCAAATGTGCTCTACAAGACAAAGTTTGTGGACGGCATTTCCACTGTGGCACGATATACTCAGGCTCTGCATAACGGCACAGCACAGCCAAGAGGGGAAAAGTCAAAAACGAAGCGTCAGAGAGCAGAGGCAGCTGTCTGACAACATCTATTGCACCCATTTGAAACTATATATGATTATATTATACAAACCTGTCTTGTACCTTAGTAGTGATGATATTTCATATTTTTTGGATGGAATTCAAGCTACTTTTTGCAGCTGTTAAACTGCTGGCTTTGGCTCAGTTTTATGTTTATATTTCTGAACTATCATGGCAGTTCATCTGTTTGAGGCAGCTTTAAATGGTAGTAAAATCTAGTCATGCATCATTATTTTGCATTTAAATTCAAAAATTTGTTAATATTTATTACTTCTGTTCTCTTGTTGCCGGCTAGTATATATACCTTTTAAGCATTGAGTATGTAATTTGTTTGCACTTCACATAAAGTAAACTGTGCATTGAAACTGAACTTACCTGTCTCGGTTTGATGATCAAATTATTCAACAGAGCAGGGGGAAGCCAACATGGTGCACTTCAGAGGTTGAAGGACTCCTGTAATTCCTGAGCATTAGTCATGCTGACTGGGAACTGATGGGAGTCCGACGAGCTCTGGAGGGCACCAGGTTGATTACTCCTACAACAGAGCTTAGCTTTGATCAAGAGTGGGAAAGAGGGAGCGTAAGAACGACATAAAAGATGTCTTTCTTTTTGTATAGTTTATGAAGTGTTCATCTTTGATTTAATAAACCAGTTGGGACTCAATGGTCTCTTTCTGCTCATTGCTTCTGAATTTACCACAGAAATTGGTAAACAGACTTAGCATATCATTTTGCATATGGTTAGCAAGATTGTGTTTTAAAAAATAATAATTACAATAATGGGCAAGGTGTCTTAGACATAAGCAGGCAAGGAGGGAATCCGAAGACAGTAAAGTTCAGTTGGGCTGGAACCGGCAAATTCATGTGTTAGATCCATTTAAAACTGGTTCCTTCTCTAATCCTAGTTGTCCAGGGAGGATGAGCAGCCTTTCTATTCTCTCTCACGGGCCTGGCCTTACTAATGGTTTCTGCAAAAGTGCATCATTCATCTCCGTGTACCTGGCACTCAGAGGTGCACTGCACCCCCCAGGGATCCCTGTAGAAACATGCTCTCCCATAGCACACTGACCTGGCACCAAAATGGGCATTTTGCTAGCATGTAACTGAAGGCAGTTGATAGAATGATCCATCCAGAAAATGAGATGCTCAGTGTTGGGTAATGTGTGCTGAACTTTTTAGGGTAAATCCTAACAGTCTTTCATTTGAATCATTGGTTGTCTCTGAGGACGGTGTTCCTTGAACAGTTCTTAGTCCTTCACAGAAAAGCCTTAGCTTACCTCAAATACATAGAAGACTGTATGTATGTTTGGGAATTGGGCTAAAGCTAGATTATCCTTGAGGTCCCTTTGAACTTGACGATTCGGTTTCTAACTATAAAGGTAAGAGGACGACTCTGGGTTAGGTATCTTGGCATCGTTTGAAATTAAAATAGTCTGTTAAACCATACTTTCTGATACAGGTGGGTAGCCGTGTTGGTCTGCCATAGTCAAAACAAAATCAGGTATCTGAAGAAGTGTGCATGCACACGAAAGCTCATACCAAGAACAAACTCAGTTGGTCTCTAAGGTGCTACTGGAAAGACTTTTTGGTGTGATCCTCAGGTTATGTGGCACTGCTAGATGTTTTTGTTTGACAAAACTCAGCTTGTCTTTAAAAATATTTTTCTGTCTTCCCACATGCCAAGGGGGGGAGTCTTTTAAATCACTTTGTAATGTGAATATAGACCTGGACTGAGCAGCAGAGGGCGATCTTAATATAGCTGTAGCTGAAAAAAGCAAGTGTGTGACTGTAAAAATAAATTCATTCATTCATTATTTTTGGCTGGCCTTTCTATACTCGCAGGAACATGTTGGCACTTTGAAACTTCTTAAAAATGTGGGTTGGTACAGCTCCACAGTGCTTTTTAAATGTACCAGTAAAGGGGAATATGATGTGCATCTTCACAAGCATTGTGCTGCTTTCCAATGCATCGAAATGCAACCACGCCATGGGGTTATGCTGCAGCAGGAGCAGAGGGCCTCCTTCCAACCAGGGAGCCACATTTCGGGGGGGGGGGCAAAGCTAGAGTCAAAGGGACAGGACAATGGATGCATGAGTTGTCATTGTCCAGAAAGTTCAAGGTTGCATCCCAGCCAGGTGGAAACATACTTGGTGCAAATCATGACCAGTGAAGGGTCCGGCCTGGGAAGTGTGTTGAGGGCTGTTTAGAGAGACCTGGAGGGCCATATCCAGTCCCTGAGCTTGAGGTTCCCTACCCATGTGCTACAGGCTGTAGAAAGACTTGCATTTTTTTACAAATAGCGGGAGGTGCTGTCAGATCTTGAGAACAATTGTGTGCTTTTATGAAATATGTTTTGTGACGGGTGTTAGTTTAAAAGCAACACACACACCCTCTGTGAACCCAATTTCCCAAAGGCTGCAATCCTGCTGGGAGTAAGCCCTATTGAACTCAGTAGGTCACACTCTGGAGTAGACATGATTGAGATGGCAGCGTGCTTGCTCTACTCTTCCCTTTGGCTTCCTCTCATAGGCTGTTCAGAGAGAAAGAAAGGTTTCCATGCATGTGGTTCCAGCCCCAGCCCCTGATGTCTCCAGCTTGGGCAGAGAAAAGACTCCTGCTTCAAACTCCAAAGAGCTGTGCCAGCCAGCACAGAGACAGTACTGGTCCTTGGTGGACCAATGGTTTTCACTCAGTATAAGGCAGATTCTTATTTTCAGAGGCGTACCTAGTCTTTGGCAAGGAGGTGCATTGTCGGCTCTGAAGCAGGGGAGAGACCATGGACCAGAAACTCGAAAAGTTTGCTTTTTGTCGCCTTTAGCGCTCTGCCAGCGACTTCCTTTGCCATCGGGGTTGGCTCTGCTCTTCCTCCCCTCCTCCTCTTGGTCCATCCGTCTACTTTCCTCCTTCCCTCTGCTTGCTGCTTCCCCTCCTAGCCACTCTGAAAAGAATAGAGTAGGCATTGAAGACAGCTGATCTATGAATGTGTAAGTCTTATCCTTTAAGAGGAAGGGAAGAGTGCTATTTCGGAAGCTGTGTCTGCATACTCCTACATTTAGGAATCGGTGGGCCTACTGCCTTTCTTTGTACTTGCTGAAGGAATTACAAGGCAAATGCTTTTTAAGGTTCTAGCTTTCTGGAAATTCTTTATACAGGTGAAACTCGAAAAATTAGAATATCGTGGAAAGGTTCATTTCTTTCAGTAATTCAACTTAAAAGGTGGAACTAATATATGAGATAGCTCGCTTTGCATGTCATGAGTCTATGTCAAGCCTTTATTTGTTATAATTGTGATGATTATGGCGTACAGAAAAGAAGAAGAAGAAGAGTTTGGATTTGATATCCCGCTTTTCACTACCCGAAGGAGTCTCAAAGCGGCTAACATTCTCCTTTCCCTTCCTCCCCCACAACAAACACTCTGTGAGGTGAGTGGGGCTGAGAGACTTCAGAGAAGTGTGACTAGCCCAAGGTCACCCAGCAGCTGCATGTGGAGGAGCGGAGACGCGAACCCGGTTCCCCAGATTACGAGTGTGCCGCTCCTAACCACTACACCAAACTGGCTCTCAACCACTACACCAAACTGGCTCTTACAGCTGATGAGAACCCCAAATTAACAATTTAAGCTTTTGGGGTTTTCATCAGCTACACGCCATAATCATCACATTTATATAACAAGCAAAGGCTTGACATATCTCACTTTGCATGTCATGAGTCTATCTCATATATTAAACTCCAGTAGCTAATGAAAAAAATTGCTTACATAAGTGGACATATCCACGATATTCTAATTTTTCGAGTTTCACCTGTATACTGCTTTAGGTGTTTGACACAAAGCAGGTCCACAATCCAGAGAACTGTGGCTGTTGCCCTCTCGTGCTGCTGTGTAAAGCAAACCATGGGTGCCCTAATTGTTTTGAAGAAGTGGTGGTGGACGGGCAGGGCCCGGATTCAGAATGCAGGACAAAAGCGACCATTTTGTCACTGGGTGAAAAAATAATTCTTTTTGCTCTGCAGAAGAGTGGGTACTGGAATTTCTCTCAGCCAAGCTTTGAATACCAGTCTGTGTTATCCAATGCCTGTCCTTTTCTGGTATGCTCATATGGATGGGACAAATGGAAATAATGTTTTTATGCACTTAGAGTGTGTGTGTGTTACTGTAATAACTATGAAATGACTCATGGGGTTGAACCACATTATTCTCATGACGTTTCGTGAAAGAGTCACCTGAGAAAACAGCCACCACCAAAATGTTCGGTCACAATGAGTTTTAACAGACATAATAAAGCAAAGGGTGTTTTCCAAGAGAATATCTTGATTTGCTCATGATAATAAAAAAAGCATTGTTATACGGAGGAATTTCTAAAAAAATGGTAAAAATGTCTAGAAGATTTGGGGGGGGTAGCTCAACAACTCCCCACCCACCCCTCCAAAAAAAACCTCAAGAACTTCTGTGTCCAGATTTTCACTTTTTGAAATATGGCAACCCTACAGTAGGGGGGGGGGACATTGGGAAAGGGGATTTAGATTTTGTGTCAAAGCCTGTCTCTGGAAACCTCAACAGTAACCAGGAGATGTTGCAGTCAAGCTTCAATTTTGTTCTCAGAAACAAATATTTGAGCTTCTGTATTTAACACAGAGGCAGCCTTTTTAAATCTTTTTTGGCTAGCACTCCTTGCTTTGTATGTTTGAAGAGGATGGCTTTGGACTGCTGGATCTTAGGGTGAAGAAGTCTTGAGATTGTTTCTCAATGTTTCTGATTTGGAATGAAGAATAAAGGGCAGGCAGAAGGTATATTGTGAGTGAGCAATAGATCAACGACCAGTTTCAAACAGACAGCTAGTTAGTAACTCCCTGGAATCTTGCTCGGATGCCTGATTATCGTCTTCCAAAGCAATTGCTCTATTCCGAACTTAAAATGGAAAGCGTAATGCTGGTCATCAACAAAAGAGGTTTAAAGACTCTCTCAAGGCAAATCTTTAAAAATGTAGTATAAACACTGACAACTGGGAAACACTGGGCTGTGAGCGCTCCAATTGGAGAGCAGCCTTTCCCAAAGGTGTCATGGGCTTTGAAGATGCTTGTACTCAGGACAAAAAGGAAGAAACGAGCTAAGGGGAAGGCATGCTTGGCAAACCCTCACTGTGATCAACTCCTGCCTTGAAACCTATGTCCCCACTGTGGAAGGACGTGTGGCTCCAGAATTGGCCTCCACAGTAACTTACGGACTTACTGTTAAAGACTCCAGAGAAGCGGACACGGGGCAATGGATTCAAACGACAAGAAAGAAGATTCCACCTAAACATTAGGAAGAACTTCCTGACAGTGAGAGCTGTTCGGCAGTGGAATTTGCTGCCAAGGAGTGTGGTGGAGTCTCCTTCTTTGGAGGTCTTTAAGCAGAGGCTTGACAGCCATCTGTCAGGTATGCTTTGATGGTGTTTCCTGCTTGGCAGGGGGTTGGACTGGATGGCCCTTGTGGTCTCTTCCAACTCTAGGATTCTATGACTGTGTTCATGGAAGACAATCTTAGCTACAAGTGATTGCCGAAGAAGAAGGAATCTTGCAAAAAAATAAAAAATGCTGGACCACTCAGACCTTCCTCTGATCCAGCAAGGACCTTGTGTTCTTGAGCAAGCAGCCATACTCCATAGTGCTTAACAAAGATGAATTATACCTAAGAGATATTGACCTATGAATGCCTTTAAAACGTGTGCCGTGTCAGACGGAAAGCAGCCAACCCGCTGTTCCAAGTGCAAAGCTTGCTTCCCTCGTTAATTCTTCCACAATGTTGTTTTTAAGATTTCCTTTGCAGTATACAAAAGGTAAATATCCCTGCTTTCTAAATCTACAGGATGCCTTAAATAACCCTTTCTTTCGGCTTATTATCCTATGAAAGCTTATTGGCTTTAGAGGCAATTGTCTTAGAATGGTATGAAATGCTTTTGGAGCCCTGGCGGTTTCCTTCCTGTTTGAGTTTAAAGGATTTTCCCACTGGAATCATATATGGTTGTGTTTTCCCTTCTTATGGGAAGTTGGTTTTCATTAGAAAATATATTGTAATGCAAACAAGCTGAGGAGGTTGTGACCATCTCATAAATTTATGAGCGGGGACTATGGATTACTGAGTACTTTGAGTTCTTAAAGCTCCCACATAGAGAAAAATGAAACCATTATTAAAAACACCAGGGGTGTGTGTGTGTGTGTGTGTTTTAAAAAATAGTTTGTGCGCTTTCCCCTCCAACTGGGTTTGTATGAGGCAGAAGGGAAGTCTGTGGTGTTGAGTCAGTATGTTTGCCAGTTTTCTAAGTTTTCCACAGCGATTTGAGGTTTAGATGTTCTTCTCTCCAAATCTTGGGGAATAGGCATTGATGTTCTGGGAGACAGAGAGCTAGCCAGACTCTACAGAGTAGTGCATGGCTTAGACTGGTAATAATAATAATAATAATAATAATAATAATAATAATAATAATAAATTTTTATTTATACCCCGCCCTTCCCAGCCAAAAACCGGGCTCAGGGCGGCTAACACTAATTAAAATCACAGCAAAAACATAAAAACAATCAATTTAAAATACAGATTAAAATACAAATTTAAAAATTCAAAATTAAAACTGCAGTCTCATTTCCAAATAGCCCACCAATAAAAGAATGAAGCATAACTATCAAACAGAAACCAACCCAAAGGCCAGGTGGAACAGCTCCAGGTGGAACAGTAACACAGGCATATACCCCAACAGACAGTGTATGTAGGGCTTTTTTCCAGGGGAACTCACAGGTACTCAGTTACAACTCCTCTCAGGTGGGTTCTGGCAAGTGGTTCCCCCCTGGGGGTATTCAGAGGTACACAGTACCAGCACCTTTCCTCCCAAATGTTAAACGTGTGACACTGTTATTATGATGGAATAGGACGCGCTGTGGTCTAAACCCCTGAGCCTAGGGCTTGCCGATCAGAAGGTCGGCGGTTCGAATCCCCATGACAGGGTGAGCTCCCGTTGCTTGGTCCCTGCTCCTGCCAACCTAGCAGTTCGAAAGCATGTCAAAGTGCAAGTAAATAAATAGGTACCGCTCCATTGGGAAGGTAAACGGCGTTTCTGTGCGCTGTTCTGGTTCGCCAGAAGCGGCTTTGTCATGCTGGCCACATGACCTGGAAGCTGTCTGCGGACAAAACGTCAGCTCCCTCTGCCTATAGAGCGAGGTGAGCGCCGCCACCCTAGAGTCGCCCGCTACTGGACCTAGCAGTCAGGGGTACCTTCCAGATGATACAGTATTTGACTCAAAATCCCATCAGCCCCAGACAGCAATGCCAACGGTGACAGAAGATGTGAGGAGTAATCCAACACAATATGGAAGACCAGGGGCGTAGCAAGGTAAATTGGTACCCAGGGGCAAAAAAAAAATTGTCACCCCTCCCCCCGGGCATGGGAAGGTCAGGTGGTACCTGGTGCGGAAGATTTATTGTAAACCCCCCATTGATTCCCCCCCCCGCCGCAAAAATGGTTTTACGTTATTTCATATTTTCTTACAAAGGAATAATAACAAGTAATAATAATAATAAACTTTTATTTATATCTCACCCTCCCCGGCCGAAGTCGGGCTCAGGGTGGCTAACATCAGATACATAACATTGGTATAAAATCAAACAATAATTAAATTACCTCCTAAAAACATCTCAAAATCAAATTAAAGTCTAATTAGAAGGCTTTCCACAGGGTTAGGGTTGGGAACAGTAAGTGCTCCACTGAACTGAAATTTCAGCCTTCACGGCATAGGAAAACAGCCAAGTGAACAGCTATTTTGGTGGAGGAGGGTCAAGATATTAACCGATATGCATGAAATTTCATATATAGCTATGTAATCCCTAGTATAGTAAGATAAGACCTTCGGAGCAGGCATTAAAAAAAATTCAGGAAAAAAAAAATTTTCAAAAAAAATTGTTCCTTGATAATTTGTCACCCCGTCCATTATGGAGCATGGGGCGGTCCGCCCCCCACCCCCCTTGCTACACCCCTGTGGAAGACACCCTGCTAGGCTGACCCTTGTGTAGTGAATTGGCCCTCCTGGCTTGCCATATTGGAAGCAGCCAGAACCGCTCTCTGGAACTGTGCTTTTAGTTCCGGTTCTGCCTTATAATCCCTCCTCGCAGCTATTTCCCTCTGAGCAAATCAGGAAGAATGTTCAGTAAACAGATTATCTGTAAGCCACCCGTAATTATTTGATGATGCAAGCCCATAAGAACGGCAGTGACAAGGGATTATTACCTGAGGTGTGGATCATCCACAGAGCACCACAGAAGGTAACAGGCAACACCGCACGCCGCAAGTTATCTGTTTGTTAATTATTTATTTGGATGGCGTCTTGTTACGCCTCCTTCCGGCCACTCCTGCAGCCAAGCTGGGGCCAAACGTCTCGCTCTGCTTTTCTTTGGACCACATCAGTGAGGCCGAGAGGGGAGGTTTTGTCGTCTGGGGCAGCCCAGGACCTCCAAACACATCGGCCAGGATTGCGCCCCGGAGACGTCACTTGGATGTTGCTAATACAGTGGTTTGACTTTGTCCCGTCCCCCCCCCCCAGAGGTGCGCCTCATTGTCTCTGGAGACAGCCGGGTGCCAACCACCCCGCTGTTTAGCCAAAAAGGCTCCCAAAGTGACTTACATAAAACCTGTTAAAACAAGACAGTCCTTGATCACAGGCTTACAGTTTAAAAATGACAACATGCAAGGGGAAAGGGACAGGGAAGGGAAGGGAAGGGAAGGGAAGGGAAGGGAAGAAGGGATCAAACTCAAACCAATTTTCTTACAGTGACCACCAGCTGGCCTGGCACAGTTCAAGGGTAAGAGGTCTGTGGCATGGGACCTCTGCGTTCCATCTCTCTCACGGAAACAGTTTGCTGGGATAGCTGCTCGCTGAAGGAGAGGAGGATCTGATGGAGCTGGTCTGTCAGCAGTTAGGAGGAACCCAGGCTCAGTGATGCCCCACACAGATCCCACTTTGGAGAGATGTTTTCCTTTCACACGTGGCTTGTACTGAAAGGGTATTGTACGAGTAAAATACTAGCGTGCAGGTAACTTGCCTTGCGAAGGAAAATAGGCTTAATGGTCTGGCTAAATCGACTAATTTTATTAGCTTTAGAAGGAGAGAATCTTGCAGTGCTTTCTCTTTTTTAAAAAAACTGGCAATACTTTATTGGCCCTTTCTCGACTGTAAATAAAGAATACACATTTAGGTAAGGTAAGAAGGTAAAGGACCCCTGGATGGTTAAGTCCAGTCAAAGGTGACTATGGGGTGCGGCGCTCATTTCGCTTTCAGGCCGAGGGAGCCAGCATCTGTCCGCAGACAGCTTTCCAGGTCATGTGGCCAGCAGGACTAAACCGCATCTGGCACAACGAGACACTGTGATGGAAGCCAGAACGCATGGAAACACCGTTTACCTTCCCGCCACAGTGGTACCTATTTATCTACATGCACTGGCGTGCTTTCGAACTGCTAGGTTGGCAGAAGCTGGGACAGAGCAACGGGAGCTCACCACCATCTCAGGGATTCGAACCGCCAACCTTCCGATCAGCAAGCCCAAGATGCTCAGTGGTTTCAACCACAGCATCACCCGCTCCCTAATACACATTCGACATGCTACGATATATAAAGGGTTGCGGTTTATGCTGGATGCTAAACACGAATGATTAATAAAGGACATTTATAAATATCTATCAAAAAGGCTTTTCTTCTGTTGTTACTATTTTTCACATTGCCATGGGCACAGATGTGGGTTGCAGCTGGATTTGTGCTGTCTGTTAAAATAAGGAGAATCTGTGTCTTGGGTTTATTCTTTTAATCCACTGTGGCCTCTCAAAAGACCTGGACCATGCAGTTTATGAGTGCAGGCAGGAATTATAAGTGAACAAGGGGGTTCATGTGTTGTAATTTTTATGATCAGCATATTAAAAAACTGAGGCTATATGCCCGTCTCAATCTTTTTAAGAAGAGCCTGGCTGGATGAGACCAAAGGCCGGTCTAGTCTATCATCCTGCTGTCTCAGTTGTCGGCCAGATATTTCTCTGTCCTTCCCATGGTGGTGCCGTAAATCAGCCGAGATCTGCAGGTAAGCCAATTCCTCTTACTGGCAGAAAGGTTATGTGGCAGTCTACAACCAATGAGTCACGAAACTTGTTGGTGACCTTGGACCACTTGCTATCACTTAACAACCCTTGTGACAATAAACAGCGGTGCAGAAGAGCAGGGATGGAGGCAAGGCCAGCCGTGGGACTTTCTTATTTCCGCCACAGAAGCAATGACGCCATTTACAGGAGTGTTATTCCCCCTACTCCACCCCGCTCTGGAGGTTTGGGAGGGGAAGTTTTGTTGTATTCTGCTCTGGTCAGACCTCACCTGGAATACTGGGTCCAGTTCTGGGCACCACAGTTCAAGAAGGATACTGACAAGCTGGAACGTGTCCAGAGGAGGGCAACCAAAATGGTCCAAGGCCTGGAAACGATGCCTTATGAGGAACGGCTTAGGGAGCTGGGTATGTTTAGCCTGGAGAAGAGAAGGTTAAGGGGTGATATGATAGCCATGTTCAAATATATCAAAGGATGTCATATAGAGGAGGGAGAAAGGCTGTTTTCTGCTGCTCCAGAGAAGCGGACACGGAGCAATGGATTCAAACTACAAGAAAGAAGATTCCACCTAAACATTAGGAAGAACTTCCTGACAGCGAGAGCTGTTCGGCAGTGGAATTTGCTACCAAGGAGTGTGGTGGAGTCTCCTTCTTTGGAGGTCTTTAAGCGGAGGCTTGACAGCCATCTGTCAGGAATGCTTCGATGGTGTTTCCTGCTTGGCAGGGGGTTGGACTGGATGGCCCTTGGGGTCTCTTCCAACTCTAGGATTTTATGATTCTATACAAGGGGAAATTCTTGCATGAAAGGAGAATTGGGTTGGATGCGACTCTTATGTCTTAGCCAGTGCTATTTTTATAGAAAAAAGAGGCACCAGAACTCACCATGAACACCTCCCTTATTATCTTATAATGGCAATGGCGCCCACCTGAGAGGTGCCAGAACTGAGTTCCAGTGAGTTCCCTGGTCTCAGCCTAGTCTACGAATAATAAAATATTATTTTAAAATTCTGTCCTGCTTTACTCCCAAAGAAGAGTTCATTAGAGGAATGGAGATTATTGCATAGAAATTCTTCTCTATGCAGAGCAAGGCAGCGTAAACATTGTCAATTTCTCCAGCTCCCATTGCTGACTTTTGCACCATTATGTCCAAATCTCAGGATCGTGGGTTCGAGAGCTCCACACTGGGGGGGGGGATTCCTACATTGCAGGGGGTTAGACTAGATGACCCCACACATCGAGAATTCGAAACCGGCGGGATCAGAAATTCTTGGAAGATTAAATATGCGAATTATTTGAAAACCAACTGTAATCAACTGCTTGTAGGACTGCAATAAGTTTTGTAAGGAGGACTGCAATAAGTTTTGTATATGAAATATTGCAGGGGAAATTTATGAGAATGGATTATTAGTTATGGATCGTTAAAAGTAATAGTGAAAATAATGAAATGCAAGATTAAGTGATGAAGACTGAAAATCATTACACGTAGCTGATGGAAGTCCTAGGCTTTTAGCCAAGATATTGTATAAGATAAGAGGAGATGTCATGTGGTGTTTGGAAAATACATGTAAAAAAAAAATCAAGATATTTCCTGCAGTCTTTGCACATAACATAATATGTATTTTATCAAAGTAATTGTTGAACTGCAATACAATTAAGAAGAAGTAATATTAGGGAGCAGGCTGGGGGGGGAATTACTTACATCAGAGGAGCCTACACAACACAAACCACTGTTGCTGTATGTAGGTTTTATTTTATTTGTTTTTTATCTTATATTTTGGAAATGCACATCCAGTTGTCTTTTCCCTTTAAATTTTTTGGGGGGCCCTCCAAGAGTGCGGGGCCCTAAGCTATAGCTTGTTTAGCTTATACGTAAATCCGGCACTGAGAGAGGCAATATTTCAATATGAGTAGGATAATAATAATAATAATAATAATAATAATAATAATAATAATAAAATTTTATTTATACCCTGCCCTTCCCCGCCAAACCGGGCTCAGGTCGGCTAACACCGATAAAATCACAATGAAAACATAAAAGCAATTCATTAAAATACAATTTAAAATGTAATTTAGACTGCAGCCTTAGAGTACCCCCTAAACACTTTTTTTTAGAAGAAAAAAACAACACCGCTTTTGAATATTTTTATTTCCCCCTCCTCCCCTGATTCAGGGAGGGGGCTGCGCAGCTGCTACGCCCATCATGCACCCCCCCCCCTCTTTCCAATCCCATACTTCTAGGGCTCTAAGGGAACTCCAGGCTTTCCGTTTAGGGACGGGACTTTAGCCACGCTCCCCGGGCCGCCCCCGGCGCTTGCAAGGCTCGGGCTGCAGCGCCTGGCCGCGTCCGCCAGGGTTTGCGCCGCGGCCCCTTCCCTGCTCAGCCGCCAGGGCCGCCCGAGTCCCGGGTGGATGTCGGGGTTAGCAGCGGCTGTTCTCCGCCCGAGGCACGGCGACAGCAGAGCGCGATGCCCCCTGGCCCGGTGCAATAGATCCCTCCCCTCCTCCCGCCTTCCATCCCAGGGCCAGAGAGATCCCCCTCTTTTGGAATCGACTCGGCGTGCGCTTTCTTTTCTTTTCTTTGACTCGTTTCCACCCGTCCGCAAAGCCTTGGATTTGCGGGCGCAAAGAAAGGAGGGAGCGCGAGGAGAAACCATCGCAGGAAGCCGCCAGCGGGCTTAACAAGGTAAGATGTGGATCGCTTTTGGGGGGGGGGGCGGCTGCTGCCCAACCCCTCCTCCCCTTTCCACTTGGGATCGCTTAAGATCCTTGCACCGGAATGGAAGGAGAGAGATTGGGGGTAGCGGGGTGGGGTGGGGTGGGGGGACGTGCGTGGAGGAGAAAGCTGCGCGTCTTGAATTGTGCAACAATGTGCGTGCGTGCGCGCAAACTTGGCGCGCCTACCCCCCTCCCCCGTTCCTCTTGTTTGCAGCTGAAATGCAAGCCAGATCCCAGCTCGTTTTCCCCCGGGAAGCAAGGCTGCTCGGTGCTGTGTGTTTCTTTACTCCCGAGTAAGCGTTGGATGGAGGAGTGGGTGGGTGTTCAGTGGGGGCAGGAGCGGCCGATGTTCCCCCTTCCCCCCATCCTCTCTCTCTCTCTCTCTCTCTCTCTGCATGTTTTTCACTCGGAGGTGACTTTGGAACTTCCTCGCGAGGAGAGCGTGCAGAAACGCGCCCCTCTCCAATGGTGCAATTTTGATGGCCCGAGGGTTGGGCATTACCGACCTCTTCCCCCCCCCCAAAGACCTCGTGCCTTCTGTTCCCTTTTCCTACCCCCTCCCGCCCCCCTTCTCGGAGCGATTGCACGGTGGTTTGAATTAAGACCCTGTAGCAACAGCGACAACAACAACAACAGCAAAAAGTTCCTTTTTTGCCTCGTTGCAGTCATGCGCTCGCCTCTTGCCCTCTTTGGCGGGGAGGAGGTTCGAGAAAGGGAAGTGCGCACGGAAGAAGGAATTGCGACTTAAACCAGATCGATATTAGGGTTGCCAGGTGGTCTGCTTCCAAAAAATAGTGGACAGGGGGGGGAGCCCTTTAAATTAAATTAAATTATATATTTTCTTACAAACATTTTAACAAATACCGTTTCATCATAAAGCTTTTGAATAAAAAAAAAATGTCCACTATTTTTTTGGGGGGGGGGAATAGTGAACATAATGTGAAAAAAGTGGACTGTCCACTCAAATAGTGGACACCTGGCAACCCTAATCGATATATGTGTGTGTTAAGAGAGAGGGGGGGATCCTGCACTTGGTGATATTTGGGGGAAGGGGTGGAAATAGCAACGCCCGCCCGTTGTGGCTTTTGTTGTGCAACCCCATTCAACTGGTTGCCGCTTGGACTTTATTCTTTTCTTTTTTTTGCTGGGGGGGGGGGAAGAGACACACAACCCACATGCAATTTAGTGACACAACCACATTCCAGCGAGTTGCAGTTCAGATTCCTTTCTCCTCCACTGGGGAAGCTGGAGATTTGTTGTCCGGGAGCTGTTCTGGGTCTTCTGTCAAACATCTGGATTTCCAGCCTCTCCCTTTATTGCATGTGGGGGTGGGGGGTGGGGGGGAGAAAAGTTTCCCTCGCTCTTCCTTTCCGATTTTCCTTTTTTTAAAAAAAAAACATTTTAAACAGCAGGCACACTGAGGATGCAACAACCCCCCCCTTTTCTTCCTGCACCTCATTCAAAGATTCCTAGCATTCTCTAAAAAAAACCAGGCACCCACAGAAACAAAGGGCGTTTCTTTATATCCTATTGTTTAAAAGTCAGATATCTGGAGATAAAGAGAGCAGAAGACCCTTTTTGGAAGCAACCGTTTTAAAAAGAACTAAAAACCCCGAGGATGGTTAGTTTTGAAAAGCTATGCGTTGAAACACATTCGGTAAGGAAGGGGGAAAAGGAAAATATACATATGGATTTGTACGGAGGCGAAATCCCAAGTGGCCAAGAGGGTTTTTCTGTGCTGTCTTGTTTATTCCCCGCTTAAAGGATTTGCCGCCTGAGGGAGCTCTGATTTTGCTGCCTCGAGGGGGACTGGTTATTCCAGGTCTGCTACTTCCGAGTAGGTTGGGTTTGTATTTATGGAGGGTGGCGAAAGCTGGAGAGGAAACACGGTGTGTCCCGCAAGGGTGTCTCTGACAAAAGGGCCGGGGAAGATGGGCCTTTTCGCAACAGCTCTTAGCCCCCGTCGCCTCTGTGACGCCACATGGCGGGAATCTCAAAATGGAAGCCCCCTCCCTTCGTTTCCTCCGCGAGAGGGGGAACGGGCGCAGAGCCGAAGCCCCGGGGATCGGTGACCTGTTTGTCACCTCCCGGCCGAAGCTCATTGCAAATGGAAGTGACACACGGTTATTATGTAAACTGGAGGCTGCAAGTGTACGGCTGAGCCGAACCCAGGCGCCCGTTTGCATGTCAGAAAAGCAGTCCAGGAGGCCGGTGCAGCTAGACGGGTTTCCGACTAAAGCCTGGGAAATGTGGAAGGTGAGTTGCCTTGCTGTTGTTGTTGTTCTTGCTGGGCAGGTCGTGGGGGCAGGCCACGTCCTTGTTGTTGTTTTTTCCAGCGAGGGCAAAACAAATAGGGCACCCGGGGGACCGCTCTGTAATCATGGGTGTCCAGTGGCAATTACTTTTAATTGCGAAAATGCTGAGTTGGAAAACGGGTGGCCATTACAGGCCTTTTAGTAGCCTACGCAGGAGCCTGAGTTTCTTCCAGAGCGGACGTGACAAGCTGTGTGGTAATGCAGGTGTGCAGAGCTAATTAACCCATATTAGTTCTTTCGAAAACATCGCTTGGTGCTGTTGTTGTTGTTGTTCGTTTGCTGCTGAGTAATCTCACTTCTCCCTGCGCCCCTCCACACAAAAAAAACCCAGGGCCGAATGGAGATTTCAACCACCGCATTCAGTATTTGTAACCAACCAACCGAATGTTGACACCGATCCTGGGACAGTGTTAGAAATTAGCCAGGCGCGTTTTGCCACTGGTGTGGGTCCGATGGCGACCGTTTGGGGAATCTCTGGATTCCAAGTTGGCGACCTGGGAAAGCAAAAATGTCACTTGGAGAAAGATCTGAACTATTTTCCTTGAAGCTTGACTTCCTTTTATTCCGGATTGTTTTATTGGATGGCGTTGTAAACTGCCTTGAGATTTGTTCTTTAAAATATAAAGTGTTGTTGAAATGGAAATAATAATAATAATAATAATAATAATAATAATAATAATTCATAGCAAAAAAAGTTGCCTAGACATTGCTATGCGGCAACTGTAACCTAGGTTTAAGGTGCCATTTGGTGATTAGATTATAGATCTGCGTTTCGAAGACTGCTTTTCCAGTATCTGTGCATGCTTCAGAAAGCAGTAATCCCACTGACCTTGCAGAGGAAGCCCAGTTACAGCTTTTTGGACAGGATCCACGCAGCCCTGACAGCTGAGTTGGGCAGAGGAACCTCACACTTGCCTGCTCAGTTCATTATCAAGCCTTCCACCAGCTTCGGCTGGTTACCCAGCTGCATCCCTCTCTGGTCAGGGACAGCCTAACTACCGTTGTCTACACTTCGGTAACCTCGAGGTTAGATTACTGCAATGCGTTACATGTAGAACTTCCTCTGAAGACGAAACATCAACTGGTGCAGAATTCAGCGGCCAGGTTGCTCACCGGATCAAGACGGTTTGAGCATATTACACCAATCCTGGTCCGACTTCAGGGGCTGCCAATTAGATTCCGGGCCCAATTCAAAGGGCTGGTTTTGACATATAAAGCCATAAACGACTCAGGACTGCAGTGCTTCAAGGACCGCCTCTTTCCATATGAACCGACCCAGGACCTGCAATCATAATCTGAGGTCCTTCTTTGTGTGCCACCTCCACGAGAGGCCCAGAGAACAGGACCTTTCCTGCAGTGGCTCCCCATCTGTGGAATGTTCTCCCTTGGGAAGTTTGGCTGCCACCTTTAGGTGCCAAGCGAAAGCGTTCCTCTTCAGCAAGGCCTTGGGCTGATTAAATGTCTTGTGGGAGGGGAGTTTTTGCTCTTAGTCTTGCTTTTGTTGCACATTTTGTGTTTTTCTTTTTTTATCTTGTGTTTTTCTCTTGTGAACCTCCCTGAGCAGGGCCGCCTCGTCATAGGGGCTGGATGGCGCGGTGCACCAGGGCACCAGGCCCCTCAGGGGCGCCCCCATGAGCCCGCCGGCATACCAGGCACCCCCTCCCCAACCCGCGTGCCGGCGGGCGAGCTGCAAGCCAGCTGCCCTTCGGAGCCCCAGCTGGAGCGCTGGGAAGGGTGCGCAAAGCCCCACACCGCTCCAGTGCCACGCCCCTCATCCCCCGCTCGCCCACCTCCCTCCCGCGCTGGCCACCCCTCGGGGGATGAGGGGCGTGGCGCTGGAGCAGTGCGGGGCTTTGTGCACCCTTCCCAGCGCTCCAGCTGGGGCTCCAGAGGGCGGGCGGCTTGCAGCGCCACGCCCCTCATCTCCCGCTCACCCACCCCCCCCTCCCGAGGGGCGGCCAGCGCGGGAGGGAGGTGGGCGGAGAGGCGGCCCACCGGGGGCGCCGAGGGATCGTCGCACCAGGGCGGCCGATCCCCTTAAGACGGCCCTGTCCCTGAGATCAATGGATGGAAGGTGGCATACAAATTTAATAAATAACAATAAAGCTAGAATGTGTGGGCCCACAGAGTCCTTTCATTGCACCCACATTTGGTGCAGCGTTTGTGCGTTGCCAACATTTTCTCCTGCTTTCAGTTGTGCCCATGGACCCCGAAAGGTTGGTGACCCTTGAGTTAGAAATTTGCTTCCGCGTGTTGACCCTAGCTGAAAGTGGGAGTCTGTTTCTAAAACATGCCCTGCTTAACTTTAGATGACACCTCCAAAATGAACCAGTCCATGGGGAAGGGATTTAGCTCAGCAGGCTCGATACCTGCGCAGGGGGTGTGCCAAATTATAGCTTCAGAGGGCAGAAACGGGAGATGTCTGGGTGAAATCCAGCCCTCGGAGAGATGTCGCTCGGTCGCTAGGCTGTGGATGGGAAAGTGATGTGATCCCAGCATCCCCGACTCTTATCCTCATGGTAGCTCTTCAGGAAAAGCATTTGCCTGTCCATTATTCTGGCGTGGTGTTGGGAGAACCCCAGGACCGATAGCTCTGGTTGACTTCAGGATCCCATGCAGAGGCCGCCATTGGGGCATCACCAGGGCCGCCTTAAAGGGATCAGTTGCCCTGGCGCGACGATCCCTCGGCGCCCCCGGTAGGCCACCTCTCCGCCCACCTCCCTCCCGCGATGGCCACCCCTCGGGAGGGGGGTGGGCGAGCGGGGGATGAGGGGCGTGGCGCTGCAAGCCGCCCGCCCTCCGGAGCCCCAGCTGGAGCGCTGGGAAGGGCGCGCAAAGCCCCGCACCGCTCCAGCGCCACGTCCCTCATCCCCCGAGGGGCGGCCAGCGCGGGAGGGAGGTGGACGAGCGGGGGATGAGGGGCGTGGCGCTGGAACGGCGCTGGGCTTTGCGCGCCCTTCCCAGCGCTCCAGCTGGGGCTCCAGAGGGCAGCTGGCTTGCAACTCGCCGGCAGGCGCGGGTTGGGGAGGGAGCGCCCGGTACGCCGACGGGCTTGCGGGGGCGCCCCTGGGGGGCCTGGCGCCCTGGTGCACCGTGCCACCCAGCCCCTATGATGAGATGGCCCTGGGCATCACACAACTTTGTGTTCTCCATGGCAGCCGTGTGGCTGTCTCCAATATCCATCAGTCCCACCCTTCCTGCAGGGGATATGATGGGTGGACTGCAGGCAGGGGGGTTGCAATGCCCTCCCTTGCCGGTTATACAAATTTAATAAATAACTGGTTTGGGCCAGAGTGTAGCCCACTGGATCTGATCAACTGGTGCCGCATAATGCTCGTTGTGTGTGTGTGTATTTGTGACACAACATAAACTTAGGAAGTCCTCGCCTATTGACATTAGGCAGATTCCTTTGCTGTTCTGTTTTGGGGCGCCTCCTTAAAACATTTTGGTTTGGGCAAGCCTATCCAGAAAAGTAGATGTCAATTGTGTTTTAAGCTCTTTTATTGCTGGTTTTAAGTATCTGTAAATGTTTTTAATTTTTGTCATTTTTTCAAAGGTGATTTTACTATTTCTCGTAAACTGCTTAGAGGTTCTATTTCAACCTAATGGCACGTATAGGTAAAGGGACCCCTGACCGTTAGGTCCAGTCGCGGACAACTCTGGGGTTGCGGCGCTCATCTCGCTTTACTGGCCGAGGGAGCCAGTGTACAGCTTCTGGGCATAGCTGTCAACTTCTTCCTTTTTTTTTTAAAGGGAAATTCCCTTATTCCGAATAGGATTCCTCGCAAGAAAAGGGAAAAGTTGACAGCTGTGCTTCCGGGTCAGGTGGCAAGCATGACTAAGCTGCTTCTGGCGAACCAGAGCAGCGCACGGAAATGCCATTTACCTTCCTGCCGGAGCGGTACCTATTTATCTACTTGCACTTTGATGTGCTTTCGAACTGCTAAGTGGGCAGGAGCTGGGACCGAGCAATGGGAGCTCACCCCGTTGCGGGGATTTGAACCGCCGACCTTCTGATCAGCAAGGCCTAGGCTCTGTGGTTTAGACAGCGCCACCCGCGTCCCATCTAATGGTACGTACAGTTTGTTAAATAAACCAGGGATGTTGCACAGGGAGGGTGACCTCCAACTTTGGCACACAAGGGGGTCCAATTTGGTCTGTAAGGCCGTTTCACAGGGCGATGGCCGCAGTGGGCCGGTGTGTGCGGTTCGTTCCTGCTGATGAAGAAGACCTCTGAAGATGACCAGAGAGTTCAGTCCTTCTGCATGCTGCTTCACCGGCAAGTTGTTGTTGGGGCATATTGAAACATATCGCTGTGATTCCCGGTGTCTCGTAGGAGATGGATCTATTAACTTGTTTTCATCGCTTGGGATCGAAAAGTGCCCAAATTGCCTTTACCTTCTTCCTCAGCATCTTCTCTCCCACAACAGAACTCCACCCAGCTGTGAGTCATTCCAAAACTTAACAAATCCCTGATTTAGATTAGTTTTAAAAATGAAGCAAGCGTAGAATGGAATTATACTTCTCTGCTTCACCAAGTTTAAATTACAGGTTTAGTAAAACAGGTCGAGCTCTTTGATTGGAGCGAACCGTCAAAATACGAAATAACGTCGTGCGGTTCTACTGATCTGACGCGTTGTTGCAAAGCCGTATTAAGTTTAGACTGAAGGCAAATTGTGCGTTTGGCTAGATGTCTACTGGTTACAGAATTAAAGGGAAGAAAATTCCTGTAATGCCAGGAGACTTACTGGACAATCTGGAACAAAACAAAGCCCTTGTGTTCTGCGGAGTTTACTCCCAGGTAAATGCATAGGGGGATACCTGTTTTTCAACATTGTGGTATGTCGCCAGCTAAACATTGCGATACACCGATATATCATATTGTCTGAAATAAGGATGGAGCTATGTAGAGGCATTGGATGGCTTCACAGTTTTTCCAGCATTGTGATTTTTGCATGTGAGACTCAGTTTAGCCAAGGATTCTTAAAGCGCTGTGCATATTAGAAGTGCAATAGAAATGCTTAATGTCCGCACATAATTAATAAACGAATGGTGCAGAGGATTATTTGGTTGACCAACTCGTCTGCCTGGGTGTTTTTCTTTTGTTCATCTGTAAATGCAAACCTGGTGGAATTAGCAGCGGCAGCAAAAAATTAGAATTGGTGAAGCTGGTCACAGTTGTTGCTCCCTGAATGTTGTGGACACGGTTTTCAGTGTCTCTATCCCGTTGAGGTCACTTGAAACAAATTGATGAGCAAGGGCTTCTTTCACCTGTTCCCAGGGGAAAAGAAAAGGTGGGGGATTTTTTTGCGTTAGTGCCGTTATTTCAGTGAATTAAGAATAAAGACCACATGGACACAGTGTTAGAAACTCAGATATATAAGCTGGGGCCAAATGGCTCCTTAAACCAAGGTTGCAGTTGCCAGAACGGAACGTCTAGTTGCCATTTTGGGGCCAGACGGGCTGGAAAGTAGTATTTATCAATATGACTTTTTGGTTCCTGAAATTCGTTCTGATGGTGCAGATAAAATATAATGGAAAGAATTCTACAGGGTGCTTTGCTAGTGTGTGAGGACAGTCCAGATCCAAGGATCCCCAGGCGTGCGACTCCAGATACCAGTGTTTCTCCAAAAATAAGACACCGTCTTATATTTATTTTACTTAAGAAAATAAGCCTATGGCTTATTTTCGGGGGTGTCTTATTTTTTTTATTAAGTACCGTATAGTTCTGGGCACCTGCTTCCTCCTGCCGCGGCCGGCATTGCTGCTGCTTGGTCCAGCTGTCTCGGGCGCCGACCCGGCAGGCCACCTCCTCTTCCTGCTGGCTCCCGGAGGCTCGGGGCGGTGAGTGCCGAGCTGGCAAGCCTCCTCCTCTTCCTGCTGCGGCTTGGCGCCTGGAACTGGCTGTTGCTGCTGCTGCTGAAGTACTGACAAAGTGCCCAGCAGCGCCGCACGGAGCACCCCGAGCCGCGGCAGGAGGAAGAGGGAGGAGGCGGCTTGCCGGGTCAGCGCCCAGCAGCGCCGCACGGAGCGCCCCGAGTCACAGCAGCAGGAGGAGGAGGCTTGCCAGGTCGGCTTCCAGCAGCGCTGCGCTGAGCGCCCCGGGCCTCTGGAAGTCAACAGGAGGAGGAGGCGGCTCTTGCTGGGTCCCGATGGCTCGTGGCTCCAGGCGGCGCGCGCTGCGGCTCTTGCTGGGTTGCTGGGCGTTATGACGGGGGTGCACCAGCAGCAACATCCGGGTCTGGGTGCCAACCCGACAGGCCTCTTCCTCTTCTTTGGCGCCCTCTAGAACTGCGCCCAGCACTATGGCTTATTTTGGGGGTATGTCTTATATTTTGTGAATGCTTGAAAATCCTGCCATGGCTTATTTTATAGGCACGTCTTATTTTATGAGAAACAGGGTAGTGGAGACGTACGGCGCCATCCTGGTCGCAAGTGGCCAATGGCCAGGTGCAAAATGTGCCCGGCGCCTGGCAGATTTTGACCGCTGTAACAACAGCTTTGCTTCTTGCTTCTAGTCAGCGTTCTCTGTCCTTAACTGGCCGGCCAGGTGCTCTCAGTATTCATAAGTGTGTAAAAGATGGCTTTTATAGCGAGAGACAGACAAAGTAATAATCATATATACCGGTAAATGAGAATAAAAATGTGTACCCCAAGACCAAGACCGGTGCTTTTTTTCGGGTGGGGACGCATGGGTACGCATACCCCTAAACATTTTGTAAATCTTTGTACTTTTGTCCATTTGCTGCATTTATTTCCCCCAATTTGAACTGTAAAATTGTGACTTTCTTGAGTCAAAATGAGAGTACCCCTAAACAGAAAAAAGCACTGACCGAGACCATTCCATTGTAACTATCCAGCCTCCCAATACTTCAACACCTCTTATGGTGGTTTGACCCCTTTCCGTTTTAACGGTACAAATTCCACAAACAAATTCTGCTTGCCCCTTCCACTTCCTAATCGTAATTCGTGCAGCTGTGAGCCGGGAATTACGTTCACATGTGGTGGGAGTGTAAATACGTGCAGTTTTTCTGGCCAAGGGTGTTTCAGGAGATAGCAGAAATCACTGGGTTAAAGCTGACCAAAAGCCCAGAGGTAGCGTTGTTATCAATTTACAGTGGGGTGGAAGGTTCGCAGGCTTTGAAGGACTTGCTCACAGATTAAAAAACAAATTCACAGGTAATTATAACAAGGCTAAAACTTAATGCTAATAAATGAGGGGCTGTTTCTCAGTGGTAGAGCACCTTCTTTTCACACACCTTCCTTCCCCAGGTTCATCCTCTGGCATCTCCAGCTGAGAATGCCCTCTACCCGAAAGCCACTGACAATCAGCGTAGGCAAAATTGGATTAAATAGACCTCTGCTCTGACTCCCTTTTGTGTTCCTCAGGTTCCTGTGCTCCTATGATTGCAGAATTTGAATTTCTCAGGGATTACTCTGTCCTGTCTTGAAAACCTCCCCTTCCCCCTTGACCCGTTTGCTGTTACTGAACGTATCTGACAAATCTTAAGTCAGACAAATATAAAAATATAGGACTTCCAGGATATTTTATATAACCTGTTCGTTGATTCGGCAGATCGGCTTCCTCCCTATCCTCATCTGTTACAACCAGCTTCTAGGAAGGTTGGAATCTGCCTTAACCTGAGTCAGACCATTGGTCCATTTAGTTCAGTATTGCCTGCATTGATTGGCCACGGCTTTCCAGAATAACAGACGGTGCTCTCTCCCAGAACCATGTTGAGATGCTGAGGATTGAACCCGGGAACCTTCTGTATGCAAATTAGATGCTCCGCCGCAGAAGCTAGGTCATGAGACGCTCGAGTCTCTCACGTCTTACACTTTGTGTTATCTCTGAAGCCATCTATGGAAAGCTCAACTAAGGTACCCAGTGGACATTTGGACATCCCTTCAGTATAGAAGTGCTGGTGGTCTGCAGGAGCTAGGAGTGTGGTTTGAGAAGTCCTATGTGCCAATGTGGGAGCCAGTGTGGTGTAGTGGTTAAGAGCGGTAGACTCGTAATCTGGGGAACCGGGTTCGCGTCTCCGCTCCTCCATATGCAGCTGCTGGGTGACCTTGAGCTAGTCACACTTCTCTGGAGTCTCTCAGCCCCACTCACCCCACAGAGTGTTTGTTGTGGGGGAGGAAGGGAAAGGAGAATGTTAGCCGCTTTGAGACTCCTTTGGCTAGTGAAAAGCGGGATATCAAATCCAAACTCTTCTTCTTCTTCTATTTGTAAGTACAGTGGTACCTTGGTTCTCCAACTTAATCCGTTCCGGAAGTCCGTTCCAAAACCCAAAGCGTTCCAAAACCAAGGCGCGCTTTCCCATAGAAAGTAATGCAAAACGGATTAATCCGTTCCAGACTTCTAAAAACCCCTTAAATCAGCAATTGAACATGGATTTTACTATGTAACGAGACCATTGATCCATAGCATGAAAGCAATAAACAATGTACTGCAGTCACACAATCAATCATTCTCTCACTATATATAAGGGTCTGGTGACTTCTGTTTCAGTGTATCTGAAGAAGTGTGCATGCACATGAAAGCTCATACTTTTGTACTTTCATACACAAAAGCTCATACCAAGAACAAACTTAGTTGGTCTCTAAGGTGCTACTGGAAGGATTTTTTTTATTTTTTATTTTGTTTTGACTATGGCAGACCAACACAGCTACCTACCTGTAACTGGGTTCTACACAGTCACAAACACACACACGAGCCACAAAAACACAAAATAAATAGCAAAAACAGACTGACCTTAGCATAACACTCCAAACGGAAGTGTGGCACACAAATCAAAAGTGTAACACGGAAAACGGAGCATGTTGGGCTTCCGAAAAAAGTTCGCAAACCGGAACACTTACTTCTGAGATTGCAGTGTTTGGGTTCCAAGTCTCTTGAGTACCAATGCGTTTGAGAACCAAAGTATCACTGTATCTCCTTCTTAGTCACAAGCAAGCTAGTTGGCCTTTGGGGTTCTCAACCCAATTCTCAATAAAAAGGTCACCCCTCAACCTTCTCTTCTCCAGGCTAAACATACCCAGCTCCCTAAGCCGTTCCTCATAAGGCATTGTTAAGGCCTGGAAATGATGCCTTATGAGGAACGGCTTAGGGAGCTGGGTATGTTTAGCCTGGAGAAGAGAAGGTTAAGGGGTGATATGATAGCCATGTTCAAATATATAAAAGGATGTCATATAGAGGAGGGTGAAAGGTTGTTTTCTGCTGCTCCAGAGAAGTGGACACGGAGCAATAGATTCAAACTACAAGAAAGAAGATTCCACCTAAACATTAGGAAGAACTTCCTGACAGTGAGAGCTGTTTGGCAGTGGAATTTGCTACCAAGGAGTGTGGTGGAGTCTCCTTCTTTGGAGGTCTTTAAGCAGAGGCTTGACAGCCACCTGTCAGGAATGCTTTGATGGTGTTTCCTGCTTGGCAGGGGGTTGGACTGGATGGCCCTTGGGGTCTCTTCCAACTCTAGGATTCTATGATTCTATGCTGGTGTATCTCAACGAAGCTGTTGCAAAAGTTACGGAAGATTTCCTCCTATACCAAATTACAGCTTTGGGGCGGGGGGGGGGGGGCGTTCATCGGGGCCATGTCATGGGAGGAAAGGACTAAACCCAAACCTGTCTCAGGCCTCATAGCAACTGCATTTTGCAGTTTAAAGAAAACGACAACTCCAAGCTATGCTTTTCATATCAGTTCTACAATGCTGCAACCCTGGTGTAAGTTATGTGAAGTGCTTTGAACAATTGTTCTCTATAAATATCACTTATTATCATCATATATATTTTAAACGATGCTTTGAAAAATGCTAAGAATAACACAGATACAAAACTTGATACTCTAAAGAACAGGAAACCGTACAGTAAATATGGTATATAGGACAGTGGAAAGATTTTTGAATTGTTGATTTTTTTAAAAACACGATTTGAAAGATCCCAAGGGAAGTGATTTAGACTTTAGCCTTAAATCAGGTTTCCCATTTTGCAATTCGTATATTTGCTAGATAAGCACGCATGCCAACTGATTGCTTTCGCATAATGGTTTGCAACTAAATACAGCCTTTAGTATAACCAAGGAGCTTAATCGTTAAACCTTTGCTCTTACAACCGTACATGCCTTTTGCAGAGCAGAATTAAGCCTGCTTAGGAAAAAGAGGCAGATTTGTTTGTGACGACCCCCTGTTCACATGCGAGGAAACAACTTCCCATTTGATGGTTTGAGCCCCAGCATGGGCAAAAGACTCCTGCATTGCAAGGGGTTGAACTAGATCAGGGGTAAGCAACCTAAGGCGGGGGGGGGGGCTGGATCTGGCCCAATGGCCTTCTAAATCTGTCCTGCGGACGGTCCAGGAATCGACATGCTTTTACATGAATAGAATGTGTCTTATTTAAAATGCATCTTTGCGTTATTTCTGGGGCGTAGGGATTCATTCAAAAAATTGTTCAAAATATAGTCTGGCCCTTTTTCATCCCCCCCCCCCAAATATAGTCCAGCCCACCACATGGTCTATAAGGGATGGTGGACCGGCCCACGGCTGAAAAAGGTTGCTGACCCCTGAACTAGATGACCCCGGTCGTCCACTCCAACTCTACAATTCTAGGATTCTAAGGTTAAGTTTCCAATCCTGGCCTGCTTCATCTGGAAGAAAGACCCCTCTCCAAACATGGTTGGATTTACTCTGAGCAAAATGCATTGGATTCGGCTGCAGATGTTCAGAAACGTCCTTAAGGAAGAGAAAGCAGCTATTGCCTTTTAAAATGTGGCTCTTTTTTGGGGGGGAGGGGGTGTTATTGGGTGGTTGTTTTTATTCTGATTATATATACCGTATTTTCCGGCGTATAAGACGACCCCCAACTTTCCCAGTTAAAATATAGAGTTTGAGATATACTCGACCGCAGATTCTCCACCCGGCGTATAAGACGACCACCGACTTTTGAGAAGATTTTCCTGGATTAAAAAGTAGTCTTATACTCCAGAATATTCAGTATTGTGGGGTTTTATGTTGGATCTTTTTTGTGAACCGCCCTGAGACCTGCGGGTATAGGATGGTATATAAATTCAATCAATCAATCAAATAATGGAAAAAAGGTAAATCAATAGTACCACATCCTAAATTGGTTAAAATGTATAAAAAAGGGGATCTAAAATGTGTTGGAAATGCCAAGAAACACAGGGTTTCTGTGGTGGAGGATGTAAGAAACTAAGGGATATTGGGAGAGGGTGGAAAAGGATTTCTCTTTGCTCCTCCGTTTGAAGCAAAACTCCCCAGCTTGTCTCTGAGGGATCATGTCCAGATCAGGTAGACCAGTGAATCCTAACCTTTTTTTTGGCCATGCCCCACCTAAGCATCTTTAAAATCTTCAAACCCTCCCCTTCCCCATGACATATAATTCTTCTTATTCAAAAAGTGAACTCCTATTCACACGGAAGAAGCCTAAAAGGCCATTAACTGTTAATAACTCGTTCTCGAATTGCCCCCCTTAAAAATCAAATTGCCCCTCCTGTGGTGTGTGCGCCCCACATTGGGAACCACGGATGTAGGGTTGGAGCCCATGTCTTCTATGAATCTTTCAGAGCATCCATTTACTCGTTTTTTTTTTTAATGAGGTGGTTTGAGTTTTCCCCCTTGATGTGTGGAACTGTGTTGCCCTGAGTTGGTGGAAAGCGCATTCTCGCTCTGTGCATCAGCCAAGAAAACAAGGACTACTGGCTTGTGTGTGTACACGGTGTGTACTTAAAGGCAGGGAGGTCCACCTACTCTGTTTAGATGGCTCTGCTGATATTGGAACCTGAATTTGCTGCCTCTCCCTTTCCTTTACTAACTTATTTTTTAATAATAACAATCATTCCCAATGTGGTGTTCGATAGACAGTCATGATTTTAATTGTAGGCTTTAGCTCATTTGTTCTACATTCAGAATTTCACTTAAGACTATAATACACACACACATATATATATACACCATAATATATTTTTGAAAACAAAATCTGTCTTAATTTTTTTAAAGCTGATTTAAAATTACAGATTTTTATCTGTAATTAAACCCAAAAATTATTTGTTTTTTCTACACTAGTCTGGGATAGCTGTCAACTTTTCCCTTTTTTTAAGGGAAATTGCCTTATTCCAAATAGGATTCCTCGCAAGAAAAGGGAAAAGTTGACAGCTATGACTGCCGTGACCTTTCATGTTGAAATGTACCCTACACATGAGTAGATAATCAGATTTAAGCGGAAGAAGGGAACCATACACGTTCAGGATACCGGATGTGATTTTAATTATACGTTGCTAAGTTTTTAATTCCTTATGCCCACCTGTAGATTAAAACTAGATTTTCTTTAATCTTCACGCCGCGATATCTGATATACTATGCAACCATCAATTCACATTTTTAAAAAACCACAATTCCCATTGCTGTAAATGAGACTTCTTTAGCTGTTTCTTTAGAGTGATGCTACAACCACTAGTTTCCAAAGAGCATATTTGAGGTTTTGGGGTGTTAATACGTCAATATAGGTTACCAGGAACTTCTGTTAATCGGTTACCTATAAGATCCTTCCAACTTAATGGGATTCCAATTCATCCCGGTTGACCAGTTCTGTTCATTTCTGTGGGACTTCTCCGACAGAGTTCCCCTGTGTTTAGCATCGTATGAGAATATTCTTAACTAAAAATAATAATAATAATAATACAGAGTTCTCCTAACTTTAAGCCTTCTCCCCGCACTCCCCCCAAGCTCCTACGCCAAGGTATATGGAAATATGACTTAAATAATATTACCTTACTCCTTGAGCTGGTTGAGAAGCTGGGTTATGAACAGAAAGCAGCCTTTCAGTTCTAAGTGGACCAGCTCCCAGGCGCAGCGACTCTGCTGGTTGGCGGCTAGGAAACTGTTCATTCTTTGAAAGTACCGCTTTACTTTTATGGTTGAAGGAGATGGTGCCCCGTTGCCCCAGTTCTCCACCTTCCCCTCCTGCATCTTTTTGGCGCATGCCTCCAGCTGTTTGGTTTGCTGGTAGAGGTCGCTCTGCAAGGACTCGAGGCACGTCGCGTTCCAGGCGCCCCAAGGGTGGTGGTCTTTGCCGAGAACGTTGAGGCTCTGCTGGAGAACCTCGCGGGTGATGACGGCCCCGTCGCTCTCCATAGCGTCGAGAGCTGTCAGAGGGAACCGGAAGTCCGTTGTCTCAGATATGCATTGGAGGGGAAATTGTCCAGCCGTCCTGCAGAGATGGTTCAAGTTGGTCTGGATCATTTGGTTCCACCGGGTGTATAGCACAGGGCATTTGGGTAGAGGGCTGGATTGTGCCAGTTTGCCGGAGAGCACCAGCACGAGGCAAACGCTGAAGCCGTTCCCACCAGTTGCGAAGGCCATGATTGAACCAGCGGCTCTAACTGCCTTATCTTCCTGGAGTCTCTTTAAATATATTTCGGAAAACCTATAAAAATCGTGCCATCCTGAATTCATTCGACATGAGACATTTGTATTAATCATGATATGAATTTTTCCCCACATCAAGATTCCAAATGCCTTTGAGGAACATGATTTGGTTGCTTTCAGTTTCGTTCAATGAGTTTTAATTAAAATATGGGTTTTTGTTTTCTTTCCTTTTTTTTATTACCTTCATACAGAAAACTTAGCAAAGTTTCAAGTGGACCATAGCCCTTCCTAGGAGAGGAGAGAGAGAGAGTGCACATTTTCTTTTTCTCTTCTTTCTGTTTATAATATTTTTAAAAATTAATTTCCAGTGCATTATTAGGATTAGAAAACAAACAAGAGTTCAGCGTTAGCTCTTATCTAAAATCTGAAGAGATTTCCCATCCCTTCATGTCTACATCCTTAAAAGGTCCTTATTTGTTTATTCGTTGTTTAGTTTACACTTTTATGATGCCGTTCTTCAGGCAAACTGTTCCCAGTTGATGAGAACATTCAAATAACAGTAAAATTGAATCTTAAAATCACACTAAAACGGTCAATAAGACAGCATGTTCGAATACAGCCCAGAAGTCTGGGAGAGTAGGGGACTATTTTCCTGGCACCAAAGAGAAAGCAAAATGGGGGCTTGATGGGCCTTTGTTGAGCGGGATTTGCAATACATCACTACTGCAAAGGGTTTTTCTCTGGTTACCTTAAAAGCCCTTGGATAGCTCATGGAAAAATGCCTCCATTTTTTATTTCTTCACATGGGGCAAACTGAGGTGGGAACAGCTATTCCTTCAGGTGCTGAGATCTCAATTTCCTATTTTATTTTATTTTATTTTATTTTATTTTTTATTTTTAACACAACGTTTGGTCCTCAGCCAGTTAATAACTTCCGATTTCCTCGTCTTTGGCACCTGAGTTTTAAGAGGCTGCCCTGTTTTTTTCTACATGCATTTAGGTTATTGTTGCATCACAGAGAAACCACTAAGGGAGCCCATTTGACTGTGAATTACCTCTGTTCTAGACTTAACTTTTCAGGTTTCTGTTACTGGTCCAAAAGCAAAAACTGCTTCGTTTCCTACTGCATTGTCCCAGCTCATGGGCATACTCGGGGGGGGGGGGACGGCAGTGGGGCACCTTCCCCCCCCCCCAGAAGCAAAAAAAATTTAAATGGTTATCAGCAGCCTAAAAGGAAAAAAAAAGCTCAAGACTGGTCTTTCTCCCCCTCCCAAAATCTCAATAACAATTGAGTTCTTCCGGCGTGCCTGTCAGAGAGCGGATCCTAGCCTGCACCCTGCTTGGTCAAATGGGGATGCAGGCTGAGACTTGGGCAGTGTCAGGGGGCGAATCCTTCCTCGTCTGCCTGCTTTTTTGTATCCACGCTACATCTGCTGGCAAGAGAGGAACAGTTTCTGAATTTGCTGGGATTCATCGTTGCAAGGGAGCTTGGCAAACTGAGTTCCCTTGCATGGTGAGTAGTTCCTTTGCGAGGACTGAGGATCCTGGGAAACTTGAGTTTTTCAGCCATTTGTGGCTTTCTGTTTGGGGGGGGGGGAGTTTTTCTGTTTTTTGAAGCTGTTTTTGTTTTTTGAAGCTGTTTTTGTTTTTGAACCTGAACGACCATGGCTTGCCCCCCCCCTTAGTTTTGATCCTGGGTACGCCCCTGTCCCAGCTGCCTAACTGGTGGCAACTTAGCAACTCTTCAAACAGGAATTAGGGTGGGCATAATTTAATAAAACTTTGGAGGGCTTAATTTAAATCCCTGCCTGGACTGGTCTTTTCTCTGCTTATAGTTGCCTGTGCATTAATCTCAAGTGAGACTTCAGCTCAGTTAACCGGCATTTAACATAAAATCCCATATGTCTGGCTGAAGCATGTGTGAGGGACTTGTGGCCCTCCAGAAGTTGTTACACTACAGCAGGGGTCAGCAAACCTTTTCAGCAGGGGGCCGGTCCAATGTCCCTCAGACCTTGTGGGGGGGCCGGACCATTTTTTTGGGGGGGGGGAAATGAACGAATCCCTATGCCCCGCAAATAACCCAGAGATGCATTTTAAATAAAAGGGCACATTCTAACCATGTAAAAACACGCTGATTCCCGGACTTTTCCGTGGGCCGGATTTATAAGGTGATTGGGCCGGATCCAGCCCCCGGGCCTTAGTTTGCCTACCCATGCCCTACAGCACCCATAATCTCTGACCCTTGGCCATGCTGCCTGGGGCTAATGGGAGTTGGGAACTCAGCAGTGGCTTGCTGTAGATCCTTAGTAGGTTAATCTTACGGATTGATGTGCGCTTACTTGGAACTGGGGCCGGTGAAATTTACTTCCAAGTAGAACCTTTACTCAGCCATGAAGCTCAGTGGGCAAGATTGTGCTATTTATACTTTCTCAGCCTAACCCACCTCACGATTTTTGTTTTGAGGATAACATTGGGCGATGGGTTGATGGGGGGATAACCATGTTATCTTGAGCACCTTGATGAAGGTAGAGAGAGAGAGAGAGAGAAAATAAAGATAGAAATAAGATAGAAACAGCAGCTTTATATCAGCTCAAGTGGCCTGGCTAAAGAAGCTTGGGAATTCTAGTTTGGGGAGGGTGCTGAGAGTCCGTAGTCTGGCTTCATGGAAGTATAATCTTCAGAACTGGAGTTTGGAGAGACGAAATGGGTGTTGAAACAAGGGACTATAGCAGGCATCCCCAAACTCGGCCCTCCAGATGTTTTGGGACTACAACTCCCATCATCCCAAGCTAACAGGACCAGTGGTCAGGGATGATGGGAAGTGTATTTCCAAAACATCTGGAAGGCCGAGTTTGGGGATGTACAGTCTGTGATTCCTCAGTCTATGCTAATATCCACTTGCTGTATATTCTGGCATATAAGACTACTTTTTAATCCAGGAAAATCTTCTCAAAAGTTGGGGGTCGTCTTATACGCCGGGTGGAGAATCTGCGATCGAGTATATCTCAAACTGTATATTTTAACTGGGAAAGTTGGGGGTCGTCTTATACGCCCAGTCGTCTTATACGCCGGAAAATCCGGTAATCCTGAATTTAGACAAGAGGAGATGGGATTAAAAAGGAACATGAATGGCTCACTTTTTCTGTAGCTCCCTTGAGTTTAATTTTTGAATATGCTTTAATTTCGAAAGGGCTTGACCCTAGCTTGAAATGTGCAAGTGATAAAGAGTCATTGGAACAATGTGCAAGTTGTCCATCGCAATCCTTCATCATGCATCTTTGGCCATTTTCTCTCCCGTTTCTCCATACATGTTTTTCAAAGTATGCGCAGAGAAATGTAACGTCAGAAGCAACCGTCACCCTGTGATCATCGTGATAATTTTCACATCAAGGGAAGTAATAGAACCACTCTGTTCTGCTTTGGTCAGGCCACACCTGGAATACTGTGTCCATTTCTGGGCAGCATAATTTCAGAAAGATGTTGATGAGGTGGAAGGTGTGCAGAGGAGGACACACCTTGGAATTTGCTACCAAGGAGTGTGGTGGAGTCTCCTTCTTTGGAGGTATTTAAGTGGAGCTTGACAGCCATCTGTCAGGAATGCTTTGATGGTGTTTCCTGCTTGGCAGGGGGTTGGACTGGATGGCCCTTGTGGTCTCTTCCAACTCTAGGATTCTATGAACCTAGATGATCAAGGGTCTGGAAACAGCCTTATGAGGAACAGTTGAAGGAGCTGGGTAGGTTTAGCCTGGAAAAGAGGAGGCTGAGAGGAGATAGGACAGCCATCTTCAAATATCTCAAGAGCTGTCACATGCAAGAGGGAACAAGCTTGTTTTCTCCTCCAGAAGGTAGGACCTTAAACCTATGGATTCAAGTTATGAGAAAGGAGATTCTGAGTAAACATATGGAAGAGCTGTTCGACAGTGAAACAGTCTTACTCGGGAAGTTGTGGACCTTCCTTCCTTGGAGGTTTTCAAGCAGAGGTTGGTTGGCCAGCTGTCATGGATGCTTTAGCTGAGATTCCTGCATTGCCAGGCGGTTGGACTTGATGACCCTCAGGATCCCTTCCAACTCAACAATACTATGATTTTAGTTATACCAGTGTTGTCATCCAATTGCTGCTTTAAAACATTTCGTTCCACGGTCTACAATACGTTGGGTAAATTCAACCAGCTCAGCAGCCTGGTGGAAAATAGGATTAGACGCACCGATTCACCAAATGTCTTCCTCCCCAAGTGGAAGGTGGTTCGTTTTGTCCTTAGGAGCAGGAAACAAATCAATATTAAAGGGATTTATACAGATTCATGCTAAGTCCGTGTCTCCTCAAAACAGATGGATGAGAGCTCTGCAAGTGTGGTTTCACATTCTAAATTTGGCCCAGTGGAGCATTTAACTGTGGGGAGCCAGCTTTCTCAATTGGGCTGCTTGCAAACTGCTTTCCATTCCTCAAATTCTCACTTACAGGTATGCTAGTTCCCTCCATTGCAAGCACATGCGCAGGTTGGAGGCTACCCAAGAGTGACATAATGACTTCTTATGTTTCATGATGACTGTGCACAGCTACAGTATATGGGTCAGGTGATTAAGAGCATGCTAAGCATTAGTATATAACGAAGACGTATACGAGACAGAATGACCCAGACAGCGCTCTTAATTGTGGTGCATCGCCTCCGGCATATGTGACGAGAATAATTACTGTTGTTTAAGTGAGAGTGTTTTTCTATCCAGAGTTATGGCTAAAGGAGCCAGCGTTTGAATTATTTGCGCTGTGCATATATATATATGAAGGAGAATTTTTAAAAAATTGTCCCGATCCATGATCTTCCTTAATGGGCAGAGACTGTGAGTTTTACAAAGGATGTTCCTTGGTCCTCCTACCTGATTGCTTTAGGCTAAAATGCCAGGAATTGAACCTGGGACATTCTGAAGTTCCCATCAATACATAATCCATGAAAACTTTCCTTGGCTTGTCTCCCCCATGCATATTTGTGTGAGTATTGTATAGACCAGGGGTCAGCAAACTTTTTCAGCAGAGGGCCGGTCCACTGTCCCTCAGACCTTGTGGGGGGGGGGGCCCAGACTATATTTTGAAAAAAATAATGAACGAATTCGTATAAACTCAAATGAAAACTGGGGGGGGGGAGGACCCCAGAAAACGTCCCAAATCTTCTTTTAAATGGCTGCTGAAATGGAAAGGCCTTTGCCAAGTGCTTGATGTTCAGTGGGGAGGGGGGCTGTCTGATCTTGGCTGGGAGGGGAGTTCTGCAGGTCCAGAACCATAAGCACTGGATTTGTGGGTTCTGGTGGGTACAGCCTCTGTATCTGAGCCATGGGGGAACTCTTCAGAACATGTGGAGAACCTGCTGGATGGGGCCAGTGGTCCATCCATCCCTGCATCCTGTTCTGACAGTGGCCAACCAAGATGCCTGACGGGCAGGATTCACACAGGACCACCCTGCCCTTTTGTGTTTTGATATAGCATCTCTTGTAAATTACGTTTCCCGAAATAATAATCACAGTAATAAGACTACGAAGCGTCTTTTGTGCATCCCATCTGCTCATGTTTGACATTTATTCATTCCCGTGAATGTGTGTTGTGCTACAAGTTGAGTAACACCAACACTTACGGGGAAGATAGTCTCCCTTGTTAAATCCCAGAGCTCCCATTTGCAGAGCATCTTGCTGTCTGTTGGCTCAGAAAGATAACTAGGGCAAATGAAGCGAACAGCTGATTACTTAAGTATGTCTCTGCTGGGCCACATCACATCGTCCCAGGCATTAAAAGAGAGCAAAATGGGTCAGATTGTTAAAAAACACAAACCACGATTTTAATGGCTGAATAGTTTCAGGGAGGTTACTCACCTAACAGAGGTCAGCTTGTGACCTTACCTGGAGCTTATAACCCAGGCTGTAATTGAAAAACGGTTGCTCCCAACCAGCTCATTGTCCACCTGGTGCATAAAGGTGACTGTAAAAGGTAAAGGTACCCCTGACCATTAGGTCCAGTCGTGGACGACTCTGGGGTTGCGGCGCTCATCTCGCTCTATAGACCAAGGGAGCCGGTGTTTGTTTGCAGACAGCTTCTGGGTCATGTGGCCAGCATCACTAAGCCGCTTCTGGCAAACCAGAGCAGCGCACGGAAACGCCGTTTACCTTCCCGTCGGAGTGGTACCTATTTATCTACTTGCACTTTGACGTGCTTTCGAACTGCTAGGGGGGCAGGAGCTGGGAGCAAACAATGGGAGCTCACCCCGTCGCTGGGATTCGAACTGCCAACCTTCTGATCGGCAAGCCCATATCGGCAACGCTGGCTCCAGGTTATTGGGCGGAGGTCCTGTGGTCCAACACCCTCCATGGCCCCCCCCCTCTAACCTAGACCAGAAAGGGCTTGCAAACTGGGGATTCTTTGAGGCTGGTCTGATCTTTGATACTCGGTGCAAAGTGGCAGTGGAAGGACTGTTGGGGCAGGAACCCTCTGCAGGTTTGGGGGCCTTGGCAAATGTCCAGCTTTGCCATCCCCTGGGGGGGGGAGCCCTTGGGGGCGTGGCCTTACCATCTGGAAGCATGAGATAGCTGATTCCTGGGTGTCACAAAGTGCCGAAAACCCATGATTTGATTTATTATCGCAATATATTTTTTTCTGTCACAGAGAGGTGGCTTATGAGATTTGGTGTGTCGGGTCTTGACTGGTCTTGGATATTGACACCTTTGGTAAATATCCAAGACCAGTCAATACCAAAGGTGTCATGGGCTTTGAAGACACTCGAACTCAGGACGCAAGGGAGAAACGTGCTAAGAGGAAGGCACGCTTGGCAAATCTTCACCGTGATCAACGCCTGTCCGGAAACAAATGTCCTCACTGTGGAAGGATGTGTGGATCCAGAATTGGCTTCCACAGTCACTTACGGACTCATTGTTAAAACCATGTTTATGGAGGGCAATGTTACTGGGCTATAAGTGATCGCCAAAGAAGAAGAAGAAAAAGGTATTGGATATTCCTTACCTTGTGGGAAAAAGGGGAGAGAGATGTTTGCTATTCTGCTTCAGGCAGCAAAAATCTTGGGGTGGCCCTGCAAGTAGCCTATACATGCCCCTTGGTCTGTGTGCAATCTGTTTATGGAAGTCCATTGATGGAGGCAATAATGGGCTACCAAGTATCAGGGATTGTCGGCAGATTTTGTTCCCCATAATCGTAGCGTTAAACTTGGTGCTGAATCGTTATTGAGTCGTATCTCGGTCATGCTGAAGTGTTTTGCGAAGTGGCTGTTCATCATTTAAGTTCAGTCGTATCTTGGAAGCTGAACGGAATCCGTTCTGGAAGTCCGTTCGACTTCCCAAACTTTCGGAAACCAAAGTGCGGCTTCTGATTGGCTGCAGGAAGCTCCTGCAGCCAATTGGAAGCCTCGTCAGACATATTGCTTCCAAAAATAGTTCAGAAACCGGAACGGTCATTTCCGGGTTTGCGGCGTTGGGGAACCAAAATGTTCGACTTGCAAGGCGTTCGGGATCCAAGGTACGAAAGTAATATGGAAGATATTTCAGATATTTATTATTAATAAAGCTTTGAGATGTGCCGTATTTTTCTGTGCATAAGTCGCCCCCATGTATACGACGCTCTCTATTTTGGGGGACTCCAAATTAAGAAAACACCCCTTAGCACAACCCATGTATAAGACGAGTCCCAATTTTAAACCATTATTTTTTGTAAAAACAACAACTAGTCTTATACACTGAAAAATACGTTATTTGGAAAACAAGTCTGCATTTTTTTTTTTAAAAAAAATGCACCTTAAATATAGCTTTAGAAACCTGGAAGAATCAGATACCCCCTTTGGGGAGAAGGTGTGGAATTGGACAAAATCCCAAATGCTTTTGCACAGGTGTGTGTTGCCGTATGTCTCGCCGCCCTTGGCTTGCGTTTTCCTGCCACCTGTTTGAGCACGTTGTAAATCGGTTGTCGCTAGGCAGCTGGTCTCCCGTTGCCGTATCTGCAAAGTGGTCATCTTGGACGACGCCAATAAAATTAGCACTCAGCGGAGCTTATCGCTGCATAACGGGAGAAGGGCTAGACATCTGTGTGGGATTCTAGATGCTCTGCTGTTTGCACCAATTAGCAGCATTGGACGGCAGTCTGTTTTCTTAAAACCTTCCAGCAGGGGAAGGTATTGGGGGAAGAGGAATAGGAGAGGAAAAATAATAATAATCTAGTTATAATCTAGTTATGATGATGATGTATGTGTGCATGCCAGATATATATCCCTGAGAGGATACAGGCTCCCAACTGGGTGCCTTATTAGATTATCAGAGTTTCCTAGCATGTTGTTCCCAGAGGATGAAAAATCAGAACAAAAATAAACTCTTGCTATGTGCTTCTGTGCGCTGCAAATATGCAAAATGAAACACAGGCATCTTTTGAAATGTACACCTCTCTGAATTTTCCAGTGCAGTTGTCTAACTAACTAAATTAGGCAAAACAAAATAAAAAAATTCCTTCCAGTAGCACCTTAGAGACCAACTAAGTTTGTTATTGGTATGAGCTTTCGTGTGCATGCAGACTTCTTCAGATACACTGAAACAGAAGTAAATTAGGGTAAAGCATGCATACATAGGACGTGGTTGGCGCTGTGGGTTAAACCACTGAGCCTAGGGCTTGCCGATCAGAAGGTTGGTGGTTCGGATCCCCGCGACGGGGTGAGCTCCCGTTGCTCAGTCCCTGCTCCTGCCAACCTAGCAGTTCGAAATCACGTCAAAGTGCAAGTAGATAAATAGGTACCGCTCCAGCGGGAAGGTAAACGGCGTTTCCATGCACTGCTCTGGTTCGCCAGAAGCGGCTTAGTCATGCTGGCCACATGACCCAGAAGCTGTATGCCGGCTCCCTCGGCCAGTAAAGCGAGATGAGCGCCGCAACCCCAGAGTCGGACACGACTGGACCTAATGGTCAGGGGTCCCTTTACCTTTATGTGTCCTGGCTAGTGGCTACTTGAATGGGTCGGCTGTTCATACAAGGAAGAAGGTTTGCATTGATTTGGCTAATAGGATCATGGGTGACCAAAACCCATAGGGACTGTTAGATTAGTTGTAGAACCCCAAGCACTGCGTGCAAAAAGTCCCAGGTTCATTTGCTGGTTCATTCTTCTTGTTCTCAGGAGGGTGATTAAAACTTCTTTTCAATTGGCCAAATACATATTTGGATAGCTGTGCTGACCTGCTCTGGTTGTTGTTGTTGTTGTTGTCGTTGTTGTTGTGCGGTGCTCTGTGCAAGTGTGGAATATAAATTACTTCGAATAAATAGATGGGCAAACAGTTTGACTTGGTGTAAGGCACATCTTCATGTCCCAAGAGAAAACATTCTTAAAAAGCCTTAAAACTGTCTGATAACTTATTAAATGTGGTCTGGGGCATTAGAATGGAGACAAGAACTCCACAATTTTGTTCCCTGACCATTTTGGCTTCTAATGGTCAGTTCTATTTTATATAAAGTGGTGCCTCGCTAGACGAAAATAATTCGTTCTGCGAGTATTTTCGTCTAGCGAAGCACCAATGCAAACCATGGTTTTTGCTATACGAATTTTTTTTCCCCGTTTTGCGAGGCAGCCCCATTGACAAATTCATCTTGTGGGGCAGCCTTCCACTAGACGAATGCCTTCGTCTAGCGGGTTTTTCGTCTAGCAAGGCATTCGTCTAGCGGGGCACCACTGTAATGTGTAATGAAAAAGAGTTATTGCTGTTAGAAATTGACAACATCAGAAGGTCGGCAGTTTGAATCCCCGCAATGACGGGGTGAGCTCCCGTTGCTCGGTCCCTGCTCCTGCCCACCTAGCAGTTCGAAAGCACGTCAAAGTGCAAGTAGATAAATAGGTACTGCTCCGGCGGGAAGGTAAACGGCGTTTCCGTGCGCTGCTCTGGTTTGCCAGAAGCGGCTTAGTTATGCTGGCCACATGACCTGAAAGCTGTGCGCCGGCTCCATCAGCCATTAAAGAGAGATGAGCGCCGCAACCCCAGAGTCATTTGCGACTGGACCTAACGGTCAGGGGTCCCTTTACCTTTACCTTTATTTACCGGTAATATAAAGCAATATGACATCTAAACATAGACTTCCCGGTATATTGTATTGCCCAGTCCTCATACATCAATCCCCCTTTATGGCTTTGTGGCAGGGTGGTTGTGGTGGATCGGAGCCTTTTATCCATCAGGAATGTCGTTCCAAACTTCTAGGTGCAATAATTTCAAGCTACTATAGATACAGATGGGGCTCATCCACCTGGAAAAGTAGCCCATCTAGGAGATGGAAAAATCTGACCTTGAACCTTGCAGCTATACCGATTCATGAAGCTTCAGGAGTAAACCCTGAGGAAATATCTGTAACCGCTACCTTGCGGGGACATATTCGGGAGAAGAAAAGGTTAAGGAGTAAGCCCTACACAAAGTGGGAGTCCCTAAGACGGTTGGAGGGCGCCATGTATGCCTCCTTCCGGCAACTCCTGCAGCCAAGCTGGTGCCAAACGTATTGCCGAGAGTGTGGGGTCTTGTTGTCTGGGCACCCCAGGACCTCCATACACACTGCCCGGGCTTGCACCCCAGAGGGGTCACTTCAGCGCTACTGACGCAGCAAAAACAATGCAGGAGGCAGCCTTTACAAGTTCCTGATCTTCGCAACCACAGCTGTCGCTGTGATTGCCCAGCAGTTTGGCTTCACCCGCCCCCCCCCCCCCCCGAGGCTCACTCCATTGTCTCTTGAGCCAGACGGATGCCAACTGTAGATTGAAACAGCCTTACTGTTAAATTAGCGAAGAGCGTGTGCGTTTTACATGTTGATTCTTTAAAATCTTTTTTTTAAAAAAATTGTTGCCTTAAGCACCGTACACTTGGGAAGGCATCTAAAAATGTCACAGACAGGTAACGTTTCTGATGCTAAGACATGAATGTTAAAATTAAGGAACAGTAAATGCAGGGCTGTCGCCACTTACTGTCGGTTCCCTCACTGCGAGAAGCAAAACTACAGGGAACCAGGCAGAGGGCCTTCTCGGTAGTGGCGCCCACCCTGTGGAACGCCCTCCCATCTCATGTCAAAGAGATATACAACTACCTGACATTCAGAAAAAAACCTGAAGGCAGCCCTTTTTAGGGAAGTTTTTAATGTTTGATATTTTTGTATTTTATTTCTGTTGGAAGCCGCCCAGAGTGGCTGGGGAAATCCAGCCAGATGGGCGGGGTACAAATAATAAATATTATTTTTATTATTTTTATTATTACGTTGGTCCCGGTGATATTTACACGGGTTGTTAGCCCTTGGTAATTGACACACACACACAAACACACACACACACCCTGCCTTTGTTGATGAAGGAACTGGTTGGAAGTTGTCTGCAGAATAAGGAAGTGATTCAAGACAGTTTTGTGGCATTGTAATGGGATGTGCGACAACAGCGGAGCGTGGGGTGGAAAGCCTCACCTGCAGCTAGTGACACATGGGAATCAAACGGCACATTATGCCTAACGATGATAATTGCATAAATTAAAAACCAGAAGGTAAAATAAATTGCATGTTATGCTCCATGTCAAGCGTGGCTTCACGTCTCTTGTTGCTTTTAAAATCGCAGCCTCTGTGCTGTTAATGGGATTGTAAAGGTAAAGGACCCCTGGACGGTTAAGTCCAGTCAGAGGCGACTATGGGGTTGCGGCGCTCATCTCTCTTTCAGGCCGAGGGAGCCGCCGTTTGTCCACAGACAGCTTTCCGGGTCATATGACCGGCATGACTAAACCGCTTCCGGTGCAACGGGACACCATGACGGAAACCAGAGTGCACGGAAACACCAGGTACCACAGTGGTACCTATTTATCTACTTGCACTGGCGTGTTTTTGAACTGCTAGGTTGGCAGGAGCTGGAACAGAGCAACGGGAGCTCACTCCGTTGCGGGGTTTCGAACCGCCAACCTTCTGAGCACCCAAGGAAGATAGGTTCATTTTCTCACCCCTGGGCAGTGTTCGAAATTCCCCAGGTGCCAGGTTCGCTTTGCAACCAGGTGACGATGCCCGGTTCAAGATTTTCATCTGAACTAGCCAGAGGTTCAAGTGAGAATCAATCGCAGCCAGTCCAACATTTGAAAAATAAAACCTTAGAGCCGTCTCGTCCCTAAACGGCAACGAGGCAACTGCAACCTTTGTTTAAGGAGACATTTGGTGCCTAGGTTAGATACCTGAGTTTCTAACACTGCCAGAGAGGTGTTGTCAGTCAATATATTGAGCTGGATGGATTGGGACCCTGACTTAGCATAAGGCAGGGTCAGATGTTGCAATATTGTATGTTCATAAAGCTGGCCTGAAGTGGATGTATTCAGTCTGATGCTTTCGACCGCGGTGGTTTGTTTGCAGCGGTTTGTGTACTTTTAAGATTTGGGTCTAGTTTAAGGTTAGCAGATTTTTTTCAATGAATTCGGGGACACTTTTCAACTTCAGTGGATTTTGTATGGGGACTGATTTGTAAATCCGGGGACTGTCCCCGGGAAACGGGGATGTCTGGTAACCGTAGTCTACTTTGAGTCTCTCTGTGCCCTCCGGTGTAAAATTCATATGCTCTTGGTCTATAGGTTTTGACTCATCCCGAAGGAAAGGCATTGTTTGTGCCAAATAAGCAAGAAAGGGCTGCAAGGTATCCAGGTGTGCCTGCTTCCATCTTCAGACGCCGATGATTCACACCCAGGTAGTCTGCAGGTAGCTGTTGCCAGCTTTGGGCAAAGACAGTGCAACATTAAAACAAGAGGCTCCTTGCATGTTTTTCAGTCATGCTACAAGCTCACGTTTGCAAATGAGACAAGCATACCAGCACGATGAATGCTGCTGGTTGAGGCTCACAGTCTTGTCTGGTAATGGGGCTTATGTTTCTATTTCATGAAATGTATACAACACTTGATTAAAAAATAACAACAAGAAAACGAAGCAGGTTACCAAAAGATGTACCGTATTTTTCGCTCCATAGGGCGCACCGGACCTCGTTTTTAGAGGACGAAACAAGAAAAAAAAATTTTTTTTCTAGTTTTCCTCCTCTAAAAGCCCTGTTGTTTTTTTGAGGATCAGCTAAAAGTTTTGCAGCTTTTTTTGCAAAGGGAAAAACCCTGTTTTTTTTAGGATCAGCTAAATGTTTTGCAGCTTTTTTTGCAAAGGGGGAAAAGCAAAGCTCCTTTTGCAAAGGGGGAAAAGCAAAGAGGAAAAGCCCCATTTTTATGGGGTTCAACTCACATTTCTGCAGCTGCTAAAGGAAAGGGAGCCTTTTCTACAGTTTCCAGACAGATAATCTAATCAGCCAGTCACATGTCGCTGGGGAAACAAACAACCTCCCTCTGCAGCACATTCAACAAAGGAGGGCGGGGCTGAAAGGGAGCAGGGGACTCTTATCTCTCTTCTGATCTCTTTCTGATCAGCTGCTGAGCGGGGTCCTTTCAACACCCCTTTTTCTCTTTGTAAAATATAAAGCATGATCCTCTTTTGGCCCCTGGGCAATTCAGCTCCAGGGACCACCATTCGCCCCATAGGACGCACGGATCTTTCCCCTTACTTTTTAGGAGGGAAAAAAGTGTGTCTTATGGAGCGAAAAATACGGTAACCATAAAACTGAGAAAGATTCAAAACCATACAATATTATTATACAGTCATACCTTGGGTTACAGCCGCTTCAAGTTGCATTTTTTCAAGTTAAGAACACGGCAAACTACTTCCGGGTTTTGCTGCGCACACATGCGCAGAATAGGTGCTCTAGTTTCGGACTTTTCGGGATGCGAATGGTACCCTGAATCGGATTAAGTCCCCAACTAGAGGAAGCAATGTAAATTATTATTATTATTATTATTATTATTATTATTATTATTATCATTATTATTATTATTAGCGCTCTCCTTTTGGAATGACCTCCCATCAGATGTCAAGGAGTTTTAAGAGCTGCACAACTTTTATAAGACATCTGAAGGCAGCCCTGTGTCGGGAAGTTTTTAACGTTTTATTACGTTTTTAACGTTTTATTACGTCTGTTTGGAAGCCGCCCAGAGTGGCTGGGGAAAGCAAGCCAGATGGGTTGGGTATGAATATAACAACAACAACATCAGCAACTTCAGAACATACAAAAGTTAAAAGTACCAAAACAGATGTTTATTTCACTGCTACGTCTATTTCGGGAAAGTTAGCAAAAATGCCCTCTAGCCAGATGTCTGACACGCCTTCCAGCATCCGTCCATCTCAAGCAACGAGGCGTTATCCTCAGCCAGAGGAGGAATGAGAGGCAAGAGTCCGTCGGAACATAGGCGCCAACACTAAGGGGCCCATTTCCCTTCGCCCCCCCCCCAATAAAATATTTGCCCCACCCCAATCGGGGGCAGAGGAGGCCAAGTGTGGAGCTGAGCAGGGTGTGGATTCAGTGGCCGGTGGTTTGTCCTGCTCCTGCCACGGAGGGGAAGAAGCGGGGCAGCTGCCCTGGGCCGGTGGCGCGGCAGGGGAAGGATGAGGTTGACCATGGAGCCGAGTGTGGCGCAGCGGCAGTGGCTGGTGGCTTCTTCTGGTTAAGAGCGGTAGACTTATAATCTGGTGAACTGGGTTCACTTCTCCGCTCCTCCACATGCAACATGCAGCTGCTGGGTGACCTTGGGCTATTCACACTTCTCTGAAGTCTCTCAGCCCCGCTCACCTCACAGAGTGTTTGTTGTGGAGGAGGAAGGGAAAGGAGATTGTTAGCCGCTTTGAGACTCCTTTGGGTAGGAGGGCATATCCTGAAGTTGAGGTTCCAGTACTTTGGCCACCTCATGAGAAGAGAAGACTCCCTGGAAAAGACCCTGATGTTGGGAAAGATGGAGGGCACAAGGAGAAGGGGATGACAGGATGAGATGGTTGGACAGTGTTCTCGAAGCGACTGGCATGAGTTTGGCCAAACTGCAGGAGGCAGTGGAGGATAGGGGTGCCTGGCGTGCTCTGGTCCATGGGGTCACGAAGAACTGGACACGACTGAACGACTGAACAACGACAACAAAGTGGGATATCAAATCCAAACTACTACTCCTCCTCCTCCTCCTCCTCTTCTTCTTCTTCTTCTTCTTCTTCTTCTTCTTCTTCTTCCTACTCCTGCCACGGAGGGGAAGGAGAGGGGAAGCAGTCCTGCGGTAGGAGGAGGAGGAGGTGTCTGAGCACCGGAGAGGAGGAGCCGCCAGCCATCGAAGCCGCGCCCCTTGGCTCTTCCTGGTGTCCCCTTGTCACACACACACACACACACATGCATCATGTGTGTGTAATAGGGTCACACACACACACCACAAATCTTTTGCTCGTGTTGGTGGCCTCTGAGTGTGAAGAAGAGCCGTGGCCATCTTGAGCCAACGTTCGTTTGCTTTGCTTTGAGGAATATATGGAAAAACACTGCTCTAAAAAGAATATGTTGGTGTGCATGGATTAAGTATGTAAAGTACAAGCGAGAACAATAATTGGAAATGGCTACAAGAGATGTATTATCCAAAGAACGCAATGATAGTATTTAAATTTGCAGTGTCGGTTGTACGTGGATTTTCTTTAGTTTAATTTTGTGTCATTTTGTTTTATTTCAATTTTCTGTATCATTTATTAAGAAATAATAATAATAATAATAATAATAAAGAATAAGCAGAGACACGGCCAGCGTGAGCCAGGGTTTGTTGGGGTTTGCATGTTCATCTGACGGCTCGGAGCAGTGTGCGGAAAGGCGAAAGTGTGCCACTTATTTTTCATGTAGCTGCTTTGGACGGAAGCCGTGGCAGCGTGTACGTTGTGGACTTTGAAAGCTGTGCCTTCTCCTTTAAAAGAAAGGGTAGCCGCCCCTTGGCGCCCCCTGCGCTTGTTATCATCTGCTGTGCAGGATAATATAGCAGCTGGCCTGTAAAGCTGAGCTAACCTTATAAAACCAAGCTAACCTTAAACCTCTCCTGCACACGGAGGGGACAAGGAGGCAGTAAAGGAGATGGGTCCATCCTGGGAAGGACATTTGCATTGTTTCCTTCCTTGCACTGGCATTGTGATCCCACCGCAATTAAGGCTGATGGAGTTAAAATGCCATTGGAGATAGTGAAGTTGAAAAAAAGGAGCCTGTGTTTCTAAGTTAGCAGGTGGAATTGCCGGTTCCTTCCTTCCTTATGGAGTCGGTGGGAGGAGATAAGGAATTTAAACCATAAATGATTGCTTTGTTGCTGCAATTCTCACCGACGAGGCCTTTGCCCTTAATTTTCAGTCGGAAACATTTTACATGCTAAGTTGTACAGTTGAAAAGTCTTACTACAGTGGTGCCTCGCAAGACGAAATTAATTTGTTCTGCGAGTGCGGTCGTCTAGCGAAAATTTCGTCTTGCGAAGCACCAACGGGGGAAGAGCGGTTTGACGGGGGGGGGGGGGAATCGCGAACTTTTTTCGTCTTGCGAGGAAGCCCATTGGAAAATTCATCTTGCGAGTCAGCCTTTCGTTAGTGAATGCCTTTCATCTAGCGAGTTTTTCGTCTAGCGAGGTACCACTGTATATATATATATATTTAGAAGGAGAGGGGGGGGATTAAGAGGTCTGTCCCCGTCCTTCAAAAAATTAAGCATGTGTGGAGCTGTTTGGAGATCAGACGTGCTGATTCTGCATGTGCAGTTACTCTGAACCATGGGTAGGCAATCTAAGGCCCGGAGGCCGGATCTGGCCCAATCGCCTTCTCAATCCAGCCTACGGACGGTCCGGGAATCAGCATGTTTTTACATGAGTAGAATGTGTCCTTTTATTTAAAATGCATCTCTGGGTTATTTTGGGGAGTCTGCCTGGTGTTTTCAAACGAGTAGAATGTGTCCTTTTATTTAAAATGCATCTCTGGGTTATTTGGGGGGCATAGGAATTCGTTCATTTCATCCGCCCCAAAAAAATATAGTCCGGCCCCCCACAAGGTCAGAGGGTCAGTGGTCCGGCCCACTGCTGAAAAAGATTGCTGACCCCTAAACCTTCGCTCTGAACTCAAACCTGTTTTGCATCTTGACAGTTTCAGAGATGATACCATCCAAATGACTGTAGTCCCACAGTTTCTGGTATGCTTCCAGGTTAGTGTAGTGCCTGTTTGTGCAGAACAGTCACTGGGAATAAAATATCATTTGAGGAATCGGTTCTCTGGGCTTCCACCCACGGGCACCCACCCATTGAAGTTATCACCTGTTCCCCACTTGTTGATGTTGCCCCTTGACCTGATACTGACATTTTATTTAGGCCCACAAAGCTTGATTTGCCTTCCTAGCCAAGCCAGATCCTTGCGGTAGGCAAGACCCAACCTGCCTCCTGGCACGTGACATCTGCGTCTGCACGAGATCTGGGACAATCTCCAGCTCCACATTTTGGAGCTTGGAATTATCTGAAGAAGAAGAGGAGGAGTTTGGATTTGATATCCCGCTTTATCACTTCCCGAAGGAGTCTCAAAGCGGCTAACATTCTCCTTTCCCTTCCTCCCCCACAACAATCACTCTGTGAGGTGAGTGGGGCTGAGAGACTTCAGAGAAGTGTGACTAGCCCAAGATCACCCAGCAGCTGCACGTGGAGGAGCAGAGACGCGAACCCGGTCCACCAGATTACGAGACTACCGCTCTTAACCACTACACCACACTGGCTCTGTGTGGATTGTACCGACAGTGGAGCCAGGAACAACGAACAGAGGCGATTCCTGCCCTCTTAGATGGCGGAGCGTGAGACTCTTAATCTCAGGGGTTGTGGGTTGGAACCCCACGTGGGGTGAAAGATTCCTGCATTGCAGGGGGTTGGACTAGATCTGGGGTGGCCAACTCCCAAGAGACTGAGATCTACTCACAGAGTTAAAACCTGGCAGTGATCTACCCCCTTTTGGTGGGTTCAGGTCAAAGTTGTTGAGCTTTTTTTAGGGTAACCAAAGTTGGGGGGAGCCAGTGATCTACCACAGGTGTCCAGTGATCTACTGGTAGATCGTGATCAACCTGTTGGACATGCCTGGACTAGATGAATCCTCGTGATCCCTTCCAACTCTACGATTCCAAGATTCTCCATAGGGTTGTTTGGGTGCCTCAGGTGTTGAGGCACTCCAAATACCCAAATTGCAGGCCCCCGTTTTTCTCTCCGGCTTGCAGTGCATCCTATATTTGGGAACATACATTAGGAACCTAGGAAACTGCTATTCTCCATCTAGCTGATTATTGTCTACACTAATTGGCAGAGATCTCCCATGATTTCAGAGGTGGGTCTTTCCTATCCCTACCTGGAGAGGCTAGGAATTGAACTTGGAAAGCAGCTGCCCTATCACTAAGCTATGTCCGCAAGCTGAGAAGGAAAGCTAAGGCTCACCATGAGCCAGTGGAATTGTGGGCTGCTGCTAAAGACTACAGCGGGTGGCGCTGTGGTCCAAACCACTGAGTCTCTTGGGCTTGCCGATCAGAAGGTTGGCGGTTCGAATCCCAGCGACGGAGTGAGCTCCCGTTGCTCTATCCCATCTCCAGCCAACCTAGCAGTTCGAAAGCACACCAGTGCAAGTAGATAAATAGGGACCGCTGCGGCGGGAAGGTAAACGGTGTTTCCATGCGCTCTGGCTTCCGTCACAGTGTCTGGTTGTGCCAGAAGCGGTTTAGTCCTGCTGGCCACATGACCTGGAAAGCTGTCTGCATACAAACGCCGGCTCCCTCGGCCTGAACGCGAGATGAGTGCCGCAACCCCATAGTCGCCTTTGACTGAACCATCCGGGGGTCCTTTACCTTTTTTACCTTAAAGACTACAGAAATCTGTTATGGGTTGGAACTGTTACTTTATAAACTAGCGAGCATTGGAAGGCCGCTCTTGGGATCCAGAGTCCATTGCTTGTAACCCGTCTAGTTAGTTGGAGTAAATATTCTCCTTCTGCAGTACCCAGTGCAGGCAGACTGGTAATTAACTGGGGAGGCTCCTCAATCCCATTAGGGTCGAACGCCTTGCTGTCCACATAATGAATGGAATGAATGGATGGATGGATGGATAGATAGATAGATAGATGATAGATAAATAAATAAATAAATAAATAAATCTTTAATACGGTCAAAGACCAGCAAGAAAATTGCACAGTCCAATTCATAGAATTGGTATCTACAGTGGTGCCTCGCAAGACGAAATTAATTCGTTCCACAAGACTTTTCGTCTTGCGGAAATTTCATCTTGCGAGGTACCGTTTCCCATAGGAACGCATTAAAATTTAATTAATGCATTCCTATGGGGGGGGGAAGTCCGGGGGCCCCTTCCGACCGATACCGGTGCCGGTTGGGAGGGGGGCCGTTGGATCGCGCCCGCCATCATGGGTAGGCGGGCGCGATCCAACGGCCCCCCTCCCGACCGGCACCGGAGCCGCGCGGCGCCGCTTTTTAAGGCTGCAGCGAGCGAACAGCAGCGCTGCTGTTCGCTCGCTGCAGCTTTAAAACGCGGCGCGGCTCCGGTGCCGGCTTACAGTGGTACCTCGCCAGACGAAGTCGTCTTGCGAAAAACAGCCATTGACGAATTCGTCTCGCGAGTCAACTAAAAACTCGCAAAACCCTTTCGTTTTTCGTTGTTCGAGGCATTCGTCTTGCGGGGTACCACTGTACTTAATAAAATTACAATTAAAATTTTGCAGATTTTAAAAAAGTTTTACAGAATTTTTATGGATGGATCTCAACCACCTGTCGACATTCCTGCAGTGGTCCTACGGTAGTTCGACTAGGGTACCAGTCACTGGTATTTGCTGTCATCACAGCGCGCCTTATTCTTGTCGCTATGTAGCAAAATTTTGCAACAATCCTAGTGGTCTCTATGTCTTTGTCAGCTAAAAGGTATCTGGTGTAGGCTTCCTCTGATCGGCCGGGCTGTTTCACCAGGAGCGGTTCGATCCGTTCTTTCCTTGAGTCACGATGCAGTGGGCAATATAAAAGGACGTGCCCAGTGGATTCGATCTCATTGCCCTCACAATGTCTTTGTGTCTTTGGTCTTTGGTCAATCGGGGTCTTGTTGTGTCTGCCCACCAAGAGAGCTGAGGGGAATGCTTTTTTAAAAAAAATAATAATAAAAGCCCAAAGCAGCAAGTTAGCTTAATTAGTTCCACAAATGTAAGATTTCCTCGCCTATTGGTTTTTGCTTTGCAGGTGATGCTCTTGGCTTGAGTTCAAGTGGTCTGCTCTGTTCCTTCCTTTCCCCCTCGGGAGCCTCGTATAACTTCAAGGAGGTGCCTTTCCAAGATCAAATCCAGAGACCTAGCTTCAGGAGGGGGGGGAAATCTAATTAGAGTGGAACACGGCTATGCACTTTAGGGCTGTACAAAAGCCCAATTAAACAACATTCTTTCTTTTATCGGGTTGGGCAGGGTGTTTTTGGGTGATTGATGTGAAAAGCCATACCTCGTTTACTTCTTTAAAAGTGCGCTGGTTTTTTAAAAAACCATTTCAGGAGCAGGTGATAAGCTCCTAGATGGTTTTTTGTCTATAGCTAAGTGAAAAAGCCATAAAGTGCCTTTCCCCCTTAAAAATTAAACCCTAAAAGGCCAATAAATGATAGGAAAAAATGCGAGAAATGGAGACTTGGAGCAAAGGTCTTCTCTTAATCCTTTTACATTTATGTGAGTCTGGGGTTCCCAAGCTGCTCTTTTACCAAGGCTAATTCTAAGCACTCTTTCTTTTCTTTTTTCTTTTCTTTTAAAATAATTTTTATTAATTTTTTTACTCATAACATACCAAAATGAAAAAAACACAACTAACATAAAAAAATACATAACAAAAACAAAAACACTAACACTAACATATTTTCTAAAAATTAATCTTTTCTCACATCATCACAGGACTTCCTCCTGTCCCCTCCTCCTGTGTCCCTTGTGAATACGGTACCTTTTATGTAACTTCCCATGCTCCTTTCTATTTTACATTTTAAATCATTGCTATCTCATACCTCTTAACTTAATTATAACATTGCCTAATATTATACTTATATCTTATCTTAATCCTTATCTTCTAACTTATTCATCTATCTTCTACTGTACAATTTATCTTATCCTCAGGTTATATCTAAATTTCAATCATACAGTGATCTTTTAAATAGATGTGGCCTCTGTTGCAGACTGCATGTGCACCGTTTATTGGCAATATCGTTTGCAAAGCCATGGCTGTTTCCCTCTGGATCTAGCCCAGTTGTTGCAAAATCTGTTTGGGACTATCGAGGAGACAACAAGGCAAACCAGGATAATCCAATAGCACGGCCGCCATAACAAAATCATCTCCCAGATGCAGCGCCCTAATTCGAAGCAGCAAATTCGTTTGGCAACAAGTTTACTAGCATGCCAATATTCGGATATGATCCTTGTTAATCCTACCCACAGGTATCATTTTCCTCCTTGCGGTTGATGTAGACGTTGGCAGGAACAGTGCCAGCAGCCATTAACCACTGTCTGGTCTTGTTGGCAATATCAGAGAGGCTGGTAGAGATGGTGGCTGAATCAAGTTTCGGCGAAGGCAAGTAAGAAGCAACATTTATAAAATTATTAAAAAGTTTTTTCTCCCTCCCTCACTAATGTAGAACCCGTGGACATCCAGTAAACTGCTCTGTGTAAGGAACAGTGGAATAATATTAATATTAATCAAGACAAGGATGAGGTTTTCCAGCCCAGTTATTGAGCCGAAAGGCCTAGAAATTTGACTCAGAAGTTTAATTTCCATTCACTTCCTTTATATTAAATTCTAAAGGCTACTTATGAGTGCAAAAGGGCTTTCAAAAACCAATGTATAATATAACAACACACACACACACACACTGCTATGAAATGAGAGTAGCGTCTGCTATTAAAAATGGCGTTTTATATTTTAGGGAGTTGTACCCAGTCCTTCAATAAAATTCCCAGGGCGGCTGACAAAATTGTAAAGCACAATAAAATAAATGCAAAATATCCAAATTAACACTAATAATAATAATAATAATAATAATAATATTGGAGACCAGTTCTCCCAGATTTCCAATGGTAACTAGCAATCTTGAAGGTCAGGTGTGTTGTTTTTTTCCAGATGGCTTGGAAAAGCAAATGAAATCCTTGCACTGGATTCTGGAGAATATAATAATAATAATAATAATAATAATAATAATAATAATAATAATAATAATATTTATTATTTGTACCCCGCCCATCTGGCTGGATTTCCCCAGCCACTCTGGGCGGCTTCCAACAAAAATCAAATACAGTGGTGCCCCGCTAGACGAAAAACTCGCTAGACGAAAGGCATTCGCTATTGGAAGGCTGCCCTGCAAGACGAAAAAGTCTATGGGGCTGCCTCGCAAGACGAAGAAAAAAAATATTTCGTTGCGAAAACCGCTACTTGCATTGGTGCTTCGCTAGACGAAAAAATCGCTAGACGAAGATTCTTGCAGAACGAATTTTTTCGTCTAGCGAGGCACCACTGTAAATTAAAATATCACACATTAAAAGCTTCCCTAAACAGGGCTGCCTTCAGATGTCCTCTAAATGTCTGGTAGTTGTCTATCTCTTTGACCTCTGACGGGAGGGCGTTCCACAGGGCGGGCGCCACTACCGAGAAGGCCCTCTGCCTGGTTCCCTGTAGCTTTGCTTCTCGCAGTGAGGGAACCACCAGAAGGCCCTCGGCGCTGGATCTCAGTGTCCGGGCTGAACGATGGGGGTGGAGACGCTCCTTCAGGTATACAGGACCGAGGCCGTTTAGGCTTCTTAAGGAATGCCAGGTTGTTCTGTACAGTACTCTGTTTTTTTTTTTTTTTTTAAGAAGCTGCTGGAGAGCCCAGCCTTTTTTTACTGGAAGTGCTTAGTTTAGAATTGCTTCCAGCTAATTATTAAACTTAAAGGATTGTGTCACCAGCTGCTGCTTTTTCTGGGATTGCAGCGTTGATCTCCGCAGAAATTTGTCACCGTTTTATGATGTTCTTGTTGCATACAAACACTCCGTTCTGATTATGAAGAAAGTTGTGTTTGTGTCTTTTGTGTCACCCATGCTTCCGGGAATCCCTGTTAAAGCCTGATGCACAATGCACGGTTTTTAATGATCCGAGATAAGCTTCCACTTAGACATGCCAGGATTTTTAGATTAGTGCAGGGACAGCAGGAATAGGCAATTGTTTGGGCGGAACGCAACTGCTGAAAGCTGCTTTCAGATAACAGCCCCTTAACACGCCCTGGGTATTTTTTTAACCATTTTAGAATTCACCTGTGGATAACTGAATAGCCCATTGGCTTTCAAATGCGCAGTGCAAATATTATCTCCACGTTGAACCTCAGCTGTGGGGAATCTTCGAGGGTCGAGATAGGAGAACCTTTGGCCCTACAGGTGCCAATGCATAATACGGTAATTATCATCCTGCCTGAACTGAGTGAGGCCTCAAAACATGCCCCCACCCCAATCTCCTGTGCCTGTTTATTGTGAGGAGAGATCAACGGTGGTGAATTGGGCAATATCTGGTTTTCAACGTTGCATTGTATCACCAGCTAAATGCTGCAATATGCCGATATATCACGATGTCTGAAATAAGGATGGATATATCACGATGTCTGAAATAAGGATGGATACAAAACGTACTATGAGAAATTTAAGTCCAGCAGATTGATCAGGAAATACAATCTACAGTGGTGCCTCGCAAGACGAAAATAATTCGTTCTGCGATTGTCTTCGTATAGCGAATTTTTCGTCTTGCGAAGCACCAACGGAGAATAGCGGTTTTGACGGAAAAAAGAAAAAAGAAAAAAAAAATCGTCTTGCGAGGCAAGCCCATTGACATCTTCGTCTTGCGAGGCAGCCTTCCGCTAGCGAATGCCTTTCGTCTAGCGAGGCATTCATGTAGCGGGGCACCACTGTATTCAGTTTTTATAGTGGCAGTATTCACGGTGTGGAATTCTTATATCAATCTTGTAGTATTCCACGCGTGAATATGCTTTTAAGAATTCTAGCGTTCCTTGTATGCAGGTATCAGACGAAGAACTTGGAAGAATGGCACATGCAGCAAATAAGACAAGGATTCCAGGATAATTGTATTTCCTGATCAATCTGCTGGACTTTAATTTCTCATAATATGTTTCGTTTACATGTTAAGTTGGCCTATAGAACCATATATTTTGATATGATACGTTGAATCACATTTAAAAATAATTTATCTATAGTTACATACAGCCTGTTACGTTGTTTGTGTTGTTATCAGTTTTGTATTTATGTGGCAAAGGGTTTGGTAGTGTTTTGAATGTGCTCCAGGGACATAGCTGTCAAGTTTCAGATTTGAAAATAAGGGATCAGCAGTCTCACCTATCCCGGGGACAGTCACATGTTAGTGGTGGGCGGAGTCAGAAGCAAAAGTGGGCGGAGCAGCAATATAAACTGCAAGCGGGCTGGGGCTCGGAGCGGAGCAAAGAGGAGGGCAGCCAGCAAAGAGGAGGGCAGCCATGTGCTCCGCGTGATGGAGCCCCATCGTCGTCTTGTCTGATCCCATCAAAACAGGACAGGAAGCAGCAGCTGCTCAAAGGCAGCCAGGCTCCGCCCACCAGCTAACCCTATTGGCCGGCTGAGGGGCTCGGCGGCAACGGATAGGGGCTGATGCAGGGGGAGGAATACACCCCCCTGTAAGCACAGGAAATGGCTCCCACTTGCTTTGAGGGCTGAGGCTTTTCTCTCCAAGTAGGCGAGGTCTTCCCACCCAGTCCCTGGCCAGCAGGGGAGGAGCTGCTTCCATTAAAAACGGGAAATTTAAGGGAAATAAAAAATAAGGGAGAGCAGTGGGAAACTGCTTAAAATAAGGGAGAATCCCGGGGAAAACGGGATACTTGGCAGCACTGTCCAGGGATAGGGCTTCCCTTCAGCTCATCAGAAAGAATTTATATGGTTACCTACAGCCCGTTACGTGGCTTGTGTTGCTATCCCTGGATTAGGCAAGGCTTCTCGCTTGGTATCGGTGTCGACATGCGATAGCGTTCTGGAAACCAAACCCATGTCACAGTTTAAGAAGATGACAACTTGAATGCTTGCATCGGTATTTTTCATGCCCCGGCGGTGTGAAGCTGCATCATTTCATCTTCCCATTAATAGGAGAATTAGTGCGGTGAAGCTGGCAGAGGGATGTGGCGGATCAAAACCAAGCAGGTAGGGTTACTTATTACCCGTCGGTGATCTCGTGTTGAAATCCCCTTGCTCATTTGTCAATATTGTTCTGGGCCTATCGAAGGACGCGGCGTGCAGGTCTGCAGCAGCCCAGAGCCAGGACATCCTATCTGTGCCGCACAAGGCCTGGTATCTAGTAGTTGTTTCCAACTTCTCCGCCTCTCAGATTTCTCGTTTCGGGGAAGTCTTCCGAGATCTAAGTCCCGTGCAGTTGTATTGCCTCTTTGTGTATGCACAGGCTAACGGCAGTTGTGTTGTTTGAGGCGCATTGCAACTAAGAGCAGCACTGTGCCGGTTTCAGGACTGGGGGGGGGAAGGTGCCTGCTGGGGTAGAGAGCTTATGGCTGCCACTTCTGGGAATTCCCCCCCCCCAAATATGCCGTCATAAATACGTTACTTGTCCCTGTGTGAGGAGTCCCAGCGTGCAGTCTTGCACATGGAAGTGTGGGAGTTGGGGAACGGCATAAGCACCAAGAGACTCTGCACACTGCGATCGTGCATGTGTTAAAAGAGAAAGGAAGTGTGGAACAATCCAGACACAAATGGGGTAGATCTGGCCATGTGATGATTGCAGAGGATAAAAGGAGGATGCGTCTGATTAATAAGCTATATAACTGAATCACCCTCTAAGTTGTTAGTCACATACTCTGGAATGTGGTGATAAACAAGGATGAAAGGAATTGGTTTGTGTGAGATCAGGTATTCTAAGTCTGTATTGTTGCACAGGTTTCTTTGATTGTGGGTTTCTTTAGGGGGGTTATTTGAACTTGAATGGGCTTTTCTTTCTTTCTTTTTTAATTAATCTATTAGAGCGGACTACACTGTTTCATTATACGGATTTAAGAGTCTATGATTGTAAACACACGTGACATCTGGGAAGGCTAGCAACCAAAAGTAGCCCACCTCCGTATTGGAACGCCAGATTACCAGGGCTAAGCAATTCTATCACCATGCTGGTGAAATCCAGGTTTCACAAAGTGTGGCGCTTTGAATGACCGTAATAAATTTATTAGAAGCTCAGAATAGATGGCTTTGGTTGGTAGAATATAAAGCTAGTTAATTGGTGAGGGCTATTTTTTAATGGGCAAAGGTAAATGTTGCTCAGCTGTGCTGAGTAACATTTTGGAGGCTGTTCTCAGTGCCGGCCCTATCTTTAGTGCCCGCCAACCAGTTGCTCAGCTGGAGAAGACACCAGGACAGAATATATGGTTAATGTTATTGGGCAAATTTTGGCCACAACTTTATTGGTTACAGAATGTGAGCGGTAATTGGCTTAGGCATTGGATAGACCAGACTTTATCTGGCTCCTGCCCGCTGCGCAGGAAGTCTGGTAAGGGTAAACCACCGGTAAGAGTTTGGATTTGATATCCCGCTTTATCACTACCCGAAGGAGTCTCAAAGCGGCTAACATTCTCCATTCCCTTCCTCCCCCACAACAAACACTCTGTGAGGCGAGTGGGGCTGAGAGACTTCAGAGAAGTGTGACTAGCCCAAGGTCACCCAGCAGCTGCATGTGGAGGAGTGGAGACGCGAACCCGGTTCACCAGATTACGAGTCTACCGCTCTTAACCACTACACCACACTGGCTCTCAAGGGGAGCCCCGTCGATGCAAACCAACTCAAGCTCCCCTTGGGTTCCCGAAAGGGTCGTGGCATGGACCTAGCCCAGCCCCGGGCTTTGGACGAGATCCACACCCCCAGATTCCTTTAACGGAATATCCTTAAGCTTGGAGGGGCAGGCGATGGCCGGGCCTCCCCTCCCCCAACATGAGGTCACCCAACGCCTAACCGCAAACCTTACAAAGTTGTGACGATTGCTAGGAGGTAGGCGAAAACCAAATGGCTAAGCCGGGGGTCTGCAACCCGCGGCTCCGGAGCCGCATGCGGCTCTTTTGCACCTTTGCCGCGGCTCCGGGCAGGGCCGGTGTGTTTAGCGCTGAAATGTAGGGGGCGCTGCGCCATGCTGCTGGCCCGCCTGCGCCCACCCACTTCTCTACCTTGTCGGCGGCTGTGCTGCTCATGTGTGCCCCGTTTCGTCCCAGCGCAGGCGCAGCAGCAGACCGCAGCAGCTTCCCTCCTTGGCGCCTGTCCCGGCGCTTGTGTTTGGCTGCTGCTGGTGGAGCTGCTGGCTGCTGCAATTCGACGAGGCGCGACGACTCGACGAGGTAAGGAGGCAGCTGCGGGCTGGGCCAGGGGCGGCGGGCGAGGGGGAAGCCCTCTTTTAAAAAAGTGGAAGGGCCCGGCTCCAGGACACGTGGCAGTCTGGGAAGGAAAAGGAAGCCTGGCTCTTCAGCTAAGGGCGGCCCAACGGGATGAGATGTGCGCGGGAAAAAGCTCAGGGGACGACCGGTCCCGGGCTCTGTTTCGGGGGGGGCGCAGGAGACTTCCCTTAAGCAGCGTAGCAAAAGGGGCCCGAGCATGGGCGTACCGACGGGGGGGGGCAGGAGGGGGCAGCGCCTAGAAGCGGGAGTCCCATGGACTGAAAGAAGGGTTTTATCCATTCTGAAGGAATGTTTTCCCGCGCCTGCAGGGGGGACGTGATCAGCCCCCTGCTTCAGCCCCTCTCAGCTGCCTTGCCCAGCCCCTCTGCTGGCCAATAGTGATTGGGGCAGTGTGCATGCTGTGTGCTTTTGCATAAGTTTGCTAAACTTTTAGGGTTGCATTTGTGCTGTTCATGGGGCGGAAGTATTCTGGGGGGTTGGATTTCCCCTTCTAGATTTGCCCCTGCAGCGTCAGGCATTCGGACGGTTCCTTTAATACAGTGCTTGTTGTTTGGCTGGGGGGGGGGAGCGTTTCGTGATATTTTGCCATTTTGCCTTCATTACCTGCTCTTCATTACCTGTCTAAATTGTGCTATGAGCTTCTGGGTGTTTATATTTTTGTGGGCCGCAATGGTTTTGCGGCTCCCAGATTTTTTTTTTCTCTTCGGAAACGGGTCCAAGTGGCTCTTTTTGTCTTAAAGGTTGCAGACCCCTAAGCCAATCTGCCAAGTGGAAAAAACTCCTACCAGGCCCCTGACACAAGACAGACGACCAACCTTTCATCAGGGGCAGCTGAGGACATCGTACTGTTCCCAGCGCTGAAGGAAGAGTCAGCTGCCATTTGGCTTCTGCATATGGATTTGTAGCGGGAAGGAGAGCCATCTTGGGGCCCACCCTGGCTATTCTGGTTCTGGCTTGATAACTATAACCATAACAGGCAGTTGAAGGGAAAGCATTTCTTTTCAACAATACGTGGTTTGTTAAGTTATAACTTAACCTTGCGCTACCTTGCGCCCTCTTTCCCACGCCAAGCGACCTCCTTTTACAAAGCCGCTTGTTCAAATTTAAGTTTGCATTGTGTCAGATTCACCCGGAAACCTCACCCCCCCAAAAAAGGGTATTGTGTCGAGGCGGGTTAGGGACTGCCCAATCCGATGCCGTGTTTTACATCCGTGTTGTGGGAAGTGGATATATTTAGATTATTTTCTCCCAACTTAATAGTAGGTTACGCCGGCAAAAATGACAAGCCTGTACACAACTAAATTGTAGGCTAGCGCTCCGAAGTGGGTTTTGGGAGAATTTCGTTGGGGAAACAGAACATTGAGCAAACTGGATTGGAAATTGGGTTCATTGCAGAGTCTCTTTTTCTGTGCGTTGCCACAGTGCCGTCCTTCCAAACATTACAGGTCACGGGGTCTGTGAGCACTTGAGAAACTTTCGCTCACTGCAATGACGGTCGCCAGGATTTGAGACGAACCCTATCCCCGTGGGAACTGCCGGGGAGCTCGTTTTTGTGAAGTGCAGGATTACGGCAGCCAACAGCTCCTGCCAGTTATGACACCGCAGCCCCTGGAGAGTAACCCAGGCGTGGAGGACAGAAAGTATTTTAAGATAACTCCCTCAGGGGAACCAGCACTGTTCTCAATCCAGACTCCAGCTGTAAAAGCTTAAGAGGGATTCCTTTGAACTTTGAGGTACCATTTCTCTTTGACAAAAGCTGTCAGAGGAAGCGTTGAACCAGCAGAGTGTTGCTTTCTGCACTTTCGCTCTCTCTCAAAAGTTTTGCGTACATCTATTGCAGATTTGCAGCACCTCCAGCTTATAAAGGATGATTTCGAGGTGGGATTTTACCCCATGCCGGCAAATCCAGGTTTTGCAATCCGAGCAGATTTGGAGCTTTTGCCCGCCAAATCTGGTTCCCCAAAATATCAATTTCCCAATAGGGAAACTGGCAGGAACGTGCAGTGGAAAGTGTGGGATAATGGTTTGACAGAATGCTGTCTAACCTCCCTGCAAACAAATCAGGATGGATGTTCAATAAAAAGGTCCTTTGGAAGCATCCAGACTCCCTTGTGCGAAATCCAGGATACGGAGTTACATTTTGGGGTGTGAAAAGGAGGCAGAAAGGGAGCCCTTTGGCCAAGACAGATGGGAATTGTGAGTAGCAAAGGCTCGTCTATTTGGGGAAATGGGACACTGTTCCACCAACCCCTGTACTTACCTGCTTTCTTACTTAACAACCACTCCAGAGGTTGTAAGCTGGCTGTCGGCTTCCTCCTCATTTGGCTCAGTGGGAGCCTATGGTTGAACTCAATAAGGGAGGGCAGCGGTGGCAAAATTAAAACCGGTTGTTTTTCCATGGGGGAAAGTGCCGGAACTCACCGCCTCAAGTCGCCAACCCAGACACCGACGCCATCTTGAAACCAAAATCACGCTCCGAGATGCTGGGTTACGCCATCTTATAGGGAGATTCAGCGCCTTCGGTCCTTAGCGGGGAGCAAGATGCACACATACTGTTCCTTGCCTTCGCCTGTTCTCCTCCTCCTTCGGTCGTACAAGGCGCTCAGATCGGTGCGTTGCAAAAAGTTTGAGCAACACAGCAAGCGCAACCCTTCCGAGACGGCTGTGTTGCCCACACTTGCCTATTGGCTGGCTGCTTCCTTTTTTTATTGGCTCCGGAGCCCCCTACCCACCCTAAATGCCCACCTCTTGCTGTTTCTTTTAAAAATATTTTTATTAAAGATTTTCTTGATTTACAATGGTAGTGTGCCTCTCTCTCGTATTTTTCCATATAACATTTTTACAAATCAGTTTTTGTTGTTGAGACATTAGGAAGAAAGGGGGGAAGGTGGGTGGGATGGGGAGATAGGTGGGGTGGGGTGACGATGTTTCTATTATTTTCCTTAATATATGTCGGGTTTGGTGTCAGCGTTGTTTGTGTAGGTTCTCTGTTGCTTGCTTGTGCTCCTTTGGTGGTGAGAGAGGTCGGGGTTGGCGTAGGATGTGATTGTTCATTTGTGGTTGGCTGAGGTGGTCTTTGTTTTCATTTGTGAGTGGGGTTGGTGGGTGTTTTGGATCAGGTTAGCCATATTGATTTGTATGCTGTCGGTAGATTTTTGTCATTGTCTTGTTGGGCTGTGTGTGTGATGAAGGGGAACCATACCAGGGCGAAGGTGTCTTCTTCTGTTTGTCCCCGTGTCAATTTCAGGTTACTGGTTAGTTTTTCTAGTAGGGCTGTTTCCCATACCTCTTGCTGTTTCTGATTGGTAAAACCATCCCACTTTCCTTGTCGATTTTTCCTGCAGCCCGTTGCCTTTTATGGGTTGGCTCAGAAGACCCTTCCATCCTCTACTGGGCGCCCATGCCTGATCTGGCAGTGATAATTTTGCCCTATTTGTTTTTTACATGCATGGGCAGCCTAGCAACATCAACTTATCTCGCCATGTCTTGCGGTGATGGCATCGTCAACACTTCCCACCATGCTCTGGGGTGCGTAAATTCAAGGCGGTGTGGTGGTGGCGGCACAAGATGGCGGCACAAGGCAGATGCCAGAACTGTCCCGGCACATTCCGGCAGAAAAAAAGCACCGGCTTTTCCTGTCATTGTCTCTGGCTCTTTCTACTGTTGGCCTCCTTGCCTTGCATCCTGCTAGTCCAAATAGTCACTAGTCACCTCTGACTGTGAGTTCACCTGAGCCCCACCTCAATATACTTTCTAGACCCCTTGGAATTTAGAAGTGGCTTATCACAGACTTCCGTTAGGTTAAGCTGTTGCATTTAATAGCCCAGATCTGTCCTCCATTGCCAGTTTATATCATAGCTGTCAACCCTCCCTGCTGTTTCCCAATCCTATAATAAGGGAATTTCCCGCCAAAAAAAGGGAAAGGTTGACAGCTATGGTTTATATCTATCTATAATGGACGGATGCTCTTTTGGCTCTGTAAAAACCCCAAAAACCGAACTAGGATTTGCTAAACGTCTGGGTAAAATCAGCTCAGCTCTTGTAGAAATCAAGAGTTTCTGGCCTCCTATCCAGTATTTTATTTTTTAGCATTTAGCCTCAGTGCCAGTGAATAGAACATTTCAAATATCATGTCTATTTAAACTAGTGGAGATCAAATTGCCGTAGGGCAGACGGATTAAAAAAGCAGACCTTCTCCTGTATCTGTAATAAATAATTGGCAGAGTACAGCAAATGTTTGCTAAGAGTGAGTTTTCTTAACGTGGGTTCATCTTCATTTTGGAGATGAGCATGGATTCTCTCATTTTATATATTCTGGTCAGCTTTGCAGTGCTTAATATGTGTTGCCTGTGCCATTGCGGTGCCTTCCATCTGCATTTTCCATAACTTCAAGGCAAGGAGAAACCTTCCATCTCATCTGGTTTTAAACGGGAGGCAAAGTGGGCTATACGTACAAAGGGTTAAGAAGCAAACATTACTTTGGCAAGAAATTCTTAACTGTCAAGCGGGGAGGGGTCGGGTGTTGTTGGCTGAATTTCTCTCCTCTGTTCCGCCCCTCCTAATGGAAGGTTGAACGAGGCTTAAACGTCTAGTATAACAGGTATTAATTTATCCCTCTCAAAACTGACTCAAGCTCGTTCTCCGGGCAATGCACGTGCCACCACAATAGCTGTCTTTTATTGCTGGAGGAGGGAAGTGCCAGGTCGTACATGGTTTGTTTGAATAATGGCATATATTGTTTTACGGTTTCTGCAGCTTGGCATAATTGTTGCGCCTGTTCCTCTAGCACGTTCACTGAGCTATGAGGGAGAGCTTCTGAATCTCCAGTGATGGTAGAGCAGGCATGTCTAAAGCCCGTTTGGGGGGGCCTAATCCGGCTCCCGTGGCAACGTCCCGTGGGGCTACCTTTGAAGGTGACCCAGAAACTGCAATTAATCCAGAATGCGGCAGCTAGACTGGTGACTGGGATTGGCCGTTGATTAGAAAAACCTAGGTGATTGTACTGTGGATATGCAAGCCACCTTTGGGCATCCTTGGGATGCAGTGAGGTAGGATATAGGGGACGAAAATACCGGCAGGCCTCAACCAGGTAAAGGTAAAGGACCCCTGACAGTTGCCGGTAAGTCCAGTCGCGAACAACTCTGGGGTTGCGGCGCTCATCTCGCTTTACTGGCCGAGGGAGCCGCCGTTTGTCCGCAGACAGTTTTTCCGGGTCATGCGGCCAGCATGACTAAGCCGCTCCTGGCGCAGCGGAACACCAAAACCAGAGCAGCGCACGGAAACGCCGTTTACCTTCCTGCTGGAGCGTTACCTATTTATCTTCTTGCACTTTGATGTGCTTTCGAACTGCTAGGTGGGTAGGAGCTGGGACAGAGCAACGGGAGCTCACTCCGTTGTGGGGATTCGAACTGCCGACCTTCTGATCGGCAAGCCCAAGGCTCAGTGGTTTAGACCACAGCGCCACCTGCGTCCCTATGCCCTCAAGTAGAGCTGAGTTTAATTGAAGGGGTGGGGGGAAGAAGAGACCGAAGCTTGTCTGGCTATCTGAAGGGGCTTCTTGATATGGATGCAACTCTGCATAAACCTGTTAAGTAACAACACTTTTACCCCAGTATACTCATAGGTAAAAGTAAAAGCAAACAAAAAGCAAATGAGTGGATGTCAAATTTACCACCAACTTGCAGGTTTTATTCATTCACGTTTTCTCTCTGAACTTTCAGGACCATGAAGTCTCCCGGGAGAATTTTCAACAGGAAGAGCTAGTGGACCAAAGGACCTGCTGCCGCTGTTGAAACCCATTTTTACCTTGGATATACCAGGGTATTCTAGTGCCTGATTGTTTGCTGTAAGGAAACTTGAAGACTGTAAGACATGTCCATTGCACTCAAACAAGTTTTTAACAAGGACAAGACGTTCCGCCCCAAACGGAAATTTGAACCCGGGACCCAGAGATTTGAGCTCCACAAACGAGCGCAGGCCTCGCTGAACTCTGGGGTGGACCTGAAAGCAGCTGTGCAGCTGCCTGGTGGAGAGGATCTAAATGACTGGGTAGCAGTTCACGTGGTGGACTTTTTCAACAGGATCAACTTGATCTACGGAACTATCTGTGAGTTCTGCACAGAGAGGACCTGCCCTGTGATGTCGGGGGGTCCAAAATACGAATATCGGTGGCAGGACGATCTGAAGTACAAGAAACCTACGGCATTGCCAGCGCCCCAGTATATGAATCTTTTGATGGACTGGATTGAGGTGCAAATCAACAACGAGGACATATTCCCTACTAGTGTAGGTAAGTTTACACTTGTGTCTTCAGAATCGCATGCCACAGGTTCCTTAAAAGACTTGTCGGATATGATGTTTAGCTAAACCATTGGCCTACTCTTCAAAATCCCTTGCACATCTCTTATTTGAATCTCCGTTGGGTTTCCAAGTCTCCCCACGCCTTGCAAAGCCTACCCAGCGGTGCAATTTTCAATCGGCAATTTGAGGGTTGGAACAATAACCGTGTGGTGGGGTTTGCAAGGCCTACAGAAGCATGGAAAGCCGGCTTCGAAGCAGAGGCATGTGAGGGATTTCAATGGTGGGGGGTGGCAACACACCTGTTGGTCATGTGATGTCACTGTGACACCACACGAGCGGCAGATGGGTTGCCGGAAGACCTGTCACAGTTGTTCCAAAATGGTTTCCCCGTAGCTGGTGTAAGGTCTTGGTTGATAAAGAGGTATGGAGAACTCGGAACGTTTGCCATGTCTTGGGGGATATTCTGACTTGTCTCAATACAGGCATTGTCCAACTGTGGGTTTTGGAGTTTCATGGACCAACACAGCTATGCTTCCTTTGTAAGTACTTTTAAAGTTTAGTTTTAGAAATATGTTATAGTGTGTTTGGGAGAAGGACGACTCACAGGTGGGATGTTTATACCCTTGTGGCTTTTTGGGTGGATTTGTTAGGAGACACTTGCAGACAGCAGAAGCTACAAGGAAATGCCATAAATTCAAATTCAAATTCAAATTTATTGCGGCTATAAGCCCATAAAAACATAAAATATGGAATATATGACATAAAGTTACAGCAAACCATAGACCCTGGAGTTTGGATTAACAGGTCGAAGCTGTTTCCCAGCGATTGCTCTGTTTCTTTTTGTTGTGCATTGATGGGAAAGGCAACAAACTCCATTGTTAGAAATTAGCCAGGCGCATTTTGCAACTGGTACCGGTCCAATGGCGAACATTTGTGGATCTCTGTATTACCAGGTTGGCGACCGGGGAAAGCAAACCGTCACTTGTAGAAGGACCTGAAAGATTTTCCTTGAAGCTTGAATTTCTTTTATTTGGGATTGTTTCATTTGATGTTTTAATGTGTTTGCAAACTGCTTTGAGATTTGTTCTTTAAAAATACAAAGCAGTATAGAAATGACATATAAATGACTTGGGCAAAAAAAAAAAAATGAAAGGCACAAATACCGGATGGGTGACACCTGGCTTGAGAGCAGTACATGTGAAAAGGATCTAGGAGTGTTGGTAGACCATAAACTTGACATGAGTCAACAGTGTGATGCAGCAGCTAAAAAAGCCAATGCAATTCTGGGCTGCATCAATAGGAGTATAGCATCTAGATCAAGGGAAGTAATAGTACCACTATATTCTGCTCTGGTCAGACCTCACCTGGAGTACTGTGTCCAGTTCTGGGCACCACAGTTCAAGAAGGATACTGACAAGCTGGAACGTGTCCAGAGGAGGGCAACCAAAATGCTCAAAGGCCTGGAAACGATGCCTTATGAGGAACGGCTTAGGGAGCTGGGTATGTTTAGCCTGGAGAAGAGAAGGTTAAGGGGTGATATGATAGCCATGTTCAAATATATCAAAGGATGTCATATAGAGGAGGGAGAAAGGTTGTTTTCTGCTGCTCCAGAGAAGCGGACACGGGGCAATGGATTCAAACTACAAGAAAGAAGATTCCACCTAAACATTAGGAAGACCTTCCTGACAGTAAGAGCTGTCCGACAATGGAATTTGCTGCCAAGGAGTGTGGTGGAGTCTCCTTCTTTGGAGGTCTTTAAGCGGAGGCTTGACAGCCATCGGTCAGGAATGCTTTGATGGTGTTTCCTGCTTGGCAGGGGGCTGGACTGGATGGCCCTTGGGGTCTCTTCCAACTCTATGATTCTATGATATGAATAATAGTGATAAATTCCACAGCCAAAAAAAAAAAAGGCGCCTAGACATTCCATTGTGGCGGCCGTAACCTGGGCTTAAAACGCCATTTGGCGATTAGATAATATATCTGATTTTCCAATGCTACTTTTGGAAGTATCCGTTATTTGCCTTACTTAATATGCTCAAGATAAACAGGTGTGCATCTCTCTGCGCAGGGAGGAACATTTTCCGGAATATTATTTGCGGTCTCCATAAGCAATTGCCTGCTTCATTTTGTTCCTAAATCCCTATAGTGTCTTTCTGAGAGATTGATTCCTTGCTGCCCCTTTCAGAACGAGTAGCTTTAAGGAACTGTATCTTTCCCAGCCTGCTCCGTCTTGTTCCAGGACAAAAGCCAAGAACAAAGAAATCAATACATGATCTCCTGCCAGCTTCCTCTTCTCTAGAGTCTGTTTCATCTCTGAAGGCGGCAGGAACAGCTGGGGGGGGGAGGGGTCCTGCATCAGCCTTGGGCAAGCAGGAACAAGAGTGCCACTATTTTAAAAGACATGTCTGTAGCATGGGCCTGGCCAGGATTTATGTTTGGGGGTGGGCAGGACACCCACCTGTCACCATCCTCTTGTCTGGCTCTGCCGAGCAGATTCGGAATGAAACGTCCCAACAACAGCTGCTTTGAATTACTTTCTTTTGACTCCCAAGTAGGCTCAGAAATACCTGTGAAAATCTTCCGTCATTTGAAAACTAGGAAGTTAAATGAGCATCAGGCAGTAGAATCATAGAACCATAGAACCATAGAGTTGGAAGAGACCACAAGGGCCATCCAGTCCAACCCCCTGCCAAGCATGAAACACCATCAAAGCATTCCTGACAGATGGCTGTCAAGCCTCTGCTTAAAGACCTCCAAAGAAGGAGACTCTACCACACTCCTTGGTAGCAAATTCCACTGCCGAACAGCTCTCACTGTCAGGAAGTTCTTCCTAATGTTTAGGTGGAATCTTCTTTCTTGTAGTTTGAATCCATTGCCCCGTGTCCGCTTCTCTGGAGCAGCAGAAAACAACCTTTCTCCCTCCTTTATATGACATCCTTTTATATATTTGAACATGGCTATCATATACGACAAGGCTGTATATTGTCTCCCTGCTTATTTAACTTATATGCAGAATTCATCATGCGAAAGGCTGGACTGGATGAATCCCCAACCGGAATTAAGATTGCCGGAAAAAATATCAACAACCTCAGATATGCTGATGATACTACCTTGATGGCAGAAAGTGAGGAAGAATTAAAGAACCTTTTAATGAGGGTGAAAGAGGAGAGCGCAAAATATGGTCTGAAGCTCAACATCAAAAAAACTAAGATCATGGCCACTGGTCCCATCACCTCCTGGCAAATAGAAGGGGAAGAAATGGAGGCAGTGAGAGATTTCACTTTCTTGGGTTCCATGATCACTGCAGATGGTGACAGCAGTCACGAAATTAGAAGACGCCTGCTTCTTGGGAGAAAAGCAATGACAAACCTAGACAGCATCTTAAAAAGCAAAGACATCACCTTGCCGACAAAGGTCCGTATAGTTAAAGCTATGGTTTTCCCAGTAGTAATGTACGGAAGTGAGAGCTGGACCATAAAGAAGGCTGATCGCCGTAGAATTTATGCTTTTGAATTATGGTGCTGGAGGAGACTCTTGAGAGTCCCATGGACTGCAAGAAGATCAAACCTATCCATTCTCAAAGAAATCAGCCCTGAGTACTCACTAGAAGGACAGATCCTGAAGTTGAGGCTCCAGTACTTTGGCCACCTCATGAGAAGAGAAGAATCCCTAGAAAAGACCCTGATGCTGGGAAAGATGGAGGGCACAAGGAGAAGGGGACGACAGAGGATGAGATGGTTGGACAGTGTTCTTGAAGCTACCAACATGAGTTTGGCCAAACTGCGAGAGGCAGTGAAGGATAGGCGTGCCTGGCGTGCTCTGGTCCATGGGGTCACGAAGAGTCGGACACGACTGAACGACTGAACAACAACAACAATCATATCCCCACTTAACCTTCTATTCTCCAGGCTAAACATACCCAGCTCCCTAAGCCGTTCCTCATAAGGCATCGTTTCCAAGCCTTTGACCATTTTGGTTGCCCTCCTCTGGACATGTTCCAGCTTGTCAGTATCCTCTTGAACTGTGGTGCCCAGAACTGGACACAGTATTGCAGGTGAGGTCTGACCAGAGCGGAATATAGTATTACCTCCTTTGATCTAGACTCTATACTCCTATTGATGCAGCCCAGAATTGCATTGGCTTTTTAGCTGCTGAATCACACTGTTGACTCAGTACCTCAGTTAATGCGTATATTTTGCAAAATCACAAAGAACACGCCTTTTCCCCCGGCCCGAGTGTCACCCCCCCCCCCCGGGCACTTCCCGGGGCAGCACCCCCCACCCCCCTTGCTCCACCCCTGCCTGTCCCTGAGGATAGCAGTGCCAGTTTCCTTCACTTGTCCCTGTTCCTCTTTTCATGGATGTGGCAGCTCCTTTGTCTCTGGAAAGGGACTTCCCCCACCCACCCCGCTGCTGCGGCAGATGGTGTGAGAGGCAAGGACTCCCCCAGACTGTGTATCACAAATGGGTCAAACGTGGTGACTTTTAAGGATCTAGTTGTATTGCTGGGGGCCTAGTTGTTAACGACGGATTGCGATTTGATGCTGCGTGGTGTTTCAGTGCAACATTCCCTAATTCGATTCCTTTAGGGGAAGCACGTGGTGTGTGTCTGTTTGCTGGATTTGTGCTCCATTAGCGAACGGACTTTGCAGAAGAAAAGTCGGCGTGGAATTCACAGAAGCCGTAGATGTTTTCTGGGTTAATCTTATTAAAGCCACCCTCTTTAATTTTGCATGCATCCACCATGCACGGTATTTAGAGGAGGATTTCAAGAAAGGCAGTTAAGTAGGGCTTTCGTTAAAGACTCTGTTGCAAAGGGGTGGGAAACAATTTCAGGGCCTGATTGGACAAATAGCTTCCCCCCCTTCCCATTCTTCTGTGCCTTATGATGGATAGTATTATGGGATTGGGTGATCTGGGGGGGGGGATTACCCCTGTAAAGTTGGAACCTGGAAAAGAAGACAATTAAAAGGGACAAACCATTTTCTTTCTTTAGGTAAACAGCCAGGTCTATTAAGTGCCTCCTTTGTTATGTGAACTAGGGGCAATATGTTGCCCCAGGAACTAAATATCTGGAGGCAAGGTGATTGCCAGCAGGATAAAGAGTCTTTCTTCCTCCCTCCCTTTCCTTGGCTGGAGTTAAAACAAAATAAAATAAAAAATTCTTTCCAGTAGCACCTTGTTGTTGTTCAGTCGTTCAGTCGTGTCCGACTCTTCGTGACCCCATGGACCAGAGCACGCCAGGCACGCCTATCCTTCACTGCCTCCCGCAGTTTGGCCAAACTCATGTTAGTAGCTTCGAGAATACTGTCCAACCATCTCATCCTTTGTCGTCCCCTTCTCCTTGTGCCCTCCATCTTTCCCAACATCAGGGTCTTTTCCAGGGAGTCTTCTCTTCTCATGAGGTGGCCAAAGTACTGGAGCCTCAACTTCAGGATCTGTCCTTCTAGTGAGCACTCAGGGCCGATTTCCTTGAGAATGGATAGGTTTGATCTTCTTGCAGTCCATGGGACTCTCAAGAGTCTCCTCCAGCACCATAATTCAAAAGCATCAATTCTTCGGCGATCAGCCTTCTTGATGGTCCAGCTCTCACTTCCGTACATTACTACTGGGAAAACCATAGCTTTAACTATACGGACCTTTGTTGGCAAGGTGATGTCTTTGCTTTTTAAGATGCTGTCTAGGTTTGTCATTGCTTTTCTCCCAAGAAGCAGGCGTCTTCTAATTTCGTGACAGTAGCACCTTAGAGACCAACTAAGTTTGTTCTTGGTATGAGCTTTCATGTTTGTTCTTGGTATGAGCTTTCGTGCATGCTACTGGAAAGAATTTTTTATTTTATTTTGTTTTGACTATGGCAGACCAACACGTCTACCCACCTGTAACTTGGCTGGAGTTGATACCATGGAAGTGGGTTTCTTGTGCAGAAGGGTAGGTAAAAGATGAAACCTATCCATTCTGAAGGAAATCAGTCCTGAGTGCTCACTGGAAGGACAGATCCTGAAGCTGAGGCTCTAATACTTTGGCCACCTCATGAGAAGAGAAGACTCCATGGAAAAGACCCTGATGTTGGGAAAGATGGAGGGCACAAGGAGAAGGGGACGACAGAGGATGAGATGGTTGGACAGTGTTCTCGAAGCTACTAACATGAGTTTGGCCAAACTGCGAGAGGCAGTGAAGGATAGGGGTGCCTGGCGTGCTCTGGTCCATGGGGTCACGAAGAGTCAGACACGACTGAACAACTGAACAACAACAACCACCTTACATATCTTGAGTTTCTAAAACTGGTGCCCCCAAGGGGGTGGGGAAAGCACTGGATAACAGTCTTTTCAATCCAATGTTGTTCTTGCTTAACTGAGTACATTTCCTGTGATTTTATTTTTAAACTTTCAATGCACTATACAGTGGTACCTCTGGTTATGTACTTAATTCATTCCGGAGGTCCGTTCTTAACCTGAAACTGTCCTTAACCTGAAGCACCGTTTTAGCTAATGTTACCTCCTGCTACCTCTGCGCCACCAGAGCACGATTTCTGTTCTTATCCTGAAGCAAAGTTCTTAACCTGAAGCGTTATTTCTGGGTTAGCGGAGTCTGTAACCTGAGGTACCACTGTATTTGAAATGCAACCACACCCGAAACTCTGTCCTTCCATCTCTCAACAGAAGGAAAGGCTTTTAGAAAAAGTCAGACTCAATGACTATTCCTTACTTTGGGGGTCAGCTAGCAGTTTCATTTTAGTCTGGGGGCTTTATTTATTCCTGTTAAGCTAAGATCCTGACCTGCTGTGCATGTGCTGAACGAAGAATTTGTGCCATTCAGAACAAGGTGGGTGGCCTTGAGGACCTGAATATTCATGGAGCATTAATTCACGGTCTCTCCATAGGAACCGGTTTCTCTTTTACCCTGTTCTATCACCCTTTTGTAATATGACTGGTTAGGTTAGTTTAAACTGTGAATGTTTTCTCCCCCTTGGTTTGTTGTTTTCTTTGGATTCCATATCAAGGAATCCCAAGTTGCACTTTGCAGAGAGTCCAAAGACAACACAAAACACCCCCGTTGGACAAGATGTTAAAAGTTTTGCCCCGACACACTTTCTTAATTCATCTTGTTTGATGATCATCTATCTGACTGATGGATTGCTTATTGAATTACCGTACTTTTCCTTGTATAAGACGAGGTCTTTTTTTTTTTTACTCACAAGGGGGGAGTCTTATACATGGGGGCAGTCTCCCCCCATTTTCTTAATTCTGAACCCCCCAAAATAAGGGGCGTCTTATACACGGAAAAATACGGTAAATCAAATCCACCCTGATACCCCCGAGGGTAATCGTAAGGAATGCCATCTTCTTGCTGGTGGGGAGAAGGAGTCTGTTTTTCTTGGAGATTCCTTACAGCTGTTTGACTCCTCTTGTTCCCTTGATCAAGGATGGTATTCATGACAGTCCAACCCTCACGCTGTCTTTGGGCTCACCAGTCAACACCGAAGCTCTTGTGCATTTCGATAGCTAATGAGCCTGGTTTGGTGGGGAAGGGCGGGGTATAAATAAAAAAAATATTATTATTATTATTAATAATAATAATAATACCAGGCTGCATTCTCTTGTCCCTTAAGCAGTTTCTATCCTATCAGCCCCTTATATTTGCGAGGAGCCTGTTGCGAAGAATCAAGAGAAAAACCTTATATCTCCCTCTCATTGTACCCAAGTTCCATGTTCCCTGTCTTGGAACAAGAAGTTATATCCTCTCATCCTACCCTCCCTCCCCCCCCCCGCCCCATTTCTGTTACATGAAGAAAGCCAGAGTATTCGTTAAGGCCAGATGTCGCTCACTATTTAATCATTCTGTCTAATTACAGTTAACTTCCCCCAGCAGCTTCCCGTGAGCTGTCTGGATTTAGTGGGCCAAATTTTACTTTGCTAAACTGAAAATATAGGGGTGTGTGTGTGTGTTTTATCAATGTGCGTGTGGCTTTTTGCAAATGCTACACCTCGACTTTTGCCGGTGATTCACCCTGCTGCATGGCAGCTGTTCTGGCACATGCAAACGGTTTTCCCGTATGAAAAACAACAATACGATGGATCCCTCCCTCTTCATGCAGTGATCATAGCTATTTTTCTAGGAAAAGTGTTGCTGGAACACACCATGAAGTGCTACGCTTTTAACATTTTGGGGAGGGAAGGTGCCGGAATTGCGTGTCCTTGGGTACCCCCAGGAAAACCCGCTGACAGGAAACCACCTGAGAGGTGCCGGAACTGAGGCCCTCTTAAAAAGCCCTGCTGTTGACCCTGATGCAGAATTTGGATGCTCATTCCTCAACCAAACAATCTGCTATACACTGCCTGGTGGTATAGTCCAGGACGACGACTCAGGAACAGAACTCACTGAACAGTAACTTGATTTCTAGTTGCTTTTATTACATACAGCTTTGTACAAGTTACTATACACACAGACTCTACGAAAGTGGCCAGAGCAACCACTTCCAACAGATTGCAATGCTTCCCCTTTGCATTTAACACAATATTTATCTTACCTTGTTTATTATTCCACGGAAACGAGAGTTATCCCACTAGATTTCTAGAGGTGGCTTTTACCTCGTGCAAAAGCTCCCAACAGATTACGGAATCAAACAGGGAAGTGTCAGAGAAACGGAGTCAACTGCCAAGCGAACGCAACCTTAATGCCATTAGCGTGGTTTCTGCAGATGGGGCTTTGTCGGCCTTGGAAGGTAGCCCACCTAGGAGAAGGAAAACTCGGATGCTAAACCTCTGCTGCCTCACAGCTATACCCATTCATGAGAACGGCTTTGGGAGTAAACCCCAAGGAAAAATCCATCCCCCCCACTGCCTTAGAGGACACCTTTGGGAGAAGAAAACGCCAAGGATGAATAAACCCTACACAAATCTGGAGCAGAGTCCCCATTGTTGTAATGTATGGCATCTTGAACGCCTCCTTCTGGCAACCCCTGCAGCCAAGCTGGTGCCAAGCGTCTTGCTCTGCTTAATTAATAATAATAATAATAATAATAATAATAATAATAATAATAATAATAATAATAATAATTTATTATTTATACCCTGCCCATCTGGCTGAGCCTCCCCAGCCACTCTGGGCGGCTCCCAATCGAGTGTTAAAAACAATACAGCATTAAATATTAAAAACTTCCCTCAACCGGGCTGCCTTCAGGTGTCTTTTAAAAATAAAATCGAAAATTCTTTCCAGTAGCACCTTAGAGACCAACTGAGTTTGTTCCTGGTATGAGCTTTCGTGTGCATGCACACTTCTTCAGATACGCTGCTTATTTCCTTGACATCTGATGGGAGGGCATTCCACAGGGCGGGCGCCACCACCGAGAAGGCCCTCTGCCTGCTTCCCTGTAACATCACTTCTCGCCATGAGGGAACCGCCAGAAGGTCCTCGGCGCTGGATCTCAGTGTCTGGGCTGAACGATGGGAGTGGAGACGCTTTCCTTTGGACCACGTCTGCAAGGATCTTGTCGGCTCGGCAGCCAAGGATCTCCATGCACACGGCTCAGGCTTGCACCCCAAAGCTAATGCAGGCAAAACTGGTAGCATTTATAAGCTGCCGGTCTCTGCAGCCATTGTGGGTGCTGCGATTCTCCAGCGGTTTGACTTCACCCCTGGAGGTGCATTGCATTGTCTTTTGAGACTGACGGATTCCAACAAGAAGGAGCTGAAGGAGTTGACGAGGTTCTCCTTCCGATTTCATTTTAGGTACAACCAACTATCTCTCCCACCACTGGGCCCCCCCCTTTGCTTTTGGAAATGATGTTGTGTTATTCCCAGTTACAGGTGGGTAGCCGTTTTGGTCTGCCATAGTCAAAACAAAATAGAAAATTCTTTCCAGTAGCACCTTAGAGACCAACTGAGTTTTTTCTTGGTATGAGCTTTCGTGTGCATGCACACTTCTTCAGATACACTGAAACAGAAGTCACCAGTCTACTGGAAGTCACTGGTGCTACTGGAAACTGGTGACTTCTGTTTCAGTGTATCTGAAGAAGTGTGCATGCACACGAAAGCTCATACCAAGAACAAACTCAGTTGGTCTCTAAGGTGCTACTGGAAAGAATGTGTTATTCCCATGCATTCTGCCCCAGGAGCATATGTTTAGGGAAGCTTTTAATGTTTAATTGATTGTTGTATTTTAACATTCTGTTGGATGCCGCATTTTAAGGTTTTTGTACGTGATTCTTTTTTTCGCGGTTTTATTTGTAAAAATGCCTAATAAAGGTTTGAAGAAGATAGATTATTATTATCATCATCATCATCATCATCATCATCATCCTGAACAGTTCCTTAAAGCAGTGTCAAGGCTTTTAAAAAAATACCGATGGAGAGAATGAGAAAAAGCAAAAAATAAACTAAAAAACCCTGCCCCCTCATATTTAAGGCAAACCTTTTGTTGCTGTTGCCCTCCAAGTCTCCAAATGTTTGCCCCTCTCCCCTTAGGTATAGGGTGAATTTTGTCCCACAAAATTGGGGAGTGGATATTTGGCCCAACATGAGACAAGCCCCCCCCTTAAAATGGTAATTCAGAGAAGGACCTGAAACTGTTAAAATCATTTGACACCTAAACAAAACACCCCAAAACCTGCTGTGTGAAGGAAGAAAGGAATGGCTGGAGACATTCTGCTGCTAAACCCCCAGTGTGGGAATAGGGTCAGCCTTTGCAACGAACTCCGTAAGGAAAAACAAGAGGAGACAGGGTGAGGAAGGCATATGTGCAATGGGGGGGTTGCAAAGACACGGCTCACTCTTACTGAACCAGTTTGCCTGCTATTTCCTTGCGCCTCGGGATTACTTCTGCCAGACCTATGTAAATTTAATGGGCGCACTTGTCTCGGCTGACAATTGAGTGCCTGCTGGAAGAGGAACAAGATAGCGCAGCTCGGCAGATGCCAGAGGTTAAAAACAGGAGGGTTGGAGCTACAGCAGAAGAGCTAATTCCAGCAGCCCAGCCCGACTGCTTTCTTCCACGTCCCACCATCTGGCAAATGGCAAACACCCCCCCCCTTCATTTTATATCCCGTCACCCTTTCATGTTTAATTGGTGCTCTAGCCTTGCACACATGAATTCCATAATCTGCAGGCAGCGCTTTAGACAAGACTCGCTTCTTGCAAACTCCGTGGGCATAAGGAAACATAGGAACGTAGGGAAACACAGAGGTACAAGGTACAGAGGCACGAGGCTTTCTGGGGTCCCTGATGTCACCCCCATTTTCTTCAGTGTTTAGCCCATGTACAGAGCCAATGCACACCCGTAGTATGAGTCGCTTTTAAGCACTGGCTTTTGCTGTAGCACCTCAGAAGTCATTCTTCTTTTACGCCATAGCTGTGGGAAACATGTGCAAGCCACAAATGGGTAGAGTCGTGCCTTGGTTCTCAAATTAAATCCCTTCCGGGAGTCCGTACGACTCCCGAAATGGTTTGAAAACCAAGGCGCGGCTTCCGATCAGCTGCAGGAGCTTCAGACCTTCGGCTTCCATTTGCAAACCGGGGCACTCACTTCCGGGTTTGCGGCGTTTGGTAGCCGATTTGTTTGGGAGCCAAGCTGTTCGACTGCCAAGGTAGCACTGTATTTCTGAATTGAGGACAGGGTGGATTTTCACTTGGAATAATTCTGACACCTACTGCTGAGTAGCTCTGGGCATGTGTGAAGTGCCTTTCCTTGCAAAGAATACAATTTATTTTCCTTGCCTGTCCAGTATCCTATGCCTCGGCCAGCAAACTTGCTCCACAAGAGAGGTAACAGTGGGGTCCAGTGGCAGGCAGCTTCTTGTTGAAGAGGTTCTTCTCTGGGCTGGCAAACTCGCAGCCGAGGGTCTAACACAGAGAGGTATCCTTTCACTTGCTATCTATCTATCTATCTATCTATCTATCTATCTATCTATCTATCAGTATCAAGAAGGATACTGACCAGCTGGAACGTGTCCAGAAGAGGGCAACCAAAATGGTCAAAGGCCTGGAAACAATGCCTTATGAGGAACGGCTTAGGGAGCTGGGTATGTTTAGCCTGGAGAAGAGAAGGTTAAGGGGTGATATGATAGCCATGTTCAAATATATCAAATGATGTTATATAGAGGAGGGAGAAAGGTTGTTCTCTGCTGCTCCAGAGAAGCGGACACGGAGCAATGGATTCAAACTTCAAGAAAGAAGATTCCACCTAAACATTAGGAAGAACTTCCTGACAGTAAGAGCTGTTGGACAGTGGGATTTGCTGCCAAGGAGTGTGGTGGAGTCTCCTTCTTTGGAGGTCTTTAAGCGGAGGCTTGACAGCCATCTGTCAGGAATGCTTTGATGGTGTTTCCTGCTTGGCAGGGGGTTGGACTGGATGGCCCTTGTGGTCTCTTTCAACTCTATGATTCTATGATCTATCATGTATTTATTTCTTTATTTAAGATTTTCTTGGTTTACAAAAGTGTGTGCAATGTCTCCTATTTTTTCCATGTAACATTTTTACAAATCATTTTTGGTTGTTGAGACATTAGGGAAAGAATGGGGAAGGAGATGGGTGGGGGTGGGTGAGGTGGGGTGATGATGTTTCTATTATTTTCCTTAATATATGTAGGGTTTGGTGTCAGCGTTGTTTGTGTAGGTTCTCTGTTGCTCGCTTGTGCTCCTTTGGCGGTGAGAGAGGTTGGTGTAGGATGTGATTGTTCATTTGTGGTTGACTGTGGTGATCTTTGGTTTCCTGTGTGAGTGGGGTTGGTGGGTGTTTTGGATCAGGTTAGCCATATTGATTTGTATGCTGTCGGTAGATTTTTGTCATTGTCTTGTTGGGCTGTGTGTGTGATGAAGGGGAACCATACCGGGGTGAAGGCGTCGTCTTCTATTTGTCCCCGTGTCAGTTTCAGCTTACGGGTTAGTTTTTCTAGTAGGGCTGTTTCCCATACTTCTTGGTACCATTGGTCCATGCTTACTCTTGACAGGTCTTTCCAGTGTCTGGTTAGGATGTTTCTGGCTGGATTTTTTTTTTTTTGGCAACTGGCGCAGTGCGAACCCAGAGCCAAGCACCAAGCAGTTGCCAGAAAATGCCCCAATTGACATGCCGGATTCGCCTAATTAGCAGGCCGTTGCATCACGTGCCATTTTGGCCGCCCGGGGTTTGTGGATAGCGGCACATGGCAAACGAACCTGAACCCATCCTCCTTCCAAATGGAAGACCACAAGAGTTAGAGGTCCGCAAGGAATGTTTGCAAGCTTTTGCCTGCCAGCAGATATCTGTTAGTCACATATGCCACATCGACAGCCAGAGAAAGAAAGAAAGAAAGAAAGAAAGAAAGAAAGAGAGAGAGAGAGAGAGAGAGAGAGAGAAAAGAAAGAAAGAAAGAAAGAAAGAAAGAAAGAGAAGGAAGGAAAGAAGGAGAGGGAGGGAGGGGGGAGGGAGGGAGGGAGGGAGGGAGAGAGAGAGAGAGAGAGAGAGAGAGAGAGAGAGAGAGAGAGAGAAAGAAAGAAAGAAAAATGAAGGAAGGAAGGAAGGGGAGAGAGAGAGAGAGAAGGAAAGAAAGAAAGAAAGAAAGAAAGAAAGAAAGAAAGAAATACCGTAGCAATTTATTTCCAGTACTGTACGTAGAAAGTGCTGGCTGCAAAATTGCCCCATTTTATATGGTTACCAGTTCTGGATCTGTCAGAGTCTTTTCCTTTTAGAATTGCGTCGAAGGCCCAGCTTTGCCAAACGCACCTTTACCTTGTCACTTCTAAATTTATGAAAGAACCCTCACCGGGATAAATTCCCTTCCCTCCACCCCAGCCTTGTGCCACGAGCCTTCTAAGATTTGAAGCCAGGAACACTTCTGTGTCAGCATAAGTTTTGCCATTAAAGGCAATTAACCTGCGTGCATTTTATTTAGGGCATTTTCAGGACAGCCGGGAGTTTTAAAACAGAACAGGGCACTCACCTATAGCATCCTTGTCTTGTCAGGAATGTGCTTGGGGTTGTTCTGGTTCACATCCAGGCCATTTCTGACTGCAGAGCCAACTCTTCCTTACATCCCAGTGTTCCTTACAGTCTAAAAAAGAAGAAGCAAGGGTTGGATCTAACCTCCCAACCCACTTCCTTGGATACAATTATTAGGTGTGTGGTTTAAAAAAAACCCCACAATTTCAACTATGAAGAAATAAAGTGATACATTAAAAATAAAGAAAGAAATTCAGAAATACAATGTAATATATTCTCATAAATTCTTATATAAATATACAGTGGTACCTCTGTTTACTTACTTAATTCGTTCCGGAGGTCCGTTCTTAACCTGAAACTGTTCTTAACTTGAAGCACCACTTTAGCTAATGGGGCCACCAGAGCACGATTTCTGTTCTTAACCTGAAGCAAAGTTCTTAACCTGAAGCATTATTTCTGGGTTAGCGGAGTCTGTAACCTGAAGTGTATGTAACCTGAAGCGTATGTAACTTGAGGTTCCATTGTATAATTAAAAAAGAATATTTTCTGCTGGAATTTTTAACTTTCTCTGTAGAATCATACAGCCCAGCAATTTCTCCCAACACTTAGTAGGTATAGAACATTGTACAAGCATTTGTTTCAAAGGGGCAGTTTCCTTGCCCCATCTCCAGCGGGAAGCTACCTTAAATTGTCCTTTTTTATACAAATGTAAAGGAGTCCAATAAATTCTGAATTTTATTTATTTTTTTGGTAGTATAAGCCATGCTTTTTCTGGGGGGGGGGGAGGTGGAGGAACTCGCCACAAAGCGGTTTATGCCCAATCGCAGTGCCAACGCCCCCCCCCCCCCGGGCTAAATGTAAGATGTGATTAAGAAACTCAAGCAGATGGTGATCTGGTTTAGAAATGGCCACAACTTTATTGGATTACAGATATAGATGGATTTTTCGCTTAAGCATTGGGTGTATATTCGGGGGGGGGGGGTCAATTATTTAATTTAAAAGATAGGTAAGGGAACTCAGTTCCTGTGAGTTCCTGCTAAAAAAAACATAATAATAATAATAATAATAATAATAATAATAATAATAATAATAATAATAATAATTTATACCTTGGCCAAAACCAGGCTCAGAGCAGCTAACATCAAATGTATAACACATTAACATAAAATCAGGCAATCAATTAAAATACAGTAAATCCTGAAATTTTTAGTTTAAGGTCCATTGATACCTTTGATATTGAGGCTAAAACACTTTCCCACTGTCTAGGAAATAATGAAAGTTCTGATTCTTAGTTCTCATGGGTGACCAGGAGAGAGAAAGAGGCTCTTTGCAAACTAGACGTGAATGCTGCAGGTCATGCTTGTACCAGATGTTGGGGGGCAAACTTGGGGTAGCCACCCCCATTTTGCATGGTCACCTGTAAAGCTGGAGACCATAGAGCAGTCATGGCCAGACATGGCCCTCCAGCTGTTTTGGGACAACAACTCCCATCATCCCTAGCTAACAGGACCAGTGGTCAGGGATGATGGGAATTGTAGTTCCAAAACATCTGGAGGGCCAAATTTGGCCATGCCTTCCTTAGAGGATCTTGCGCCTGTTGGTACTGGAGAAAGAGGAAGCTCACATCCTTAAATCAGTTTTAGAGCCTACTTGCTCACGACTGGCTGGGCCCTTTCAAAAACAACGGGGAGAACCCATCTCTTATGGTACGATATCCATTTGTTTCACATAAATACAGACCCCAAACCCCACACGGCTACTTAAAATAAGCTGTCACACCAGGAAACCAAAAAGAATGCTTTGATACCGAAGGCACTTTCATAAGTTAAAAGAATCAGCTTTTTCCAAACTTCCAAACATCCGTGGGAGTTTTGGAAAGTGCATTTTTGTTGATAAGAATGGATTCCTTTCGATGCTGGGATGCGGAACCTCTTGCCCCCGAGATGTTGCTGAACTACAAACCCCACCATCCCACAACCCATGCTGTTTGGGAGCTGATAGAAGTTTTTGTTGTTCAGTCGTGTCCGACTCTTCGTGACCCCATGGACCAGAGCACGCCAGGCACCCCTATCCTCCACTGCCTCCCGCAGTTTGGTCAGACTCATGTTGGTAGCTGTGAGAACATTGTCCAACCATCTCACCCTCTGTCGTCCCCTTCTCCTTGTGCCCTCCATCTTTCCCAACATCAGGGTCTTCTCCAGGGAGTCTTCTCTTCTCATGAGATGGCCAAAGTACTGGAGCCTCAACTTCAGGATCTGCCCTTCCAGTGAGCACTCAGGGCTGATTTCTTTAAGGATGGATAGGTTTGATCTTCTTGCAGTCCATGGGACTCTCAAGAGTCTCCTCCAGCACCATAATTCAAAAACATCAATTCTTTGGCGATCAGCCTTCTTTATGGTCAGAAGTTGGACACCCATAACATCTGGAGGGGCCGCAGATTCCCCATCCCTGTTTTAGTGTGTGTCAGAGTGGATTTGATTTAAATCAAATCAATTTAAATCACAAGTCAGTAAGACTTGATTTAAATCATCATTATTATTTTTTACAGAAAGCCTCGTTCTTGCTGGTATAATCTTAATATTTACAACCAGAGGAAGGTTTCATTTTTGGAATAATAATAAATTTTCAGAGTAGCTTTTACAGTTATATCAAAAATTACTGATTTGGTTATACTATTAGAAACACATAGATAATTATGAAATTGTTGTGAGGTGTAATAAGTTAACTGTTTATATTAGGACAACTTTTCTGCTGTACTTTATTGGAAGGAGAAAAATAATCATTTGTAACAATTTAAACAATTTATTTAACTGAAACAATAACATTATAGCATATGTATCCATGTTTGTTAACTGATGTGGTTAAACTTAAGACTGAGTTTTAGCACACATGAAAAATTCAAAACAAATCCTTATTTCCTGATGAATAGCCTTTGGACTATAATATAGCTTAAATAGAAAAGTGTATTTAGAAAGATTTTTCCTCCAAAAGCATTTAAAAATCCGATTTAAATTTTAAAAAAGAATCCAATTTTTTTGATATCAGGAATCACAAGAAAGAGAAACCAGTAGGAGAACACTTCAGTCTCCCAAGACATTCTATACAAGATCTCAAAGTAGCTGTCTTACTACAAAGGAATTTCAGAAATAGACTTGAAAGAGAAGTTGCTGAATTGCAACTCATTACCAAACTTAAAACCATGGAGAGGCCTGGTCTGAACAAAGACATTGGATTCTTATCTCATTATACATGACAAAGCTATCTTTAGCCATCTCACCCCTTGCTTTTTCCTGTAAGACCAATTGCAGTTGTTAACAGTCGTCAGCAGGTTTTCCACACCCATCAGCTGATCACCCATTCCCACCACCCTTCTGAGCAATACCCCTCCCCACTCTCTCACTATATATAAGGGTTTGGTGACTTCTGTTTCAGTGTATCTGAAGAAGTGTGCATGCACACGAAAGCTCATACCAAGAACAAACTTACCGTATTTTTTGCTCCATAAGACGCACTTTTTTCCTCCTAAAAAGTAAGGGGAAATACCTGTGCGTCTTATGGAGCGAATGGTGGTCCCTGGGGCTGAATTGCCCAGGAGCCAAAAGCAGATTGTGCTTTTTATTTTACAAAGGGAAAAGGGAGTGTTGAAAGGACCCCACTGAGCAGCTGATCAGAAATAGATCGGGAGAGAGATAAGAGTCCCGGCTCCCTTCCAGCCCCGCCCTCCTTTGTTGAATGTGCTGCAGAGGGAGGTTGTTTGTTTCCCCAGGACATGTGACTGGCTGATTAGATTATCTGTCTGGAAACAGTAGAAATGGCTCCTTTTCCTTAAGATTTTTCAGAAATGTGAGTTAAACCCCATAAAAATGGGGCTTTTCCTCTTTGTTTTTCCCCCTTTGCAAAAGGAGCTTTGCTTTTCCCCCTTTGCAAAAAAAGCTGCAAAACCTTTAGCTGATCCTCAAAAAAAAAAAAAAACCAAACAAACAAACAAACCAGGGCTTTTCCCTTTGCAAAAAAGCTGCAAAGCCTTTAGCTGATCCTTTAAAAAGGCCTTTTGCCTTTGCAAAAACAGCTGCAAAACTTTCAGCTGATCCTCAAAAAAACAACAACAACAAACAGGGCTTTTAGAGGACGAAAACCAGAAAAATGTTTTTTCCTGGGTTTTCCTCCTCTAAAAATGAGGTGCGCCCTATGGTCCAGTGCGTCCTATGGAGCGAAAAATACGGTAGTTGGTCTCTAAGTTGCCACTGGAAGGAATTTTTCTCCCCGACTACGGCAGACCAACACGGCTACCTACCTGTAACTGAAATCACGAGGTGATTCCTTGAGGACTGTTGAGAGTGACCCGAAAAGTTAAATGGGTAATAAAGAAAAGCCGTCAATTTAGAAGAAATGCTTTGCATATCTTGGGGAACGAAATGAATCAGATACACCTCACCACTGACGCATGGTGCTTCATCTTCCCTACTCACGAGTTGAGTTCACATGGCCACTTCATCGCACAGCGGCTGCTCAGACACGTTCAGAACTTGAAATTCTGCCTCTTCTAGTGAATCTATGCTAACCACACAACATGAGAGGTCCGGTCTTTCACATTGTTCTGGCAACAGCTTCAGAAAGCAACTTTTAAGGGTGGTGAGATTTCATGTGCTTCTTTCCAAACGTTCGTCTTCCCAGAGGGTCAGTAATGTTGACCCACGAAGGACCTGTATCCAGTCTGCAGAACGACATGGACTTGACTCACGAAGAACAGGTGGTGGCTTTGGAGAGATGCTCAGACTTAAGTTACTAGAAACTGCCATGCTACCTGTGTAACATTCACATGTCTGCATCTGTCAAACAGATCTCCTTGAGCTCTCTGATGTGTTTAGTGTTGCTTGCTTTTAAAAGCGTGGCTGGCCCAAGGACTAACAGCGAGCTTCAAGGTGGAGTCGGGATTTGAACCCCAGTGTGCCTGCTACCCTGCACAACTTAAATGAAACTAAATGGCAACAACAATTATTTTATTTTATTTTATTTTATTTTATTTTATTTATTTTATTTTATTTTATTTTTATTTTATTTTATTTATTTTATTTTATTTATTTTATTTTATTTTATTTTATTTATTTATTTTATTTTATTTTATTTTATTTTATTTTATTTTATTTTATTTTATTTTATTTTATTTTATTTTATTTTATTTTATTTTATTTTATTTTATTTTATTTTATTTTATTTTATTTTATTTTATTTATTATACCCTGTTCATCTGGGTGGGTTGCATCCAACACATATAAAAACAAAATAAAACACCAAACGTCAAAACCTCCCGAAACAGGACTGCCCTCAGGTGGCTTCTATCTAAAAGTTGCATGGTTATTTCCTTGAGGTCCAAAGGGAGGGCATTCCACAGGTCGGGTGCCACCACCGAGAAGGCCCTCTGCCTGGTTCCCTGTATCCTCACTTCTCGCATGGAGGGAACCACCAGAAGGCCCTCGGCGTTGGACCTCAGTGTCTGGGCTGAATGATGGGGGTGGAGACGCTCTTTCAGGTATACTGGGCTGAGGCCATTCAGGGCTTTAAAGGTCAGCACCAACACTTTGAATTGTGCTCGGAAACGTACTGGGAGCCAGGGCCGTCTTAGAGGGATCGGTCGCCGTGGCGCAGCGATCCCTCAGCACCCCCGCAGTGCTGCCTCTCCGCCCGCCTCCCTCTCGCGCTGGCTGTCCCTTGGGAGGGGGGGTGGGCGAGCGGGGGATGAGGGGCATGGCACTGGAGTGGTGCAGGTCTTTGCGCGCCCTTCCAGCGCTCCAGCTGGGGCTCCGGGAGGCGAGGGCGGCTGGCTTTCTGCCCGCCCGTGGGGGCGGGTGCAGGTTGGGGAGGGGGCGCCCGGTATGCCTGCGGGCTCACAGGGGCGCCCTTGGGGGGGGCCGGCCCCCTGGTGCGGTGCACCACCAGCCCCTATGGACGAGACGGCCCTGCTGGGAGCCTATGTAGGTCTTTCAGGACCAGTGTTACGTGGTCTCAGCGGCCGCTCCCAGCCACCAGTCTAGCTGCCGCATTCTGGATTAGTTGTAGTTTCCGGGTCACCTTCAAAGGTAGCCCCATGTGGAGCGCATTGCAGTAGTCCAAGCGGGAGATAACCAGAGCATGCACCACTCTGGCGAGACAGTCCGCGGGCAGGTAGGGTCTCAGCCTACGTACCAGATTGAGCTGGTAGACAGCTGCCCTGGACACAGAATTGACCTGCATTTCCATGGACATTTGTGAGTCCAAAATGACTCCCAGGCTGCGCAGCTGTTCCTTCGGGGGCACAGCTTGAAAGTGTAGAGCCGTCCAGAGTGGCTTTTAAACGAAAGCTTTAAAGCTAAACGCGTTTAAAGGGGGGGGGGAACAACTACAGCTGTTTTATAAGACTCTGTATCAGCTGAATATTTTATCATGAAACCAGTCTTGGCATGATATCAGCTTGAAAAGAAGACGGCTGGCAACTCTGTCTAAATTGCAGCTATTTTGTTAGTGATTTCTGTGCAGTTTGACCTCATCATGGCATGGCATTTGGCTGCTCCTCTGAATTGCTAATAACGATGCATTGTTTTGAGCTCTGAGCTTCATTAGGCTTCCTCCGTCATTGCGGGTCGCAACTCTAGCAACTAAGAAGATTAGCATCAATCCCGTCTGGGTAGCGTCTCTTAATGTCACAGCGTTTTGACAGGGTATTATATGAGCTTTTTAAAGGACCTCGTAAAACGGAGCGGGTTTTGTGCAGCCCCCCAAGCAGGCTGTGCATTGGCAACAGATGTTAGATATTGGGGGTCTCGGACAGGGAGCTTGGCCTCTGCAGTGGTGGCTTGGAGCTCCACTGCTTTTGCCATACCCATAACAGTAGCTCCCCCCACCCCACCCCACCCCGGGGTCGGGAATCCCTTGAAACGAGGAGAGAGTGCAGGGGTCGCCCAAGCACATGTGGCATTTTTGAGATAGTGTCAAGGGCGCCTGCCACAAAATGGTTGCCTCGGAGGCATGAGGCATAACCCAAAATGGCTTCCGCATCTGAAAAAGGAGACAGAGCCATCAACTCTGTGGACACCCCCTTCGCCCAAATCAATGGATCCCGCTGCATGTTTGGTTAAACAGTGAAAAGCTCTTTGTTCAGGGAGGGAGGGATGAGAGAGAAGGGTGTGCCAATCCTGGCATCCAGTGAAATGGGGCATGTTTAATATGGGACAGGCTAAGGGCAGATCTACATTTTCCGTTTGCCCCACTGCTTTCCCCCTGGGAAACTCGGTAGTTTGGCGCCAGATCGGAGCAAATGGCAATTGGATTCTCGCAGATGGTTGCTTGTTCCAATTATAGTGGGAAAGGGAAAGGTACCCCTGACCGTTAGGTCCAGTCGCGGACGACTCTGGGGTTGCGGCGCTATCTCGCTTACTGGCGAGGGAGCCGGCGTTTGTCCACAGACAGCTTCTGGGCCATGTGGCCCGCATGACAAAGCCGCTTCTGGAGAACCAGAGCAGCACCGGAAACGCGTTTACCTTCCCACCAGAGCGGTACCTATTATCTACTTGCACTTTGACTTGCTTTTTGAATGCTAGGTTGGCAGCAGCTGGACTGAGAAACAGGAGCTTACCCCATCGCAGGGATTCGAACCGCCAACCTTCTGATCGGCAAGCCCTAGACTCTGTGTTTAGACCACAGTGCCACCCGGCTGAACTAATACAGTGGTACCTTGGATTAAGAACTTAATTCGTTCTGGAGGTCCGTCTTAACCTGAAACTGTTATTAACTGAGCTACCAGTTTAGCTAATGGGGCCTCCCGCTGCCACCGCACGATTTCTGTTCTCATCCTGAAGCAAAGTTCTTAACCCGAGGTACTATTTCTGGGTCAGAGGATTCTGTAACCTGAAGCAACTGTAACCCGAGGTACCACTGTATTTATCCAAAGAGCCATTTGTTTCCAGGGAAAAGGGGCAGGACAGAGGCAAGCCCGCTTGGACCTGTACCTAAAAAGTGTGGGGCAAGTGGGAAACCACTCGAACCCATGCTTTCTCGGCAAGGAACAAGTGGACGAGCCCTAAGCTGATGCAAACAGGAGCTGAGCAGGAGGCTGGTTTTCCTGATCCCCTGGCCTACCTGGCAGCAAGTAAGTATGTCATGTCCCAAGTCGGCAGGCAGTCTGCCGTCAAGGCCCATAAACGCGGTCCGAAGTCCACAGGTCAGGAAACAACAGTCCAGAGTCAAACCCGAAGCACAGTTCCGTAGAAGCATCCAAGCCAAAGTCCACCAATATGAGCAATTGAGCAGACACAGCATCTTAGCTCTGCTTCCCTTTTATACCTTGCACGTGGCATAAAAGCTGAGGAGTCACACTCCTCCTCCAAGGCCCTTGCCTGGTCTCAGCCTCCTAGAGCATGGGTAGGCAAACTAAGGGCCGTGGGCCAGATCAGGCCCAATTGCCTTCGGGATTCGGCCCATGGATGGTCCGGGAATCGCTGCATAGATTGTCGCATGCACATTCTTTCCCTCTCCCTCACACGGTGTTGGTGCCTCCTCCCTCCTGGCTTCTCCCTGCCCTGCCTAGAGGAGGAAGGGGGCCGAAAACCCGGAAGCAAGTGCCTCAGTTTTCGAACGCGCCTCAGAAGTCAAACAAGAAACGCTGCTTCCGTTTTGAGTTTTCCGTATTGAGGCTCGCATTTTGAGGCTTTCGGTTTGCGAACGTTTCGGAACTAGGAACGGACTTTCGGAACGGATTATGTTCGAAAATGTGAGGTACCACTGTACAGTGGAATATTGTGCAAGTTTAGCAGCCATTTCCATATTGCTCCCCCCCCCCCCCGGGAAGCAAATAACACAGATATGAGCACTGAGCTTCCACTATTGTATCACCTGGAAGCTCAGATATAACACGGAACTGAACTACTAAGGGAAAGTCATGGAAACGGAATAAACTACCATGTCAGGGCAGCCAAAGGAGCAAGATGGGAATGGGGGGGGGGAATCCATGCAGATAAGGTCTACATGGAAATTTTCAGAAAGTCTCAGTATCCACTTTACTGTTCCCCTGTATTAAAAACAACAACCCACTGCATATAGAAAACTAGATATTAGACAGAAAGGCTCTCACGTTGACCTTCCCTAGTGTTTTTCTGTCTATTGTGAAGTCTGTTTTCCTAGGAGGGAATGTTCAGACATGCAACCTCCTCCCTGTCTCTGATGCAGTCCAAAAACAGCTTGATCGCCTTCCCAAATGTTGGTTTTAGATCAAGCCAGAGGTATAAAGGGAAATGTCTGCCACGAGTTGGTACCCAGTTTTTCTCCTTTTTGCAAGATACTACTTGTCTTCTCATGAGAAGAGAAGACTCCCTGGAAAAGACCCTAAAGTTGGGAAAGATGGAGGGCACAAGGAGAAGGGGACGACAGAGGATGAGATGGTTGGACAGTGTTCTCGAAACTACCAACATGAGTTTGGCCAAACTGCGAGAGGCAGTGAAGGATAGGGGTGCCTGGCGTGCTCTGGTCCATGGGGTCACGAAGAGTCGGACACGACTGAACGACTGAACAACAACAACTTGTCTTAAAGTCTGTTAGTGTGAGTGTGTGTGTGTCTGTTTGGGGTGGGGGAGAGATTATGATGTTTTAATTGTTTTCTCTACATCTACAGGGAAAGGGAAAGGCACCCATGTTAAAAAAAAATCTGACAACCAGCAATCGGTTATTTGAATGAACCCTATATTTACTACGGTAGTAATTTTGGCAGTGGCATTGCTCAGATACTGATCTGGCTTCTCACTTTGAAGCAGCAGCTGTTACTGCCATACACACTTGAGCTGGAAACATTAAAAATAAGTGATGATGCATTTGTAAAAAACCAGGAAGGGTAGGAAGTGGGTGGGAATCTTCCTTTAGAATGTGGAAATGAAGGCTTTACTTGTTATCTTTTCTTTTCATGCCTGCTTCCCCTGTGATTATGAGAACTCAGCAGTTAATACACACGCTGTCAACCTCCTTCCATTCATTTTATATAGGCAGATCCTGCATGTTTGTGTGTGTTGAAGAAGGAAAAGAAGATTTTCTTTTTCTTTTCTGAGCAAAAAGTGACCAGTGTGGTAATAACCTTGAGGATTTGAACAAGGGCTTATCATTTATAAAGTTAAGATATAGATGAGGGAAGATCTTGTAGTTCTTTTTTCTGTTCATTCTTTACTTCCTTTCTTTTCTTTATTTCTTGCATATTAGTTTGCTTCTTTTACTGCATTGTGAAAAGAAGAAGCAATTTAGAACAGGGTGCCTAATTGCTTGCTTGTTTTGTTTTCTGCTCGCTTGACAAGTTTCTTGTGCTGCCTCACTAGCAGCGCAAACCTACTCATGTTTACTCGAAAGTAAATTCCGCGGCCTTCAATGCAGCTTACTCACTGGTGAGCGTGTTTTCGGATTGCAGCCGAAGAGTGTTGGTTTATTGATGAGAACGTTAGATATTGGAATAAATATTTATGGGACGGGAGGCAGCAGGGGAAAGAGCACAAATTACATTGGCAGTCAGTTGATACAGATGAACAAACGTTCCTTGAAGCTGAGTCGGTTTATGAATTTGATTTTCTCTATGCTGAAACGCAGATATTTTGTGTGTTTGAGGTGTCTTTAGTTATTTTCCCGTGTCACTTTGTACATTTGCTGTTGACATGAGTCCCCAGAATCCACACTTCTGACACAGGTTGCCATTTTCCCGGATATTTAATTCCAGATGTATGACTGGATGGAATTGGAAGTCCTTGAATAGTTTTCATATCTTGCATAGTTTTCATTTATTATTATTATTATTATTATTATTATTATTATTATTATCCTCCTCCGTACATTGGTTTAACTTACCTTAAGCTCCTTCTACTACAGGGAAGTGACCATATCTCAGTGGTGGAGCATATATTTTTATTTCTGGTTAAAAAGCATTGGGTAGCCATAACTGGACAAATAATATGAATGACTTAGCCGACGGAAGTTCTCTTGTGTTAGAGTCGTAGAATTGTACAGTTGGAAGGGACCACAAGGGGCATCTAGTCCAACCACCGCAGTTCGGGCGCACTCCTCCCGAGACAGACTGATGCCAACAGATGCTTTGCCCAACGTGGGGCTTGAACTCACAACCCTGAGATTAAGAGTCTCACGCTTTACAGACTGAGCTGACTGCTCCTTCGATAGAAAATATATATATATATATATTTGCATAATGCAAAACCAGTGTTCGTTAGCTAAAGTGATATTTGCAATTTGTTCCTTCTACAAACGGGCTACATAAAAATGTGGGGTACGTATGGAGAGGCGAAGATTTTGGGGATGTGGTCAAGGACTGGCGTGTGTGTGGAGAGGTCATTTCCTGTTAGGTCTATGTACATTCTTCATCAGTTTGTGAATATTACATGTAGTTCCTGTGGTCTAAATTGAAAGTGTCATACCCTTATAGGTCTTGTTTCTTTGCAACCAGACCCCACTGCTATTAATAGATAAGATAGGTAAAGGTACCCCTGACCATTAGGTCCAGTCGCGGACAAATCTGGGGTTGCGGTGCTCATTCACTCTATAGGCCGAGGGAGCCGGCGTTTGTCCAGAGATGGCTCCGGGTCATGTGGCCACCATGACTAAGCCGCTTCTGGAGAACCAGAGCAGCGCACGGAAACGCCATTTACCTTCCCTCCAGAGTGGTACCTATTTATCTACTTGCACTTTGACCTGCTTTCGAACTGCTAGGTTGGCAGGAGCTGGGACCGAACAACGGGAGCTCACCCCGTCGCGGGGATTCGAACCGCCGACCTTATGATCGGCAAGCCCTAGGCTCTGTGGTTTAGACCACAGCGCCACCCGCGTCCCAATAGATAAGATAGTTTTCTCCTCCAGTCCCCGCAAACGTCCCTGGGATTATGTTGGAAAATGCAGACTGTATTTTGAAAAATAAGCACCACAAATCATTCAGAAAAGAGCCCTGCAGGATAAAGGTGGTCAGTGACCCAACTCCTCCTTCTAAACTGCTTCAATCGTTTTTGCACCCATATTTTCCACACACATTGAAATGCATTTAATTTTGAAGCATTTGCTTTAGCTGTTTTGTCGAGGAGGGCCGGAGCATTGGATCCTTTCCAGGTTTAGCTACCGTTTTGTTATCCTTTCGATGGAGTCTTCTGAACTGATTACAGTGATGTCTTTTTTAAGTATCGATGCTATTTTGCAAGCGTGGCAATCCTGAAGGTTGACCTATAGCCAATCACAGTTTTACGGAATGTTACCATAAGAAGGGCCAAGAAGAATTGTTAAAAGAAAGGCGGGGAGCAATTAAATTAATTGCAATGGGGACAGACCACTGCGAGATCAATGCATAGTAATCACATATTTCACCTGGGCTCGGCAAAGTAGATCGCAAATCATTGCAGCTGTCGGCGACCGCCTTGTGATTCCAATTATTCTTACACGGTAGACATCAAGGGTAGGAAATTTCTGCAGTGAAGCAAGTCTAAAAGGAAACCAGCAGAAGCATGGCCCAAAACATTTGGAACAGTGGTATGTTTCAGTGCGAAAGACTATCATCCTCGAAATCCTTCGGTTGAATTCTGCCAACAGGCTGTAGCAGATGTGTTTTGCTTGTTTTAGCACCTAGCTGGCAAAGTGCTGCTTCCCCTCCATTAATCTCAAGGATAAACACCAAGCTGCAAAATGGTCTTAAGGGTACTAGGTAAAGGTAAAGGGACACCTGACTATTAGGTCCAGTCGTGTCCGACTCCGGGGTTACGGTGCTCATCTCGCTTTACTGGCCGAGGGAGCCTGCGTACAGCTTCCGGGTCATGTGGCCGGCATGACTAAGCCGCTTCTGGCGAACCAGAGCAGGGCACGGAAACGCCGTTTACCTTCCCTCCAGAGTGGTACCTATTTATCTACTTGCACTTTGACGTGCTTTCGAACTGCTAGGTGGGCAGGAGCTGGGACCGAGCAACGGGAGCTCACCCCGTCACGGGGATTCAAACCACCGACCTTTTGATCAGCAAGCCCTAGGCTCTGTGGTTTAACCCACAGCACCACCCGTGTCCCTTACGCTTAAGGGTACTTAAGGGTACCTATAAAAACGACCCATCTGGCTTCTGTGGCTTGAGACCAGTGACTCACAGATACAGACCAGAGTTCAGATTCTGAACACACAGGCCTTGTTTTAAAAATGGTAGCCCTTTCCTTCCCTTCCCCCCTTTTATTATTATTATTTTTAAGACTGATTAAACGTTAAACTTGCTTTCTCTGACACACACGAAGTCAGACCACACATTTCTGCTGCAAAATTGTTCAGATATGCGGTAGCACACGCAGTGATGGTACTGAATTATTCCAAACAACCAGAGAACTTCATGTTATCTCTAGCCTTTTTTAAGTTACGCCGATTGCCAAGGCCATTTTAAAATATTTATTTGGCCAGGCAGTGGGGATGATGAGGTTAGAAGTTCTCCCAGTATGGCCCACGGGAGAAGATGTCAGCTAAAGTGAGGACGACTAGAACATTCGTTGTGACACTCTCTTGAGGGATTTATAGCTCACTGAAGTAATGAACTCGTGGGATACGAAAAATTATGAAATCCCTTTCCAGGGCAAGTTCCAAATCTGGCGATTGTAGCTTTTGTGTTAGTACGATCTGTGAATGTCAATTTCTGGGTTCTAGATTCAGGTAGGTAGCTGTGTTGGTCTGACGCAGTCAAAATAAATTTAAGAATTTAAAATTGTCCAGTAGCACCTTAAAGGTAAAGGTAAAGGGACCCCTGACCATGAGGTCCAGTCGTGTCCGACTCTGGGGTTGCGGCGCTCATCTTGCTTTACTGGCTGAGGGAGCTGGCGTACAGCTTCCGGGTCATGTGGCCAGCATGACTAAGCCGCTTCTGGTGAACCAGAGCAGCGCACGGAAACGCCGTTTACCTTCCTGCTGGAGCAGTACCTATTTATCTACTTGTACTTTGATGTGCTTTCGAACTGCTAGGTGGGCAGGAGCTGGGACCGAACAACGGGAGCAATGGGAGCTCACCCCGTCGCGGGGATTCGAACCACCGACCTTTTGTTTTTGTTTTTTTTATAAGATTTTATTATTTTCCAATAAGACAAAAAGAAAACAAAATACAACATCAACACAAAACATAATAAACAATAACCATAATCAACATAAAAACAGTAACAACAATAAAAACATGAAAAGAACATATACAAACCTTATCCACTATCTATCTTTATACATTTCTTGTTTCTAACTTCTCTGTTTGGGGACTTCCCCCGTTCCCTCCCCTGTCTTCAAAGAACAAATACTTCTTCAAGGTAGCTTTATATATTGTTCGATTAACATTTGCCCAAATTTTAATATGCTTAGCTTTTACTTAGTCAAATATCTTTATAACTATGTAACTTATCTTGGCGACCTATCTTAACATATTTTGACACATACATCTTTCACATAACAAAAATTCCTCTTACCATTTATATCTAACACATATCTACCAAAGCCGATATTCTGACTAAATCTGCTCAAATATTCAGTTTAACTGATTTAACTAAATAGTCTTTAAATTTTTTCCACTCCTGTGACACCTTCCCCTCTCTCTGGTCCCGGACTCTGGCGGTCAGTTCTGCGAGTTCCATGTATTCCATCATCTTCATCTGCCATTCCTCCACCGTTGGTATCTCTTCACCTTTCCATGTTCTTGCCAATAGAATTCTAGCTGCTGTTGTGGCATACATGAAAAACACTCTATCCTGACTGGGTATCTCTTCATTGGTTATGCTCAGAAGAAATGCCTCTGGTTTCTTACAAAAGGTAACTTTCATTACCTTCTTGAGCTCATTATAAATCTTATCCCAGAAAACACTTACCGCTGGGCACAACCACCACATATGAAAAAAGGTACCTTTCGCATGTTTACATTTCCAACATACATCTGACATTTTGGTATTCATCTTAGCAATCTTAACTGGTGTCAAATACCATCTATAAACCATTTTCATTATGTTTTCTCTTAAACCATGACAAGCAGTAAATTTGATACCTTTCTGCCACAATCTTTCCCAGTCATCCATCATGATATTATGTCCTACATCTTTTGCCCAATCTATCATTGACGATTTAACCAATTCATCTTTTGTATGCCACTCTAGCAAAAGATTATACATTTTGGAAAGGTTTTTAAAGTTTGATTCTATCAGTTCTGTTTCCAGTTTTGATTTTTCTACTTGAAAACCAACTTTTTTGTCCATTTTAAATATTTCATAAACCTGGTGATAATGCAGCCAGTCGGGGACCTGACTTTTTACTTGATCATAGCTTTTTAGCTTAAACGAGTCCCCTTCCTGCTGCAATATGTCCATATATCTTAGCCAGTTTGCAGACATATTCGGTCTCTTATATGCCTTGGCCTCCACTGGAGAGATCCATCTAGGAGTCTTTCTCTCGAGCAGGTCTTTGTATCTAGTCCAAACCTGATAAAGGGATTTTCTAACTATATGGGACTTAAAAGTTCTGTGGATTTTAACCTTGTCATACCAAAGGTATGCATGCCAACCAAACATGTTATCATGTCCCTCCAAGTCCAACACATCAACGTTCTCTAATTTAAACCAATCCTTTAACCAGCAAAAGGCCGCAGCTTCAAAGTAAAGCCTTAAGTCCGGCAGGGCAAAGCCTCCTCTCTCTTTAGAGTCTGTTAAAATCTTAAATTTTATTCTTGGCTTTTTGCCCTGCCATATAAATTTCGATAGGTCCTTTTGCCATTTCTTAAAACAGTCTAGTTTGTCCAAAATTGGTATGGCTTGGAATAAAAACAGCATCCTTGGTAGGACATTCATTTTAACCACTGCTATTCTTCCCATTAACGACAGTTTAAGTCTTGTCCAGATCTCCATATCTTTTTTTATCTCCATCCACAATTTTTCGTAATTATCCTTATACAGGTTCAGGTTCTTGTTTGTGAGATTGATACCTAGATATTTTACAGACTTAACAAAATTGAGGCCTGTGGCTTCTTGTATTCTTTGGATCTGTTCTGCACTCAAATTTTTACCTAAAACCTTGGTTTTCTGCTTATTTAATTTAAAGCCAGCTACAAGTCCAAATTGTTCGATTAGTTCCAAAGCTCTGGGGACACTGCTTTCTGGTTCTTGCAGGGATAACATCAAATCGTCTGCGAAGGCGCGTAATTTGTATTCCTTCTCTCCCACTTTAATTCCTTTTGTCTGTTTGTCTTTTCGAATCATATTTAGAAGGACTTCCAGGACCGTAATAAAAAGTAAAGGGGAGATAGGGCACCCTTGTCTTGTTCCTTTCTCTACTTCGATCTCCTCCGATATCACACTGTTTACAATGACTTTTGCTCTTTGTTCTGTATAAATGGCCCTAATGCCATTTAAAATTTTTTCTCCAACTCCCATCTTTTCCAGATTCTTTTTCATAAATGTCCAAGATACTTTATCAAAAGCTTTCTCTGCATCCACAAACAATAGTGCCGCATCTGTATTTATGTCTCTCTCCAGTTTTTCTAAAATATCCACAATAATTCTCGTATTATTGCTTATTTGTCTTCCTGGCAAGAAACCTGCTTGGTCTCTATGTATATAGTCTTTCAACACTCTTTTCAACCTTGTAGCCAAAACATTTGCGAAAATTTTATAATCCACATTCAAAAGGGAAATTGGACGATAATTTTTCATTAAAGTCTTATCTGTATCTGGTTTTGGAATCAGTGTGATAAAGGCTTCTTTCCACGTCTCTGGTGCCCTATCTCCTTCTAGTATTTTGTTGCAAACTTCTCTTAACGGCTGCGATAGCCAGTCTTTCAATGTCTTATAGTATTTTGCTGTTAGTCCATCCGGTCCTGGAGCCTTCCCCAATTGCATATTGTTTATTGCGTCTTCTATTTCCTGCGTCGATATTGGGTGGTTGAGGGTAGCTAATTTTTCCTCTGGGACTTTTTGCAATCCGTTCTTTTCCAGAAATCGGTCTATTTCTGCTTCATCTATCTTCTCCTCCTTGTACAGTTGCTTGTAGAATCTTTGAAAACACCATCTGATTTCCTCCGGTTTCTCCACATTTTTTCCATTTACTACCAAATTATTGATGACATTTGCCTTTTGTCTTTTCTTCAATTGCCAAGCTAGTAGTTTTCCACACTTATTGGCCGATTCAAATGTTCTTTGTTTCATCATTTTCACTTTCCATTCAATGTCCTGATTCATTATATTGGCATATTGGGATTGCAAGTATTTGATTTCTTTTTGGATTTTGACACATCTGGGGTGTCCTCTTAGTTCCTTTTCCTTTTCTTTGATTGATTTTAGCAATCTCTCCATTTCTGCACTTTGTTGTTTCTTCTTTTTTGCCTTTTCACTAATGAGGAATCCTCTCATTACCGCTTTACTTGCATCCCAGGCAATCCTTTTCTCCACTTCTGAAGTCCAATTAATTTGAAAATATTCTTTCATCTTTTTCGCCGCTCTTTCTACTAGCTTGGTATCTCTCATCAATGCGTCATCCATTCTCCATCTAAAAGAATCCTTGGAAATCATTTTTAGGTTTACCTGTACCGGATTATGGTCTGAAAGCGTTTTAGGGCCGATTTCTGCCTTTTGTAATTTTGGAGCCAATTCATTCGAGATCCAGATGTAGTCTATCCTCGACCATGACTGCTGGGATTCGCTGAAATACGTTGCCTCTGTTTCTGTGGGGTTTTTTAATCTCCAAGAGTCCACCAAGTTCAAATTGTCCACCATTTCAAAGAAGGTCTTTGGGAGTTTCCCATCATTTGTTAATTTTGTTCTTTGAGATCTGTCCATTAATGTGGAAACTGCCCCATTAAAATCTCCAAGGCAAACTACCTTATAATCCAAATAATCCAGCAGCAAGTCATGTATTTTTTTGTAGAAAATCGACTTTCCATCATTTGGTGCATAAAGTCCCAGAATCAAAAATTTTTCGCCTTGTACGTTGATTTCAATTGCGATGTATCTCCCTTCTTCATCTTTAAATAGCTGTCTTGGGCTATATTTCTCCTTTGCATAAATCACTACTCCTCTCTTCTTGACCTTGTCCGATGATATGAACTCTTGGCCTAATTTTTTGTTCTGTAGTAGTCTTCTGTGACGTCGGACTATGTGGGTTTCCTGTAAACATATTATATCCAAATTCTTCTTTTCTATGCTATAAAACACTCTGCGTCTCTTTGGTCTCTGATTTAATCCCCGAACATTCCAAGTCATTAACTTGAGCGCCATTTCTTTGTTTATTCCTCTCCTCCAGTTGCCTGTCCTTTCTTGTCTTGTTCTGGATCTTGGCTTGGTCCTGGTAGTCCCGACCTTTTGATCGGCAAGCCCCAGGCGCCACCCGCCGTCCTTTAGAGACCAACTAAGTTTGTTCTGGGTATAAGCTTTCATGTGCAAGCACACTTCTTCAGAACTTCTAGGTTGTGAGTGCGAAGGGTATTTCTTACAGGCTTCCCATAGACATGTGGTTTCCCCCAAGTGAGTACAGGATGCTAGGCCTTTGCCTCGATCCAGCAGGGTTTTGCTTTCATTTCTCTGGAACTTTGTGCATAAAACAGTAAATCTGCAGAGAGCCCAGCGTGGGACAGTTACTCATCCTCAAAACATCTGTGAAGGAGACAGGTCAGTGTGATTGGCAGAGTGCCGCCAATGTTTCATGGTTCAGGAAATGGGTGGGGCTTCAGCATTGCTGTGAACTTTTCCCTTTTCTTGCGAGGAATCCTATTCAGAATAAGGGAATTTCCCTTAAAAAGGGGGGGGGGAGTTGACAGCTATGGGCTTCACTGCTAATGCCAAACTTCCCACGAGGAAGGAAGTGAAATTGGTGCAAACTAGGAACATCAATATTCCTCACCTCTGGGGAGCGAAATACTTTCTTTCAAACATTCCCCCAGGTGTGAATGAGAAGACATCATTGGTGGGTGATAGTGCATCTTTGTGGCTTAGGGAGCTTATGTATGTTTTGTGCAATTAATGACAGTCTAGACAGGATCCAAGCGAAGCTATTGTGAGGCTTTGAAAAATAATAAAAACACTGTCAGGTTATTGGCATTTTTTTTGTATTCAGATTGTATTCCTTCCAGCTAGGAAACAGAAAGATTTTCAACCATTCATGATACGAATAACCTCATAAATATGCAGATATTCATAATGTGCTGTTCTGTTGCTTCAGTGCAATCCCACTTTTTTAAAAAGCATTTTTATTAAATGTTTTCTTGATTTACAAAGGTAGTGAGTGCAATGTCTCTCTCGTATTTTTCCTATGTAACATTTTTACAAATGAGTTTAATGCAATCCCACTTTTATTAGTTACTGTGTTTGCTGTAAAATGCCTACATATTTGCGACATCCCAATTATTTATTGCATTTTAAAAAATACATAGGTTTTGCAAAAAAGAAAAGAAACCTCTGTGGCAGGGGAACCAGGAAGGGAAAAAAGCAGCGTCGTTTTCCATGGGACTTCCTTAGGAACTGTACTGCACAGTAAATGTGCTCAGAATCACAATCTCGGTTGGTTCGCTGTTTAGGCTGAGGGACCCATTTCTGTTTTCCCGAGAATTCAAAGTTGCCTAAAGGAAATGGGCGTCAGGTTGGTCTCTTTATTGTCAGGAAGCAATAAGGACGCTTTGGCAGATAAAAACATTTGGGAAAGCAGAGGCTTTAAAGGCCTTTGGTTTGTAATTATCCAGCAGTAAAAGACTGTTGCAATTAGATTTGGAAATGACAGAGTAGGGTTTCTTTTCTCCCCCCCCCCCAGCGCGTGCTTTCCTTCCATGTTTTGGTTCCACTGGACTTCATTTCTGCTTATAAATGTACAGGAAAGAGATTGGTTGCCTGGGTCTTTCCTTTGCAAAATAAAGTCTGCTGACAGCTGTCTCTGCAACGAAACATTAATTCAAGGGAAAACGTGTTAATTGCATGCAGAGAATGTGCATTTATTGTACAGGAAACGGACCGTGTGGGAAGATCCCATGCAGTATTAAGGCACTGTTGTATAATCTGTAAGAGTGCCCTATGATATTGGCCAAGTAACGATGACAGGGGCCTGGTAGGAATTTTCCCATTTGGCTGATTGGCTGGTGCCACTTGGGTTTTGCCTGCCGCGTAGCAAATCGCCACAACTTTGTAAGGATATGCCTGCCCTTCCAATGCTAGGGTATCCCGTTAAAGGAATCCAGAGGCTCGCCTTGTTTTTGTCCGATCCCCTTCCAGGGTTTAGGGCCACGCCAGAGCCCCTGGGAGCATTTGGGGTGAGCTTGAGCCTGAGCCTGGTCCAGTGCTCCCCCAGGATGTTTTCCCTTACTGACATCTGCCAGAGTCCAGGCATCAGTGCCTAAGCAAACAACTCACAATCTGTAATCAGTAATGCTGTGGCCAAAATTATGCCAATAACCTTAAACTAAATTCCGTGTCAATTGTGTCTTTCTTTATTGGGGGAGGTCTTGGGTGCTTAACATGCAAATTACAGTCCAGTGTGGACTGGAGAAACAAAATGGAAATTATAGTGAAATCACATCCCATCTCAAAATAAGTATAACAGAGACCATCAGCTGTAAATGAACATGTAATGGATTGGACTTCCAGCATTTTCACCCTTGGCCTGAAAATGGAGATGAGCACTGCACCCTGTAGTCAAATTTAGCTGGACTTTAGTGTCCCGGAGTCCTTTACACCTTTTACCTCTTTTTCTTCCTGCTGCCTCTGTAGACACACTACAGTGGTACCTTGGTTCTCAAACTTAATCCATTCCGGAAGTCCGTTCCAAAACCAAAGCATTCCAAAACCAAGGCATGCTTTTCCATAGAAAGCAATGCAAAACAGATTAATCCGTTCCAGACTTTTAAAAACAATTTAACATGAATTTTACTATATAATGAGACCATTGATCCATAAAATGAAAGCAGTAAACGATGTACTGCAGTCACACAACCAACCAACCAGTAGCTGAACTGGGTTCCACACAGTCACAGAAACAAAACAGTTACAGGTGGGTAGCCGTGTTGGTCTGCCATAGTCAAAACAAAATAGAAAATTCTTTCCAGTAGCACCTTAGCGACCAACAGAGTTTGTTCTTGGTATGAGCTTTCGTGTGCATGCACACTTCTTCAGATATCTATAGGTATCTGAAGAAGTGTGCATGCACACGAAAGCTCATACCAAGAACAAACTCAGTTGGTCTCTAAGGTGCTACTGGAAAGAATTTTCTATTCAGAAACAAAACAAAAAGAGCCGCAAAAACAAAAACTCAAAATAAATAGCAAAAACAGACAGACCTCAGCATAACACTCAAAACGGAAGTGTGGCACTCAAATCGGAAGTGTCACACCCAAAATGGAGCACGTTCGGCTTCCAAAAATAGTTCGCAAACTGGAATGCTTACTTCCGGGTTTGCAGTGTTTAGGTTCTAAGCTGTTTGAATACCAAGGCGTTTGAGAACCAAGGTACTGCTATACTGAGAAAGGAATGAAACAAGCCATTTGCCCATCTGCTGCTCTGCTCCAGATGTCAAGCTTGGCCCCAAGGGACAACATATATCTGCGTTAACTGGGAAACATGTACGAATCGCCTTGTGAAAATCTGGTTTGAAAGGGGGCTTTTCAAGAGAGATGTGGGCAGTCAGAATGAAGGATTGCTCCACGAGTTCTGACAGCGGCTCTCTGTGCTTTAAGGCCATTAGAGCTGCTTTTCACAGTCCTTTGCCGAGACGGTGTTTATGTCACAGCTGAAGGCATCTAAATTCTCCATTAGAGGTGAGGGCGCTCTGTGATTTGGTAATGTGTGTTCTCCTTCATAGAGAGCACGGGTTGCGGTGGGGGCCAGCAATCCACCCTTCCAGTGTGGGTTGGTTCTGAGTTAGTCGCTGTTTTGATTGGGGCATTTCTTGTTGTTGGGGAGAAATTAATGTTGCAATTTTGGTTGATGGACAGTCAGAAGGTTTAAAACCTCGGCACGCCCTGTATTATTCCTCTTTGCTGCTTGCAACGGATCGCCCGCCCTCCCTTCCCTAATTTTAGGCCTCTGCGTTGACCTTGCTATGCCTGTCATGGGGTCGTCTGCCGTTGGTGCAGGGGCCTGGTAGGAATTTTTCCAGTTGGCTGATTGGCTTGTGCCCTCTGGTTTTCGCCTACTGCGTAGCAACTAGTCACAACTTGTAAGGTTGGCGGTTAGGCATTGGTTTTCGTGTTCGTCGCTGGAGGGGTTATGATTGGCTGTGTCTGCCCCTCCAATGCTGCTGCTGCTGCGTGGGAATTCCGTTAAAGGAATCCAGGGGCTCGCAATGCTTTTGTCCGTATCCCCCCGGTCGGGGGCCAGGGCCACGCAAGAGCTCCTGGGAGCATTTGGGAAGAGTTGTTGTGTCTGACCCCCCGGCTCCTATTCTCTCCCCAAAATGCTTTCCCTTACTGACGGTCGTCAGTTCTGTCCCCAGTGGGTCAGATAGTCTAAACCAATGCCTACGCAACCACTCACATATCTTGTATTTTAATAAAGTTGTGGCCAAAATTTATGCCAAAAACCCAAACCAAAATTAATGTTTCTGGTGTGAGTTATTTCCTGGAGGGTGGTTGGGGTCCTCAACACGCAAAGAAATTGAGCGCACACAGCGAATGAAACACCCTTCGCCATAACTGAAAAAACATTGGATGGATCAGGATAATAATCCATACCCAAAAAATAATTTGGATGGTGATTTGGCCGAATCCGTCCCCTTGGCCTTAGTTTGCCTACCCATTCTCTAGGTTGTTGTCCATCCTAGAAAAGGTCCAGACTTGTACAAACACATGCACACACGTGCGCAACTCAGTACAGGAGTTATTGTGGCAGCATGAATGGGATCCAGCTTGCATAAGCTCTCCAGCCGTAGGGCTGGGAGTTGAATCAGATCAGCTTCAGGTTCTTTCCAGGCCGGCCACCGCGTCTGCGAGGATGGTATTTTAGGAGCCTGAAGTGCGTGGCTGGAAAGCTCACAAATCTGTTGTGTAATAACTTGGCAATTTGTGGAGGGAGTGGGGGGGGCCTAATATAGCTGGAGCCCCCCAGGATTGTAAACTCCAGGTTAACTGAATCTTTCTGTCATTCTCCTTTGTTCAGAGACTGGATCTTGGCTGAGTCAGTAGGGCTGCTTGAACTAGAGCCAGTAAACTCATCCAGGAGAAAATTCTTTTCTTCTATTTCATCAAGTAGCTGCTAGCTCAGAAATTCCACCAAGCATCATTTCTTCTCCTTTTAATAATGACAGCAGCTCAGCGATCTAATTTAATGTCTTTATCCTTCTTGTGTCTGCCCACTGTGCATGCTTTTGTTAAAACTGATCTCCGCTGTTGGAGATTATTGTATAAGTTTTCTTCTTCTTCTTCTTCTTCTTCTTCTTCTTCTTCTTCTTCTTCTTCAGCAACTTTTAAGTCTTTTTAAAATCATGATTATTATTTTGCAACAATGCGCCTGGAATTATTAAGTGCATACGGGCTATTTGCCAGCGTGGATTTTTAACAATGGGAAGAATGGAGCCATTATGTTGTGAGATCTGCGGGCACGGGGGTGGGGGGTATACAAATTTAAATAACAACAGCAGCAATAAGCAACTTAAATAAGTGGGGGAAGGTAAATTATTCAAATATAAATTGTTTTGCTTTACTCATTTACTTGTCTTTATCTTGTATTTTATTCTGTGAACCACACTGAGATCTTACGATGAAGGGCACTATAGAAATCTAATAAATAAATAGACTGAAATCAAATCAATATATGTGGGCTGTTCTGGAGACCTGGTTATGCTTGATTTACTTCTGAAGGAGCACTGTCGCCTTTGTTAGAGAAGCAGTGTTCGAAACTAGCCAGGAGCCAGGCGCATTTTGCGACTGGCGCGGTTCCAGTTGGGACCGCGTGGAGATCTCTGGGTGCCCGGTTGGCAATTGGCATCTCCACATGGCTAGCCCCTCCAGCTTTCTTAAGCAGGTAAGCAGAAGAGCTTCTTTACTGCATTAATCTCACATCTTTCCCTCCAAGGAGTACAGTACCTTGGGTTTCAGACTCGGCTAACCAGGGGCGTAGTGAGCCGCTTGGCTGCCGGGGGCGGAAAGCCAAGCGGCACCCCCGGGGGTGGGGCGTCACTCAATGCGCATGACATCATGACGCATGCGCACGGAGCGACGCCTCCGCACGGGCCAGCGAGGAGGGGCGTCACACTGGTGTCACCCCTCCTCGCTGGCTGGCCCGCCCCTCTCCATGTCCCGGCTCCGCTCAGGGAGCCCAGCCAGCGGCAAAAGAAGCTTCTTTCGCCGCTGGCTGCCGGGGCATGGAGAGGAGAGGGGCGGTCCAGCGAGGAGGAGTGACACAAGCGTAACGCCCCTCCTTGCTGGCCCGGGCGGAGGCGTCGCCTTCAGCGGCTCCCCCCCCCCGCTGGCTGGAGGCGCCAATCGTGGGGGGCGGGGCCCCGCCCCGGGTGTCACCCCCCCCCCCGGGCACTGCCCAGGGCGGCCCGCCTCCCCTTGCTACGCCCCTGCCGCTAACCCAGAAATAATGCTTCAGGTTAAGAACTTTGCTTCAGGATAAGAACAGAAATTGTGCTCTGGCGGCGCAGAGGCAGCAGGAGGCCCCATTAGCTAAAGTGGTGTTTCAGGTTAAGAACAGTTTCAGGTTAAGAACGGACCTCCGGAACGAATTAAGTACGTAACCAGAGGTACCACTGTACAAGGTTCAACCCCCCCCCCATTTAATCCCTACATCGACCCTGCGAGGGAGGTTAAGAGGCTGTGACTGGCTCCAAGGTCACCCAGTGAGATCATGACGGGGGGGGGATTTGAACCCCGGTCTCCCATGTCCTAATCTGACACTCTAACCACAGCAGGTTCCCAGAGTTCTTCTTCTTGTGGGTCAGCTCTATAAATTAAGTAGGTAAATAAATATGGGGAAAACAAAATGTCACTCGGAGCTATTTTCCTCGACGCTCGAATGTGTTTTATTATGTTTTGAATAAACATTCACAACTTTAAGTAGAACATGAAGAAAGGCAGTGTAACAACATGCATATTTTATTCAACACGCAGAGGGTAACATGTAATGAATAAACCAGAAAGGGAAGATGAGGGAAGTCAAAGGGAGGGTGGGGATTGTAAAATATATTTTTTAAAAATGGATAGGTGTAATTTGTTATAACAAAAAACTCAATAAAAATGTATGGGGGGGAGAATGTGTTTTATTCTGGATTGTGTTATTTGATGTTTTGATGTGTTGTAAACAGCTTTGAGATTAAAAGTGGAATAATAATAATAATAATAATAATAATAATAATAATAATAATAATAATAATGTACCTAGACATTCCATTGTGGCGACTGTAACCCGGATTTTAGGTGCCATTTGGCAATTAGCTTATATAAATGAGTTTCTAACACTATATAGAAGCCTAAGTGTGCTGGCCCCAGGGGTTTGTCCGTGAAGCGAGGTCCAAGTCCAGTCGTGGGTCTAGGGGTCCAAAGGAGGTCAGTCCGGCGGGGAGTGAGGCAGGGAGCAGGTCAAGGTCCAAGGCAGGTGCAGGCACGAGGTTGCAGGTCAAGCATACGTTTGCAGCTAAGTTGCTCACGCAACTTGGGCTGGGGCTGGCTGGCTTTTATCTGGCCCTATGCTTAGGGCGGCCCCGGTCCTCCGGAGACTCGCCTCTCCTCCAGGCCTGGAGGTGAGCACTCCTCCTGTAGGCACTTAGCTCTCTTTGCCTCTCTATCCTGTGCCTCTGCAGCTCAGGAGAGGCTGGTGGGTTGCTGGACCCAGGGGTTGCCTCAGCTTCCTCTGAAGAGGCTGGGAGTGGAGCACCTGCAGTCAATGGGTCCTCCCTCCCATCAGGAGCCAGAGCAGACTCCGCTGATGCCTGCACCTGGGGATCCAGCACAGGTGGGGATCCTTCAGGCTCAAGCCCTGGCCCTGGCTCAGCTGGTTCTGGAGGCGGGGAATCCTGTGCAGACTCGGATCCCTCAGGTTCAGCATCTGAGTCTGACTCCCAGGCCATCACACTAAGTGTCATCAACCAGACATCAGGTATTTAGTGTCGCTGGGCTCCAGCTGTGGAACACTCTTCCAGCAGAGATTTGTCAGGCATCCTCACTTTCGACTCTCCTGAAGGCAATGAAAGATGGGGTTGAGGCTCAAGTCTACAGAAGAACTCCTTTGTAGTACGTTCACCCATCCCAAGAGAGGAAATTCTGAAATGGCCCCTGCCAACGTGCACTAAATAAACAGGGGGCAACCAAAGTGATGGCGCCCAGTCTTGGTTTTCCCCTCTTGCCAGGGAAGACAACAGGCTTCAACAACCGCCACCGTGACAGGCTGGGAGATCTCAACCTCCTCTCCTTTTCCGTTCCCAGGCGTGCCGTTCCCAAAGAACTTCCTCCAGATCTGCAAGAAGATCTTGTGCCGGCTCTTCCGGGTGTTTGTCCATGTCTACATCCACCACTTTGACCGCATTATCATCATGGGGGCCGAGGCCCACGTCAACACCTGCTACAAGCACTTTTATTATTTCGTGACGGAGCTCGCCCTCATAGACCGCAAGGAACTGGAGCCTTTGGTAAGCGTTTAGTGCTTCATTTATTTATTAGCCGCGGAGGGAAATGCAAAGCCAACTTCGGGATGGCTGCTCCTTCCCTGGTCAAGGGTTTCGGTCAGGCCGGTCTTCCACTCAACGTGGACCTTGGTTTCTCACTGGTGGCAGAAGCCAGAATGAGCCTCTCTTCAGTTCTGCAGTTCCAGGACAGAATGGACAAACCAGGGTAGATAAAAATCAATGATTTTAAAAAATAATAGAAAAAATGGATTGTTTTGATTTAAATCAGATTGTTTTGATTTAGATCAGATTTTTTTAAAAATTTAAATCAGATTTTAAAAATGCAGTAAAATGCTTTTGGAGGATTCCCCCCCCCTAAAGATAGTTTTCTAGTTAGGTTACATTATAGTTATTCATCAGGAAATAAGGATTTGTTTTAAGTTTTTCAAGTGTGCTAAAACTAAGGGTTTCTTTTTTTAAAACCAAAACACCACACGTTTAACCACATCAGTTAACAAACATGGATACGTATGCTACAATGTTATTTTTTTGTTAAATAAATTGTTATTAAGTCAATGGTTATTTTTCTCCTTCCAATAAAGTACAGCAGAAAAAGTTGTCCAAATATAAACAGTTAACATATTAAACCTCACAATCATTTCGTAATTATCCGTCTTAAGTATTTCTAATAGTATAACCAAATCGGTAATTTTTGATATAACCGTAAAAACTACCTTGAAAATTTATTATTCCAAAAATAAAACCTTCCTCTGGTTGTAAATATTAAGATGATACCAGCAAGAATGAGTCTTTCTGTAACAATAATAATAATAATAATAATAATAATAATAGATTTAAATCAAGTCTTACTGACTAGCGATTTAAATCGATTTGATTTAAATCATATCCACCCTGGGACAAACAAAAGATCTGTTTTTGTTGGCTTTCCAGATTACCGTATTTTCCGGCATATAAGACGACCCCCTACTTTTCCAGTTAAAATATAGAGTTTGAGATATACTCCACCACAGATTCTCCACCCGGCGTATAAGACGACCCCTGACTTTTGAGAAGATTTTCCTGGATTAAAAAGTAGTCTTATACACCAGAATATACAGTATGTTATCCTGCAGATCTCCTGGGCCAATAGAGTCCTACCAGTTTTCTACCAGCCCTACCAGTTTGCTGTCAGTTTCCTTGGGTGTCTTTTGTTGTGTAGGGAAGTGATGGCACTGACCTGTGCCTCAGATGTAATTTCAGTTCCCCCTGGACTTGTAAGTCTTTCTAGAATTGGATTGATCACGCTGGGAGTATCAAGATCGATTTTACATTCAACCCAGAAGGGTCCTGTTTGTCTCTCCACCCCTCCAATCCATCTGTGTTAAGAAAGCTTGCTCATCATATTGCTTAAGTACGGCATGAATAATTCCCCCCCCCCCCAGTGAGCACCCAGCAGTTTGCTGGCTTTTAACCAAATCCAGCTAAAATTGCACAATCTACAAGTTGCAGTTGATTGCTTTGCTAAGTTTAATTAACGTAATGGCGTTGCATTTCGGGGGAGGAAGAAAAATCAATCCTAATAAAGAGCAAGGAGTGTTTCGAAAGCAGGTTCTGGTTTTTCGTTGCCAAAGCAAGATGCTACCAAGCAGTTAACTTTTTATATTTGATTAAGAATATAATGTAAACAGACGACTACCTCACCTGTTTGTTGAACCTTCTAGCTGTGTGGAAATCTACACGTGGTTGCAAAGGGCCTGAGAACGTAAACCTTGGTTTATGTACCCGACGGGTACTTTGAAACTTTTATCTCAAGGTTCAAGGGGCATTGGGGGGGGGAAGAGGTATATTCAAGTCTAAACACCCACCAGGCCTCATTCTGAGGCAAGCCATTTCATGAAAGAGGCACATTGTCGCTTAAGTGCTGCCCAGTGTTGGGAAGTCTCAAAATATTAGTATTTGCGTAGTACAAGCCAGTCTTTTAAGAACGATACTGTTCCAAGTGTGTCCCTCCATACCCGTGAAACTGACCCGGCAAGGTTAATCTTTTTTATGCAATGCTTAATATTGCTCAATTATTAACTTGTCGCTCACTCATTTAGTCCTGGTTTTTCCCTTTTGTTTCTAAGAGGCTCTCCCATCTCCTCCTAGAAAAGGACGGGAATGAGAGAGAGAGAGAGAGAGAGAGAGAATAAAATAAAGAGCATGATTGTTGCCTGTATGGATTTCCACTCTTGATTTGTAGTATTAATTTAGTGGGCAACCAGTGCAGTAATTTCCAGATGTTGTGTCATGCCTGATCATTGGCCATGCTGGCTGGAACTGATGGGATTTGGAATCCCATCAACATCTGGGGGACCCCACTTTGTGTGCTGGCCCCGGGGGTTTGTCCGTGAAGCGAGGTCCAAGTCCAGTCGTGGGTCTAGGGGTCCAAAGGAGGTCAGTCTGGCGGGGAGCGAGGCAGGGAGCAGGTCAAGGTCCAAGGCAGGTGCAGGCACGAGGTTGCGGGTCAAGCATACATTCGCAGCTAAGTTGCTCACGCAACTTGGGCTGGGGCTGGCTGGCTTTTATCTGGCCCTATGCTTAGGGCAGCCCCGATCCTCTGGAGACTTGCCTCTCCTCCTCCGGGCCTGGAGACGAGCACTCCTCCTGTAAGCACTTAGCTCTCTTCGCCTCTCTGTCCTGAGCCTCTGCAGCTCAGGAGAGGCTGGTGGGTTACTGGACCCAGGGGCTGCCTCAGCTTCCTCTGATGAGGCTGGGAGTGGAGCACCTGCAGGCAATGGGTCCTCCCTCCCATCAGGAGCCAGAGCAGACTCTGCTGATGCCTGCACCTGGGGAGCCAGCACAGGTGGGGATCCTTCAGGCCCTGGCTCAGCTGGTTCTGGAGGCGGGGACTCCTGTGCAGGCTGGGATCCCTCAGGTTCAGCATCTGAGTCTGACTCCCAGGCCATCACACTTTGGCTATTCCAGTTCTGATTGTTTTCTGTTGCAAGATCGCATAGGCAAGATTCTTAGAACGGGAGCAGATATTCTGTGGGGCAGTGCTGTAGAAAACAGAGCCCCCATGGTGAATTCTCCTCCTCACTTGACTATCATTACTATCCTGATTTTTTTCCTTAGGGGGAAACGGCCATGTATTATGATGTTATGAGTTTCTGTGCTCTCACCAGCACCATTTGACAGGATGTGAAGCAGAGAAACTCAACGTGATGTCAAGTCATGAGATAGGGAATCTGGGACGTTCCAGATATTGCAGGAGTCCGACTCCCATCAGCCCCTTCAAGCCTGGCCAGTGGGGTCAAGGGTGGTGGGGGAGCCGTGGTTCTGCCCTAAACATTTCTGAAGGAGGGAAGAGCTCCCCATGGGGACTCCGTTTTGGAAGCACTCCCAGAGCGGACGTGTGACGTCTGTTCTTTCCATGTCGAAGCTTAAGGGTGGTGCAGAAAGAGCCCACCTTGAGAAAGATCCCCCTGTAAGTTTGAAAGGACTGTTCGAGAAGCTTCCATAACTTGGAGGCTCTGCAGCCTGTCAGGAATGAGCCAGCTCTGAGTCATGAATTGCAGCCAACTGCAGAAAGCAGCAAGGAACAGAGAGACTTGGATGTTAGTCAGGCAGGGGAGAGCCGACAGCTGCAGAGTTTGGCTCCTCCTGACCTTGACGGGCTGGCTGATAAGACAGTAGCTGAGAGCAGGTGGAACACAGCCAAAGATCACAGAAAGCACAAATAGGCATGAATAGACTCAGCCTCTTAGACCAGGAAGAGGTTGGAGCTGATCCACTAAGTCCAAAAAGTCATCGAGTGGGAGAGCTGCTAGACAGGAAGCAAGCAAGAGCCATAAGAGCCGTAAATCAGTATCTTCTGTTGTGGCCGGAATCAGTCTCCAGAAGGTCATCTTGAGTAATGATGCCGGAGGCTTCGTCAGAGCCGTTCAGAGCTATCTGCTTGTTTTTGCAGTAAATCCTCCTTTTTAATTAACTACGCTTACTGTGTTATCAAGCTGGGAACCTGGACTCTTGACAAAGCCTAACGAAAAAGATATCAGGACACACAAATCATGTGCTCGCTCAATTAGCAATTGCTCCTTGCATCCTCCAGGTTGCCCCTCTCGGCTCTTACGGGCACAAGTTGCAGGGGCAAGAGGAAACATCAGTGAATGGGAATGCTTGAGGGTGCTGTGGCATCAGGGCTCCCAGGTACGGGGAGAGCCTAAAGCAGATGCGGCAGGGATCCATTCGGAGGGTGCATGAGAGTTCGCCCAGCGCGTGGGAGTAAGAGCAGCACGTGCACGAGGCTGTTGGGAATACCCCCAATCTCCACCTCCACCCCCAACGGAATGAATATATACTTCACATATATACTAAATTCAGGTAGTTGCATGCTAGTGCTTATTGAGCAATTACAAACTGGGGAAGGGGGGGGGAGGCAGGATTCACAAAGGAAAGCTTCCAGTGAACAGAAGTAAGTTTACTGAGCCCAATGAGTTTCAGAAATCTCCAGGCGTGCTCTGTGTGCCTTTGGCTTCCAACTGTGAATCCCAGAATCGTAGAGTTGGTAGGGACCCGTGGGGTCATCTAGTCCAACCCCCCGTGTGGCGTTTGCCCTTCCTGGGGTTATACATATAGGAGAAGGAGTAAGTAAGGGTTAAGTGCTGGCCCTAGGCGGTCCAATAAACAAGGGGGGAGGAGCTAGGGCAGCTGAAGGAGTCAGTTAGAGTTGAGAGGTTGTTGAAGAGCAGTTGATCGAGGGAGTTGGTTGGTGGGTGGTTGTTGATTGTAAGGTTGGTGGTGAGGTAGAGTGGTGAGCGTAGGCAGGGTTGTAAACCATTATCTTAAGTTGTTGAAGTTTTAATAAACACTTTATTATTTTGTTTAAAATTGCACCCTGCTGTGAAAGTTATTACCCAGGGAGGGGATCCTGGTTGGTGGCAGCGAAGCCGCGTGGTGGCCAGGGATCAATAGTCCGTCAAACGACCGGGGACCTGTGTGATCTTCCAACGTGAATCCCAGATCGTAGAGTTGGTAGGGACCCGTGGGGTCATCTAGTCCAACCCCCCGCAATGCAGGAATCTCAGCTAAAGCACCCAGGACAGGTGGCCACCCAACTTCAGCTCAGAAGAGAGTCCACAGTCTCCAAGCCGTGACTGTAATTCCCTCACCCCTTGTTTGAGTTGTTTTTTCTTTTTTCTAAAAAAAGAAAATTAAGTTCATTTCATTATTTTTAGCATGACTGGTGCATTTTTGCCTCCCGGCGTTAATTACGGGAATGTGATGATGATGAGGATGGCTTGATTGAGAGCTTTCTTTGAAAACTCTTTGAGGTTTTCTTACAGTCCGAGGGTATGTATATTCTGTTAAGTAATCTCCACATCAAAGATATTTCACATTTTGTTGCATGGGTGGGGGTGGGGAGACCTTGTGATTATGGGCGGAGCTCGCAGGTAAAGGGAGAGGTGGAAAATGCTGGCGGGGACATGGATCGATGGAGGAGAGCATCATCGTGCTGAGAGTCTTGCTGACCGGGTTCTACAAGGTTTTGGGGCAGTGCTGCGGTTGTAGCGCATGAGCTGCGCACAACTCGAGCCTCAGCTCAGCCAGATACTGATTCTATGTTTATAAATACAGGGTACCTCGGGTTACATACGCTTCAGGTTACATACTCCGCTAACCCAGAAATAACACTTCAGGTTAAGAACTTTGCTTCAGGATAAGGACAGAAATCGTGGTCTGGCAATGCAGCGGCAGTGGGAGGTCCCATTAGCTAAAGTGGTGCTTCAGGTTAAGAACAGTTTCAGGTTAAAAACGGACCTCCGGAACGAATTCTTAACCCGAGGTACCACTGTAGGAGTAATGGCCACATTTTATGCTGCCCACCTCCCTCAGTTGACGGGTGTGCTTGGAGGACTTGGGGGAAAGAAATATACGTTTTTACATCAACCTTGCAAATACCTCGAACACCTTACTGGCCAAACAAGCCTTTGTTTCTCTTCAAAAGAACACCACTTGGCGTCAAAACCTATCTGATATCCTGGTTAGATACACCCTACCGGAGTTTAATACACTCAAATTGTGGAGCCCGGACAAAGTTCGGGAATGGATCCTGGAGAGAGACGCCCTGTTAGACATCACAAAAATACAGAACCCAGGGTCCTCCCACTGGTTTCCCCGACTGAAATCAGTTAAAACCTGCGCCAATTACTTGGCGAATATCACCGATCCCACACTTCGGAGAGCTTTCACCATGGCCCGTTTTCAAACTATCCCTACAGCCTATCTGTCAGGCAGATATGCAAAAATCCCGGTAGAGCACCGTTTATGTCCTTGCCACATGAGAACCAAAGAGGACCTCACGCATTACTTGTTGTACTGTCCCATTTACTCGGCCTTCAGGGATGCGATCTTACAAACTATTCCCAAGTCATTACTCAATTCTGAGGACCAAGTAAAGTTTCTGCTGGTGGACGCTGACCCACGGATTACCCACGTGGTAGCGGTTTTCATGACGAGGGCTATGAAAACCAGGGTGGGGTTCCTGAATGAGGTAGTGAAGGCCCTCCCATCACTCTCCTAACCTGTTGAATCCTTTTTCCTGTATGGGGGGGGGGTGTTGGGTTTCATTTTTTGCCTCTTTGTTTTTTGTTTGGTCTGGATTTGTCCCCTTTGCTGCGACAGCGCGGCACAGGCTTTTAAAATCTTAAACCTATTTTAATAATTTTATTGTTTACTTTTTAACGGTGTTGTATGGTGTTTTGTGTAAAGGCATGGACCTCACAAACCTAATAAATGTTGTTGCTGTTGTATATCAAAAATAAAACATGCATGCAAATACAAAGTCCGCCGTGGCGTTGCCCAAGGAGAAATCTCCCAGCGTTCCCCCTAAATCTGTTTTGGAGCATACTTCGGGGTTGGTTTGTGGAGGGGATTCTACCGCAGCCGCACTAATTCAGTTGAATATTGCTGGAAGCATTTCTGCAGGTAATTGCAAAGAGCCACAGAGAGTGGCTGCTCGTGTTACTATCGGAGAGTCACTTTCAGTCCCAGAGCCAAATGTCGTTCTGGGCAACCGTCCAGATGTCATGTGCCTGAGGTGGGCAGAACCGTGAATGTGCATTTTACCTTTGTACAGTAGGCTACTTCCTATACACACGCACCCTCTATATATCAGGTGTGAGGAACGTTGGCTCTCCATATCTTGCTGAACTACAATTCCCATCAGCCCCAGAAGCATGGCCAGTGGCCCTGGGTTTTGGGAGTGATAGTTCAGCAACGTCTAGAGAGCCAAGGTTTTTCCACACCCAGTCTATATCGTCCTCCATCCAGGCAAACGAGCAGCATTTCCTTCAAGACTTTTGCGGGAATCTTCTCCATTAAATCTTCGTTGCCATGTTCGTAGATCTAAGGAGAGCTCGGTTCAGGTTGCAACAAGTATATAATTAAAAGGGGGAACATTTCGTATTTCTTGATGGCTAAATACCAAGGCAGCTGCTTATATCTGTGCACATTGAAAATCCGTGCGCAGGTTTGCTTTGCCTCATGTCCACGTTGCTTTCATAATTAATTGGATGTTTAAATAGGGGGCTGCAATTTTGCAGTGCTGGCGTTTGGGAATTATGTGAGTGTGTCGTGTTTGTTTTCCGCTTAGCAAATGGCTAAGTGTTGGTGCCTTTGTTGGTTGGCCTTTATGGGCACGGAATGATTTAAACGAGGAGGAAAATTCTGCTTCTGTTTTGAAATTGCAAACATTCACAAGCCCACAGAGTCTTTTCATTTGGGTCTGCGTAGGCTCACGGATTTGCTTAGACCGTTGAGTCATCTTGTTGTGCTGTAGTCTGCTTCCAATTCAGATGTTTCCAGCTGCAGAGCATCTGTTTCTCATGCAGAAGGCCCCACGTTCGACCCCTGGCATCTTCAGGTGGGGCTGGGAGAGAATCCCCCGATTCTCTGGGCATGCCTTCTAGGGAGATGAGACTGCTGTGTACCATGTGTGCCCCACAAATGCGAATTGCCGCTAAAATGTCAGGAGGGTACCGGCTTGCGGAAGCCTGAGCTGAGATAGGAAGCCAGATGCTCTGGAGGACTGGCTCGAGACCGACCCTTCGCACCTGAAGTGGTAGATTATGTTCCCCCATTTTATAGGCATAAAAACTACAGAGAAGGCACTCACGTGGTGAATGAGCTTTGCTGTCTAGGTCATTTTTGTAATCTTCTTTTAAAAAACAACAACTCAATCTCACACCATTACACTTGGTTCCTAGGAAATTGTAGCGCAGGCAGAAAATTCATCTCATTCTGCATAAATCAGCTCTCAGAAGCCATAAAGAGAGGAGTACTTTGGTATGGCCCTTTAGTGCGCTTGCAGCAAAGGGAGAGATGATAGCTAATTAATTAAATTTCTATACTTCCCTTTATCCCAAGATCACAGAGCGGCTTACAAGATAAAAACACAAAATGTCTTACTGTAGTAACAAACAAAAAAAATACTCCCCACCCTCCAGAGTTTAAAAGGCCATAGATTAATTACCGTATTTTCCGGCGTATAAGACGACCCCCAACTTTTCCAGTTAAATATAGAGTTTGAGATATACTCGACCGCAGATTCTCCACCTGACGTATAAGACGACCCCCGAGTTTTGAGAAGATTTTCCTGGATTAAAAAGTAGTCTTATGCACCAGAATATACAGTACTCAAACCTTTACAAACTCAAGGATTTAAGATGCCTACATCTTAGAAATATACCTGAGACAGTATGTGTTTAACCCAGATACAGAACCAGATAGGAATCTTACTTTGTGTGTGTTTATTTTCCCATTCGGAGCTGGGATAACCAGTTAGGAGGAGTACTTTGCTCATAAACATTTGAGCCTGGGACTGTCTGGGGACAGGATCTGGAGCTATTTTGCAGGGCAGTGTTCTCCAGATATTCTGCTATTTGTATTTCCAGTATATTTCAGAACAGAGAAGCTCACAGAGGGTCATCTTTTAATGACTGGGAGAGGAGGCCGGGAGTGGTCCAAAAGCTGTTCTGTGGACCAGATGTGTTTAATTTCAACATCCTCTTTCAGGATGCATCTGCATCTTTGAATCAAACAGGGAATTTGGAAAAAGTGGGCAAGTAACCACCTGTAATTCATCTCTCTTTGGAAGGCTGTGCTGTTAAAAATAGTCCCGCATCAAGTTTCATCTCCCAGCCTAAAGGCCACAGCAATAGGCTTGGCGCCACTTAGTGGCTAGCAGTCAAAATAACACAAACAGGAGCTGATGCTTGAATCTGTTTTGTCCATTTGAGAAGCACCAGAAAGCAGGGGAATAGTATCCACTAACTCGTCTATCACTGCAGAGGATTTCCACTTGTCCGCGGCCTCCTCTAACCCCCCACACCCACTAAATATGTTCTGGGTTTTTCCCCAACCTTCCAGAGCAGATATTGGGAGGACCGTGGGGTGCATGTATGGGGTGGAGGGAGTTCTGTTCCATAAGCAGAATTCCTTGCGCTGACATGATGTGTTAGCTGGAACTGCCCACAGGAGGGTTGGAAGGCTAATCGTTGTTCTGTTTGCCACGTGTTACTGTATTATTTGTATAGTTGTTGCTGGATCCATTTTTTAATTTTGATTCTTGTTGTAAGCTACCCTGGGAACTTGTTACATGGCGTTATCTAAATACAATAATAAACAGAAGTGATCTGCAAGTGGCTGTAGCAGCTGCTAGAACTCATAGCTACTACGTCATGTGAGGCTTCAGGCCAAAAAGAAGAAAGAGAGAGAAGAGAGAGAGAGAGAGAGAGAGAGAAAGAGAAAGAGAGAGAGAGAGAGAGAGAGAGAGAGAAGAGAAGAGAGAGAGAGAGAGAAGAGAGAAAGAAGAAAGAAAGAAAGAAAGAAAGAGAGAGAGAGAAAGAGAGAAAAGAAAGAAAGAAAGAAAGAAAGCAGAAGAGAGAGAGAGAGAGAGAAGAACGAAATAAAGAAAGAGAGAAGAAGAAAGAGAGAAGAAAGAAAGAAGAAGAACAGAAAGAAAGAAAGAAGAAAGAAAGAGAGAGAGAGAGAGAAAAAGAAAGAAGAAAGAAAGAAAGAAAGAAAGAAAGAAAGAAAGAAAGAAAAGAAGAAAAGAAGAAAGAAGAAAGAAAAGAAATGTTACTTGCCTGGGCCGGATCAGTCCCTCGGAGATCGTCCATGGGCCGGATCACAATTTTTGACATCTGCACTGGTTTAGCGCAGCGCTGTGAGCGGGCAACTCAGGTCGGGAGCGGCTCGGGGACCTGTCAAACGACCTCCACGGGCCGCTTCTGGACCATGGGCCTTAGGTTGCTGACCCCTGATCAGAAAGTATCGTTCGGCAAGTCTGTTGACAATTCCTCAAAAATCCCACGCTCGGTCACTTCTTCCTCTTTTAGCAACAATTCCAGTTTTTGCACAGTCTGCAAATATGAACTGTGGAACTCCCCATAGAGACTTCACTCTGGCTTTTGACTCTTGATATGTGTCTTTTGAGGACCAGCTTGATTTATTAGTTTTTCTCCCCACTGCATGGGGAAAGAATTCGGAGTCATATATTAATGCCACTGTCACCTGTAAGAAGAAGCTCAGTGACTTTACATGCGCCCATCAGTATTGTGGTGGTTACAAGACAAAATACATTGTTTTGATCCCCTGTTGTCCTAAGTCTTCAGACATCGTAAACCAGACCTGCACAACTTGTAGATCCACCAAGCTAAGCTCAAGCCCACTAGCCATGGCAGCAGGGAAGTACCTGTATTTGGTGACTGCTTTGTTTTTGAAGTCCTGTTCAAGCAGCAAATACAGGACGTTTATTGGGCTGCTGCTAGTCCAGAGATCAGTAGTAGGTAAAGGTAAAGGGACCCCTAACCATTAGGTCCAGTCGCGGACAACTCGGGGGTTGCGGCACCCATCTCGCTTTACTGGCCGAGGGAGCCGGCGTACAGCTTCCGGGTCACGTGGCCAGCATGACCAAGCCGTTCTGACAAACCAGAGCAGCGCACGGAAATGCCATTTACCTTCCCGCCGCAGCGGGTACCTATTATCTACCGCACTGGTGTGCTTTCGAACTGCTAAGTGGGCAGGAGCTGGGACCGAGCAAAGGGAGCTCACCCCGTCGCAGGGATTCGAACCGCCGACCTTCTGATCGGCAAGCCCTAGGCTCTGTGGTTTAACCCACAGCACCCCACCCGCATCCATCCAGATCAGTAGTAGAGGTCTATTATTCCCAGCATCTCCTGGAACACCTGGGAATGTCCTTTGCTACAGCTACAGGACTAACTGGTTGTAGACATTATTACTGAGTTAGATGGATGGCCCAGTGATCAAACTTGCTTTAGGGCAATTTCCCATGTCCCAGTGCCTTTGTTCTGCACAGCCCTAGCCTAGAATAAGCCCTCTAAGAAACGGTGCCGATTCAAAACGTCTCTTCCTTTCCAGCCTCAGCTGGGGAATTGCAGGTCACAACCAAGGCCCTAAAATTCACCCATTTAAGGTTAGATTAGAAGCTGACTTTTAATTTGAATTCAAATGGGGAGTGCAAACTGCAAAATTCAACTTTTCTGTGCCTGACTTGTACAATACATTTTTTTTAAATGGGGGGGGGGGCTGCTAGATATTTATTTATTACCTATGGTTTATCCTACTTCAGGTGTATCCCATTCCATTGGAGATTTGACTGCAGTTCCATCGGCTGCCACTCCCTGATGGAAAACTACTGTAACCTCCAGTGAGGGGTTACTGGCATATTAGAATCCATTGTATGATCTTGAAATGCTTTTTGCCTGATATCTGTGCAGCTAATTTCCCTGTTTTAAGGCGGGGTGCAGAGGATCAGGAAATTAAAGCAACCCATTAGAGCTGTCAGAATGATAAAAGGGTAGCACCCGAATTTGCTGGTTCCCGATGCTGCCCTTGAAGATGGCAGAGAGAGGAGACAAACAGAATAATGCTATGAAGCTGCTTTATACAGGTGGCGACTATTTTAGGCGTGTTCAATTGACACACAGGTCCTTTTTGACCCGGAAGAACGCAGAACGGGGGTGGGGCAGGGCATAATGGGGAGGGGCGCTTATATGCGCTCTGATGATGTGCCGGAAACAGAACCCCCGCCTGAAAATGACTGCCCCCCTGCTGGATCATTGGTCCATTTAGCTCAGCATGGGATTGGGGAACTTTTTTTGAGCCTATTGTGTTTTACCCCAGGCCTAATAATAGTAAATAATAATAATATAATAATAATAATAATAATAATAATAATAATAATAATAATAATAAAAAATAATACCCTGCCCATCTGGCCGGGTTTCCCCAGCCACTCTGGGCAGCTCCCAATCGAATATTAAAAACACAATACAGCATTAAACATTAAATTTTTCCCTAAACAGGGCTGCCTTCAGATGTCTTCTAAATGACAGATAGTTGTTTAGAATCCTAGAATCCTAGAGTTGGAAGAGACCACAAAGGCCATCCAGTCCAACCCCCTGCCAAGCAGGAAACACCATCAAAGCATTCCTGACAGATGACAGTTCATTTCCTTGCCATCTGATGGAAGGAAGTTCCACAGGGCAGGTGCCACCACCGAGAAGGCCCTCTGCCTGGTTGCCTGTCACCTCACTTCCCGCAGTGAGGGAACTGCCAGGAGGCCCTCGGAGCTGGACCTCAGTGTCCGGGTAGAACGATGGGGATGGAGATGTTCCTTCAGGTATACAGGACCGAGTCCGTTTAGGGCTTTAAAGGTCAGCACCAACACTTTGAACTGTTCTCGGAAACGGACTGGAAGCCAATGTAGATCTCTCAGGACTGAGACTCTCGTCTACTTGTTGACACAGTCTGGAAACACTTCTCCAGGGTTTCTGAGGGGAATATTTCCCAAGTCTACCTGGAGATGCTGAGAATTGAACATGGTGCCTTCTCATTGCACAGTATGTGCTCTGCTGCTTGGCTCCCCAGCAGTGTAGAGGTGCACAGAAAAACTGTTGCTGGTGTCTAAAACCTGCCCAGATTTGTGATATGTTAAAGGAGCGACTTGTGACTTTTAACTGCTTCCATTATTTTACAGAAAGAGATGACAGCCAGGATGTGTCATTGAAGAACCACTGTTGAGTGAAAGAAAAACGCAATTTCCTGCTAACTAAAGAAGACCTAGAGGACACACCAGCCCTTAGAGGGAAAACTTGCCTCCTTTAATCCTTAAAAAGCAGGAACCGTCAGGGACAGATTATTGCTTTCACAGACACCTTCCCACAGTTGTGTATGCTCTTAAACCCTAAAAATGCTGCTCAGTACCTCCTTGGAATGATGTGGATGACTTGGAAAGAAAGGACAAAAGGATTCTTTTTTCCGTATTCCCTGAATGAGTGAGGAGGAACTCATCAGACTACAATTCGATTCCGTCCACCTTCCTGCTCTTAAAGCTTTACTGCAAGTTTGGTCTCTCAGTGTACTTTCCAAACCGACTATTGTTAAACTGTGGTAACAAGTACATTGTTGTCAGGTACTGTACATGTTAAAGACCTCAGCAGAGTATCTGGCTGCCTCTTCCAAATCAGCTTAGAAAGTAATTCTCAGCCTGTTTTTTTGCCTAAAAGGGGAAAAAGAGATGATGTGCATTTTTAAAAAAAACAGAAACTGAGATTAATACCTTAGGCATCAATATTTGTTATCCAGAACTCAGGTAGGCAAGTGGCCAATTGCCTAGAGGAACAGACATACTGGTTTTTTCCACTTGAAACTGTCATGCCTCTTTAAAAAGGTGGTGACTTTCAAAATACCATGAGTTGTGTTTGTGCTTCTTGCCTGTTTTACAGCTCTCTAGGATTGATAGCTACAGACCTTAACTCAGTCCTGAAACCACTTGCAATGATCACCACAGTCCTGAGATCCTAGATAAAAACTGTGGGGGCTTTCTCTCTACTTACCCCTGGCCGCAGGCTCACTCAAACCGGGAAAAGCAATGCCAAATCTTACACACACACACACACACACACACACACACACACTATAAAAAGTTGTTTTCCGGCTCATGTTAGTGAGTAGCAATGGCAGCTTCTGGAAAGAGGCCATGGAGAATGCTCTGATGCATGAGATTCATGGATTAAATACAGTGGTACCTCGGAAGTTGAACGGAATCCGTTCTGGAAGTCCGTTCGACTTCCAAAACGTTTGGGATCCAAGGCGCGGCTTCTGGTTGGCTGCAGGAAGCTCCTGCAGCCAATCAGAAACCGCATCGGACGTTCGGGTTCCAAAGAACTTTCACAAACCGGAACACTCACTTCTGGAACGTTCGACTCTCAAGGCGTTTGGGATCCAAGGTACGGCTGTAATACATTTCAGAATTTGGAAGGCACAGTTTGTGGCCCTCTAGAAGGTATCGGACTACACTTGCCAACATCCCAGACTACTGGCCATGCTGTCTGGAGGTGATGGGATTTGTAGTCCAACCTATGGAGTGCCACAAATTCTGGTTCCTGACTTAGGGAGAATTATTATTATTGTTATTTTTAAAAGGAAGGCAGTGACAACTTCTGAGTGACAGAGAGAGATAATACGAGTCATAAAAAATTCCAATTTGTTAACCCTATAAGCATCACTCAGTTGCACCATGATTATTGAAACCAGTGACTTGTAGGGCATTTTTCAGAGAGCTAGCTAGCGCCCACCCACCTCTGAACTGCAAATATATAGTGATTCAGTGAGAGCTATACTGTGAGACCACAGTACATGTCGTGATCACCTATGCAGCTTTCTATATCTTCTTTACCTTACTCAAGATGACCTGGCAGATGCTTCGAAATGCCACCGTGCCTCAATTATTTTTCTACTAAAATGTTTGTTTTCTTTCTTAACACTTCACTTACCAGGAAATTGGTGGTTGGTGTGATTGCGATTCTGGTTTTAATGTTGATTGGGGGGGGGGAGACCTTTGTTTGAGAAAATGATAAAAGTAGCATGGCTTTCAGGCAGCAGCATCCCAGTGCTTGTTAAAAAGCGATGCGTTTTGTATGTGCGAAAGATATGTAGTTGATAAGTTGCATGTGTGGCTGTCTGGAGTGGTTATGTACATGTCTTGTTCTTCCGATTGCTCTCCTTCATTCCTAATTTTATCCCTCCTCGTAATATGAAAAACAAACTCCTTGTTGAATGTTGCAAGAATAATGATTAAGATGATGATGTTCGACGCATTCCATTTTGTTTGGTGTCTGATAAAATACCCTCCCTCCAAAGCTTCGTAAACAGATGAATTTGTCACCCAGTCTTAGGCAATGAAATTGATATTGGTGACCTCAGCAAACAGCCAAGAGATATCCACGGCTAAGCCTATTAACCAGTATTCACTGACACAGTTTTAGAGATGCAATTTAGAAAATGAAAGGAGTACTGTAGAATTCGCCATGTGCCTTCTGTGGAATTTAGTCCAGTCTTTGATCATATAAATAGTTTTGGAATTTATTTGTCCTTTGACTAACTGGTAATTCTTTGACTTTTTGAAAATGAATAATTTGGAAACTAATCCCACAGGAGGCGAAGATTTAAAAATATTGATGGGACAAGGCAACATGTATTAACTTTGCAGCATAATGTCCATCGAGAGATGTTGGGAATCTGCAATAAGTTATTTTTGATATGCACATGTTTTTGTTCCCAAATGGTCCGAATACCAACTTTTACAGTTAACACAAAAATGTGAAGTTTTGAATCACAATGTCAATGTAATTTTTTTTTTTAATTTAAAGATGCAGGTTTCTAATATGCTATGGGAATGGATTTGTGATGTCACAAAGGTAAATCTCATCACTGTTAGGTAGAGGCGGTTTCTGCCGCAAACTGGTAAGAACCAGTTTCCCCTAACCTCAATCCTGACAAGAACATTGTACATATAAACACAACACAGTGAATGAGCTACCCCACTTCTTACTGCTCAGGATTTAAATGGTAAAGATCACTGTCTCCATTTTTAAAAGCAACAACACCTTACTGGTTTAACTTTCGGCTATTTCAAGGATTTGCAAACCTAAGCCCAGGATCAAAGCAACTTGACAACTTCCACATGTTAAGCAAAGTTCTGGATACTCAACTTCCTGAACCTAGGCCTCCCCCCCCCCCATGGCACCATGCCAGCGGATGGCACATTTAAGTTTTGAGGACTAAATTCGTTGTGTCTGTCTCTTTTTAATAACCTGGCATTTAGAATTTATTTTAACATGTAATCCCAGGGGAATTAAATAACAGGGACCTGATTGGGTTGATTGGAACCACTCTGGGTAAGATTTTGGAAGAGCGTTGAGGCAACAGGACAGCTTTAATACAATTTGGTGAAGCGCTGTTGTCTCATTGCACAGAGTTGCTTCGTAATGCATGAAGCGGCCGGATCCTAAGCCACTGCTCTGGGTGGGTGGGATTGACTGTTGCTCTCCATGGTTCATAGTAGTAGAAGATGCACCGGAAGCTCAGCTTTTCAAAACGAGGGTTCAAAGCCTGCAAACTGTGTTGAATTTCACAACGGTTAATATCCCAGGATACAAGATAAAACTGATGGGAGTTTATCAGAGAGGCCCTGGGGGGGCCCCTGTTCACAGATTCATCCACAGAAGGTAACAATGCTGACAAGTCTGGATCTTAAACAGCTCACCCTGATGATGATAAAATATTTTGGGGAGCATTCTGTTTTACAGACAGTGAAAGGTGAGTACATATAGCCGCCTTTCCCTAAACTGGTCCCCTCCAGATGTTTTAGTCCACAGCTCCTAGCAACATGGCCAGTGATCAGGAATCATGGGCAGGGGCGTCGCAGGGGGGGCAGAGGGGGCGGGGGGCCCCGGGCAGCGGCCCTGTTGGGGATGATACATCGGGGGGCGCCCTGCCCACTGGGCTTAAAAAAAAAATTTTAAAAAATCTTTTTACGTTATTTTCGGCACTGCCGGGGTGGAGCCGCAGGGGCGGCCAGCGAGGAGGGGTGTCACCCCCCCTCGCTGGCCACCCCTGCGGCTCCGCCCCAGCAGCGCCGAAAATAGCCCCCCCTTCCAGCGGCGCAGCTCAGCATGGAGGCAAGGGGCGGGCCCGCAAAGACTCCCGAATCCGCCGCCCAGCACCCCTTCTTGCAGCGGCTGCTCACGCGGGCACGAGCAGCCGCAGCAAGAAGGGGAGCTGCCGCCGGGCGGCGGCTTCTTCGGGAGTCTTTGCAGCCTGCAAAGACTCCCGAATCCACCGCCCGGCACCCCCGGGGGCGGGGCGTCGCATGCGTCATGACGTCATGACGCACGCACGCGTTGCCCCGCCCCCAGGTGCCTCTTGGCTTCCCGCCCCCGGCAGCCAAGGGACTAAGGACGCCCCTGATCATGGGAGTTGTAGGCAAAAACATCTGAAGGCCACTAGGAACTGATTTTCTCCTCCTGAAGTTTTGAATAAAACACGGCTGGCCTGAAATTTCAACAGTTTATTAAACACAGGCATAGAAACTCCATCTGTCATGCATTCCCAACTCTTGTTTTGAGAACCCAGCAAAAACCAGATATTAGAAACTGATAGATAATGCTGCTTCTGTTTTACTGTTCGGATGTCCCTGCTTTGAAGTGGGTATATAGTTTTACGTTGGAAGACTTTCCCAAGGAGCACAGTTAATGTGTCTTGCCTGGTCTGTGATGCTATGTGGAAGTTTCCCCTCCACTAATGTAGACAAAAGACTGTGGTTTATTTTGTAGTGTTTTTAGGGTTAACTTTTGTTTTTCAGCAAGTAATTGGTTAGGTTACATTGTTCCTTTTCTGCCCCATCGACCGATCAAATTCTACCACTGTGGGCTTTAGCAGTGTCAAAGCCAATGCATTTGTAGAATATTTTAGTTATGTGTGTGATTAAATTAAGAGTTCAACTGTGTCATGGGACCAATGCTGTCAATGAAATAAAATGAGTTTTACAAAACAATATGAAGTTGCCTCTATCATAATTCATGCTTTTGAGCAATTGAAATACTACAAAAAAAGCAGCACAACCCCACAAGTGTTCTGCATCTGCATTATAGCATATTCTACTTTAATTAAAATTTTTGAAAAAAGGTGTGGAGTCAGACATTTTTCTTGGAATCTGCTTGCCCTGATTTAAGTCTTTTTCCCCCTCATGAACAGCCCAGCAGTAAAAAGAGCAGTTTAAATCCAAGACATTGTCATGTTTAAAGTAGACTAATTTAAACCAATGTGGCTTAAGTTTTGAGTAAGTTAAGTCTCATGGTTCCATTGGGCTTACTCTGCATATGACTTAAGTCTGGATCTAACCCAACTAGCTAGATTAGGGTTACCAGACGTCCCCAGTTTCCAGGGACACTCCCCGGATTTGCAAATCTGTCCCTGGACAAATTCCGTCCCAGGAATGTCCCCAGATTTGCAAATCTGTCCCCCGGAAATGTGGCAGCGGCAGCCTCAGCAGCCCAGAGCCAGCCTGTTGGCCATTTTTCCTGCGCCACAGCAGCGAGCAGCTCCTGAAGCCAGCCAGAGCCAACTGCACTACCAGGCTGGCCCTTCCTGGGCAATGGCCGCCCGCCTGTGACTCCCAAGCCCCCCCCCCCCCGATCTGTCAAAACAAAGGAGGAAGGAGATTGGGGAAGGCTCGGGAGTCACGGGAGGGCGGCGCACTGTTTCCCAGTTTTTTTAAAGAAAAAACCTGTGCATTTATGTTTCACAGGGTGCGAAAGAAGGGCTTTGCACCTTTATACAATATGCATGTGTGCTTGGGCCCAGGGTCTTTTGCCTCACCATCCCCACTACTGACTCCCTGTTGCTACTCAGCTTCAAAAAAAAAAAAAAAAAAGTGTCCCCGGATTCATTGAAAAAAATCTGGTAACCATAATCTAGATTCATTCATGCTGTGAGCAAAATGATGAGCCTCCTCATCTATTGCAGTACTTTTCAAACTGTTCCAAGAAACTCAGGAGCTTATCAAAGAGAGTATCAGCAATGGAGCGCAAGCAGTTTGAAAGCAGTTAATCTGCCATTACTCACGTTTCCTAGCAGTTACAGGTGGGTAGCCGTGCTGGTCTGCCATAGTCGAAACAAAATAGAAAATTCTTTCCAGTAGCACCTTAGAGACCAACTGAGTTTGTTCTTGGTATGAGCTTTCGTGTGCATGCACACTTCAGATACACTGAAACGGAAGTCACCAGTCTACTGGAAGTCACTGGTGCTACTGGAAACTGGTGACTTCTGTTTCAGTGTATCTGAAGAAGTGTGCATGCACACGAAAGCTCATACCAAGAACAAACTCAGTTGGTCTCTAAGGTGCTACTGGAAAGAATTTTCTATTTTGTTTCCTAGCGGGACTCTGCAGCAAGGGAGTTATGGCTATATAACTTCATGTGCAATGAGTAACAGCTGACCTAGCCCCAACCAGTCTCTCTGGCCTCTGTGTGAACAGAGCATACCCTAGAATGCACATTCAGAACCTAAAATCGGGGTCAACCCCCAAGTTACCCCCATTGTAAGATACTGCTGCATGTTCTCTCCCTGTCCTAGAATGACATCTGACCTGAACAGGCACATTATTGCATAGATTGGTTTAGGAGCAAATGTGGTTTGTGTTGGACAAGGTTCAAATCCCCAAGAAACTCAGAAGACTTCAGAGGTATTTAGATGCCGAGGTTGAGTTAAAACTATAAGTAATTAAGTCGGATGAATAAATATGTTTAAAAGCGACAAGGAGGACAGTTATAGTGTGTAAAGTAGAATGAATTGGAAAGGATGAATTGGAAAACTGGGAATTAGGTTTGATTTTGAATTCAACAGGGCGGATCAGAGGAAGTCAATTGATGATGAAATTAAGGAAAGTAAGAATGTCTGGCCCAGGAAAAGGGCCAGGCCTAAGCAATGATTTATACAAGTTAATTGGTTAAATTTGAAAAGGTGCTCCTGTGAGAGGGGGGCTTGGATATTTGCTTCCCTTGGTGGGAGAGGGGGGAGCATGAAAAAATGTAACCATGTAATGTTTTGTGTTTTAAATTGTAAAAACTCTAAAAACTTTTAATTAAAAACAACAACAAACAAATCCCCAAGAAACTCAGCCAGGAAGCCTCACTGAGCCAGTCCTCGTCTGAGCCCAGCTTGCCTCACATAATTGTTGTGGGGATGAAATGGGGAGGAGGGAACCATGCCCAGCGCCTGAAGGTTTGGGATATGAAAGTAGTAAGAAAATAAAAATGGGAGCCTCTTCTGTTAGGGATGTCTGGGCTTCCTTAACTTAAATGACGCCAATATAATAGTTAAACTACCAGTGAGGTTCCTCAGATGTTTTGCCTAAGGAGAAGCCTCCAGCGTCACAGATAGGAGCAACAAAACCGTTTTGCTGATTTTCTCCACCCTCTTTGCTACCCGAGTTTTTATGTGCATCTTATTCCCACCAAATAAATTAAGGCATTGTGCATTCTAAGATGCTTAATGGAATCAGATGGATTGTGGACCACTTAACATAATTGGAAATTAGGATAAGATGCCTACAGAACATTAATCCTTCTAGCCAAGTACTAATATATATTGCACACACCATGAGCGCACCATAGTAGACACGACTTCACTTCTCTCGGCAACTTTTTTTTTTTTAACAATACAGGCACAAGACCCGGGTGCCTGTTTTGTGGAAAAATAACGCTCCCCTCCCCCTTTCAGAATCATCGATCATTTCAGCTTGGAAAAGACTTAGCTTGCTGACCTGGCTATGCAAGAGAGAGGAAGTGACCCACCTGTTTGCCTGCAGATAATCTCTGTCATTGCTGCCATCTCTTTTGGGGTCTACTGCATTTTAAATGGGTTTTCCTTTGGTGCCTTCAACTGGTGGTACATCGTGGGCATCTGCTGCATTGTGGCTGGCGCCTTTGCCACCTTCCGCATCTATGAGGTCTGCATCTCGGTGTCGCGCACGGAGGCATCCTCGGAGCTCATCCTGCATCCCTAAACGAGGAAGTTCCAGGAGAGGGATGTGGTGCGATCCAGAAAGGTTGCACCGCCGCATAAGAAGCCCTTTCTGTAGGATGTTAGTAACTGCATGATTCCTCTTCCCAAGGAGCAAGATATTAGCGGCTGAACTGTAGTCTGCATGGCGAAGGGGAAATACTTCTTTATTTGCTGCATTCCAGGATATAGCTAAAGGCACAGAACGTGTAACAGGTAATATTTTTAGCTCCAGACCAAAGAAAGCAAGAGGGACAAATAGTTCCAGTTTCCTTGTGCATCATTCCAGTGCAGCTCAGCCAGCTCCTTCAGTTACATTGCCTCCCCCCCTATATTATTCTCTTTTTTGTAATAATTTTTATTATTTTATACTATACTACACCAAGAAAATCAAACATACATTCACATACATTTTCCAGTTTTGGCTAACATAGCCGTGACTTCCCTCAGACCTTCCATATGGCTTTCAAAATCATATCTTAGTATTATACTCCTTTAATCAACCATTGCTTACATTATCATAAATCTCATGCATACTCTAACTACCATACTTACAATAATATTTCTACACATTATCTACAAAACTTCTTGGAAGTCCTGTTAGCGTATTCAATTGCAAATTGTCTTTCAAATAGTTCGTAAACTTTAACCAGTCTTTGATGAATTTCTGTTCCCGCTGTTCCCGGATTCTTCCCGTCATTTTGTCCAGTTCTGCATATTCCATCAATTTCACTGTCCATTCTTCTTTCGTCGGTAATTCTTCTTGTTTCCACCTTTGTGCTAGCAAAATCCTATATTATTCTCACAACTCCCCTAGCCCAAGGTCACCCAGTTATTTGATGGGGATTTGAACCCTGGTCTCCCCAGTCCTCCTGACACTGCACAGGTTGGCTTACAATATTCTGTTTCTATCCTTGGGCTGAGGCAGAGCTGGGCTGACCAACGTGGTACAGGTGGGGTGCCTGCTTGGCTTCTCCTCCTTTCCCTCCCAAAGCCCCCCGTTCTTTTCTTCCCAGCCAAGCTGGCATCCTTTAGCAGCTGCTGCCGGGCGAGGACTGGATCCGAAGCAACCATCAGCAAGAGGTCTGCCTTGTGCGGACAAACGGTGGGCTGGGCATTTATAGCAAGGCATACAAATTACTTTTGTTTCTGCTTTAGGTTTAAGAGTGTCATTTTCCTGCCTTCACTTTCAACCTCCCCCAATCCCTGTAACATTTGATTTTATAGATAGGGAGATAACTCTCTTGTATTTGCCCCTGCAGTCTACCCCATGATTGTAGGTTTTTTTTGGGGGGGGGGGGTTAAAGTGGGGTTTGCTAAACAAATGTCAGTCAATGCCTTCTTAGCCAAATGCTTCAGTGTGCCAAATGTTTCTCCTTTCTTCCTCTCCTCCTTTGCAGTTAAAAAACTACCTTAGCACCTCATAGTCAAAACAAAATAAAGAATAAAAAAAATCCTTCCAGTAGCACTTTAGAGACCAACTTAGAGACCAAACTTAGTTGGCCTCTAAGGTGCTAATGGAAGGAATTTTATTTAATTTTTTATTTTGTTTTGACTATGGCAGACCAACCCGGCTACCTACCTGTAACTCAGCACCTCATAGTCATTCATTCTCCCCTTTTCTCCCATTATCTGAGCGTTTCCATTCTTTTCTAATCCCGCCGTGCCTTATTTCCACACAATTTCCACACAATTCCCTCTCTTTTCTGACCTTACAAAAAAAAAAAAAAGTTAATTTAAGTATACCTTTTTTGGCCCAGACCTTGCTTTTCCTTCTTGGCCTCTTTTTCCTGTTTCCCACTCACTATTTCTACCCCACACCCTAAATCATTTTGTTTCCCTTCCCCCTTGGTTTTTCACTTTTCTTCTTTCCTTGCCCCTTTGCCTCTTTGCATGCATCTGTTTCCTCATCCTGTTCCTCCCCTCCCTGCCCCACTTCCCTGAAAGCCTTTATTTGCACTAGGATTTCCCAAAGCACGGCTCTAGGACACATTTAAACGCTTGAGATCAGCTCTGCAAAATGGGTAACAGTATTAAAAAGAAGAGTAGCTGTGAGCATATGCAGAATCCTTTACCTTACCACTGAGAAATCACAACCAGCACACAAACCCTGGAAGGGGAAAAAATCATTACTGTTGTTATTATTTGCATTTATTCATCACTTAGTACAAAAATGTCTCATAGCAATACAATTATTAAAGCATAAATGGACTGCAATAAGGTCAAACCTATCCATCCTTAAAGAAATCAGCCCTCAGTGCTCACTGGAAGGGCAGATCCTGAAGTTGAGGCTCCAAGACTTTGGCCACCTCATGAGAAGAGAAGACTCCCTGGAAAAGACCCTCATGTTGGGAAAGATGGAGGGCACAAGGAGAAGGGGACGACAGAGGATGAGATGGTTGGACAGTGTTCTCGAAGCGAGTAGCATGAGTTTGGCCAAACTGCAAGAGGCAGTGAAGGATAGGCGTGCCTGGCGTGCTGTGGTCCATGGGGTCACAAAGAGTCGGACACGACTAACAACAACGACAAATGGTAACAAAATTAAGCCTACCAAACAGCTAAAATAACAATTGACTGAAAGTGCTCGTCCTTCAGTTACATACAGACAAATTCTACACCACCCTAGTAAAAGATGAACAGCAATACATACTTGGGTTATCACCCAATTCAGAGCCAAATGCCTGGATGAACAGAAACCATTATTTCCAAGGAGGCTTGACCCATGATACTTTTGACAACACTGCCTATGGTCAGAGTTGAACCTCAGGCCGCCCCCAGGCCTCTCTGTCTGGCCCCCTGGAAGACTTCTTGGCCTCAGCCACACACCCTCACCTCAAACCACTCTCTTCATAAGCCTTAGTTTATGCTGTCCTTCAAGGATTTTGCTTGGCTGGAATGTGTGCTTGAGCACTGATAATGCTGCTTAGGTGCCTGGATGGAAAGAGGGGTGTGTGAAGAAACCAAACTTGTTGCTTCCCCCACTTTTGCTTCTGGCCCTACCCTCCTCTCAACATGCCCCCGCCCCTGAAGGGAATGTGTGAAAAGGGTTTCGCATCCCAAACTTGGGGTATGCTTGTGTGATCAAGAAGAGGACCTGTTGTACACTTAAGCTGCATGCACGCTGTACATTTATAGCACATTCGATGCACATCCCCCTCTCCCAAGAATTCTGGGTACTTATTTGAAAATTGATCCAAGTCAGATGTGTTTGCGTCAACTCTGCAAAATGCCCAGTCTTCCATTCATCTCCAGCTGGTTCATTGTGAGGTTAAAGGGCAATGTGATGTCATAATGAGATACTACAGCATGCAACATGAATGATTCCAGCAGGGAAAGCGAGACTCGCCCAGAAGAATGATTTGAGACGTTGGACAGTTTCCCTTATGAATCTGCTACTGTTCATCTTTTTATCTTCATTAATATTTGCAGGAGCTACTAAAGGTATGATCTCTTTGAAACCCATATGCCAAATCTTAGAACATGATGTTTATTTTACACTACTATTGTGCTGCAAAACCACAAACAATGGGCGGGTGTGTGTGTGTGTGGAGGAAATGTATCACTGTATGGTGTCACTCAGAACCTCTCTTCAGCCGGACTCTTCTATTCTCTGTTGAGTATGTTTGATGTACTTTGTTGAATATTTTAAGCTCCTGCCCCTTTAATTTCTGACACCACTCTACAGGCAACAAAATTCAGCGATTTGGGGTGTGTTTGTGGCTGGATACCTTGTCTTCCTGTCCACAGCTATTATTTGCCTTTTGTCTCCATCTGTAGTCATGTTAAGAATATGAGAAGAACCCTGGTGGATCTGACCACAACTCCATATAGGCCAGGTATGCCTTCAACCTTTACAGACCCAGGACCCACGTTTAACCCAAACTTGCATTTGGGGACCCACTTCTTAAACCTTTTAAGCATATATTTGCATGGTGGTAGTGGTCCTATTGCAACTCACCTTGGATCAGACTGCAGGATGTAGGCCAGCAAATCCACTTCTCACAGTGACCACCCAGATGCCTCTAGAAAGCCCACGTGTGAGACCATGAAGGCAGTTGCCCTTCCCTGCTGTCATTCCTCAGACATTGAGATTCATTGGTATATCTAAACCTGGAGGTTCCATGTACCCATAATAGACTAAATCTAGCACAGAAGTTAGTCATCCTTCAGTCCACTGGTTTCTGTGGCCTCAAGCAGACCTCTGATGGATTAATACTCATGACCCAAGAGCAATCCATTTGAAACATATAAACCTGTTCTATAATTACCTTAGAACTGAGCTGGGGAAATCTTTGGTTCCCCAGATGTTGCTGTACTACAACTCCCACCACCCCATGTGAGTTAGAGCTGATGGAAGTTGTCGCTTGGCCAGTGTGGTGTAGTGGTTAAGAGCGGTAGACTCGTTATCTGGGGAACCGGGTTCGCGTCTCCCCTCCTCCACATGCAGCTGCTGGGTGACCTTCGGCTAGTCACACTTCTCTGAAGTCTCTCAGCCCCACTCACCTCACAGAGTGTTTGTTGTGGGGGAGGAAGGGAAAAGAGAATGTTAGCCTTCTCCTGGAGGGTCAAAGGTTCCCAGCCCCACTCTTGAGTATTGGTCTTCAATTGCTGGGTTGGGACCCACTGCCGGAGCATGGCCTGATCTAAGGCATGGATTGCAATGCTAGCACGAACAAAGCTACTTATACTTATTTCACTCATTATAATGCACATCAATCTCTGACTTTTGTCTTCTGGGTTTCTGGGGGTTTTCCTGTTGTTATTCTGTCTCTCACAGTTACAATAAACCTACCATTAAAATTATGGACTGGTCATTTCTTCGTCAGTGGGCAAATGGGCAAATTTAGCAGGGGATCAAACACTTTCCCCCCTCACTGTATATGCTATAACATTAAGAAATGGGTCCTCAAATGCATGTTTGGGTTAAAGGTAGATCCAAGGTCTGGAAAAACTGAAGACTACTGTCTCCGAGTGTTGTTTAAAGGTCTGGTGTTGGGTTTGGATGAAGAATTCATAGCAGGCTTCTGCTCTTTCAACCATAATTGAATAAAGTGATTTTAAAAATAAATAAATAATGCACCTCATTTATCTAGAGAAACATAAAGTTATTATTCGGTTAAATAATGGGAAGAAAGCGAAAGAGAAGGAGGCGGCAGGAAGAACGAAGCACATCATCATACACCCTGCTGTACATAAGATTTCTATAAACAAAGGTAAACTTTTTTATTATTCTTTATTAAAAATAAAAAGAATTATAAGGCAAAAACCAGCAACTTTTACAGCCTCAGAGTCCCCAGAGTTATTAAAACATCTGATCAACACTTATGTAACCAAAAAAAAAAAAAAAACCCACTATCACCTTATGAAAATGTTTATACAGCAAACCAGTTTGATATGCAGATATTAAGAGACAAATGGGATAATGTATTGGGGATGTCAATCTCAATCAAGAAAAGGTAAACTGTGCTAAGTTCTATAACAAGGGTGTTTCTGGACCTTAGACTAAGACTCATACAAAAAAATTATATTTTGAATTGCTGTAGTTAGGAAAGGGCTATGTAAGACATCTAGCTGCTGGAGATGATAATGCTTCTTTAAAACTTATGTTCATACATTGGTATATTTTTGGGAGAGGGTAACAGAAACAATTAATACAACTGTTCAAAAAAAATATTAAATTTGCAGAGGAAAATATCCTTTTGAATTATTCCCAGTACATAGAATCTAACTAAGGGGCAGTATGAATGTCCCTTACTATGGAAAAAAGACTAGTATTGATGAATTGGAAGAATAAAAATGTGGCTCTCTTGAACGAATGGATAGAAGATATGTATACATTCGCAACACATGAACAAGTTGCAATGGATAAATTCAATGCTATTTGAAAATCATTTGTATAAACACTATTAGGTAAAGTTTGGGATAAGTATAATAACAATCTTGTAAGTTTTCAAGTTTTTTTTTTTTTTAAGAAAGGTAAACTTAACAAATGGAGCAATAATATTGTGGTTTCTGCCATCGTCCCTTGGTTTTCAAACAAAACAAACCTAGCTTTTCAGTCAATACATTATATATCTAATTCTCCTTGTATACCACACAACAGGGCTTCAAACATGAATTAACTACTAGACCTTTAGTTGATTCAATTGGTGGCAGTCAATGGTAAAAGACAGTTGCACGTTATGGTCAAACTTCCGATTTAAAAGTTTAGCAAAAAGTGGATAATAAATATCTTAATGATCAAACAATTCATTCTACTGTTGATGGTGGGCAGTTTTCCAGAAGGGTGACTGGCTCCTTTATTCTTCTTTGAAAAGAAAAACCGCCTTACACCAATGTTGTTGTTCAGTCGTGTCCGACTCTTCGTGACCCCATGGACCAGAGCACGCCAGGCACCCCTATCCTTCACTGCCTCTCGCAGTTTGGCCAAACTCATGCTAGTCGCTTCAAGAACACTGTCCAACCATCTCATCCTCTGTCGTCCCCTTCTCCTTGTGCCCTCCATCTTTCCCAACATCAGGGTCTTTTCCAGGGAGTCTTCTCTTCTCATGAGGTGGCCAAAGTACTGGAGCCTCAGCTTCAGGATCTGTCCTTCTAGTGAGCACTCAGGGCTGATTTCTTTGAGAATGGATAGGTTTGATCTTCTTGCAGTCCATGGGACTCTCAAGAGTCTCCTCCAGCACCATAATTCAAAAGCATCAATTCAATAATAATAATAATTAATAATAATTTATTTACCGGTATACCCCGCCCATCTGGCTGGGTTTGCCCAGTCACTCTGGGTGGCTTCCAAACGAATATTAACAATATGATATAGCATTAAACTTTAAAAACTTCCCTAAACAGGGCCGCCTTCAGATGTCTCCTTAAAGTATGATAGTTGCTTTTTTTTTGACATCTGCTGGGAGGGCGTTCCACAGGGCAGGCACCACTACCAAGAAGGCCTTCTGCCTGGTTCTCTGTAACTTTGCTTCTCACAGTGAGGGAACTGCCAGAAGGCCCTCGGAGCTGGACTTCAGTGTCCAGGCTGAGCGATGGGGGTGGAGAAACTCTTTCAGGTATACTGGACCGAGGCCATTTAGGGCTTTAAAAGTCAGCACCAATACTTTGAATTGTGCTTGGAAATGTACTGGGAGCCTATGTAGGTCTTTCAGGACTGGTGTTATATGGTCTCAGCAGCCACTCCCAGGCACCAGTCTAGCTGCCACATTCTGGATTAGTTGTAGTTTCCGGGTCACCTTCAAAGGTAGCCCCACATAGAGCACATTGCAGTAGTCCAAGCGGGAGATAACCAGAGCATGCACCACTCTGGCGACACAGTCCACGAGCAGGTAGGGTCTCAGCCTGCGTACAAGATGGAGCTGTTATGACAGCTGCCCTGGACACAGAATTGACCTGCATTTCCATGGACAGCTGTGTGTCCAAAATGAATCCCAGGCTATGCAGCTGGTCCTTCAGGGGCAGTTACCACATTCAGGACCAGGGAGTCCCTCACACCTGCTTGCCCCGTCGCCCCAAAACAGTACTTCTGTCTTGTCAGGATTCAACCTCAATCTGTTAGCCGCCATCCATCCTCCAACCGCCTCCAGGCACTCACACAGGACCTTCACTGCCTTCACTGGTTCTGATTTGAAAGAGAGGTAGAGCTGGGTATCATCCGCATACTGATAAACACCTGGTCCAACCCCCCAGATGATCTCTCCCAGCAGCTTCATATAGATGTTAAAAAGCATGGAGGAGAGGACGGAACCCTGAGGCAGGTGTCTGAACACTCATCCTCCCCCCCCCACCATTTCTGGACATGGCCCAGGAGGAAGGAGTGGAACCACTGTATAACAGTGCCCCCAGCTCCTCTAGACGGTTCAGAAGGATGTCATGGTCGATGGTATCAAAAGCCACTGAGAAGAGATGCAGCCAGAGCCGTCTCATCCATAGAAGCCGGTGGCGCGGTGCGCCAGGGCGCTGGGCGCCCCAGGGGCGCCCCCGCGAGCCCGCCGGCATACCGGGCTCCTCCTCCCCAACCCGCCCCCGCCCCCACGGGCAGGCGGGCACTCGCGCGCCGGCGGGCGGGCTGTAAGCCGCCCGCCCTCGCCTCCCAGAGCCCCAGCTGGAGCGCTGGAGCGGCGCGGGGCTTTGCGCGACCTTCCAGCACTCCAGCTGGGGCTCTGGGAGGCGAGGGCGGCCGGCTCGCGCTCCCGCGCGCAGCCGGCCGCCCGATGCAGCGCGAGCTGCCCAGCAGCGCCGCGCCGTCCAGCTGCGCGCAGAGCGCGAGCTGCGCGGGAGCGCGAGCCGGCCGCCCTCGCCTCCCATCCCGGAAGCGCTGGAAGGGCGCGCAGAGCCCCGCGCCGCTCCAGCGCCACGCCCCTCACCCCCCGCTCGCCCACCCCCCTCCCAAGGGGCGGCAAGCGCGGGAGGGAGGCGGCGGAGAGGCGGCATGGCGGGGGCGCCGGAGGGATAGCCGCGCCAGGGCGGCAGATCCCCTTAAGACGGCTCTGGATGCAGCAGAACTAGAAACAGCTAGTTCTGGAAAATGGCGGACCTCCACTTTCATATGGAGTAGGCAGTGGTAACAGATGCTCCATCTGGTCTTCAGTGTAGCTCCCAATCAAAAGAACCCCTTTTTCTTACTTCAAGTGTTTGCTTCTGCATCTGCATAGCCATGAGCAGCAAAACTCTACACTTGTGTACCAATGAATAATGGCTATCTCTGCACTTAGAAAACAAAGAACTACAGTAAGCCTGCAAATTACGTGGGGGTTATGTTCTGGGGATCATGCCTAAAGCCAAAATTGCATATAGTCAAAACGCACTGGGTTCAGTGGCAGGTGGGATTGCCAAAGGCATTTCTCCTGAAACCCCAGGAAAGTTGTAGGCTTACTGTATGTACATAACAAAACAATGGACAAAGAAAGTGGGGGGGGGAGGTGCATTAAAAAAATATTGCATACTTCTGCAACTTTGTTACAGAAGTATGGGATAATGAAGAAGTTGACAAACATCCACCCAAAGGTGTCTTTTTCTATTGAGTAGCAGGTAAGGACATAGTTCAGCAGTGCTTAAAACTGAAATATGTGTGTGAAACCACATTATGTGCATTTTGTATTGCCCATATCTAGGACTGGGGAAAAAACATGTAATTTTTCATGGAACCATCACTGGATTTTCAGGAATTGGTATTACAGCTGAAAAATGTTGACAATGTATTTGTTGGGTCTGGGCCACTTTATTCTTCCCTGCTAGTATGCGAGAGAAACAAAACAACATCTGTGGCTTAGCATTATGTCTGAGTTGGGAACTGTGGTTTGTTTTGCCCCAAACTACTATCTGTAGCTGATATTTATTCTTAGACTACTGATCTTTCATCAGTAAAAGAAACCATAATCCCCAGCTAAGACATAACACTAAGCCAGTTCATTAACTAGAAACAAAAGGATTGCTTATTTTTAAGTGATGCTTAATTTTAATTGAATTGCACAGTTCTTAACTTTACTATAGGGCCACAGAATCATGAAGATGTTGGATTACAAGATAATGAAGATGTTGGCAAAAGTCTATCCACTTACCACCTTTTCCATCCAATACCACGTAAGAGCAGTTAGCGGTGATGAAACCTGGAAATCCCATGTGGTCCAACCTTACATATCATATTTGCATGTCATGATAAACCATAGTTGCTGGTTTGCACAAAAAGTGCATTTACATTTTCAGGGAGCCATCACTAGATTTTCAGGAACCAATTTGAATTCTGAAGAGTTGATAGTGACCTCATTTGCATGTCACAGTAAACCATGGATAATGAAAACTGGTTTACTGTGAATGCATAGTTCTGGGCTGCTTTGCTTCTCTTTTTTATAGCAAGCAAACACAGAACCCATAGACTGCACACTGTCTTGTCACGCAGCGGGAGGGGGGGGTGGAGCAAAGCCAAAATTTGACAACACGCAGCCTTCTCAAAGCTAGGTAAGTGAGGCACTGGGTTTGGGGAGGAAAGTGTGAGGCTCTGGCAGGGTCCTATAGCCCTTCTACCTCCTTCCCAAAGCTGGGAAAGTGCTAACTAGCCTTTAGAAAGGAGGAAGAAGGAATCTAGGACAGGCATAGGCAAACTCCAGGTGTTTTGGGACTGCAATTCCCATCATCACTGGTCCTGTTAGCTAGGAATGATGGGAGTTGTAGTCCCAAAGCATTTGGAGAGCTGAGTTTGCCTATGCCTGCTCTAGGACCCTGTCAGGACTCTCACAGCTGCTTCCCAAGGCCCAGTGCCTCACTTACCTGACTCTAGGGCTGCATATTAACCCTTTCCTGCCCTGAGGGGATAGGTTTAACTCTTCCCATAGCAGTCTTTTTCCCTTGAGGGGAAAACATGCAGGGGGGGCATTCAGTTACTGCCCCATCTTCCCACCTACCCTCTACAACTACAATCTAGAGACAGAGACCACTTACCTTTATGAATAAACTGGGGGTTTGTTTTGTTATGTTTCAGACTAACCACAATCACAGACAAACAATTTGATGCTTGTTCTTGGATTACTGATTGTGATTTGTTTGAGCAAAATAAACCACAGTCCCAAGTTTGGACATAGTACAAAGCCAGTTCATTAACTACCCATGACCTATGTTCATAAGAAATTAGTGAACAAGAAATCTGATTTATTTTTTAATTGAATCACATATTTCTTAACTTTTATTATAGTACCACCAAAGAATGAAGATGTTTATGAAAATCAACCAGAAGATGTCCTTTTTCATCCAGTACCAGGTAAGGGCACAGTTAGCTGTGGTGAAACCTAAAATCTCCATGTGATCCAACCATACAAATAATTATTCAGAGGCCATATCTACTTAGGTCTCACTCTTGTTCAGTTACCAAAGCTACCAGAACACCCAGGCCTAATCTCTGATGCTTGCTATGTATTATTTATTTGGGGTACAAGCAATCCCCCATTTATGTGTGTTCAATATGTGTGTGACCACACATCACATCCAGTGTTTGAAACTCTGATTGTTCTAGGTGCATTTTGCAACAGGGAATTTCATTAGCGCGAGCAGTTTCTGAGCTCTGGGCGCAGTCCTGTGCCTAAGATTTCAGATTAAAACTGCAGAGTGGAAAGAAAAGAAGGCCTTTTTTCTGCCTCCCCACTTCCAGATATTATCTGAAGACTGGAGAAGAGACCCTCTTAAGAACATTAGGGGGTGACAGGGGAAGGAATAGACCATGTGAAAAATGAACCTATTTTAGCTGCAGTTCATTCATTTTCAGCTTTGTATTCTTGCTATAAAAAGCACGCCTAGACATTCCATTGTTGTGCCCATAACCTAAGTTTATGGTGCCATTTAGCTCCTAGCTTTCATATCTCAGTTTCTAACACTTATCACATCAAAGCCAGGAAGTGATCCAAAAAGTCACAAAAGGGGGCAGAATGGGGTGGAGGTGGATTGGGGTGTTTGCAGGTTTTTTCAATGGTGTTTCAAATATACGTGATTTCGCTCAAACATGTGGTGCCTTGGAACTTATCCCCCCCCCCAATAAATGAAGGGTTGCCTTATATACTTTGCCCCCACACCCCCTTTGGGAAGATTCCTGTGGATTTTCAGGAATCAATATTGCTCCTAAAAAGAGTTGACACTGACCGCATTTGCATGTCATTATAAACCATAGGTAGCTGTGAACATGTCAGTCTGGGCCACTTTGATCCTTCCTGCTGGAGTGTGAGAGAAAACAAACCGTAATTCCTGATTTAGCATATATTTGAACAAGGCATTGCAGTTGTTTTATCTCAAGCAAACCATGCTCTGTGGGCTCTTGGATTACTGACCAATTTGTTTGAAAAAAGAAACCATGATCCCTGGCTTGGACATAATGGACAGTCCATTTGCTATGCTTGAACTATGTACATAAGAAGTATTGCGCAAATTAAATATTTGTTTTTAATTGAATTGCATTCTTAACTTTTATTACAGGACGAATGTTTAATGAAGATTTTGACAAAAGTCCAGTAAAAGATCTCTTTTTCCAACCAGTACCAAGTAAGGACACAATTTAGCATATTAAATCGCCATATATTACCTCACACAATCATTTGCACAAGAGATGAACATTTTGTATTGCCCATATTTAGAGCTGGAAAAAATAGTTAAATTTTCAAGGATCCAGCTTTGACTTAGCTTTATTTCTGGCCTAGAGATTGTGGTATGTGTTGCCTCGAACAAATTATGATCTGTAGCCACTGCTTCTTCTTCTTTTAGTGATCATGATTTGTTAAAGCAAAAGAAACCATCCCTACATCAAACATGATGCTAAATCAGATCAGCACATTCACAGTTAAACATCAACTATGGATTACTTGCAGGGGTCACCAGCCTGTCACCTGCAGTGGTGTGAGCAGGTGCCCCTGAATTTTTCATTTACAAAAAGAAAAAAGAAAAAAGGCCTCAAGTTCTCCAAGAAAGAAAGATAAGGGGCAAATTGTGCAGGTACCTTCTAAATGATTTACCGGTATGTGAAATGAGAGTGGTGTGGTTATCTTGTATATTTTCCTCAGTACAGTGGAATTGTCAAACGTAATCCATTCCGGAAGACTGTTCAACTTCCGAAATGTTTGACAACCGAGGCGCAATTGCTGGTTGGCAAAATCCATTGAAAAAATGGAGAAATGCGCCTCAGAAGCTGTTTGACTTCTGAGGCGCGTTTGAAAATGGAAGCATTCATTTCCAGGTTGTTGGCGTTCAAAAGCCGAAACGTTCAACTTCCGAAGCGTTCGACAACAGAGGTTCCACTGTACTGAGGAATGCAGTCTGTTGTTACTAGACAACAGCAGCATCAGTGAATGTGTGTGTGTGTGTGTGTGTGTGTGTGTGTGTGTGTGTAATCTCCATAATTAGGAACCAGTAAGACATAGCTGACTTCCATAGTATGTGCATAAAGTTGTTGGGAGTGACTGTCTCTCTAATTTTGTGTTATGTCATGCCCCCTCCACGGCAATTATTTTGTGACTGGTAGGTACTCCAGCACCCTCTCAAAGTTCAAAATGTGCCCGCTAGTCAAAAAATGTTAGCAATCCCTGTTATACTGTGATATGCAAACTGGGTTACATTTTCAAATTCCTGGGAATTTTCTATCCAGAGGATCAGGTATCTAGGATTTCTGCAGCCCTGCCCATATACCAGTACTTTCAACGTGTGCTGTCAAGATCTCTCAGATAAACCAAGAATACACTTCTGTCTATGGCAGTGATGGTGAACCTTTTAGAGACCGAGTGCCCAAACTGCAACCCAAAACCCACTTATTTATCGCAAAGAGCCAACATGGCAATTTCACCTGTATATCTCATTTTTCTGTGTTTTTCACGTTTCTTCTTTATGACTGCTGTTGTAATAAATAATCCTTTACGAAAGCATTACATTCTTCATTAAATTATCTTTCCATTGATAAATAATTTTATATGACTCAGTGCTTTTTTCCATTCAGTTCCTTTCTTTCTTAAGCCACACCCCTTCAATTTATTCATTTATTGAATTTGCATACCGCCCTTCATGTGCACCCTTTGAGTCCCTGCCTGGCTTCCCTCCTTATTCTGCACACCCTTACTCGGGAGTAAACCCCACCGACCTCAGTGATGCTTCCTTCCCGAGAAAGCACGGGTGGTTTCAAAGGCCCCCGTGTGCAAATTCCCACGTGTGTTCACCTCCGCCTTGGGTTTGTTTGTTTGTTTTTGCCCTCAAGTCTCCTCCCTTTGTCAGGGGAGGCCACCGCTTCATCGATGACTCCTCACTCCTCCCCTACCCCTGGCACGGAAGCTACGGCACGAGGGCTACAGGCTTTGGATGCATGTGTGAGCCCTCCTCCTCTTCCCACCTCCAGCACGGTGGGGCGACTGCGCACATGACCACAGAGAGGGCTCTGAGTGCCGTCTCTGGCACGCGTGCCATAGGTTTGCCACCACTGGTCTATGTCATCTGTGCACCAAGTCCAAATGGCAAATGCATGCACAAAAGTATTTTTGGATTGCTCCACCATAGTGGAATACCCATTGCCTGGAGAGCCACTATAAGCTAAATCTTTCAGGAATTTTTTTCCAGTCTGGACTGGCTTCAGAAAATCTATAACAACAAAGGCAACAATTGCAGATAAAACAGTGACATATACAAAGATGTACAATAAGCAGTTTTCAACATATATTTATAAAATTATGTTCAGAGCTTGATCATGATAACTTACTTAAATAGCGAATAATTGGTTTCCATTAATTTGTTCATTCATTGCTATGCCGATGAATCTGTTGATACTTGTAATTCAGTTAATTTAACAACAACAAAATGCTTGGTCCCACATCTTTTTCTTTTTCTTCTTTTTCCATCATTTAGCAAAAACAATGTTTGATAAAGTTAAAATGTATGATTTTAATTCTTGCTGATCACACATTGACTTCTTTTCTTACAGAATTTGGTAAGCAATTTAGTGGATTTAAAGGTAAACAGCTGTTTCCATTTGATTAATTTTAAACAACTGCCCTGCCTTAAGTTTCAGACAATGAAGAGTTTGAGAAGCGCATACAACTTGTCCCCAAAGAAGAAGAAAGACCCCGACCCCGGGAACAAATACTGTTGGCTGTATCCTCAGCAACTCTGTGTGTTTTAATATTGCTTACAATGCTTTGTGGTATGACTGTATACCAATGTAGCAAAAGAATTAGGTAAGTCTGCCCATCACACAAATGGTGAATTCTAACGATCCATCTGTATATTCTGTATTAATAGTCAACACATTTTCTCAGTGTGGTTCCTTGTGTAGCCGAAATGGCATCATCCACACACAAGAGTAGGCTTGGGGGATCCCAAAAGTTTAGAGAAGTATTTTTTTAAAAAAACCTATAGGAGAAGAGGCAAAACAACTCAGTCAAGACAGAACATGCTCAGTGGGTGCAGAACACTGGCTAACTGCTATAGGGTCAGGGAGGGAAGAACAATGGAATGGAGTATCCCGGAAGGCAGAATGCATGATTAATTGGCTCAAATCTTGGAATGGGAACACTCCATCTTGCAACATTATACTTACAGGTCCTATATGTTGCTCTGATATTAAAGGGGGGCAGGGCCCTGCCACTGGGGGCAAAAAAAAAACTGCCTGTCCCTTTTTAAATACATTTCTCGCATCTCCCCTAATATGCCTGCATGCTGCCATCTCCACATGGAAGTGGCTTGGTAAAGCAACTGTGTGTCAGATGACCATGCAGGTTGCAGGCAAATGCTCTGCATTGTGGAGAAACCTACATAGGAAATGCTGTGCATGGGAGTGTCTTCCACATGGGAAGGTATTTCGAGTGTCGCAGCCCTGAGATCTTTAGAAACAGCAGACATGAAATCAACACCCCCTCTTTGCATTCCAGTTTCACAGAGCTCTCATTTACTGCTTCTGAACATCGAGCACTATTTGGGCCATCCTTTTTCCATCCCTATCCTTCCGAAACTACAGTCTCTAGAACTGAGAGCTTGATATGGAACGAGTCCGGACCAAGACCAGTAGGACGGAGCCCCTCGGTGGCTAAACCCTCAAGGGTGCTAACATTTGATCCTGTTGTACACTCAGTAGATGAGGTGTCAACATTTTCTGATGAATCAGCCCGCACTCTAGAGACAATCAGGCCTAGAGAGACAGAACTAACTGAAGTAGTGGCACCCTCTCAAGCCCCATCAACTGAAGCACCACCTCCAAGTGCATCAGCAGCAGCAGCGCCACCAAGCGCGCCTGGAGCAGCACCCCCGCCACCACCTGGTGGCCCAGCAGCACCACCTCCACCAAGCGCGCCTGGAGCAGCACCCCCGCCACCACCTGGTGGCCCAGCAGCACCACCTCCACCAAGCGCGCCTGGAGCAGCACCCCCGCCACCACCTGGTGGCCCAGCAGCACCACCTCCACCAAGCGCGCCTGGAGCAGCACCCCCGCCACCACCTGGTGGCCCAGCAGCAGCACCTCCACCAAGCGCGCCTGGAGCTGCACCACCACCACCACCTGGTGGCCCAGCAGCAGCACCTCCACCAAGCGCGCCTGGAGCTGCAGCACCGCCACCACCTGGTGGCCCAGCAGCAGCACCTCCACCAAGCGCGCCTGGAGCTGCACCACCGCCACCACCTGGTGGCCCAGCAGCAGCACCTCCACCAAGCGCGCCTGGAGCTGCACCACCGCCACCACCTGGTGGCCCAGCAGCAGCACCTCCACCAAGCGCGCCTGGAGCTGCACCACCGCCACCACCTGGTGGCCCAGCAGCACCACCTCCACCAAGCGCGCCTGGAGCTGCACCCCCGCCACCACCTGGTGGCCCAGCAGCAGCACCTCCACCAAGCACACCTGGAGCTGCACCCCCACCCCCACCTAGTGGCCCAGAAGCACCACCAGCAGCACCACCAGCACCACCACCACCAAAAGGTTAAATCCTATGTTGACAAGATGATTTTTGAAAAAGAAGGAAAGAAATCTGGATTACTACCTTCACAGTTGGCTGCTCCGTACACAATTCAGAGGAAGAGAAATATTGAGATTCTGAATTGAGGAGAAAACCAACAAGGAAGTTGGGACTACAGGGGTCTGAAGATGTGCTGGAACAGAATCGATAGCTGAGCTTAGTGAGAAAAAAGTGGTGTAAGAAAGTACGTACTCCCAAGAGACATTGGAATAGTTTCATATTATGGTGTGGAAAAATAAATAAATAAACCTTTGAATCACTAGCCACGGCAAAAGCCACATAAGGTTACGTTACGTGAATAAATTTTCTGTACAATAAATCAGCTATATGAATGAACTCTCGTCTGCCCTACATTAAGATGTAGACTTAATGGCTATTTTCAGCCAGACTAATACAGAAGTCACTAAATATGGTGGTGAGGACAGTCCCCTTGCTGGTGTTAACTGATCCTGGCAACAAAACAGGTTTCTGTGGGGTTTGGGAGTAATACGGTATGGATATATAGGAAACCTCTTTCCATGCATCCTGAAATTCATGAAACCAGCAAGGCATTCCTTCCTGAAAGACAGCATTAGTATGAGGTCTCCCCTATGTGGAGTTCACAACTTTTCTACCGGGCTTGTTCAGCAACCTAACCTACAAAAAATTAACTGCTGAAGCTTTTCCTGACATTCCAGTAAAATAGGATGTGATTAAAAGCAAGGAGGCTGGGTATGCAGCAAGCTAGAAACCCTGTGTGTGGTTCTGATCATCCACTGAAATAAAAACCAAAATGTTCAGCGCTTACAGGAAGAGTTCCCTTTTGGGAATGCCATAATGCAGATGGTCGCTGCAGGCTAGCTGTCACCACCAGTTGGCTGATCAGCAGTTACAAGAAGCATAGCCAGCAAGCTTCCCTTGCCAGGGAACAATCAGGAGCACTTTAAGGCTCCCAGCTGATCCTTGGAAGCCAGCTCAGGTTACTACTCCCAGCAGCAATAAGGCCGTAGGTGCATACCCATCCAAATGGATGGCATAAAACACACAACGTAATGCTGCAACCAAATTCCACTGCTTGTTTCTTACTACGTTGCACACACCTGTGCAATTATAAGTCCTCCCCCATGTAATGCTCTATAAATTCACCTGCTCAACAGACAGAAGCAAACACACACACACACACACAGAGGAGGGGGGGAGAGGGAGAGGGAGGGAATCAACTCAACAGCAAAACCCTTAAACCCACTTCAACCACACACAGTGAGCAAATAAACTTCAATATGCACAATGAAATGCAGTATTCTACCACTTTAAACAGTCATAGTTTCACACACCATGGTGATTAACACCTTTGCACACCGTGCAACATGTCTGCACACGAGTTTATTTGGCCAGGAAAAGCAATGGGTACATTACCTAGGGTTCCCACCCGTCCCTTTAAAAAGAAAGGCGCATTGTCCTTTTTATTTTGGAGAAAAGTGTCCTCTGCTGTGCTTGAATTTCAAACAGGACACCATTTTTTACATATTCAAACTCATCTTCCTCCTCATCCTCAGAACTGCTTAGGCAAAGGGTGGGTCTGGTGTGGGGAAGAGAGCAAGAGCCTAAGTTGGAGTTTGTGCAGGCAGAGGGTAGGTCCCTGAGGAGGGTGGGGTGGCACTGGGAGAAGGACTTTTGAGAGGGCAGTGCTTTTTTCCCCCTGGACGGAACTCACCGGAACCCAGTTCCAGCACCAGTCAAGTGGGTGCCGTTGCCATTATAAGATAAAGGGAGCAGGTGGCACTGTGGTCTAAACCACTGAACCTCTTGGGCTTGCCAATCGGAAGGTCAGTGGTTCGAATCCCCATGACGGGGTGAGCTCCCATTGCTCTGCGTCAGCTCCTGCCAACCTAGCAGTTCAAAAGCACACCAGTGTGAGTAGATAAATAGGTACCGCTGCAGCGGGAAGGTAAATGGCGTTTCCATGCGCTCTGGTTTCCATCACCATGTCCCGTTGCGCCAGAGGCAGTTTAGTCCTGCTGGCCACATGACCCGGAAAGCTGTCTGTGGACAAACGCCGGCTCCCTTGGCCTGAAAGTGAGATGAGCGCCACACCCCATAGTCGCCTTTAACGAGACTTAACTGTCCAGGGGTCCTTCACCTTTACCTATAAGAGGACAATGCAAGTTCTGGCACTTCTTTTTCTAGAAAAATAGCATGGAGAGACAGTTTTTGTGGGGGCAAAGGTGGAGTCTTGGATTTTGCATGGGCAGAGGAGGCAGCTGGTGGGTCAGAAAGCAAGAGGCGGGGAGGCTGTTTGCACAGAAGAGTTTTTGCACGAACAGAGGTGGGTGGGCCAGAGTGGGTAAGGGAATAGATAGTAATTTCTGCACTAGTTGAAGTAATTTTAGCCCCCTCCACCGCCCCCCCCTTCTACCACTCTTATATTTTGTCCTTTATTTTCCCTGACCAAAGAGGCCGGCTGCAGAATAAAAGCGAACTACAACTCCCAGCACCTCCAGCCAACCACAATTCCCAAGCTATATAGGACAACAACACAGCACCAAAAACAAGGAATCGAGACCCTTGACAGAAAGCCCCTCAGCCTGAATAAACCCAGTAGGGCGCATGCGCGGCCCGCTCCTCAGGCAGGCTTAATCAGAAGCAACGTGCCTTAACCGCTCTCCGGGGACCGTTTAAAAAAAAACAGTTGCAAAAGCCACGCCCCGAAAGTGGGTGGGGATTGCGTTTTTCTCCCTATTTAAATATAAGGAGGCGCCTTTGCAGAATGAGGGTGGGAGGAGCAGCAAGCAAGCGAGGGGGCGGGGCTTCAGTAGCAGCGGCGCGTGGCCTCGCCCCTCCCACCTCCAACGGTTTTCGCCGCGTGACCGAGCCTTCCGCCGGGAGCGTTGCGCGCCTTTTCTCCGGCGTGGGGGAGGCGGGAAAAAGGCGGGATGCTCCCTTCGGCGGGTTACTTCAGGAGCCTCCCTTGCCCCTTCGACGCCCGCGGGTGCCGGCGGCCCCACTGCCAGTACAGACACGAGGCCCTTTGGCGCCGTCGCCGCCTTCAAGGGGAGCCGCCGGTCCCTCAGTCTTCCGCGCTGGGTGAGGGGAGGGAGCAGCTGCTGGCGCGTGTGGACGGCGGGCCTTAAACGCGCGTTTTACTTAACGTCGCCGCCATCTCCGTCTCCGTCGTCCTTCACACCCGCCTTTCCCCACAAAGGTTTCCCCGAACTGGTGCCTCTTACCCATGAGCCAGATAAAATATTCATCCCAACCTGCGCTTTTAAAAAGTGATATTCCTTGCTTTGTGTCTCATTCAGAGAAATGAGATGGAAAAATAGGACCTTTTTAATTACCCGCATCTGTGTTGTGCAGTGCGGGATTTAGGTGTAAGCTAAACAAGCTAAATAGGACCCCCCCAAAAATTAAAAGGGGGAAAAACTGGATGTACATTTCTAAAATATAGGATAAAAAACAAAACTTACAAAGTGTTTTGTGTTGTGTAGGCTGCTATGATGTAAGTCAAGCCGCCCTGCTAGCCTGCTCCCTAAAATATCACTGGATTGCTCATTTCTATATATAGGGTGCCTACATTCTGCATGTGCAAAGGGCTTTGGATACTTACAGGAACATAAATTACCATATAGCATATATTTAGCACAAAAAACAACAACAATGTGTTGTTGGCAAAGGACAGCTGGACATATAAATTACATTCAGTAGCTTAGGGCCTCATCAAACCTAAATCCGGCCCTGGTGTGTTAATAGTCTTTGTATCTTTTTCAATAGTTCTTATTTCTATGTTTCTGTTTTAAAATGTGTTGCCATGGCATTTTTCATGTGATTTGGAATATGGTTTTTTTAGGCACCCCTAAAATGAATTCACTTTGGCTCCTTCACAATGTCTTCCATGAGTAATTTTTAGAAAAAACGCACATGGTTTAGATGTGCTCGGTTTTGTATCGTGGTGTGTCACTTTAAAGCAATAAAGTACCAGTATTCCAATGCCCTTTAAAAATACCGGTAGTTGATGAAAGAACTAAGAGTTCCGGCTAAGTTCTGTAATTTTATTCTTTAATGCTCTGTTTGCATATAATTGAAATATTTGTGTATAACTTAAGGCTATGGTATTTATAAAACTTTCTTCTAATCAACAGGTCTTGATAAAAAAATCCAAGAATTAGAAATGATCAACAAAGCAATTCAATCAGTCAAGACTGAAGTTGAAGAGCAGAAGAAACTATTGTGTTATGACTGGGTGCAAGATTTCAAAAATAATGTGATTCTTGCAACAAATCAAAACAAAGGAAATAAATCTTTTTCTTATGAAGGCGGTGCCTGTAATAGTCCCGTAGAAGTAAAAAATAATGCCATTTCAATCTCAAAGGAATCTAAAAGGTCCAGTAAATATATTCTTGACCATAGCTGTCCATCTACTGATCTTGAATATGACCCATTACTCAATTATTCTGCAGGTCTCGGGTCTTCTTTGAAGGACGTAGATAAAAATGACACACACTACTCTAAACCTTTAAAAATATCTCATTGTAGAGATTTAGAAGCATCTATAAAAACCTTTCCGGGTGAAAATAGATTCAGATCCCCAAGGAAGAGATCAGTAAGTTCTTCACCAATAAAACTCCATGAATCAGATGATGATGTGCTTATAATAGATGCCCCACCAGTGAATGTATCAAAGAAACCAAGGATAAGCAACACCTATAAAAAGTGGAATAGGGAAGTAAATGAGATTAGTTTTGGAGCTAATTTAGAAACACTTCAAAACTCTGGAACATCAGATATTTTGAAAAATTTAGAGGGAGAAAGATCAGACGTCATCACTGTTGGCCTGCATAGTGTTAATCAAAGTGATGGAAATAAAAGTAAAATAAAAATTTCAGCAGCAGAAAGTGCTTACTTAGCTGATGTCAAAGCGAGTACTTTGAATGTAGGAAACAAACTTCGGACAAAATATTACCCTGCTACTAAAGGCAATAATGTATCTCAGATGAAGTTTGAAATGAACAAAGAAATCTTGAAGGAAGAGTCAATGAATGTTATTTCTGTTAAAGCATGCAATATGACTGAGGAGGTTAGTAGTCATAAAACTTTGCTGAAAAACAAAACTCAGACTAACCTATATTCTAGAGGCAGTACAAAAGATAGAGTTGCAGCACTACAAGAAAGCTCTAAAAACGATCCAGTACCTTTTGGGAAATGGAGTATTCAGCTGCATGGAAAAAGCAATGCATTGCCTATTACACGAAGCTGTGTTACTGTTCCAGTGAATGAGGACACATTTCTTGAAAAAACTGGCAGAAATTGTACTGATAAAACTATGAAAATGGATGCCAAAGAAAATGAGATAATAGTATTAGACTCTTCTGAAGATGACGTTGAAGAGGATAATGAACTTTCTGAATCAGATGATACCATGGAAGAATGTCGGAGAATTTTCAATGAATTTGTTGAACATGAAGCACAAAAGGAAAGATTAGCAAAGCAGGTACTTTTGCTTTTCTCTGTTTGTGTCTGCCTTTACTAGGAGGAAGGTATAAAGTGTTTTCTATTTAATCTGTTTTTCTAACCATTCAACACTTTTATTTGGTGTATACCGGTAAGTGCATATTCACTTGATGAGAATCTGGAATTAACAGATGATAAAATTCCAGCTAATAGCTAGAAAACAAGTACAGTAGTACATTTTTGTTAAATGAAGGGCTTTTGTAATATTAAAGATTGCCTATGGATTTCCATCTTCTGAAAGTGTCTTTTTTAAGTTTCAGAAAGCCAGAGTTCATTAGACAACTGCAGTATCATGAAAACAAACCATAATTTGTTGTAATTTTACACTTTAGAAACAACAACCTTGATAGTTAGTGTATGGCTATTTTCCTTTCTTTAAAAAAAAGCAGGCCCTTGCAGTGCTAAGAGACGTAGACTCAGATTTGAAGACAAGTATGCTTCCTGGACAGAAGAGAAGAATTGCACACACTGCAAAATTTGATGTGAGTTTCAATCTAGCAGTTTGGGGGAATATTTGCTAGTATTTCATTATGTAAACACGGATATAGGTTAATAGCAAATAAGAGGTGTCAACCTATTGAAATTAACGGACCTAACTTAGTCATGTTAATTAATTTCAATGGGTCTACTGTGAGTAGGAGTATCATTAGATGCAGCCCATGGTGTGGGAAATGGTTCTTAATATCTTAAATGAGATACTAACACTTTGTCTTCTTAAAGCATGTGAAACCTGTCAGGGAGGTTCTAAGTCTTGCATTTTCCTCTCATTACTACGATTTCAAATGTTGACTTAATTTGCGTTTGTTTCATCAATAGATTGTAGATACAATTTGCATATCACCTTAATGTTAAGAGCCACCAAACACTAAGATGCCAAGTGACAAAATATCAAATGATATATTGGTGAACAAGTCCAAATTGCTAATGGACAAACCGTTTTCTGATGCAAGGTGCTCTACTTTCAACAGAATGGTATTGATAGTAACTGAAATAGTGACCCAACTGTTTGACCATTTATCTTTATGAAGAGATGGAAATACTGCTTTACAGTCTTGGGGTGTAACTGTAATTTAGGGTAGTAAATACAGTGTTGCACTTACTGAATTTTGAAATTTTTCGTTTTTCAATACTCACCAGGTTAATATGACTAAAGAAATACCAGTAATTGTGCCTTTAAAAGCACCTCTTCCACAGCGGACTTGTCATTCCAGAATACTGCAAGCACAGCAACAAGCAACACAAATAACAACTGCTGTTAAAAGTGGTCAAGCTTTTGTTGCTGCAACTTGCGGCCCAAAGAGAACTGCATCTGTAATACCAGCTACTCAGATTCAAAGCATGGGCCCCATAGGTATGACTAAGTAGTATATTTCACTTTTGATATTCATTGAGTTTCATATGATGGTTTGTGTGAGTTAAAACAAGATCTCATAAAATTTAGCTTTAATTCTGCTTCCCAGTCCCCCAGACCAAGAAACCAACAGCAGGGTATGTAGAGAATGAGTAGTTGATTGTTCTTAGGCTTCTGATTCAGATCAGGTTTCATCAAAATATAGCCATTGGTCCATGTATTGATAGCTTAGAATCTGTGAGAGACAAATGTCGTGTCCGCCAGATGTTTTCAACAATTCGCATCATCCCTAGCCATGAAGGGGAAGGGGAATAGAACACTGTTGCACACTATATGAAAACATGCCCACCTGTGTGTATGGACAATCCAGATGGTATCTGTGACTTTAAATGAGGTGATTGCAAGAAGGTGTGCACAATTGGTAACCGCTGTACAAAAGTGCACTGTGGAAAAATGACACTTGTGCATTTCAAAGGCTACATTGTACACAGCCTGTATCACAGCCATTGTGATTGCAATACCTGTTTTCTCCAAAGCAGAAGTGGATTGTGTTTTTTCTTTCTTTCTAGTGTCTCTGATAGAATTAGTGATGTGTAAGGGATGGTTTTGGGATATATTGCTTTATGTAATTGCTGTTATATGTAAAATAATTGCCAGTACACATGTTCAGCAAGCTGTTGGAAGGCTGGTATTATCAACCAGCAGCATGGAAACCTTCAGCAAGCTCAGGTGATCACATGACAAGTCGCATTGTCTGTTATACCTGTGGCATGGAATGGTCACCAAACAACAGCTGTTCATCCCATGTGACTGCCTTAATGGTCACTCTGGCATTTACTGTAATCTTTCAGCTTCCAGATAAAGTTTAAGAAGATAGTTTGGCTATGCGAAGTGCATTTACAAACAGAGCTTTAAAACTACACAATTCTTGTCTATTTCAGTTTGTTTAAATGTGTTTGAAGTTCAGCCTGTAGGAACAAGCACTGGCCAAGTGAATGTACTACTTCCTGGAAATGCATTGACATCAGTGCCATGTAGACTTCCCAATTATCCTGTAAAAAAAAATACTCCCATGCCAATTAAGGTATTTAATATTTTCCTTTGTGTTAAATTAGAGTAAAAGGCTTCTGGGTTTATAGTCAAATTTATTAAGAAGTTATTGGGGGACATATGGGAAACCAGTGCATAAGGTGCCATACAAATCTAGTTTGAAATGGTGATGTTCTAATATTTTTTAAATTTAAAAATCAGTAAAGCAGAGGTGGTTTGTAGGTTGAAGGTGACCAATAGGGCCTTCCCATCCAGTCCACAGCCCCTTCTCTTCACTGCAATGTGTTGTTTAGACTTTGACATAAACTGAAGACTGTGTTCAAGCCATAGCTGTCAACTTTTCCCTTTTCTTGCGAGGAATCCTATTCGGAATAAGGGATTTTCCATTTAAAAAAGGGAAAAGTTGACAGCTATGGTTCAAGCCTAATTCTAGTATGAACATTTTTGGTATGTAGGTTGTTTCATCTGTGTAGGGATAATCCTCCATTCCTGTGTGCTGTGACCCAATAGTAAACAGTGCTTATTTTAACTATGATTCATTCGAATTTGAGTCAGGTCAGTGTGTGTGTGTGTGTGTGTTTGTCCATGATGTCCATGTTTGCATGTGTTTGAGAGTAGGCCAGGACTCATTTTTGGCCCCACTGACCTTGATGGGCTGGCAAAGAGGGAATGCAGCCAATGGGATTTAAAGTGTTAACAAACAACCACAATACAGTATATTTAGAGATATAGTTTTCTGTTGAAAAATATTCTGACTTTGCCATACTCTTGCAATTTTGGGGATAGGATTTGAGGGAGAAGAGTTTGTAGCTATAATAAGGTATTTGTTCAGAAGTCTTTTCAGTGATTTAGAATCCTTTTATTTTACCCAAAACAATACCTTTCAGTAAGTTTAGGAACGTATGGTTTGTGTTATTTTAATTCATGCACAAAGTAAGTTAAATATAAGTTAACATTTCAGGCATCAAGTCAGAGAAGGCCTCCTGTAATTGCCGAGCTGGGATCCAAAGTACCACATGACACAAGGCAACGATATGTCAATTTTTTTTTTGAAGAATTCTTGAAAGTTTGTGCAACAGTCAATGAAGCTTTGGATAAGGTCTGCAGTAGTTTTAAAAACCAATCTAATTTCCTTTTTATGACAGTTATATGAATTGTGGATATGTGAAATAAATGCTGAGTGCTTTGTTACAAACATAACATACAGTGTGATCCTGTGTGTATACTCAGGAGTAAATTCCATTTATTTTGGTTGGACTTTTGCTCCAAATGAAGCCTGCAGTGTACTGCAGTATGCAATCCTAAACCTTTTTACTGGGGTGAAAGTCTCTTTGACCATAATGGGACTTGTTTCTAGGTGAACATACATACGTTTGCAGTGTTAATGGTACCATATTGGTCTGAATATAAGCCTCACTTTCCCCCCAAATTCCAACCGTGGAAAATTATATTCGTGACTTGACGATATGCAGCCAGGAGTGTGGGGCAAACAGCGCCAGGAGCACGGCAAATTGGCACCCGCCCCGCGCATATTCCTCCATCCTCTCCCCGAAGTCAGGGGAGGAAGGGGAAAGGCCAGCGGCAACACAGCATGTCCGTCTGTCCGTCCCCCAGTATGCAGCCAGCAGCAGCGAGAAATGGAGTGGCTTATATTTGTGTATTTTTTCTTTTTCCCTCTCCAATTTTAAAGGTGTGGCTTATATTTGGGCCAATGTGGTATATTAATAAGCTCTTTGAAAATTGCCATTGGCTGAAGGTTTAATCTGGTAATAATTCCTTTGATTACAGATGCTTCCATTCTTTTCTATTAACCTATTTGTCTGACTGGGCAAATTTAGAAGATCTTCCTTTTTTATGGGCAAAAGTGATAGGGACTTTCTGTATTCATTGTGGATTTTTCCTAAAAAGTAAAAGTTCATTCTTAATATTTAATTACTTTACTAAATGTATTTGTCACCCAACAATATTCCTATTTCCAAACAGTATTTGAAAAATAAACATTCCTTAGTAATAAAAAGGCTAAGAATACAACACTCATCATATATTATTAAATTGTTACTGCATATTTAACAAAAGAAACCTAAATTGGAGATACCAGGAAATCAACTAACACAATCTTCTTGAATGAAAATAATTGATTTCAAAAAAGAATCTGATTTAAAATAAATTCTGAATTTAAATTGAAGCGGATATGGTGATTGTACTTATCTCTGAATCTGTTGTGAGACCATCACAGATAAACAATGCAGTGCAAAACTATAGGACTATTTATAGAACATAGTGGAGTGTTGGACTTGTTTCTCAAACTGCATGCAAGCACACACAGCAGTGCCACACAGAAAGCCACTGATGAAAACCAGAAGACCTTTAAAAGCAGTTTGTGATGGAGGGAATGAAAACATTAAAATGAAATGGATCTCTTGAGTTGTGGCCACTGAACTTTAAATGCCACTTTCTACCCTATTTTTTGCTCCAGAAGACTCACTTTTTTCCTCCTAAAAAGTAAGAGGAAGTGTCTGTGCGTCTTATGGAGCGAATGCATGGTCCCTGGAGCCGAATTGCCTAGGGGCCAAAAGCAGATTGTGCTCTGTTTTTTACAAAGAGAGAAGGGGGGGTTGAAAGGAAGCCACTGAACAGCTGTTCAGCAAGTGATTGGGAGAGAGATAAGACTCCCTTTCCAGCCCCGCCCCCTTGCCCAGGCCTCCATTGTTGAATGCAGAGGGAGGCTGTTTGTTTCCCCAGCGACATGTGACTGGCTGATGAGATTATCTGTCTGGAAACTAGAAATGGCTGTAGGACTAGAAGCTGCAGAACTGTGAGTTAAACCCCATAAAAACTGGGCTTTTCCTCTTTGAAAAAGAAGCTGCACCACTTTCAGCTGATCCTCAAAAAAGCAGAGCTTTTCCCTTTGCAAAAAAAAAAGCTGCACCACTTTCAGCTGATCCTCAAAAAAACAGGGCTTTTCCCTTTGCAAAAAAAGCTGCACCACTTTGAACTGATCCTCAAAAAAACAGGGCTTTCCCCCTTTCCTCCTCTAAAAACGGTGCGTCTTATGTTCAGGTCTTCTAAGGCAGGATATAAATAATACATATTTATTGATATCCTGCCTTTTTCCCTGATGGGACTTAAGTCGCTTACGTATAAAAACACTAAAAGATATCCAAAGGCAGCCCTGTTTAGGGAAGTTTTTAATGTTTGATGTTTTATCGTGTTTTTAATACTCTGTTGGGAGCTGCTCAGAGTGGCTGAGGCAACCCAGTCAGAAGGGCAGCTTATTATTATTATTATTATTATTATTATTATTATTTATTCTGCTTGGATGCTCTTCCCCATTATATACTCTGTTCCATGGGGGGAGTACAGGTTAGATGTGCAATTTACAGTATGTGTCATGCACACTTTTCTTTTTAATGTAGGCATTGATAGAAGAAAAAGCAATATATGACCGTTGTGGTAGTAAAAAGATATACTTGAACATAGCTGTGAACAAGCTTAAAAAATTGAGGGATCATAGCAGTGTGCCATCAGATGGTAAGTTCCAATGATGTGGGAAGGGAAAACTGGTAGTTACAATGGACCAATTTTATTTCTCTTTAAATACATTTAAATTACATATAATGTTTGTTTGTAGAAATAAGTTCACATTAACAATGTGAGAAATCTGTGATTTTATTTCGTATAGGCCAGCCCTCAGACAATAAACACACTACTTCAACTGGCTTTAGAAAAGAAGAAAAAAATGGTAAAATAAAACTATTACTGTCTTTTGAAAAATTGGCACAAAGTATTAAAATTATTTCACGAGTGAAGTACTTATAATATAAAAGCTACTTTTTCTAATTTTGATACTCTTTGATTACTTGCTTAAAATGAAAATGAAAAGTAATGAAAAAAATTCAGTGCTTTCAAAATGTTTTTATTCTTGTCTTTATTATGTATTTTTCTTTTTTGTAATTTTATGCTGTGAACTGTGCTGAGATCTTTGAATGAAGGGTTATATATAAATTTAATAAATGCTATGACAAATGGCATATATTTAGGATGAATTTGTAAAGTTTCACAGCATATATAAAGTTAACCAAAGAAAAACTATCTGCTACTGACTATCGTACCTATAAATTGAATCTGAAAATAATTCTGACCATTATAATGTCTGAATGACAGCTCTTCAGAGTTTTTTAATTGTTTTGTTGGGGTGATTAAGATTTTACAGGAATTACTCTCTATAAACTTCTAAAAGACTATGCTTTGACTGATGAACAGTTGAAGGAAAATGGCTTCCCTGAACCAAATCCTGAGAAACCTGGCAGTGCTGTACTATGCAGTGGCACCATAAAAGCAGCTTTATCTGACTGTGAGTAAGTGAGAATGGAATGAAAAATCAAAACCCATCAGAAAAATCTTCCTGTATTCAAAAAATGCCTTCCAACATAAGATTTCATCCACAATGTGCTACAATGAAATGCTTATAAGTGTCACTCATTGCCAGTACTGTGAATCAAGTCATCCTGGTTAATAAAGCTTGAAGGATAACTATATTTTTTCTGCTCTTGAACTATCATAATTTAACAATTTAATTAATATTGTTTGGATGATTATCCATCTGTTCCATGCATAATTGGAATATATCTGAATTACTCCTACCAAAGCTTTACTATTTTGATCTGTAATTACACTAGTATTAGCAATTCCGCTGCCTAGTAATGTGAATGAGAACCAAATCCATTAGATTTCTTGGAGTTGTCTGTGATGATTAAAATGGTTTATGGGGGTAAGTGCAGATGAACATCTTGCAGGTCTCAATTCTGGCTTACTACTGGATTTTGTTACTGGTTACAGCTTCCAGAAGAATTTGTTGTCGATGCGGAGAAATATATACTGTAAATTCATCAGGAAGACATGTTCGGAAAGAAGAATGCAGCTACCATTCTGGTAGAGTATTAAGGCATAAAGGTAAGAATAAACTCCTGTCTCCCCAGACATAGACTGGACATGCCGGTGAGTTTGAGACTACTGAGGTAATGGCCAGTGGCGTAGGAAGGGCGGGGCATAGGGGGTGCTCCGCCCCGGGTTCCAGGGGAGGGGGGTGGCAATCCCCAGCCCCTCCCCCAGCACCCCGTCTGGATGGGGCAGCCCCATGAGCCGCTGCTCGCTCGCCGGCCTGGATGCATCTGGCTGGCACTGCTGCTCCTGCGGTGAGCTGGTGAGCAAGCGGCGGGTCATGGGGCTGCCCAACCCACCACTCGCTCACCGGCTCGCAGCAGCGCCAGCCGGATCCACTACACATGCCTGGAAATTCTGGGCATGGGCAGTGCATCCAACGCGTCGTGGCATCACAACGCATGCGCCGTGACAGCCCGCCCCCAGGGGGATGCCTCCGCACCACCGTCCCGGGCGGCAAAGAGGCTTCCTACTGGCCACTGAAGCAAGTTAAATTTTGATTAACAATGAAGGGATTAAAAACAGTTTTGCTTGGATTTTTCCTTATTCAGCCGCCAATCACTTACCATTAGATACAGACTTTGCACTAATTTGTGGTGTAGTGTTCTTAAGCAAGGAACAAACATTGGATCTGTGTTCTTCTCACCACTTCCTGTCACACATGGTTTTTCATGCTCGTTTCAATATATAACAATACAGAGAATTGTGACTTAGTATTTTAGTAGCAAGGATCTTAAACTGGAATTGGTTTTAAATATTATGCTTAGTAAACCAACATTAAAACACAGTGCCCCATTTCAGATCTAACAAAAGTGATGCTGTGATGGTGATTAAATTAAACCAAAGTTGGCATCTGAGGGAGGAACATGCAGGTCTGATGCTTGTTCCAACTTTCCTAAATGGTGGTTTAGCATGCCAGGACTGTCACCACCCCCAAAAGAGCCCATGTAGGTAGTGTAGTTAAAACTAATATATTCAGCTATTTATGCTTGACTTTGTACAGTACCTCACCTCCATTTTCCTGCTCTTTTTAGTAAAATACATGAAGGGTGATAAGGTTGTTGTTTCATATTCTCGGTATAGCTACAATCTTGAGAGAAACTGACACATTTGTGATAAAACTATAATTTCTTTGGATAGTTAGAAATCCAATTCAGTATCCCTTTCTTCAGTGCATGTATATTTGATCCTAGGAATTCAACTTGGTTTTGTTAAACTGATTTTTTTTTAAGCAGAGCTGCTCCCATAGTGTCCGAGTTTGCATATTTAAAATAAATTCTGGTTTAATGTGAATGAAAAGTGTATTGGTGTATGCTGCTAAAATTATGGGCGCTTCACGTATCCCTTGGTATTACTGCTGCCAGGAAACAGACTGTTGTGTTGTCAAAACCTGGGGTTGTAGTTTCTTTCTCCAAACAAATCATGATCCAAAACCAAGGTTTTGTTCTTGGCTTCTGCTTGTGTTTTGTTTAGGGGAAACTAACAATGAGCCTAGGGTTGAACTACATGACAAGGCAGGCAGACTATGGTACGTTTCCTGACAGCAGTGAAAGGAAAAAATGTTTGTGATTTCAGCAGTGTGCATATTTGTTCACATTAAACCATTGTTTAATTATTTGACTGTGACGTGTGAACCAAGTTAGTGTAAGAAGATAACTGTTGGTTCACAGTACAACTGATCAAAATTTTAATTTTTAGGATAAGAATCGATTTGAAATTACTCATCTTCCTATTATTTATCCTGTAACAGTTCCGGGTGGTTTGGAAACACGTTACAGTTGTTGTGAAGGAGTGGTAGGATCTCCTGGATGCCAGGTTGCAAAGGTGAGAGTACTCTCCAGTTGCTGTTCTCAAACTTTTCACAGCATATATATTTCTCAGGATTTTGTTTTAGCTTTTGCTTGCAGCAACCTGCCTATAGCCACTGATTGGCTGTCTACATAGAGAGGGATTGACAGGGGTCGAGCATGAAAGACAAAGTGTTTTAAAATCTCCTCTTGAATTCCAGATACAGCTGTTCAGTTAGACTTGTTATCTTAGCAGAACTAGAGCAAAATAGGTGAGCAAGATTCTTTCCAAGAAGCTCCAACCCTCCTCTTTTGTGTAGAGCAAGGTGGTTCAATGTGCAGCTCAAGGACCACATGGAGCTCTTGATGTCTTTTTTGGTGGCCCTTGGCAACATTTGACACCCCCCCCCCACGCTGCAGCCCTGCCACTTCCTCCCCAAAGCTGGGTAACTGAGGCTCTGGGCTTTGAGAAGGAGGCTCTGACAGGTCCTAGAGTCGTCCCGCCTGCTTCCCAAAGCCCAGTTAGTGCTTTCCCAGCTTTGGGAAGGAGGTGGGTGTCAAATGTTGGCCTTGCGCTCCCCCCCCCCCCGGCAGTGTGCCACCTGCAGGTTCCATGTTAAAGTACTCTGGCCACCAACTTGGTATGAAAAGTTGGGCTGCCCTAGTGTAGTGTGTGCTCTGTATTTATTCTTGGCCCTAGAAGCAGTTTCCTGAACTGAATATTGGTGTAAGTGTAGTCTTTGGCAGAGAGACAGACATGTTAAAAATGTATGCATTTCTGAAGTTCCTAAAAGGGAGATGAGAATAGGGGTAGATTTTTAATTTGTTTTTGGGAATTCTGTTCTCGTGATAGCATAATATGCTAGAAAACAAGATGGGACTGGTTCTAAAAAAGGGTTGGGGCTCAAGCCTGTCCTCATTTCCTTAAATCTAAATTTGTGAGAGAAAAGCAGATAAATAATAAATTAGTGTTGAACATGCTATGGGACACTTTAATTTACACTTTCTGGTACTTGGTCCTGATATTAAAACAAGCTGTATCTTGATTAACAGTGGCAGATGCTCTAATTGTTTTGCTTTCTGAATTAAGGTTTAGATTGTGGTCTTCTATTTAATTTTTTTGCTTCCCTCATCTTGGTTACTGTGTGGGGGGAATGAACATTTGAAATGCATGAAGAAGTAGCATTTAAAAGACAGATAATGAATGCTGAGGATTTCAACTTCATATTCTTTAACATCAACCAATATTCAAGTGCCTGACAAAATAGTGTATAAACTTCCAAAAGATACTTAGTAAATTTCTAAGGTGAAATTCCAGAAAAGGGAAGTTGGAAGTAGTATGGTTACTTAATTAAAAGTTACTGAAAATATGTCACTTCTCAGACTAATTTGAATATTCCTTGGTGCTTTGTAGCTCCATGTTCATGATGGCAGAAAAGAAAATATTGATGGCTTTGTGAAGACTTTCATCAAACCACCTCCACTTGATGGAAATCGTGGCGTATTTGCGTTAGATTGTGAAATGGTATGCTAAGTTAGGATCCTTTTAAAAATTGCAATTTAAAGTGCAATTGTGTTTTCCTGACAGTATACCTTAAGGACAGGTGTTGCCTGTGCTATTTTTCTAGAAAAAGAGGTGCCGGAACTCACCCTGAATGCCTCACTTATTCTCTTAGAATGCCAATGGCGCCCTCCTGAGAGGTGCTGGAACTGAGTTCCAGCTGAAAAAAGGCACTCGATGCTACTCTCTTCAGTTGAGATATGTAGATCAAACAGGACAGGCTGACTTGAGAAGGAAAAACTGCCTCATAAAATGCACCGGCTTTTGTTGCTCTCCTGAATTGTAACTGGGAATTATTTTTGTGGTTTTTTTCGCTGATTGTATCTAACCCTGGTGTTGCTACATGATGAAGCATGGGTTAAAAACTTTTTAAATATTTTGAAATTAAATAAAACATGTAATCCTGGCAATATACTTCTCTGGGGGTTGGATATTAGTGGCTTTTTGTTTTTGTTCATTCCTTCTCTAGATATAGAAAGTGCAGGATGTATTGGAAAGAGTATAGGATATACAGTGGTGCCCCGCTAGACGACTGCCTCGCTAGACGAAAAACTCACTAGACGAAAGGCATTCGCTAGCGGAAGGCTGCCTCGCAAGACGAATTTTCCTGTGGGCTTGCCTTGCAAGACAAAAAATTTTTTTCCGTCAAACCGCTATTCTCCCGTTGGTGCTTCGCAAGACGAAAAATTCGCTATACGACAGCACTCGCAGAACGAATTATTTTCGTCTTGCGAGGCACCACTGTATAGGACCGTTTAGCAAAAACAAGCACACATTTTTACTTGCAGCTACATGTGTATTTTTCATTCAGTGTAAGAAATTACTTATAAAACTTGATTAACATAGAACTTCCATTGTAAATTGACAATATAATCTTTTGGGTAATCAAGTAGCTTACTAAGAGGTAACTGATGAATTGAAAACATCTTTTATCATAATAGCTGACAGGAATTTCTAAAAATGCCTGAGAGAAAAGTGTTACTTTTATAATTTAAAGTTTCTAGTATATACCTACACCATGCACTGCCATGATTTTCAATGTAAAAAACATGTTTACAAAGTAGCAAAGATGTGTTCACCTATCTCCACCATATCAAAATTATATTAGTTTTCATTTCAGTTTATTCAGAACATAATCAGGAACTAAACTTAATTATGAAAAATTCTATTTAACACATTTCTCTTCTAGTGTTATACAACACGTGGATTGGAACTCTCCAGAGTGACAGTAGTCGATCCTTCACTTCATGTCATCTATGACACATTTGTTAAGCCTGATAATGAAATAATAGATTTTAATAATAGGTATGTGTCTTATTCAAACACCAAAACATCAAATGTTTGAAGATAAGTAACTGTTTGCACTCAACAGTAAACCAGAAATCCTGAGAATAGGTCAGACTCTTTATGAGCTACATGTGAGTGCAATAGAGCTCCTTTGCATTTGCTTCACTCCTCCCTTTGTGTGAGCAGCCAAACAAGCCAGGTTTTAGTGCTTAATCATGGGAACCCAGGTACAATTAATTGTTTCAAATCAACCCAAGGTATTAAGCATACCTTAAATCATAGCTTCCTAAGTGTAATGGCAAATGGCATCAAATCAAGCTACCGGTAGGTTATGAGACTGTGTTTGGCTTAATATCTTCAGTTGTTTTGAAGCCACAATTTATAATTCTAATCTTCACATGTAAATGATAAGCTATGGTTTAAGTGCTGAAACCCAGCTATGATCAGCTGCGTGCATAAAAGGGGGAAGGAGGCTGTCCTTGTGCATAACTTGGCTCATTAAGACAGGATTTTTGATTAGCATTGCATGTAAATGCTGTCAGTGATGTATAACCCATGGGCTACTTGTATAGTGTCCCTGCTTTTTGCTGTAGTATTTCTATAAGAAGTGCATCAGGGCTCTGGAGTTACTTCTTCTTCTTCTTCTTCTTCTTCTTCTTCTTCTTCTTCTTCTTCTTCTTCTTCTTCTTCTTATACTGTATTTAATTTTATAAGTAATAATTAAGTGTAGGTAAAATATGTGTAAAATACCAGCAGAGAATAGGATTCAGACAAATAATAGACAGATAATGTTATTACTTTGACATGGTCTGATTCCTTCCCCAAATTTTTCATTCCAAAAGGAAAATAAAAATTATTCAGTTCTATCAGTTGTGGGATAAGTGAATCTGGTATTTCTAAAATATTCATGTCTCCCTATGTCTCCTTTGACTCTAATTGAACATTCATATTGTTTTACTTCCCTTGACACTGATTTGCTTTAGGTTTTCTGGAGTGACGGCAGAAGACATGAAGAGTACTGTAACATCAATTCGGGATGTGCAGGCAATATTGTTAAACTTGTTTAATGCAGACACAATTTTAATTGGACACAGTTTAGAGAGTGATTTGTTTGCTCTTAAGGTAAATTATATAGAATGACAATATATTTAAAATGATTTTAAATGTTTTGCTTAAAACTTGTTAAGGTTTAACTTCAGTGTACTGTCTAATACTGCACACAGAAGTGCCCTGCTGGATTTATACCATCTAGTGTAGCATTCTGTTTCCCACAGTGATTAACCCACTGCCTCTGGGAAGCCCAGAGACAGAACATGAGGACAACTCTCTCCTTTGCGGGTCCAGGTTCACTGGTGTGGTGTGGGTGAGGGATAGATCTAACATGAATTGCAATAAAACAGGATAGCAGTATTGGAATTTTAAGAAGTCACAACACTTCAATCTCCCAGGACATTCTATAAAAGATCTCAAAGTAGCTGTCTTAATACAAAGAAATTTCAGAAATAGACTGGAAAGAGAAGTGGCTGAATTACAACTAATCACCAAACTTAAAACCACGGAGAAACCTGGTCTGAACAAAGACATTGGATTCTTATCTCATTATACATGACAAAGCTATCTTTAGCCATCTCACCACTTGCCTTTCCCTGCAAGACTAATTACAGCCATTAAGAGTCGTCAACAGGTTTTCCACACCTATCAGCTGATCACCCATTCCCACCACCCTTCTGAGCAATACCCCTCCCCACTCCCTCACTATATTTAAGGATCTGGTGACTTCTGTTTCAGTGTATCTGAAGAAGTGTGCATGCACACGAAAGCTCATACCAGGAACAAACTCAGTTGGTCTCTAAGGTGCTACTAGAAAGAATTTTTGATTTTGTTTTGACTATGGCAGACCAACACGGCTACCCACCTGTAACTACAACTTTATTGATTACAGATTTCAGCAGGTTTTGGCACTAGTTGTGTATCCTGAAATTGACCACCCCAACTGCTGGTTAATGATTGGTAGAGTTGATCAAGGTTAAGGGTCACCCTATGACATGCATCAAATCAGGGAAATCCCCAAGACCACCATTTGCAGTGCTATGTCCTATCAACTCCCAAGCTGGAGGTCTGAACAAGAAGTACATCTCCCAGGCTCCCATTAAGGGGCACCCTGAAACTGCAGAGCCCACCCACCAGCCACTTATACTTAGGATCCAATCCAATTAAATTTGTAGGCAAATTCTTCCCTGACCCCAAAGATCACTACCCGAGAACTTTCATAACAAGGTGCCCTATAAGGACCTGCCTGCTTACCCTCAAGAAAGGATAGGCAGGGAATCTGAAGAGAACTGAGGCTGAAGCTTGGGCGTGGCTGGCTTTTATATGTTTGGAGCAGACCAGAGGGGAAAATCTTCCCTCTGGTCTGCTCCCAAGCTGCACGCAGTAATCACTCATGATTGACTGGAGGCCCGTGAGTGAGTCTTGAGCACACTGTGCAGCTGGAGGAGGAATTGACCCCCTCCAGCCCCACTGAAGCTGGAAGAGAAGCGCAAGACCGCTACTGCTGTGCTAGACCACAACTGCTACTCGCCACCATTCGGAGGTAAGTGGGCTTTGTTGTTCCCCAGCAACTGACATTCATAACCACACTGTCTCTAGTCCTAGAGGTGGCATGCAGGCATATAGTCATCATGGGTAATAGCCATTGATGAGTGGCTGTATATTTGATGAATTTGACTAATTTTTAAAATAATCAAAGCTACTCATCATCACGGTATATTGTTGCAGCAAATTCCATAGTTTAACTATGCTCTGAGAAGGAACTGCTATGGTAAACATGTTACAGAGAATGGGAGGATGGGTTTTGTAGCTTGCTAGCCGGGAAAGAGGCTAGGATGCGTAGTATGAGGCCTTTTATAGCCTTCCCCCAAATCTAGTCTCCAAATCCCATATTGGGCCAAAATCCAAACCCTTGTGAGAGTACCTTGCCCTCTCGCCCTCAGAATGGCCAAGGCTTCCCAGCCATTGCATGCTATGCTACTGGAGAGACATCAGAATAGTGCCACAAGGTAGCCACAGCCTTTTCGCCACTTCCCAGTGGCATTGCTGTTACCCTATGTGAAAAAGTTAATGTGAAATGGTACCAGGATTATAAAAGCTTTAACTGAAGCGATAGTATGTTTTTTAACCGCAAGAATATTTTGGGAGGCGACACACAATCCAGTTTGAAGTGTCACTGAATCATCCAGCTTTGTTTCTTTTCCAGCTGTTTCATAATAAGATTGTGGATACATCAGTAGTTTTTCCTCATCGTTTAGGCCTGCCTCATAAAAGAGCACTTAGAAATCTCATGGCTGATTATCTCCAAAGAATTATTCAAGATGATGGTAAGACCTGGTGAAAATGACTGTGTATTTTACAGTTAATGGAGGAGAACCAAGAAGCAAGCAATACCTATGTTGTCACTCAGACTTTCCAGTTTGATCCAGGATTACCAAAATAAGGATTGGATTGGTCATGTGCCTTGTTTGATTACTGGAAGCTTGAGTGTGGGTACTGACTGCATTGAAAATTACTGTCTCTGAGGTGATATTGAATGACATGAAAGTTCTCCCTGTGGTGTCAGATCTCAATTGCTGCTTTTAAGTTATGAGCATGTGTATCTAAGAATCAGCTGTAAGTTCACAAGAATTAAAAAGTATGGGCTGTGTATTAGGAGAGGTTCACAAGCTCTCCTCTTTTCCTTAATTCAAGAAACAAGTGGCATGTGCCTTCCCCAGGTATCATTAAAACTAATCACACAGATACTACATATTTTAACCTTGGCCAGAGGCATGCCGTAGCAGAGGGTAAGTTAGGTGGTTTCCTTGGTGATTTTAAGATCTTAAATGTAAATGAAGACTACAGATGTATGGGATTACACATCAACATCTTGTAGGATTCGTAAGTTGAGCTAGAAAGTGGAAGAATGCACAGAGGGTAATTGAGAATATGTACTATTAGAGCCGGAATTAAGATTGCCGGAAGAAATATCAAAAACCTCAGATATGCTGATGACACAACCTTGATGACAGAAAGTGAGGAGGAATTAAAGAACCTTTTAATGAGGGTGAAAAAGGAGAGCGCAAAACATGGTCTGAAGCTCAACATCAAAAAAACTAAGATCATGGCCACTGGTCCCATCACCTCCTGGCAAATAGAAGGGGAAGAAATGGAGGCAGTGAGAGATTTTACTTTCTTGGGCCGAAATTAAAAGGTGCCTGCTTCTTGGGAGGAAAGCAATGAGAAACCTAGACAGCATCTTTTTTTTTTTCACTTTATTGTCAAATAATAATATATACATATATCTCTGTTTCAAAATTCAAATTCAAAAGCTCGAAGCAAATCAAAGCAAAACCATAACAGAATATCAAGCAAAATATTGCATTTATCCATCCAAAATTCCCCTCCCTCCTCCCCTTTTTTTTTTTATAAGAATTTATTGACCTTTTTCTTATAACAGCATATACCCACACCCACACCTACAATTAAACAAATACAAAACAAATACACTGATAAAACAAATACAAACAGTGTCAAGTTTTCTTGTTGCATCTTTTCTTTAAAAAGAAAATTTCTATTTCCATATCTTGACCATTGACTTCCCCTGCCCTTTCTCCTTCGAGTTCATATCCTTAATCTATTTTATAACCATTTCTCCTGAAATTCAAATTCAATTATATAGTTGCACACAATTATATATTCAACATTTAACTAACAATGCATCATCATAGTTATATCTCATCATAATTCTTCTTCCATTAAAATCTTCACCAATCATTTATATCATATCTATCTCTTCTATCCTTTAAACTGCTGCTAATAACATAGTAACTCAAAATGTCTCCTTTCATATTCAAACAAAAAATAAAACAAAAAGATTGTTGACAGTATTCACCCTCCGATTTCAAAATTCCATGACAGGCTGCTTCAAATTTTACTTAGTGTTTCACCCCACACCCCCTCTGTCCATTATTCTTCTCCTGGTGGCATCAACACTGAATTTCCCTGTAGCTTCCCTCTCCAAGCGTCCACAGATCCAGGCACAGTCCAAAACTCTCCTTGCCACGAGCTCCAGGATGTCCATCTCGTCGTCTCTCAGCTTCTCCGGTTCTTTGTAACATTCCTTTTCTTCTTGTGAAAACCATAATTCTCTGTCCCTGGCCCCCGAGCTCACACCTCGGGGACTGGATATAACAAATCTTACCGTCGCCTTGGGACTGCCACCCCCAAAAGGCGAGTTTCTTCTCCGAAGTAGCTCACTCATTTCTCTCCATCTTTCCAGACACCCTCTCAGCTCTTTGGCAAGACTTTCTTCCAAAGTATTAAAAGTTATAATAGCCTCCTCTGTGGGCAGTTGGTTCTCTTTCAGACCCCCACACAAGACTTTGACTTTCCTGTACAGCAGTTCCACCTTCAAAGCAGTGAGCCTCTGTTCGTCCGTTAGTCCAGAGTTCAGTACCAGTTCAAGGACGAAGCCCAGCATACTGGTAGAGGGGGAGGAAGTGGGTATCAGATTTCTACTCCTGCCTCTCTGTTCGTCGCCATTTTCCTAAACTGGAGCGCAGATACCGCAACTTTAAATGGAGATATTTTCCACTAATTTACTTCCCAAAATAAAAGTTTGCCAGTCTCATGTATCAATTTTAAGTACATTGAAACAGTTCTGTAGCAGCAGTTACTCAAATTGGTTAGCTTCTTTAACTCGAAGGGAAGAAGGCAGGCTGCCTTTCTCCTTCCCCCCGGATCGTTCCAAAAGCTCAGTTTCTGGTCAAATTAATTACTCACGACCACCGGGTTCCTTTGGCTCCATTCTTCAAAGGTAGAACTAAGACGCTCACCGCGGGCTTTGTCGCCGCATTTACATCCCGGTTGGGGCATATCCCCGTAAGCCCGGCTCCGTTGTCCCTTCACCCCCACTCCCCCTTTACAGGGGGGGCAAGGGAAGGGTTCGGAGCCTCCGTGGGCGCAGCCGGGGAGCCCAGGGTGCGGGACGCTCTTCCCGCACCCCAACCGGAGCCCCGCTTTGCGGTTGCGGGGCTCCTAACCCCCGGGATGGATCGGGCGCCTCGCAGCCGAAGCAGCCCCGACCACCCGCTATGGCGTCGCCAGCCGGAAGTCCCCCTCCCTCCTCCCCTTCCTCCCCTGCTTCCCCTCCCCCATGAGTGATCCTCTGTCTACAATTCCAGTTTCTCTTATCGTATTCAGTTGCGTTCTTTCCCAAACATAATAATAATAATAATAATGATAATAATAATAATAATAATAACAGCAACAATAATAATAATAATAATCTTCTATCTGTTTGTAACCTATTTTTTAATCCTCCTTTTCCCGTGCAGGTCTCTCTACTCAGTCTGTTAAGATTTCGTAATTAGGACAGTATTTCTCCATGTATTCTTTTAATCCTTCCCAATCTTTAATTAAATCTTTATTTGTGCGTCCTCTAATATTAGCTGTGATTTTGGCTGTTTCAACAAATTCAAGGAGCTTTTCCCTCCATTCTGCTATGGTTGGTAAATTTCCCCCTTTCCAATTCTTAGCAATCAGCAATCTTGCTGCTGCTGTTGCGTATAATAGTATATTTATTTTATTTTTGGGTATACCATCTGGGATTAATCCTATCAAAAATAAATCTGGTTTTTTGTCAAAATTTATTTTTAAGATCTTCTTTAAATGTTCAAATACTTCATTCCAGAAGGATTTTATTTTTTGGCATTCCCACCATACAAACCTAGACAGCATCTTAAAAAGCAGAGACGTCATCTTGCCGACAAAGGTCCGTATAGTTAAAGCTATGGTTTTCCCAGTAATGTATGGAAGTGAGAGCTGGACCATAAAGAAGACTGATCGCTGAAGAATTGATGCTTTTGAATTATGGTGCTGGAGGAGACTCTTGAGAGTCCCATGGACAGCAAAAAGATCAAACTTATCCATCCTTAAAGAAATCAGCCCTCAGTGCTCACTGGAGGGACAGATCCTGAAGTTGAGGCTCCAGTACTTTGGCCCCCTCATGGGAAGAGAAGACTCCCTAGAAAAGACCCTGGTGTTGGGAAAGATGGAGGGCACAAGGAGAAGGGGACGACAGAGGATGAGATGGTTGGACAGTGTTCTCGAAGCGACTAGCATGAGTTTGGCCAAACTGCGGGAGGTAGTGGAGGATAGTGGTGCCTGGCGTGCTCTGGTCCATGGGGTCACGAAGAGTCGGACACGGCTGAACGACTGAACAACAACAATTTGTGGTTTCATGTCTAGTTTGTATAAAGCAGTGCTCACCTGCAGCTCTGTCATGCTATTAAAGCATCTTCACCTGTTCTAAATAGATGGTCTCCAAACATTGGATGCATTTTGTATGATTGATACATGTTCTTGAATTGAGTTATTCACCTATACATGCATGTTGTCTTTTTATGTCTCGTGGGGGTACAGTTACAGAAAACTAATGCATACTGGTTTTCCCAGTAGTAATGTACGGAAGTGAGAGCTGGACCATAAAGAAGGCTGATCGCCGTAGAATTGATGCTTTTGAATTATGGTGCTGGAGGAGACTCTTGAGAGTCCCGTGGACTGCAAGAAGATCAAACCTATCCATTCTCAAAGAAATCAGCCCTGAGTACTCACTAGAAGGACAGATCCTGAAGTTGAGGCTCCAGTACTTTGGCCACCTCATGAGAAGAGAAGAATCCCTAGAAAAGACCCTGATGTTGGGAAAGATGGAGGGCACAAGGAGAAGGGGACGACAGAGGATGAGATGGTTGGACACTCTTCTTGAAGCTACTAACATGAGTTTGGCCAAACTGCGAGAGGCAGTGAAGGATAGGCGTGCCTGGCGTACTCTGGTCCATGGGGTCACGAAGAGTCGGACACGACTGAACGACTGAACAACAACAATGCATATAATCACACATGTACTTTACAGTTGCGCCATTATGATGTAAAGCTGGAGTCATTAGGAGTTAAAAAGCCTTTCTTCAGGTTTCAGTGCTGGAACTTGTGACCCTCCAGATGCTGTTGTACTACAATTCTCTCTAGCTCAATCAGCATGATGAATGATGGGAGTGAGTCCCACAACATTGGGAGGGCCAAAGGCTATCTGTACCTTCTGAGTTGCCCCTTTTGAAGCCCTAGGGAAGATATCCAAAGCCTGTCTAGCCCTTGTTTTACGGGCTATGCTATTTTTCAGTATTAGGGCCTGAAGGGTATTTTGCTGCAGAAACAAATTCTTATGAACTGACAGGCTCCAATCATACATAAAGTTCTAAATAGTGAATGATCCGCTGTTCTGTTATATGTTTGGGCATAGTCTTGCATACAAATGCTTATACAAAAAATCCAAAAGTGATGTTGCATTAAAATGTGTCCTTGCATCTGTAAACTTTCCTTTGCTTTTCCTTACAAAGCTAATATTTTGGAGGGATAGAAGGTGTCTGATTGCTTCAAGTGCCAGCAGTATCAGCTGCCCGTTGGCAGCTTTTGATCTAGTTGAACATAGGTCCTATTCTGTGACAGATCTAGATCATATTGTAGTGTGACTGAAATCTGAAACCTTGAAACCTATTAAGATTCTTCTGTGACACTGTGACATTTTTTCTATACTAATTATCCACCCTCAATACAGTTAGGCTGTGTACGCATTTGAAATAACAATAATACTTTTATTATTTATACCCCACCCATCTGGCTGCACATTCTTTCCCTCAAATAATTATGGGCACTGTACTTTACACCTCTCCCAGAGTTACAGCTCCAAACAGCAAACTATAGTGCCCAGAATTCTTTGAGGGAAAGAATGTGCTTTGAGGAGATACTGGATTGCTGATAATTTTTGAACTTACTACTCTTTTAATAGGGTAATTTTGGAAACAAATGCAAATACTTGAGTTTATTACTGCAACCATTAATGTTAAATATTCAGTGCCAACTTTCTAATCTTTTAAATACTATGCATATTCATGAATGTTATTTTTTCTAGTTGGTGGTCATGACTGTAGTGAAGATGCAGCTGCTTGTATGGAACTTATGCTTTGGAAAGTAAAAGAGGATACTAAAGGCAGAAGATATTAATGCTTTGCAGCAACAGCCTTCCTTCATCATTGCCTAGTGAAAGACAGTTTTCTGCCCCAATTCAAAAGAGTACTGCATTAAGTATATGCACTAGTTAGTTTTGCTGGAAGTTTGGGTTAATGTTATTCAGGATTATGCTATTTTGTTCAATATAATATTAGAGTTCATTATGGGAGCTTTGTGCTAGTCAGAATTGTTAATGTAAACTGCGAACATTTCCCAATTTTGGCAGATTGGAAAAAAATACTGTACTTACTTTCTTTTTATGAAGAATACTGTACTTATTTTCCTTTTATGAAACTTCTGTGTGTCCTAAGCAAAAAAGTTGTTTTCTGGCTGTCACTGTCTGCTGAAATAAAAACTCAAAAAAAGCTGATATAAATGAAACAAATGTTAATTATGCAGTCCGTTCATTTGGTTAGCAGATCTCTCTAGCAGTTGCATAGGTGGCCATTGGTAAGCAATTTGTCACTGTCACTGCTTTATGGCTTTGATCTATTTGTTAATCTTATGGAACAAAGTAAGTTAAATTGCAAATAGAGATTAAAGGCAGCGGTGGAAATGTGGGAATTTTTATATAAAGAGTCAAAGGCTGTCCATTACTGAAATTTCTGTCAAGTCCGTGTTCCAGTTCTAGTTAGTCCGGTGAGCCTAGGAGAGCAACACTGGATCTTCCAAGCTGGATCGGAGCAAGTCTCTTTTGTTAACTTATAGGAATAATCTAAAAACATTCCTGTTCACCCCATATATTTGTTGGCTAGAAGGTTTGTTAAAAGCCAATCCTGAAATAACCTATGATTCTTTTAAAGCAGTTTTAAACTGTTTTTAGAAGTTTAAATGGTGTTTTCTTGCTCGTGTGTGCCACGCTGGACTCCAGGAGGAGGGACATGATATAAATTTGATAAGAAAATAAGCAAATATACAATATTTGAGAAGATGGGTGCAGAAAGAACACTGCATACTGCGCCACAAATATACATGACAAATCATTGCCTCCCTTACATTCCTACCGTGTTTTGTGTTTTGCTTGCAGTGGCTCACAGGATTGGTGGAGGTTAAGTATGCAGTGTGACTTTATTGCTTGCAATAAATTCCAACATTATAGGGAAAAAATACATAAGTCTATGAAATGTAAAATGTATTTATTTCAGTCACTTTCTCTTTCCAAAAAGTGTATGACAAAAGATTTATATAGATACATATATAGTGCACATGCACACAATACACATAAACGCACAAACATACCTATGTACACACACACATACACATTCCTACAGCATACTGATTCGGGACTCACTCAAAAAGTGTGTATATAGCTAAGATATTGTACAGAAAGCGTTCTACGCAGTTTTGTACATCAGCACATTTCACCTTCCTTCGAGGTTGCTCAAAATGATAAATAACTGAAGATTTTCCATCTCAAGCAGCTTCTTCAGCAGAACAGTCAATGCCTGCATAGGTAAACTTCTCATACAGGGTTGTATTCACATAAGTCTGGAATTACAATGAAGAAGAATAGGCTCAGAATATTTTCTCTTTGCCCTCAGCGGCACATAGAAATTTTCTCTGTTGCAGATAAGATCCAGCTCCCAAGCCCAAATCATGTCCTTTGATCCCTAATGCGTCACAAAGAGCTGCACTGGTCACAGGACTAGAGAACAGTTTTAGGCTACCAGTTTATGCCAGAACTGCAGAACCTTCAGCTGTTGTTTGGTTAACAATTTGCATCGACCCTGATTGTGGACGACTACAACAATTGTCGGGTGACGGGTATCCTAGCCCTAGTTGATGCCTTTTCTGTTGATGGATGGCCGCCCTGACTCGGCCCCAAACACACTGACCAGATGCTTGGAAGCTGTGGCTGGATGGCTGCGTGGGTTCCTTCGAAGACAGAGGTCCTCTGGCTGGGTCGGGACGACATGGGGTTGGGGGGGGCAACTCCCATCTCTTGCGGGGGCTCAGTGCCAGCGCCTTCTGTCAAGAGTTTGGGTGTAACCTTTGACGCCTCCCTTTCTATGGAGGCGCAGGTTGCAGCCACAGCAAAGGTGGCATTTTTCCATCTCCGGCGTATTAAGCAGTTGGTCCCTTACCTTTCTCACCCTGATCTGGCCACAGTGATCCATGCGACGGTCACCTCCAGCTTGATTATTGTAACTCACTCTACGCGGGGCTGCCCTTGAAGCTGACCCAGAAACTCCAGCGGGTGCAGAATGCCACGGTGAGGCTCCTTACAGGGTCCTTGCCGCATAATCGCATTCATCCAGTGTTTTACCAGCTGCACTGGCTCCCGGTGGAGTACAGAGTCAGGTTTAAGGTGCTGGTTTTGACCTTTAAAGCAGTGTTTTTCAACCGTTTTTGGGCAAAGGCACACTTGTTTCATGAAAAAAATCACGAGGCACACCACCATTAGAAAATGTTAAAAAAATTAACTCTGTGCCTATATTGACTATATATAAAGTAATTTTTCAATTTTTCCCACGGCACACCAGGCAACATCTCGCGGCACACTAGTGTGCCGCGGAACAGTGGTTGAAAAACACTGCTTTAAAGCCCTATGCGGCCTAGGACCCTCATATTTACGGGGCCGCCTCTCCTGGTATGCCCCGCGGAGGACCTTAAGGTCCATAAATAACCCACTTTGGGGGTCCCAAGCCTCAAGGATGTTAGATTGGTTTCAACTAGGGCCAGGGCCTTTTCAGCACTGGACCTGATGTGGTGGAACACTCTGTCACAAGAGACTGGGGCCCTGCAGGATTTGACATCTTTCCGCAGGGCCTGCAAGACGGAGCTGTTCTTCCTGGCCTTCGGCTTAGACTCACTCTGACCCCTTAGATGGGATTTGGTATATAAATTTTCTGTTGGCTTTTTTGCTGGCCCATGTAGGACCAGCATGGATAGCTGGCTCGGGTGAATATCTGATGTTTCCTCCATTTATAGTCTTGATTTATGGGCTACTACTAATACGAGGCTGCATTTTAAGCCGTATTTTAATTAACTGTTTGTTTGTTTGTTGTTTGTTTGTTTCTATTATGTTTTATTGTAATTCATATTTGGTGTTAGCCACCCTGAGCCCACCCCTGGCCGGGAAGGGTGGGGCATAAATAAAAATTTATTTATTTATTTATTTCTCTTTAAAAAACAAACCTATTTTAAAAAGATACTGTTGATGCTCATGCTGATCAGACCCTCCTATGTCAGGACATAACCTATTAGCTGCAGACCAATGGTTAGACCACCTGACAAAAGTCTCTTTTAGAACCTGGCGATGTACAGCAACTCCTAGGTACAGTCATACTTTGGTTTTCGAATGGAATCCGAAAACCAAGGCGCAGCTCCCGATTGGCCGCAGGAGCTTCCTGCACTCAACTGGAAGCCGCTTCAGACATTCGGGTTCCAAAAAACATTTGCAAACCAGAACCCTTCAGACATTCGGGTTCCAAAAAACATTTGCAAACCAGAACCCTCACCTCTGGGCTTGCGGCGTTCGGGAGCCAAAACTTTTGAGTCGCAAGGCATTCAACAACCAAGGTACGACTGTACACCCAAATAACTATCTCATCACATTTTATGTGAAGAATCATCGTGAATATGGCCAAACACATGTGAAGTTTTCAAATGGTACAGGAGCTGACCAGAGGGAAACGATTTACAGGGCAACCAAACAAACTCATGAGCTGGGGAGCTGAGTAATGCTTTTTTGACCCCAACCTGACAACCGCGGTCATCTTTTACCTTTCTTTCTTCCAACATTCTGTTCAGTGATACGAGTATTTGGGCAAATGATGGCCTCTCATAAGGTTTTTCTCTCCAGCATTGTCTCATTAGGTCGTAACTGAAGAAGAAGAAGAAGAAGGTCATTACAGCACTTGAATCTCTACAAATGCACACAAGCAGCCCAAAATTTAAAAACGAGAGGCGATGACTATCTGTGAGACAGCATGATAGCAAAAAGCAGGAAAGTCAGGCTATCCAATGTCCCTGGAGTAGGAACACAAATGGCAAGAGGTTGTGGGAGGTTTTCCTGGACAAACGGTCTTGTTATTAAAAGAAGATGTAAAAAAACAAACCTCACAATTCATTTCAACAGGGCTCAAAGCAAGAGAAATAGCAGGTCAGGTGTGTGTAGGGAAAGGAGTGAAGCTTTTATCTTGACCTTAGCGAGACATTATCAAAACAGCAAAGCGTTTCTTACACAAATCAATTTTATAGGGCCAATTGACAGATGAAATGGTGGTTTCTGCTCCAGGGTAATCACTCTAAGAACTTCAACTTCTTCCATAGTTAGCAGCTTCCTTCTGCTTTCCAAACTAAATTGGTCAAAGTATAATTAGTTCTAGGAGTCATCTCCTAACTTACCAGAAGCAAATTGCCCCATATTCAACACCCGTCAATGACAGATGCGTTTTCTAAGAGGCCGTCAGCCAAAGAGGGCACAGGGGAAAGGGCGTTCAGTGAGATTGAGTTACTTACACCTCGTCGTCGCAGTTGAGAGGCTTCTCCAGTCTGTACCCTTGGGGCAGCTTCTCATACAGTTCTGCACAAGTCATCCCACAATATGGTGTCCCACCTAGAACAGAAGATCCAACAGGTCAGTGTCTGAAGGACGCGCCTTTGCTGTTGTTGCTGTTCATACTAAAAAAAATGACCGTGAGTTGATGATTAACTTCTGGAAGCAAGAGGCTAAATGACTAATACTGTATTGGCCCAAATATGAGCCACACCCAAATATAAGCTACACCTTTAAAATTGGAGGGGGGGGAAAGAAAAAATAGAATATAAGCTGCTCCATTCCTCGCTACTCCTGGCTGCATACTGGGGGGGGGAGCAGGGGGAGCTGCGCTGTGTTGCTGTTGGCCTTTCCCCTTTCTAGCTCTCTCCGTTCCTGGCTTTGGGGGAGAGGACGGATGACCATGCACAGGGCGGTCGCCGCTTTGCTGCGCTCCTCCTGCAGTTTGCCCCTTGCTCCTGGCTGCATACCGTAAGGTCGCGAATATAAGCCGCACTTTTAACTTTTCACGGTCGGAATTTGGGGGGAAAGTGTGGCTTATATTCAGGCCAATACGGTATTATCAGCAGTGAATCCATGACAGGTTATTTGCCTAGGCAAGGTCTAAACAACTGTTGCACCAAGCCCAGTAGCCACGTGTAACGAATTGGACATAAGTTAAGGGATTTTCAGAAACCCACGGTGTTTTATGAGCTAATGTGCACCCCAGTTTGAGTTGCAGATAATCTCGTGGGAGGCGGGACATTCCTCACTTTAAAAGGAGGGAGCAGCCGTTGGAGAGGAGAGGGAGAGGGAGGGAGTGGTGACTGGAAGAAGGAGGGCGTGGGGCCAGGATAGTGGTGGGTAGGTTAGGATAGGTTGAAGATGAGTATGTGATGCTGAAAGAAAGTGTTTCTGCTGTATTGAAACTAAGCTTATAAACGACTGAATTACTGAAACCGTTATGTTCTGAAAGAAATAAAGACTTGTTATTGTTGAGCTAAGAAAGTATCGTCGTTTATTTGGTCCAGCGAGTTATGTATGCTCATGAGGAGGTGAACTCAGGGAAAAGACAAAACTGACCTGCAGGGTGATAGTTTGTGTCTTGGAGTTTCACTCAGGAGGGGCTAGTGGGCGGAAACCTTGGCATTGCCACAGAATTGCTAAGAGGGCTTAGCTAACTGATACAGTGGGGGATCTAGAGCAGTGTTTTTCAACCACTGTTCCGCGGCACACTAGTGTGCCGCGAGATGTTGCCTGGTGTGCCATGGGAAAAATTGAAAAATTCAAGAGAATTACTTTATATATAGTCAATATAGGCACAGAGTTAATTTTTTTAACATTTTCTAATGGTGGTGTGCCTCGTGATTTATTTCATGAAACAAGTGTGCCTTTGCCCAAAAAAGGTTGAAAAACACTGATCTAGAGAGAGAGAGAGACCCTGAACTGTAGGCAAAGAGGAGTTTAACCCCTGAAGCCCAGAGCAGAGGATATAAACGGCCACGGCAGCTGGACAAGAAAACTCCCGTTACTAAGAAATTCCCAGATTATAAATAAAAGGGGATTGACATCGCAGACAGAACTCAGAGGGACAGGTGGGGTGGATTGAAATGTGACCCGGAACACCTGATTAGAAATTCATTTAGTAAGTGTGTGAAGGGGAGATTCATCGCACCATGTGTGAAGGCTTGCCAGTATTTGGTAAAAATACTATATGTAGTTGTGGGTTACGCCAATCAGGGCCACCCAGTAGCTTCAGGACTGAGCAAATAAAACACTTTGCACAACACATAATCTGCCTTACAGAACTCCTTGCCCCCAGAGATGGTGATGGTACTGAGGTTTGATGGATTTGATCTACGACTGATTTGTATCATTTTTGTCATTGGATATTATACTTTGTCAATCATATATGGCTGAGAGCTCTCACAAAGGCCTTTAGCTGTGTTATTAAGAATTTATATACTGCTCACAGACTTCTTAGTGGTTTACAAGTATAAAAACCAATTACACAAACATTATGAAGGTCCCATAATTAAAACAATAAAACAACACAGCAATTAAAAACAGGAGAGACTCATGTAGAGAGATCCAGGGAGCGCCTGTCTAAACAGGTATGTCTTCAAAAGCTAGCAGGATGCCAATACAATTTGGGCTTCTTGCATTTTGGCACGATAAAGTTTCACCCTTTCAAACGTACCAAGACCTGCTGGCTTTCATAGTGAAGAGGTCAATCAATGCCAATGTGTGATAACTTGATCCTCCATGTTCAAAGGCAGTGTATCTTTAAAGAATACTTGCTGGATATACTGGTAAGCTAAGAAATTACTGCAATGGACAAAATGGACCCTTGATCTGATCCAGCTATGCTGTTCTCATATTCTTAACCAAAATAGTAATGCTAAAAGCACACACATTACTTACCTAAGCTAACTATTTCCCATAATAGCACACCATATGACCACCTATGAAAAGAGTAAAAAGAAAAGCTGTAACAATTGTACAGTGGTATCTTGGCTTGCATACATTTTGGATTACAAACACGTCAAACCCGGAAGTGCGTGTCCTGGTTTGCAACTTTTATTTTATTTTATTACAACCCATATATTTTATTATGAGCAATTTTTTGGGGGAGGCCCCATTGGCGAAAGCACGCCTTGGGTTACAACCTGTTTTGGTTTACAAACGGACCTCCAGAACGGATTATGGTTGTAAACTAAGGTACCACTGTATTTAGAAGGACTGGGTATTATAAAATATCTAGTGCTAGATAAACAGGCACACACCTACAATTATTATATTCAAAATCAGGTCCAAGATACTTGCGCCATTACAAAAAAATATTCATTTTGCCTCCCCCTTCCCTATTTTTATTATGAAGAAGACAACTAAATACAAAACCAGAAACCTCCATGTGCCCCCCCCCAGTTAAAGTGACATGAACACATCTATTTTAAAAGAAATGAAGCAGAAGTAATAGAAATAAAAGGACACAATCGCTTCTTAAAATGTAAAACCTTTGCCTTGCTCTAAACATGCTGATACAGAGAACTTGCATGGCATTTAAGGCTCAACTACTGCTCTGAAAAGGGACGTGGGTGGCGCTGTGGGTTAAACCACAGAGCCTAGGGCTTGCTGATCAGAAGGTTGGCAGTTTGAATCCCCGCGACGGGGTGAGCTCCTGTTGCTCGGTCCCTGCTCCTGCCAACGTAGCAGTTTGAAAGCACGTCAAAAGTGCAAGTAGATAAATAGGCGGGAAGGTAAACGGTGTTTCCGTGCGCTACTCTGGTTCGCCAGAAGCGGCTTAGTCATGCTGGCCACATGACCCGGAAGCTGTATGCCGGCTCCCTCGGCCAGTAAAGCGAGATGAGTGCCGCAACCCCAGAGTCGTCCGCGACTGGACGTAATGGTCAGGGGTCCCTTTACCTTTACTGCTCTGAAAACCATTGGGATCGCATTGGCTGTCCAATCTTGTCTGCGTGAGGGTTGACAAACATTGTATGCTATCCTAGAGGAGGAGCCCAATGGTAGTTGGAACCAGCCAAGTCAACGGAATGTCCAGGTGACCATTGGAATATATGTTCCCATTTTCATCATTTGCTACACCAGGGCAGGACCTCTCCATCAAGGCTCCTCTAATCTACTAATGGAGAAAATCCATTGCTACAGCGTCTCAGATAGACCCATCAACCAGCCTCTGCTTAAAACCTCTAACACAAAGCTTCCCAAACTGTGGTTTGTGGGCTGCGAGCAGTCCACGAGCTTCAATCAGGTGGCCTGAGGCATGTCCGCATTAAATATCCATATTGAATTTTTTTTAAAAAATTGCATTGTATTGCAATACAGTTTTGAATTCCATGGAAGGCAGATTATAATGTGATAGAAGAAGTTTAATGTTGGCAGGGCCGTCTTAAGCTTATCAGGCGCCCTGGTGCGGCCAGCGAACTCACTCTCCCACGCTCCGCCGGGCAGCCGGAGGGCGCGGCACAGCCGGCTGACTCGTGCTCCCATGCTCTGCCGGGCAGCCGGAGGGTGCGGCCAGCCAGCTCCCGCTCCCGCGCTCCGCCGGGCAGCCGGAGGGCGCTGCCAGCAGGCGCTGCCAGCGGGGCTGGAGGCAAGAAGCGCCCTCCAGGCCATTGCGCCCTGGCGCGTTGCGCCAGTAGGCTCAATGGTTAAGACGGCCCTGAATGTTGGAAGATTCGGGGCCAGATACAGGAAAGCATATCTTCACATGGTGCATAGTTAAACTAGGGGACTTGCTTCCAGAGGAGGCAGTGATGGCAACCAACTTGGATGGCTCTGAAAGATTAGGCAGCTTGATGATGGAGGATAAGCCTAACAGCGGCTACTATTCATGGATTTGCTGCAAACCGCAAGAGAGACGAGAGCTCTTGTGCTCTGGTCCTGCTCGTGGGTTTCCCAGAAGCATCTGGTTATCCATCCTGAGAACATCTGATGTTCTTTTCTCCATTTACCCTCTTGTTCTTATTATCAGCCTCTTTTTTGTGTGTGACTAACTACAATCGCCGAAGAATTGATGCTTTTGAATTATGGTGCTGGAGGAGACTCTTGAGAGTCCCATGGACTGCAAGAAGATCAAACCTGTCAGGGAACTGCCACCTGGCCTGCGGAGGGGTACGGAGGCTCCGCTAGCTTACAGAGAGCCTCGGCGCCTTTTGAGTAGCAGCCCCTCTTCCAGCACGAAGAGCAGCCACACCTCCAGTGGGGAGGAAGGGGAAGGGCCAGCTGGGAGAGGAGAGAGCTTGGCAATGCTGCAAAGAGCCCCAGCACCTCACCTAGTCCAGCTGGTCAGGAGGGAAGCACGCCAGTTCCGGCGCCACAATTGCGCAGAGGGATGAAACGTAAGGAGGGTAGGAGGAGATTTGGGGTGCCGAAGCTCTTATGCTGGGGAAGGAGCCTGAAGGGGCCACTCCCGGATTCTCCCAGCAACTGAGACAGACATGCTTTCTGTAGCTCTGCACTGTAAATAGTTTGCGCCAATAAAACTGCCAAAAGACTGTTTGGGTTCATGCTTTGTTATTCGCGAACCTCACAAAACCTATCCATTCTGAAGGAAACCAGGCCTGAGTGCTCACTGGAAGGACAGATCCTGAAGCTGAGGCTCCAATACTTTGGCCACCTCATGAGAAGAGAAGACTCCCTGGGAAAGACCCTGATGTTGGGAAAGATGGAGGGCACAAGGAGAAGGGGATGACAGAGGACGAGATGGTTGGACAGTGTTCTCGAACATGAATATGGAAGTGAGAGCTGGACCATAAAGAAGGCTGATCGCTGAAGAATTGATGTTTTTGGATTATGGTGCTGGAGGAGACTCTTGAGAGTCCCATGCACTGCAAGAAGATCAAACCTATCCATTCTGAAGGAAATCAGCCCTGAGTGCTCACTGGAAGGGCAGATCCTGAAGCTGAGGCTCCAGTACTTTGGCCACCTCATGAGAAGAGAAGACTCCCTGGAAAAGACCCTGGTGTTGGGAAAGATGGAGGGCACAAGGAGAAGGGGACGACAGAGGACGAGATGGTTGGACAGTGTTCTCGAAGCTACCAACATGAGTCCGACCAAAGTGTGGGAGGCAGTGGAAGACAGGAGTGACTGGCGTGCTCTGGTGCATTGAGTCACGAAGAGTCGGACATGACTAAACGACTAAACAACAACAAACTACAATCCAAGGAAACGGCCTACAGTAAAGAGAAAGCTCAGTATCGTTACAAATCTATTTATGGATTCTTATCCCACCTTTCCAATGCATCTGCATTACTGAAGGTCACTTTAAATCCCAGCATCTCAGAGTCAGAAACTACATAAGCAGAGTCACTTACACATCACTGTTTGAGGTATACACGCTGTAATTTAGGGACTCAATCGCCATCCATCGCACTGGAAGCCTTCCCTAAAACAACGAGTTTAGAATGGTGTTACAGCCTCTTCTGTTCTGATGCTTTACCAGAGTCCCCTAACCCAGAATGGCTTCCCCCTTCATTTCGATAGTTAGACCTCTTTGTAAGCAGCCCTTCGCAGACTGGCTCCCTGCCCTTAAATTGATGGATACTTCTCCCCATGTTTGTTGTTTGTTTGTTCCTTTGTTGTTGTTCCCCCAAGGGATGCATCTAGAGTGGCACTGGCGAAGGTTTTCAAATCTGTACATTATGAAGTTTGCACTTTGATCTTGCTCCTGGACTGATGAACTCTGAGGTTTATGGAAATGCAAAACTCATCTCAATTTTTGTCACTGGTTCTCCAACTCTTAATGGGTGAAATCTACAAATAACAAAAGCTGAAAACTTCCCCCTTAAGCTGTCTAATGTCCCACTCCTAAACAATTAGACTTTAGGGCTAAGTCCCAGTGGTTTCAATAGGACTGCGGCCTTTGTCCTCTTAGATGTTGTAGGAAGCTCCATTTTTAATTTCTGCTGCTTCTGAAGAGGAGTTTCATTTTTTTACAGGCGATATCAAAGGGCAGTTGTTACCTCTGCACAAGAAACATAGCTGACAAATTTATTTAGCTCTTTCTTACCATTGTCTTTTTAACATAAACCTCTTGGCCTCTAGACAGTCCAAAATCGGCTATTTTTGCAACATAGTTTTCTCCAACCAATATGTTCCTTGCTGCCAGATCCCGGTGGATAAACTAAAGGAAACAAAAACATTGTTACTTTTTCTCTCTCTCTCCCCAAAATATAATTTTTTGTGTGCTATCTTTCCGATGCCCTTTGCATCACACATTACAAAGGCTTATTGCAACTTAAGCCCTGTGCATACTTCACGGGCTTTTGGCTGGTAATTATTAGGTCGCAGAACCTGTAGCCCTCCAAATATTGCCGAACTCCAACTGCCACCAGCCCTAGACAGCTTGGCCAATGGTCAGGGAGGATGAGAGGTGTGGTTGTTGTAGGGCAGGCATAGGCAAACTCGGCCCTCCAGATGCTTTGAGACTACAATTCCCATCATCCATGACCACTGGTCCTGTTAGCTAGGGATGATGGGAGTTGTAGTCCCAAAACTACTTTGGCCACCTCGTGAGAAGATAAGACTCCCTAGAAAAGACCCTGATGTTGGGGAAAATGGAGGGCACAAGGAGAAGAGGATGACAGAGGATGAGATGGTTGGACAGTGTTCTCGAAGCGACTAGCATGAGTTTGGCCAAACTGCGGGAGAGGCAGTGAAAGATAGGGGTGCCTGGCGTGCTCTGGTCCATGGGGTCACGAAGAGTTGGACACGACTGAACGACAACAGTCCCAAAACACCTGGAGGGCCAAGTTTGCCTATGCCTGTTGTAAGGGAAGAGGCAGGCCATTCAAATGCAGGGGGAGCAGACGTGAGTAACGCTTGCAGGCTCAGTCAGGTCCTCCCTTCCTCCAGGTTACAATCCATACGCCTGCGTGTGATTGGTCAATTAGGCAGGCAGGCAGTATTTGATCTCCCCGGCCGTCAGAGGGGAGCCAGGAATCCATAGGCCAAGCAGTTCAAGTCAGGGGGGCTCTGGCAGGAGGTGGCACTGCCCCACAGAGTTACTGCACCTAGGAAGTAGGTCAACGGACTTCCCCACCCCTGTCGCTGATAGGGTTGCTACCTTTGGTCTGGCAAAATACAGGACAGAACGGAGTGGGAGACTGCGTTCTTTGCTAGTGTCCCAGACCGGGACAAGCCATTTTTTATCGCAAGAGCACAGTGGCCATTTGGGTTCCCATGATCTCACGCGATTTCATGGCGCAATTCCCCGCCCCCAAAAGTGCTCCCCCCCCGCATGTGAATTCACAAAGTGCCCCCAAACTCGCCATTTGTGGGTGCTGTGTGTGAAAAAGCACTTTTTTTTTTTAGTGCGGGCAGCACAGTGCAAAATCGCAACGAAAATGGGCACTGTGCTCTCGTGACAAAAAAACGGCAAGATGGCACCCTGGATTTTGGCTTCAAAGTGTTGGAGGGTATGGGGGAGAGAGACAGAGGGAGAATCAGCAAAACGGAAACACAGGGCAAACTGTATCCTGTATTGGTTCATTCATCCTATATCAATTCAATGATAGCATTTTTACATTATGATGCGGGACCAATCCTGTATTTCACAGGATGGGTGGCAACCCTAGTGACAGACTCAGTAAATAACTTGTATTAGCAAAATGAAACAAAACAGCCTACCTGCTTTTGGCTCAGGTAGTCCATCCCTCGGGCCACATCCGCTGCAAAGTGCAGTAGCTGCTGCGAGGAGAGTGTGGAGGCTGTGCTGTTGGCGATGGCAAAGGCCGGGTCGGTCTCTAAGACCCTGCTCTTCCGCAAGAAGTCCAGCAGGTTTCCGTGGGGAGCATATTCAATAGCGAGGTAGAGGTACCCTGGCATAAAACAGCGAGGAGATCAGAGAGCCTGGGCAAAAAAATGTTGGCCTTCTTGAAGGGTTTGGGGGGCCCAGAGCATTTGCCCCCTCCTCACCCCAGCCCCAAATGAAGCTGACCAAAGATTGTCCCTTCTCTCTACGCTCTCCCTGCAGGATGCAAAGCTCTAATGCAAATCCTATCCTATCCACAACTTCTCTTGCCTTCGGTGTTTCCAATACAGTGGTACGTCGGTTTCTGAACAACTTTGAACCTGAAAGCAGCAAAACTGGAAGTAGGTGTTCCAGTTTTCAAACTTTTCCCCAGAAGCCGAATGTGCTTTGTTTAGAGTTCCTGTTGAGCTGCTGATTTGCGTCCCCCCCCCATTGTAATTCAAGCCTTCCATTTCCGATTGCAGTGTTCTGAGGTGATATTTGGAGCTTATATCTGGTGTTTTCGTTTTTGATATTTACTTTGTGTTTTTTGTTTTGTTTTTGAGGCTTTTTCGGTTAATTTGTTTCTGTGACTGCGTGGAACCCAGTTTCGCTACTGATTGACGGATTTATTGATTGATTGTGTGACTGTGGAAATGGATAAAAGCCCCCCATCCAAACAATGACTATCATCAGCGCAGGTAAGAAAAAAATTAAATTTACATTTTTATCATCTACGATACCGTTTTATTTATTTTATGGTAAAGCACATTGATTATTGCTTTCATTTTATGGATCAATGGTCTCGTTAGATAGTAAAATTCATGTTAAATTGCTGTTTTAAGGGTTGCTTTTAAAAGTCTGGAGCAGATTAATCAGTTTTGCATTACTTTCTATGGGAAAGCGCGCCTCGGTTTTGGAACGCTTTGGTTTTGGAACAGACTTCCGGAACGGATTAAGTTTGAGAACCAAGGTACCACTGTACCTGGTCTGTACTGAGCAAATGGCAAAAGCAAGTCAAGTCTTCTTGACTCAGATTCTACTCTGGGAGATGCTCTTCCATCTTTTACAACAGAGGCAGGGCAGTACCACTCTTGTCAACCCATGCCGTTGGCCATGCCGGCTGGGGGATGATGGAACCTAGCAGATTCCCCACCCTATGTATTAAATGAAACTAATTCTCCAGGTGCTAATCCCGATCTAGCCAAGACAGACTGTGCTCACATTGGAACAGGGAGCCAGTGCATGTGTCAGAGCACTGGAGAAATTTGTCTCCAGTGGCCCACAACTGCGGAGGTGAGCCAATCCCATTTTGCACTGGCTGAAACTTTCAAACAGGGCAAAAAGCAGCGACACTCCCAGTCCATTGCTGGGCAGGATCCAAAGGGATGCTTCTTACTTACAAAGCTGTCAAAGGATATCTGGAGGACTGCCTCATTCCATATGATCCTGTCCACCCAAGGCATTCTACATCAGAGGTGTATATGCACTATGCATCTCACCACTCTCAGATACACAACTTGTTGAGAAAGAGCCTTTTCTTCTTTGGCAAGTGACTGTTTTCGGGTCCTCACCAGAGAGAAAGGATTTTTCTCAAAAATCTGTGCTTTCATATTCTGGAAGAGGAATTAATATCTATATCTCTGTGTGTGTGTGTGTGTTTGTGTGTGTGTGTGTGTGTGCGCGCGCACGAGTCTTTTTGTGTTTAAAAAATTGTGCAACATGTTTACCTGTGCACAAATTCCAGCTGATCTTATTTTGAATACGTTTTAAAACAAATGTAGCCACAGAACTTTAAAACAAACACCTACTGAGAAGCATCGTAGCAGGTGAGAGCTGGGAAGATTCAGAATGTAGATTGAAAATTAAGATATAATTGTGATTGAGGGCTCTGTACACACACACACACACACACTCACACACACTCGTTAAAACCGTGTTTATGGAAGACAATCTTACTCGGCTACGAGTGATCACCAAAGAAGTTGTTTTATTTCTCTCTTTCCCCCCTTTTCTTCCTTTTCTCTTTCCCTCTTTCATCCCACTTCTTTTTCTGCATTTTAAAAATCATTTCTAAACTAGTTGGGTTTTTATTGTCTCGTATGTTGAAAACTCTTAACAAAATTGAAAAAGAAAGCAATTGTACCTCGGTGTTCGCATGCTCCCAAAAGGTTTATGATGTTGGGATGGTGTCCAAGTTTACAAAGTACTTCCAGTTCCCCAGCAAAATCTCTGTGATCATCTTTGGAGGCATATTCTGCAAATCAAAAAAAGAAAGTGCTCTGCATCAGTTACTCCTACAGTGTTTACCATGTGTTCAATTAATGCACCTGATGAAATGGGCTTTAGCCCACAAAACCGTACGTCATAATAATTTGTTTATTTTTAATGCGCTTCCAGGTGAGATTTGGTCACATGCCCGGACGTTCAGGTTGGCCCTCTTGCACAATACCCCTCTCCCCAAGTGGACTTCCTACAGTAAGGAAAGTGATGGGGAAGATTCGCTAGAAAGTGTGGGATGAGAATTGTTTGACGCTGGGCTCATCCACACTCTCCCTTGATCCTCCTTGTATGTTACTTGCGCCTTCCATTTTTTTTTTTGGGGGGGGGGAGAAGCATATGATGTTCCTACTGGAAGGGTGGCATGTTGGTTTTTCTTTAAGTTTAAATTTGCTTTCCCATTAACGATGGACGAAACATATTTGGGAAATGCGGATTTTCAGCTGTTGGCGAGCTCGCTGTGTCAAACAATATCCCCACAAGGAAATGGTTAAGCAGATCCTGACCCCACAGAAAGAAAGAGGACTTTGAATAACAAAAAAGGGGGTAAAGGTTTAATGCCCCCTTTTTAAGCTTTCTGTATAGATTTTTACGTTAGTATAACTTTTAAAAACTCACTTGTATTGAGATGAACAAGGTCTAAAAAATGGATTGGTAATATTATAAGGACGTGCATGAACAAGCATTAAACAATGAAACTAAGAGGGGGAGGCGAGTCAAGCAAAAATTATGGTTTAGATTTTTTTTATTATGATGGTTTTTGGTTTTGTTTTGTTTTTTCTCGGTTTTTTCATTTTCTTTATATATTGTTGTTTTATGTTTATTTTTGATGTTATCTTTCTGGAAAATTAATAAATGGTCATAAAAAACAAAAACAAAAGCAGGTCCTGACCTGTCAGGGAACTGTCCCTGGCTCAGCGCAGCGTAGCGGAAGGGCTTTTGGGATGTTACAGATAGCCCCGACCCCACCTAACCAGCAGCACCTCCTCCTCCAGTGGAGAAAGCAGCGATGTCTCCAGTGGGAAGGGGCAGGCAGCTCAGAGGCTGGAGAGCAGAGGCTCTGGGGATGTTGGAGAGACCTTGGACTCCCCTAGCTCAGCGGGCGAGAAAGGAGACACGCCATTTCCGTCACCCCAAGTGCGCAGAGGGGTGAAACGCAAGGAGGGGAGGCGGAGATTTCAGATACCGAAACTCTTATGTTGGGGTCACAGCCGGAAGGGGCCACTCCCGGATTCTGCGAGTGACTGATACAGACATGAACTTGTAGCTCTGCACTGTAAATAGTATGCACAATAAACCTGTTAAAAGACAGGTTGGAGTCTTGCCAGATGTCGAAAAAAAACAACAACTACCAGACCTTTAGAAGACATGTGAAGGCAGCCCTGTTTAGGGAGGCTTTTAATGTTTAATAGATTATTGCATTTTAATGTTCTGTTGGAAGCCACCCAGAGTGGCTGGGGAAACCCAGGCAGATGGGCGGGGTATAAATAAATAAATTATTATTATTATTATTATTATTATTATTATTATTATTATTATTATTGCCTGGTTACTCGCGAGCAACCACTCCACGGACCTTACATGACCCTACTGCTTCTCTGCTCATTCCCACTTTTTAAAAAAAGAACTGGCATCCAGGCTCTGTTACATGCTTTTCCATATAGTACGGTTGGTCCATTAAGCCAACATTTAAAAGACCACGATTCGAGGCCAGGTATAAGCAACCTGCAAATCCCTCCTACAGATTTGCTGCCGTAAGAGGCTCCCGCAAAGACTCACCCTTCATCCTTTTAATGGCTGCGTCCATTCGCAAGCCATCCTTCTTGATTCGTGCTTTGAGAACTTGGCCGAAGTTGCCTTCTCCAATCACATCCTGAAATTTGATGTCATTCCACTCCAGAACTGGGTAGATTGTGGGTTCTGGGCTATTTTTGGCTTTCCGACTCAGAGTAAGAGTTCCTGAATTGAATTGCACAGCCGGCTCATCTCTCTGGGGGGAAAGTTAGGCAAACGCTATTTAGTGGTTGGTATAGAAGAAGGTACATAACCCGGAAGCTGTACGCTGGCTCCCTCGGCCAGTAACGCAAGATGAGCGTCGCAACCCCAGAGTTGGACACGACTGGACCTAATGGCCAGGGGTCCCTTTACCTTTTTACAGAAGAAGATAACAACTCAGAACAGAATGAATTAAAAGCATATTTAAGTAATCTTGTTGTGAGATGTGGTGTTGTTCTGTGAAGATGGAAGTTTCTCCAAAATGAGTTAAAAAACAACAACACTTGTATCGGTGTGCAGCAGAATAGGTTTTCCTTGGCTTAAAAGCACCCATAAACATATAGTCAAATTAACTGACCGAAGGAAAGTAGGCACAGATTTTCCAGGGGGAATATGAACCTGTATTGCAGGAATACAACTATGGAAATAATCCTGTTATATCTGGTTACTTTTATTGTATCTGCATGAATTGGTATTATTCCTCCTAATTTTTATTTAGGCGCAGCCCATCCATCTGATGATCTGCCAGTGGGTTTGGTTTTTGTAAAGTATCACCACTTAGGGTAACAATCAAGGTTTTAAGTAAGTAACAAGCAAAACCAATTTCGATACAGGAATGTTTAGGGGAGCGGAATAATCATTTCCCATTTTGGAAATCCCTTGTTAACAGTCCTGTGCGACACCTTTAAGATTAACCAATTTGAAACGGGAAACGCCCCGTCAATCTGTATTTGAAAGAGGTACTCTTCGCTTAATGCCTCATTTGCACATATCTATCCTCAAGGAAAACCAAGGGACTTACCACCACGTTTTGGAAGGCCTGGGCCATTCGCCGCTGGAAATTTGCACGCTTTAGCTGCAGCATGATGAAAAAGGCCAGCAGAATTGTCAGGCAGGTCATCCCTGCAGAGCCCAAGATAGCAATCAGTAGCATCCTCCCTCCTTTGGACTCAAATGGAACAGTGGGAACTATATGCATTAAAATAAAATAATAAATCAAAAGAAGTTGAATTCAGCACCTCGCCGACAAATACTAGAACCCAAATTTTACAGGCATGAAAACAAAGGCAGGGGAATATTGGTGCAATGCTAAATAAAGCTAGATGCCTTTAAGAGACCAGCGGGACTTACTCACATGCTTCAATGGACTTTAGATTGTGGCCTATAATCCATTTTGGCAGAAGTGGGTCCTAACAGCACATTCACCCTGACAGCATAATTTTCCTCTAGTGCTTTAACTTGTTCTTCCTACTCCCTTGTCCTTGTATTCAGTGCTGACAAAGCCTCTCCTCTTCCCGGAGGGGAGGGATTGTGACCGGGAATTGCTTCCCGTGCTTGCAGGGGTGTGTGGACGGGCCCCCTGCATCACTGGAGTCCTGGGCTCATGTCATGCCCCCAAGCCAGCCAATCCAGCTGGCTGAGCGGTGTGGTTTAGCCGCATTTAAACGGATGTGGGCCCTCGAGCTCTTCCTTGTTTGGTTCCTGCTTCCTCGGATCACCCTCCCTCCCTCCCTCTAGGTTTCGCTTCAGCACCTGACCTTGCTATGGACCTCAGTTGGTCGCCTGTTCAAGGGGCCTGGTAGGAATTTTTTCCACTTGGCAGATTGGCACCAGCCACTTGGTTTTTCGCCTACCTCGTAGCAAATCGTCACAACTTTGTAAGGTTTGACAGTTAGGCATTGGAAAATACGTTGTGTGTTGGAGGGGAGGTTGTGGAGCTTGAAGGGTATTCTGTTAAATGAATCCAGAAGTCTTGGTTCCTGTCCGATGCCCAGGTGGTGGCTAGGGCCATGGCATGACCCTCCGCTGACTCTAGGGGAAAGCTTCCAGCTGATTTGCATCAACAAGCTCCCCCTAAAAGGTAAGGGGGCGACTCTGGGGTTGCGGCGCTCATCTTGTTTTATTGGCCGAGGGAGCCGGCGTACAGCTTCCGGGTCATGTGGCCAGCAGGACTAAGCTGCTTCTGGCGAACCAGAGCAGCACACGGAAACGCCGTTTACCTTCCCACCAGAGCTGTACCTATTTATCTACTTGCACTTTGATGTGCTTTCGAACTGCTAGGTGGGCAGGAGCAGGGACCGAGCAATGGGAACTCACCCCGTCATGGGGATTCGAACCGCCAACCTTCTGATCGGCAAGCCCTAGGCTCTGTGGTTTAACCCACAGCACCACCCATATCCCTCAAGCTCCCCCTACAGGTTGTTAACTCTTGTGTGACTCCCTGCAGAGCGGGCAGGAGTCAAATATAGTCTGTTCGGATTCAGTGCCTAAGCCAATACCACTCACATTGTGTAACCAATAATGTTGTGGCCTTTTTTTAGCCCATTAACCTAAAATACTTGTGTCCATGTGTCTTATTTCATCACAAAGCGGGGGTGGTGTGGTGGGACCTTGACTCACAATATTCTATTTCCAATTGCCAGCTCTAGAAAGGATTGGTACTGAGAGCATAACCGCAGACCACGGAAAGCAAAGTTTTATAAAAGCTCTGCGGAGAAGTTTCCCTCCGTTCTCATGAGTGAAGTTCTTCTCGTGGGAAATTAGGACCTATAATTTCCTAATTATACATAAGTCACATGCACACAAATTATACATAAGCCACTTACACACACATGGCAAAGCAACAACAGTTATAGCATCATCATGGAAATCCTATCAACCACACAGCATGCATTTTGCAGCTTTTGCTGGGACTCAATTCATTTGGAATAAACATGCGTAAACTTGCTCAAACCTATCCATTCTCAAGGAAATCGGCCCTGAGTGCTCACTAGAAGGACAGATCCTGAAGTTGAGGCTCCAGTACTTTGGCCACCTCATGAGAAGAGAAGACTCCCTGGAAAAGACCCTGATGTTGGGAAAGATGGAGGGCACAAGGAGAAGGGGACGACAGAGGATGAGATGGTTGGACAGTGTTCTCGAAGTGACTGGCATGAGTTTGGCCAAACTGCGGGAGGCAGTGAAGGATAGGCGTGCCTAGTGTGCTCTGGTCCATGGGGTCATGAAGAGTCGAACACGACTGAATGACTGAACAACAACAACAACAAACTTGCTTGGTACATGAGATGCTCTGATCTCTGCTAAAACTAACCTTTCATTTCTGGGAGGGTTTTCAGTTCAGCCGAAAGATTATCGCTTGGTCCAACGTTGTTCTGTGCCCTTATCTGAACCACATATTCAGTGTTTGGTTCAAGACCCTTGAGGTGGTACTGGGTAACGGTCGTGTTTTTAATGGTGACATCGATGTGGTTGTGCTCTGTCTTGCCACGGCCTTTGTAGCTGAGGATGATGGAGGAGATGGAATGTCCTACTGCAGTCGACCAAGAGATGACAGCCGAGGAGTCGGTGACGTTTATAATTGTGAAGTTATCAGGTGCAGGGGGACGTTCTAGCAAAGAAACAAACGTATTAGCTTCCGTTTTGCATCACTCTGCGCACCCGCGACGAAAAGTTACGTGGAGTTGATTTCATCACTCGCAGTGAATCAGGGTTTGAGCCGGACAGGATGGTCTTGTGTGTTTAAAACTTGGCAACAACAAATAAAATAGTTAGCATAACAGTGCAATTGTATACAGTGGCACCTCGGTTCTTGAACGTAATCCATACCGGAAGACCGTTCGAGTTCCGAAACATTCGAAAACCGAGGCGCAAAGGGCGGTCTGCAAATGCAGTTGAGAAAATCGAAAAACACGCAGCGGAAGCCGTTCAACTTCCAAGGCACGTACGGAAATGGAAGCGTTTACTTCCGGGTTTTCGGCGTTCGGGTTCCGAAACGTTTGTCAACGGAGGCGTTCAAGAACCGAGGTACCACTGTACCAGAGTTATAAGTGGGACTTACTTCTCAGGAAGTGTGTGTAGGATTGCAGCCAGGGGTGCTGACTTGCCCCCCACATTGAGGGGGCCCGGAGTCGTGTGACACCATACACACGACGTCATACACCCCTCTGAGCGTCCCACCCCTGGCCGGTGCATGAGCACTTCCCCCGCAGTGGGGGGTGGGGTGCGCCCCCCTCAATATTGGGGAGGCTCAGCCCCCTGCCCACAAATATTAAGGGGGGTGAAGCCCCTTCTGCCCCCTATAGTTGGTGCCCCTGATTTCAGCCTGTTACAATACTGTGAGCCCTAGCTTGAACAATATTTTAATTTTTATTTTTGGAGGGTTTGTTCTGCCATTTCTGTTGACTCACTGCTTCATCTACAGCAGTGTTTTTCAACCACTGTTCCGCGGCACACTAGTGTGCCGTGAGATGTTGCCTGGTGTGCTATGGGAAAATTACTTTATATATAGTCAATATAGGCACAGAGTTAATTTTTTTAACATTTTCTAATGGTGGTGTGCCTCGTGATTTTTTTCATGAAACAAGTGTGCCTTTGCCCAAAAAAGGTTGAAAAACACTGATCTACAGCCCCCTGAGCTGCATCTTACACCACGGTAGGGAACCTTTTCCTGATCAAAGGCCACATTCCCTTCTGAGCCAAAGTTGTGAGCAGGACCAGAGGCAAGCATGGACTAAGCAGTACAAATTACAAATGAGGCCTGCTAGGTCATCCAAAGTGGGCTTCTTAGACTCTCCCTTAACTTACGGTCACTGAAGGTCCACGCGTCCAGATAGTCGCTCCATTCTCCTTCGGACTTGCTGTTCACGCGGACACGGCACTTGTAGTGGTGCCTGGGCTCTAGACTGTCAATGACCAAGGCGGACTCGTTTCCCCACAGCCGATGGGTCATGGTGACACCCCCGTTCTTATCACCCACGCTCTTCCATTCCACTTCGAGGTGGACGTCCTCTCCCACCTGCTGGCCCACCGGCTGCCAAGACAAGGTCAGCGCTGTCGTGCCTTTAGGAACGAGGGAGAGGCCCCTTGGCGGAGGGAGGCCTTTGGAGAGTCATGAGAAGGAATGTTAATGCCTTTGGAACCCCTCAGAGCAAAAGAAGAACCTGCCAAGAGTCCTTTGTGGTCCGCCATCTTGTTCCCCACTATGGCCACAAAGGGGTTTTCAGAAAGCACAGTAGCAAGGTGTGGAGGGCCTCCTCTGTGTCCCTAATATTTAGCCTCCAGATGTATTTTGCCTCTGAGAGGCCATTGAGCTATCATGGATATTTATTTTTATTTAAGATAACCACCACTACCCTCCAGTACCCGGCCTCGGGCTAGTGTACCTGAAGGAGCGTCTCCACCCCCATCGTTCTGCCCGGACACTGAGGTCCAGCTCCGAGGGCCTTCTGGTGGTTCCCTCCCTGCGAGAAGTGAAGCTACAGGGAACCAGGCAGAGGGCCTTCTCAGTAGTGGCACCCACCCTGTGGAATGCCCTCCCACCAGATGTCAAGGAAATAAACAACTACCTGACTTTTAGAAGACATCTAAAGGCAGCCCTGTTTAGGGAAGTTTTTAATGTTTGATGTTTTATTGTGTTTTTAATATTCTGTTGGGAGCTACCCAGAGTGGCTGGGAAACCCAGCCAGATGGGCGGGGTATTAATAATCATCATCATCATCACCATCATCATCATCATCCGTTAATTTGTCTAATCCTTCTCAGGCAGGGGAACCTGTGGCCCTCCTCATGTCATTGGCCTCCAGCTCCAATCAGCCCAGCCAGAGGTTGGGGGAAAAGCAGGATGAGGCCATTAATGGCTCCGGGAGGATCAGGATACCTGTGGTGACTACCTATAACAGCCTTGTTCAGGGCTCATGTTGTATAAGCATTTGGTTGGCCTCTGTATGAACAGAATGCAGGACAAGACAGGCCTTTGGCTGGGGCTGCTGGGAGTTGGAGCAACATCTGCAGGGCTACAGGTTCACTTCCGGGTTTGCGGAATTCGGAAGCCAATTTGTTCGACAACTAAGCCGTTTGGGAACCAAGGTACCACTGTACATGCGCACAATGTAGCCACAGGTAGTAAGGCAGTTGTAAGAAAGTGAGCATCCCCTTTATGAAAAAGGTCCGAAGATCCGCATACCAACAGCAGCCGTAGTGAAACTGGCCTCTGGCCCAGGATGCCCCACGCCCTTTTCTCCTCTGCGAGTCAGCCGGACACAGAAGGAATATTCTGTTTTGGGTTCCAAATCGCTTAACTTCCAGATCCTTTCAGTGACTGCATTTGAAAGGAGAAACAGCAACAACTGAATTACACGCACTGCTAAGTGATAAGGGAAGATACGAGTTGTAAACAAACATACCGGTACTTCTTTTGCTCAAAGGTTGCATGATGTTTACTGAGGTGCATGGGACGTGCTGACGTCATGCACGCATGCTGCAAGGTGTGCGCACACAGCAGGGTCATGTGGCACGGCACCAACGCAACCTTAATCATGGGGGCAAGGTGGCACACCAACTGTGAGCACTCTGCTAAACACAAACAGTGTACCGATGTGTGATGCTAACCATCGGCCCACCACCCAAAGAAATCGAACCGGGGTTAGCTGCATCAGCATTTTTATACTGCAAAGCCCGTATCAGTGGTAGACCCCTGCCATGGCTTTCCCTGAAGAATCATGGGAATTGTAGGTTGGTGAGGGGCTGAAGAACCTCTGCTAAAATTCTCCTTCATGGAACTATAAGAAGAACTTTGATGGATCAGTGTCTTGTCTTCCACAGTGGTCAACCAGATGCTCATGCAAAGCCCACAAACAGGAACCCCTTTTCCAGTTTTGGTTCCCCCACAACTGGTGGCTGAAGACAGGATCCTGAAAGTAGCAGGCAACAATGATGACCAGAAGCTACTGACCAAAGCGTCCAGATTGTTTGGGGGAAATAAAACAATGGTACCGTAGCACCTAAATGCTGCCTATATACAGAAACAGAAACTCTTGCAACAAACTCTTACCTTCCAATGACTTCCACTGAAATTTGGCGGTTTTGTAGAGAAGCTGCGTTGATACAATCGGCCCATCCCCGCTATATATATCAGCATTTGTATCAATGACGAGAAAATTATGTCCTCTTTGTACCAGTGTTGGAGCTTTTTGAGGCATGGGAAGAACTGGTCAAGAAGACAAATTGTTTAAACAACAACAAAAATTGGATTCTTATCTCATTATACAGAACAAAGACATTGGATTCTTATCTCATTATACATGACAAAGCTATCTTTAGCCATCTCACCCCTTGCTTTTCCGTTAAGACTAATTGCAGTCGTTAACAGTCGTCAGCAGGTTTCCCACACCTATCAGCCAATCACCCATTCCCACCACCCTTTTGAGTAATACCCCTCCCCACTCTCTCACTATATATAAGGGTCTGGTGACTTCTGTTTCAGTGTATCTGAAGAAGTGTGCATGCACACGAAAGCTCATACCAAGAACAAACTTAGTTGGTCTCTAAGGTGCTACTGGAAGGATTTTTTGATTTTATATTTTGTTTTGACTATGGCAGACCAACACGGCTACCTACCTGTAACAACAACAAAAATAGTAATGAAGTTTCTTTTTGTCTCCTGAATTATCAGGAGGCATGCAATGGATCAATACGGTTATTATATTTATCCTGTTGCTCTGCCTTGGAGGGGGTAATTCTCAGGTCAGTTTGTCCTGATACATCCTTTCAGAATGTGAGCCCCTAGTATGGAATCTACAGAAGCCTGTTATTCATACATTGCAAGACAGAGTGATTAGTTTCCCCACCAGAAACGGTAACTTAGAATCATAGAATCACAGAGTTGGAAGAGACCACAAGGGCCATCCAGTCCAACCCCCTGCCAAGCAGGAAACACCATCAAAGCATTCCTGACAGATGGCTGTCAAGACTCCGCTTAAAGACCTCCAAAGAAGGAGACTCCACCACACTCCTTGGCAGCAAATTCCACTGCTGAACAGCTCTCACTGTCAGGAAGTTCTTCCTAATGTTTAGGTGGAATCTTCTTTCTTGTAGTTTGAATCCATTGCGGAAAACAACCTTTCTCCCTCCTCCATATGACATCCTTTTATATATTTGAACATGGCTATCATATCACCCCTTAACCTTCTCTTCTCCAGGCTAAACATACCCAGCTCCCTAAGCCATTCCTCATAAGGCATTGTTTCCATTGTTATGAAACAGCTCTTGAAACGGGTGACGTTAGAGAGCAGTGGAGACTGGCCTATAGTTGGCTCTGCCTCTTTTTGGCTCTGTCTCCACCTACTGTTGACCTCCTGCCTTACACGCAACAGACACCAGCCACCACGAGTAAGAGATCTCTCTGGTTTCAAGCACCAGGTTTGGTGATGCATTTTAGGGTGTGCCCGATTTCGGTCACGTGACTAATGCCACCACAGCTAAGAAACCGAGTCATTTACTTCCCATCGGCCATCGTGGTCGATTTGGTTGCCCATCCTTCTTTTCAGGCAAGGTTCTCCTCCCTCTGTCTCCCCATTCCCTTTCTCATACTCATTCCGTTTTAATTTCCAAACAAAATCAAGTCTCCATACAGTTGATGGGACTCCCTGACAGCAATCCTCTCCGTGTCGTTCCGTCAAAAGCTACTGTTCTTCTCTAACTCAAAACTGTACTCAAGTCAACTTTGGGTGACTGTTGTTGATCTTCGTTGCCAGTGACTCATTTTGTCCTCCTGTCATGCAGGCAAGACTCAAAGGGCCTTTAAGATCTGTGGACATTTACATCTGTCAGATTTAGCTGACTGCTTTCTCAGTTCTTTGGTTTCCATGACAACTGAAATGATTTCCAGAGGCCACTGCTTCTGGGCATTCTCATTAGTATGGGAAACCAAGCACCGAAGTCATATAGTGTTTACCAGACTGGATTCCGGGGAAATTTCCTTCCTCCTCTTTGAGGGCATTTTCTACTTCAAATCAACATTTCAACAAAACGCATGACTTGCACTCAGAGGAACTACAACTGACTCTTAAGGGTGCATCACCGTTGAGTATCAACAAAGATTTACCATTCCATTAATTAATGCGTGCCTATTGCAATCAATGATGGGACGCGGGTGGCGCTGTGGTCTAAACCACAGAGCCTAGGGCTTGCCGATCGGAAGGTCGGCGGTTCGAATCCCTGCGATGGGGTGAGCTCCCGTTGCTCATTCCCTGCTCCTGCCAACCTAGCAGTTCGAAAACACGTCAAAGTGCAAGTAGATAAATAGGTACCGCTCCAGTGGGAAGGTAAACGGCGTTTTCGTGCGCTGCTCTGGTTTCACCAGAAGTGGCTTTGTCATGCTGGCCACATGACCTGGAAAAACTGTCTGCGGACAAATGCCGGCTCCCTCGGTCAGTAAAGCGAGATGAGCGCCGCAACCCCAGAGTCATTTGCGACTGCACTTAACTGTCAGGCATCCTTTACCATTTTATTGCAATCAATATCATTTAAGTGCGCACTTAGGCCGCACTGATTTAGGTGAGATATTTTGGTGTAGTCAAGTCTGAACTCAGACGGTTATCCGTTACCTTTAACTGTGACTTGGAAAGGTTGTTCCACCATGCCTGCTACTGTTTCAACAATGTAGACCCACGTTCCAGAATCAGAAGGCTGCACTTTTTCAACATGAAATGTGGCTTCCATAGCTTCTGACTGGTTTCTATTTGCCACTTGGGTAGGCTAAAAGAGCAAACAATAGAAACAAATTATTTAAATTAAATGTGTACAGACCTCATCCATAACAGTTCACTAGACTGACTGAAACCTCTTTTTCCTGCCTTCCTTGACATTCCTTAGATATTTTGACCAAGCAGGTTACTCCAAAAATTCACCTAGAAATTTCATTTAGGTGAATTTTGAGGCTGTTCAAGTGGGTTTTATCCTATATTTATTGGGGAAGGTGGGAAGTGCCATTTGCCAAAACAAATAATAATAATAATAATAATAATAATAATAATAATAATAATAATAATACAGCTCCTGCACACTCAAAAAGAGGGAACCAATCAGCAACTTACCTTAAGGACCGTCCCATCTTTTTTAATCAGTTTAATTTCTTCTTTTGTAGGAAGTGGCTTGCCGGTAGCTATGCAGCTAGATTTGAACTCCGAACCGGCATTGAGTTCCACAGCACCAGGCAAGTTCTTTATCTCGGGTGATTCATCTGCTGCACCTGTGTGTGAGGGAGATAAAAGAATTTACAGCATGCTATGTAGGCTGTTCATTCTCGCCAGAGATAGAAGGGGTCTGGCCCGGTATCCCTGGCTCAGTTTGGAAAAACAACAACACACTATCCTGTTTGTAACCAGGAAGCTAAGAAACCGGGGTTAATAGGTTTAATTGGATTAATCAATTTATGATAGCATACCCTCCAAGTGTCCCTATTTTCCAGGGGCAGCCCCAGATTTACAGAAGCCATCCAAGTTTCTGATTTGATCTCAGAGTATCCTACTTTTCCTTAAAGGTAAAGGTAAAGGGACCCCTGACCATCAGGTCCAGTCGTGTCCGACTCTGGGGTTGCGGCACTCATCTCGCTCTATAGGCCGAGGGAGCCGGCGTTTGTCCGCAGACAGCTTCCGGGTCATGTGGCCAGCATGACAAAGCCGCTTCTGGCGAAACCAGAGCAGCGCACGGAAACGCCGTTTACCTTCCCGCCAGAGCGGTCCCTATTTATCTACTTGCACTTTGACGTGCTTTCGAACTGCTAGGTGGGCAGGAGCTGGGACCGAGCAACAGGAGCTCACCCCAGCGCAGGGATTCGAACCACCGACCTTCTGATCAGCAAGCCCTAGACTCTGTGGTTTAACCCACAGCGCCACCTGGGTCCCTTTACTTTTCCTTAGGACGTCCCTATTTTCATCAGAGAAATGTTGGAGGGCATGGAGTTATGCGACCCCCGAGCCAAAGAAATACAACCTTTAGAAGACATCTGAAGGCAATCCTGTATACTAGGGAAGATTTTTTTAAAAAATGTTTTATTATGTTTTTATATACGTTGGAAGCTGTCCAGAGTGGCTGGGGAAACCCAGTTGGGTGGGTGGAGTATAAATAATAAAAATTATTATTATTATTATTATTAAGTCCCTATTTTCATCAGAGAAATGCTGTATGCTATTAGCATGCGCTCTGCCGCTGAGCTACGGCAAGCGAGTCTTGGCAAAAAAGAGAGATGTAACAACTGTTGTGCATTGATTCAAGGGTTATCATATCTGTATTACTATTGTCGGTATTCACATTAGGGGAAAGTAACTGCCTTCCTGTTCCAGAAGGAACAGCTACTATTGGTTCATTCAAGTTGCTGCATTTGAATCCTCAGTCTTATTGATTTCCACCAAAAGGCAGCTTTGTGATTGTTCCCTCCAAAATGTATCCTTTCTAGCCAGTCTTCTGTCCCTATAAATGTAGCTTCCCTCTCCTCAGTTCCCCAGTCTTGTTTGCCTGAATAAAGAGTGTTACATGAAGAAGCTGTCTCCTGCCTGCTATGTCAGAGAGCTGAAATCACTTGCTCAATCACTGTCCCCACGCTACAACAACAACCTTCGTACGAAGCACAAAATACTTTTGTTGCACTACAGTGTTACCTTTGCTTTACCTTCTTTTTCACATTCCAGACCGTGCCAACCCACATGGCAGATGCAGCCCTTAAAGCTGTCGCACGTCCCCCGGTTGCTGCAGCCGTTGCACTTCACTTTGCAATCGGGCCCATAAAAACCGGGCTTACAATCTGCAAAAACACACAGGGGGATAAGAGTTAACTGTGTGGCATCAGATACAAGGATCATTCTGGATTTCACGCGTCAGCTTGTTAGAGTTATCTACTTTGAGCATTTCTGTGTGTACTGGGGATGTGGGTGGCGCTCTGGTCTAAACCACTGAGCCTCTTGGGCTTGCTGATCATAAGGTCGGCGGTTCGAATCCCAGCGACGGGATGAGCTCCCTTTGCTCTGTCCCAGCTCCTGCCAACCTAGCAGTTTGAAAGCACGCCAGTGCAAGTAGATAAATAGGTACTACTTTGACGGGAAGGTAAATGGCGTTACTGTGTGCTCTGGCTTCCGTCACAGTGTCCTGTTGCACCAGAAGCAGTTTAGTCCTGCTAGCCACATGACTCAGAAAGCTGTCTGTGGAGAAAGGTCTGCTCCCTCGGCCTGAAAGCGAGATGAGTGCCACAACCCCATAGTCAACTAGACTTAACCGTCCGGGGTCCTTTTGTTGTTGTTCAGTCGTGTCCGACTCTTCGTGACCCCATGGACCGGAGCACGCCACGCACACCTATCTTTCACTGCCTCCTGCAGTTTGGCCAAACTCAGGTTAGTCGCTTCGAGAACACTGTCCAAACATCTCATCCTCTGTCGTCCCCTTCTCCTTGTGCTCTCCATCTTTCCCAACACCAGGGTCTTTTCTAGGGAGTCTTCTCTTCTTATGAGGTGGCCAAAGTACTGGAGCCTCAGCTTCAGGATCTGTCCTTCCAGTGAGCACTCAGGGCGGATTTCTTTAAGGATGGATGACTTTGATCTTTTTGCAGTCCATGGGACTCTCAAGAGTTTCCTCCAGCACCATAATTCAAAAGCATCAATTCTTCGGTGATCAGTCCTTTAGCTTTACATTATTTCTGTGTGTCTCAGCTGGAGTAAAGTGTCTTTCTTACAGTGCTCTTGCAAATGTGGGCTTGTAGGCTACCGCTCTTTGAGCAACTATAAGATTTGCACCTTGCCCTTGCAAGCACCCATGCCAAACCCTTCTTACAACCCAGTCCACCGATATGGCAACTCAACTGTGCATGTGAAGAAGGCTGCTTTACATTTGTAAAAGCACTCATGCGAGTTTCATCCAAGATGCTTGCTCAAATCGCTCAACACTGTTTAGATAATACTGCAGTAAGGTAAAGGGACACCTGACCGTTAGGTCCAGTCACGGACAACTCTGGAGTTGTGGCGCTCATCTCCCTTTACTGGCTGAGGGAGCCAGCGAACAGCTTCCGGGTCATGTGGCCAGCATGACAAAGCCGCTTCTGGCGAACCAGAGCAGTGCATGGAAACGCCATTTACCTTCCCGCCGGAGTGGTACCTATTTATCTACTTGCACTTTAACGTGCTTTCAAACTGCTAGGTGGGCAGGAGCTGGGACCGAGCAACGGGAGCTCACCCCATCGCGGGGATTCGAACCACCAACCTTCTGATCGGCAAGCCCTAGGCTCTGTGGTTTAGACCACAGCGCCACCCGCAACTACTGCAGTAGATGAATACAAATAATTTATACGAATGAATAGGGAGTGGATTAAAAAACAAACAAACCTAGCAATCTGGCCGACAGTCTGCTTTTAAGTGACTTTTTGTCCCTCCCACTGCCCCCTCCCCAGCAACACCTTCACATATCACCAGTGTAAAAGTGTGTATATGATTTTACCTTCATCACACTGCAGTCCGTTCCATCCTGAGGCACACGAACAGCCGTATGGGTCAGGCAGGCAAAACATTAAAGATTTGCAGCCTGACTTTTCTTTACAGCTCTCTTGGCAAGCCTTGCCAAATTTGTTTTCTCCACAAGCTGTAAACGGGAGAAGAAAAGTGTCAGACCGATGAACACTGCAAAACTATGACACTGCAAAACTATCAAACACCTTAAATATATTTATGGATTGTAAACATAACAAAAATGGGATATGTTAATAAAGATAACTGAAAACCTTACAAAAGACCAAGTACCCGGTATTCTCAAAGACTAAACCAGGGGTCCCCAAACTAAGGCCCGGGGGCCGGATCCTGCCTAATCGCCTTCTAAATCTGGCCCGTGGAAAGTCCGGGAATCAGCATGTTTTTACATGAGCAGAATGTGTGATTTATTTAAAATGCATCTCTGGGTTATTTGTGGGGCATAGGAATTCATTCATATATATATTTTTCAAAATATAGTCTGGCCCCCCACAAGGTCTGAGGGACAGAGGACCGGCCCCCTGCTGAAAAAGTTTGCTGACCCCTGGCCTAAACACACGTGCAGGTTTAGCTCTAGGCATGAATCCATTCCAGAAAGCTGAGAGTGGCTTCTCCACAAACCCAATTGCAGGTGTGGAATCCTCAATCCATATTGGGACCCAGAGGGGAGTCCAAGGTTTAAATCCCCACCATCGCCACACCAGGTATGCTTTGAATAAAGACTAGGGACTCTTCACCTGAAGGTATGTGCAGGGCCGTCTCATTCATAGGGGCTAGTGGCACAGCGCGCCAGGGTGCCGGCCCCCCCAGGGGCGCCCCTGCGAGCCCACCGGCATACTGGGCGCCCCCCTCCCCAACCCGCCTCTGCCCCCACGGGCGGGCTGTCGGCCGGGTGCTTGCACGCCGGCGGCGCAGCTGCTGCCGCCCATGCCAGTCCCGGGCAGGCTGCAAGCCGGCCGCCCTCGCCTCCCGTCCCGGGAGCACTGGAAGGGTGCGCAGAGCCCCGCGCCGCTCCAGTGCCACACCCCTCATTCCCTGCTCGCTCACCCCCCTCCCGAAGGGCGGCGAGCGCGGGAGGGAGGCAGCGGAGAGGCAGTAAGCCGGGGCCCCCGGCGGCCGATCTCCCTAAGACGGCCCTGGGTATGTGGGGCAAGCCAGCACTCATAATTTTTATTTGATTTTACAAACTAAAATTTACATTCAACATCATGAATAATAAAAAAGTAAGTAAACAGATTCGTCTGAATGTTTGGACTTCCCCCCCCACTCCGCTATGTGTTCCTTCGCTAGTCCTTTTCTGCTGCATATTTTAAGCTGCTCCAATTTTTAAGAATCCCATATATCCCAAATTCTTGTTACACTACAATTGTGATTCAAATCCTGCTAAAGAATTTCACTGTTTACTGTGGTCTCCAAGGTAAGTTATCAATTCCCCCTGTTTTTTTATTGAAATGCTGGTCTTTCTGGTTTCTGATTTTCCCAGTCGTTTTCGCCATCTCCGCCAAGCCCATCAGTTTGGTCTGCCATTCCTCTCTGGTGGGAACTTGTTCTTCCTTCCATCTCTGGGCTAAATGGCTTGTTTCTTCATAGCGCACAGGGCCAGGTCAATACATTCTGGCACCTGAGGCGAACACCAAAATGGTGCCCGCCTCCTTCCCCAACCAGAGAAGAAAGGGCAAGTGGAGATCTACATCAGGAACAAGGGTGGAACAAAGATCTACATCCAGGGGTGGAGCGAGGGGTGGGTGGGGCTGCCCTGGGTTCCAGGGGAGGGGGGTTGACACTTGGGCTGGCCTCTCCCTACCCCACTGGTGGGCCCCAGACGGGCCGCGGGGCGGATCGACCTCGCCCCGCAGCCTGCTCGCAAACCTGCTCAGTGGTCTGCTTGCAAGCCATGGAGCGAGGCCGCTCCACCCCATGGCTCATCCGGGTCCTGCCTGGCGCCGCCGCTATGCGCAGTGCATTGTGCAGTTTGCGCAGTACATTGTGCAGTTTGCGAGCAGGCTGCGGGGCAAGTGGCACATGCGCCGCTCCTGGGTCCCCGGGTTTGCCGCCCCAGGTGACTGAGTGGCTCACTCCGCCACTGTCTATATCATGAACAGAGCAGGACTAAGGATTTACATTGGGTACAAAATGGTGGGAGGAGACCAGCAGCGCCTCCTATTTGTCAAGAGGCCACTGTAGAGCCGCCATGGCCGTCAATGAAGCATATGCCGTCAAGGCATATGCCACAGCAGCAGGCAATGCATTCCTCAGAGGCTGGATCCGAGAACCCTGCCGCCCGAGGCACTTGCCTCACCTTGCCTCATGGGTGGGCCAGCCCTGACTGTGTGCACCACAGGTAGGAGAGGGGCAGATTCAACCGAGCAGCATGCACCAGCTCACTGCTGCTTTACCATGATGCACAAACCAGGCAAATGCATGGATGAAATGTGGAACTCAGTAATTTCTACAACGAACGCTTTGTCAAGCAGGGTCAGGACCATTTGGAACGGCTGAAGGTTAACATTCTGCCTGTTGGGAAAAAATGTACTGTGGTACCTTGGTTCTCAAACGCCTTGTTACTCAAACAACCTGGCACCCAAACACTGCAAACACAGAAGGAAGTGTCCCGGTTTGCAAACTTTTTTCGGAAGCTGAACGTGCTCCGTTTTGAGTGCCACGCTTCCATTTTGAATGCTACACTTCCATTTTGAGTCTTACACTGAGGCCTGTCTGTTTTTGCTATGTGTTTTCGTTTTTGCAGCTCAGTTTTTGTGACTGTGTGGAACCCGGTTCAGCTACTGATTGATTGATTGATTTGTGACTGCAGTACATTGTTTATTGCTTTCATTTTATGGCTCAATGGTCTCGTATAGATAGTAAAATTCATGATAAATTGCTGTCTTAGGGGTTGTTTTTAAAAGTCTGCAACGGATTAATGCATTTTGCATGACTTTCTATGGGAAAGCGTGCCTTGGTTTTGGAACACTTTGGTTTTGGAACAGACTTCTGGAACAGATTAAGTTTGAGAACCGAGGTACCACTGTACTTTTAAGAAAGGACGATTTTATCTGCAGCGTATGCTTTAATTTTTGTATGTTTTGACATCTCTTACCCTTTTCGCAGGTTTTCCCCATGAACCCAGGGGGGCAAATGCACTCCCCAGTATCTTCATGGCAGATACCGTTGTTCTTGCACTCTGGACAGTGAGAGCTACAGTCGGGTCCCCATTTTTGAGATGCACACCCTTTGTGGAAAAGTATAAGAGTCAGTGAGGGACTGAGATCCTGAACCAAATCCTGCGCTCTCTCTGCGTTTGTGGTTTTTTTTAACAGGTGTCTCATCTGTAAAAGCTTCTACAGCACCACCCAAGTATGAGCTGCTCTGGTTCCTCCTCTTCTAGGAGTGCTTTTAAATGTGTTTTAAATTTATGGTGTTGATGTGTTCAGAGATCAACCCCGTTGTGTTCTGCTGTTTGTTTTTAAATATCGATTAAGCATTCGGAAAGAACAGTTCCTAACACGTACGTTTCCTTTGGAACTTTCACAGCTGTTTTTTTCTCTCCTAAACACGTGTGACTTGGGTTCTATTTAGTGGGGGTGGCGTAGAAATTGAAAGAACACGTAAACAATGAACAAACCAGCAAGTGTGTTTTTTCCTGTCCATTTAAACTTGGCCTTGTTGTATTCTAACTATTAATTGTGCCTCCCCTGCTACACAGTTTCGGTAAAAATGAAAAGAGAACTTTCACATTTCAGCTTTTTTCTGCAAACCATCACTTGCTCCTTGAGATGTGAAGGCCCGGAAAAAAACCCCAGAAAAATTCGGAACCCCCCCCCCGGGTTTTTTCCATTTTTTTTCCTGAAGCCTTTTTTGTTTTTTTCTGAAAAATTGGAAAATGGAAAAAAAATAAAAAATAGATTATGAATGTTTTATTTTAACATGATGAATAAAATATTTTAAGATAAGTGGTTCAAATATTTTATAAATCATTTCTAAAAAATATGTATGCTAACAGATTATTCTAATTTCTGTGAGGACAAGCAAGTCCTAGGTTGCAAACTGAACTCTCCAATGCAAGAACAAGATACATTTCTTCCTTTAGGAGGTGCTGTTGTCACCAGAAAAGAAAAGGGTTTCAGTTTTGTTTTTGCATGCATTGGTTCTGTTCCTCTTCCAGGCCTCAAAGCACTGGAAGAAAATATAGAGCAACAAAAAGGGACTGAAAGTATATACTTAATTACAGCTCAGAAAATGATTCTGGTTAAATTTCATGCCCATTCATCGAAACCTAGTGCCACTTCCTTCTTCAGTTCTCTTTATGAGAATGTTTTTTAAATACTGTGGAGAGGAAATATGAATAATTGTTACTTCTGGATTTTTAAAAATTATTTTATGGAGTTTTTTCCCCTTCCACATAAACTAGTAAACAGTTCAGGAGATTGTTGCTCCATTTGTTACAAATACAAATAAATATCATTTTAAAAGTAAATTATGTTTGTAATAATAAAATACACTATATTTTTAATATGCTAGTTGTGATAATTTTATGCCCATTAAAATTGTCCATAGTTATATTTTATGTTTCTAAAGTAACAGAATGACTTTCAATCTGGAAAGGAAAAAAGAAGTGCTAATGTAGCATTTTTTTCAATTTTCCCGAAAATTTCCGTTTTTTCCGAACCCCCCCCCCCAAGGGTTTTTTCTGAGTTTCAAAATTTCCAGAAATTTTACATCTCTACTTGCTCCTTTGCCACGCAAGCTGCAAAATCGGATCCACCTGTACCTGATTTCCCTTACCCGGGAGCGTACCAGTTCTACACTCCTCCAGCTCTCCATCTAAGAAACCTACTACCATTATTACAAAAGCTATAGCAGCAGCTGGAGAATCAGCTATGCTAGCTTTTATTTCCCCTTTCCCTTTAAATTCTAGATTGTCGCTTCATCATTTCTTCCTTGCTGTGTTTTGACTAGTATTTAACTAAATCACCCTGGGGATTTGGATTGGACGAAATGCTGTAGCAAGAGTTTGTAAATCTTTTTCTCCATGGAAAAAGTGGCAACGGCAGTGGAGATTTAGAAGCAATGGAATCTCTGTATACAATGAATCTCCATGGATGTGACCTCAAATAAATGATCAATTATAGGAATCATTAAAAAAGTTGAATTAAATAAATAAATACATAACTTTGTACGTAACTAAATGTCAGCCCCGTTAATTTCAGTGGGTCTGCTCTAAGCACAACTGAGTCCTAGAATCCTAGAATCCTAGAGTTGGAAGAGACCCCAAGGGCCATCCAGTCCAACCCCCTGCCAAGCAGGAAACACCACCAAAGCATTCCTGACAGATGGCTGTCAAGCCTCCACTTCAAGACCTCCAAAGAAGGAGACTCCACCACACTCCTTGGCAGCAAATTCCACTGCCGAACAGCTCTTACTGTCAGGAAGTTCTTCCTAATGTTTAGGTGGAATCTTCTTTCTTGTAGTTTGAATCCATTGTCCTGATCCAACTCTTTGTGTAATAATAATAATAATTTATTTATACCCCACCTATCTGGCTGGGTTTCCCCAGCCACTCTGGGCAGCTCCCAACAGAATAATAATAATAATAATAATAATAATAATAATAATAATAAAGCGATAAAACATCAAACATTAAAAACTTCCCTAAACAGGGCTGCCTTCAGATGTCTTCTAAAAGTCAGATAGTTGTTTACAGTATTTCCTTGATATCTGACGGGAGGGCGTTCCACAGGAAAGGCGCCACTACCGAGAAGGCCCTCTCTGTGCACAAGTCCAAGGGTTCCTGTCTGCAGTTTTAACTTAAGAAGAAGCAGATCAAATCTTACTTCTCACTATCAGCCTAGTATAAGCTGAAGTGAAGTGGCTTCCTCCTATGTATCTGACAGAGTACACTGCTGAATCTTGAGTCTGGTCGTTCTGCAAGGACACTTTTAGCACTTCTGGGACTTCGTGCCTGAGGACAGAAGATATGAAAGAACCTGTAGTGGAGAGAAGAGCCCATAAAAACATAACTGACGAGAAGATCGACGGAGGAAAAGGGCTTGCCAGGTTAAAGGAGAGGCATGAGGAACCTCTGAAGGGCTTCAGGGTGCCTCATACCTCAAACACAAGACTTCCCATAAGATAAACTTTTCAAGTTCACACATTCAACTAGAAACAATCAAGGTATCAAGATATCAAGAGAGATAAGGGGCTCATTTCAGACACTTCCCCAGCAAAGGAGTGCCTCTCCTTTCTAACACATGCCTACGATGTGTGAGGTGGGCACTCATAATTCATCATTTTCAGGATGACTCAATTCACCTGCTCCTTCCCCACACCTGATGACACCTGAGGAACCCTTAATAAGAGGCCACCTAGGAGTCTTCTCAGATCATAGCCTGAACCCTGCGTCATTATCAACACAGGTGCTCACGTGTTAACCATAAAAGCAGAAAAAATGGGGCATAGATACCATTTTTATAGATAACCGCATCTTCTTCCTTAACAACCTTTCTGATGAAGGGAATGTCGACAGGTTCTCCGCGGTTTGTGGTAATGGTTAAAGCCACTGGAAGAAAGGTAGCTAAAATGTAAAAATAATAAGGGGGGGATGAATGAAATGTGGATTAGCTCTAATAATCTTTACCTCTTTGCTAGTCCTTCAGAACAGAAGGTGGAAATGTGATATACTGTGGGAGCAATCTAAATTTGAAAAGATGGGCAACTCAATTCATAGCTTGCTCTCTCTTTTGGAAACTCATTTAAACCCTCCAAAAAGTAGGGGGGGAGCACAACAGCAATAAATACTTTGGCAATCATCAGCAGAAAGGATAAACAAGTTTGCTGCAAATATTTCCACAAGCCAGCCTTGCAGGGTTCATCTATGAGGGCTGGTTGGAGTTACCGTAGTTAGTTTTTTTATTTTTATTTTTTTACTTTGGAATAAAACATCCCTGTGTCCCACCCACCAACCCAGCCACCCCAAAGCCCTAGTCCTTTTGTAGGTGTTGTTTAGTTTATCTGTAAACTCTTGGGTTCACAGCATTGTTGGAATGGAAAGGAATCCACCTTCTTTAGTGGGCTCTCTTCCAACGTATTTTTAGCTCGTGGCCTATATTTGAGTTAATTCATTAGTTTACAAATGGCCTGGAACTCACTATTCAGACAGGAACAATAACTGGGCTTCGGAGCAGAGGGCTGTTTGCATCACATGTCGATTAGCATCTTGGCCAAGGATACAAAGGTTCCTTGAGGTATATACACAAGCACTTCCGCACACAATGAAGTTTTGCTGGAGTTGGCTTTCCCAACCATTACTCCTCCTTTTAGGGACGCGGGTGGTGCTGTGGGTTAAACCACAAAGCCTAGGGCTTCTCGATCAGAAGGTTGGCGGTTCGAATCCCTGCGACGGGGTGAGCTCCCATTCGAAAGCACGCCAAAGTGCAAGTAGATAAATAGGTACCACTCTGGCGGGAAGGTAAACGGAGTTTCCGTGTGCTGCTCTGGTTCACCAGAAGCAGCTTAGTCATGCCAGCCACATGACCCGGAAGCTGTACACTGGCTCCCTCAGCCAATAAAGCAAGATGAGCGCCGCAACCCCAGAGTCATCTACAACTGGACCTAATGGTCAGGGGTCCCTTTACCTTTACCTTTTACTCCTCCCCTTGCCTTGAAATGGTAATAATAATAATAATAATATTTATTATTTGTACCCCGCCCATCTGGCTGGATTTCCCCAGCCACTCTGGGCGGCTTCCAACAGAAATCAAATACAAAAATATCAAACATTAAAAACTTCCCTAAAAATGGCTGCCTTCAGGTTTTTTCTGAATGTCAGGTAGTTGTTTATTTCCCTGACCTGTGATGGGAGGGCGTTCCACAGGGCGGGCGCCACTACCGAGAAGGCCCTCTGCCTGGTTCCCTGTAGTTTTGCTTCTCGCAGTGAGGGAACCGACAAAAGGCCCTCGGCGCTGGATCTCAGTGTCCGGGCTGAATGATGGGGGTGGAGACGCTCCTTCAGGTATACAGGACCGAGGCCGTTTAGGGCTTTAAAGGTCAGCACCAACACTTTGAATTGTGCTCGGAAACGTACTGGGAGCCAATGCAGATCTCTCAGGACCGGTGTTATGTGGTCCCGGCGGCCACTCCCAGTCACCAGTCTAGCTGCCGCATTTTGGATTAATTGCAGTTTCCGGGTCACCTTCAAAGGTAGCCCCACATAGAGCGCATTGCAGTAGTCCAAGCGGGAGATAACCAGAGCAAGCACCACCTTGGTGAGACAGTCCGCGGGCAGGTAGGGTCTCAGCCTGCGTACCAGGTGGAGCTGGTAGACAGCTGCCCTGGATACAGAATTAACCTGCGCTTCCATGGACAGCTGTGAGTCCAAAATGACTCCCAGGCTGCGCACCTGGTCCTTCAGGGGCACAGTTACCCCATTCAGGACCAGGGAATCCTCCACACCTGCCCTCCTCCTGTCCCCCAAAAACAGTACTTCTGTCTTGTCAGGATTCAACCTCAATCTGTTAGCCGCCATCCATCCTCCAACCGCCTCCAGGCACTCACACAGGACCTTCACGGCCTTCACTGGTTCTGATTTGAAAGAGAGGTAGAGCTGGGTATCATCTGCATACTGATGAACACCCAGCCCAAACCCCCTGATGATCTCTCCCAGCGGCTTCATATAGATATTAAAAAGCATGGGGGAGAGGACAGAACCCTGAGGCACCCCACAAGTGAGAGCCCAGGGGTCTGAACACTCATCCCCCACCACCACTTTCTGAACACGGCCCAGGAGGAAGGAGCGGAACCACTGTATAACAGTGCCTCCAGCTCCCAACCCCTCTAGCCGGTCTAGAAGGATGTTATGGTCGATGGTGTCAAAGGCCGCTGAGAGATCCAGCAGAACTAGGAAACAGCTCTCACCTTTGTCCCTAGCCCGCCGGAGATCATCGACCAGCGCGACCAAGGCGGTTTCAGTCCCATGGTGAGGCCTGAATCCCGATTGGAAGGGATCCAAATGGTCCGCTTCTTCCAGGCGTGCCTGGAGTTGTTCAGCAACCACTCGCTCAATCACCTTGCCCAAGAATGGTAGATTTGAGACTGGGCGATAGTTGGCCATATTGGCCGGGTCTAAAGATGTTTTTTTAAGAAGCGGTTTAATGACCGCCTCTTTCAGCGGGGCTGGGAAGGCTCCCTCACAGAGGGAAGCATTCACCACCCCGCGCAGCCCATCGCCCAGCCCCTCCCGGCTAGCTTTTATAAGCCAGGATGGGCAAGGATCAAGGAGACAGGTGGTTGGTTTCACTTGTCCAAGCAGCCTGTCCACATCCTCGGAGGTAACAGACTGAAATTGATCCCACGCAACTGGACTAGACAGGACTCTGGCACTCTCCCGCCCTGGCCCTGCTCCCACGGTGGAGTCTATCTCTTTCCGAATCTGAGCGATTTTATCCGCAAAAAACTTTGCAAACGCATTGCAGGAGATCTTGGGGTCCCTACCAGGCCCCGATGACGAAGGTGGCTCTGATAGATTCCGAACCACCTGAAAGAGTCTCCTGCTGCTATTTTCCGCAGATGCAATAGAGGCGGTGAAGAAAGTCTTCTTTGCCGTCGCTATCGCCACTTGGTAGGCTCGACGTTGAGCTCTAACCTGTGTTCGGTCGGATTCAGAATGGGTTTTCTGCCACCGGCGCTCTAGCCGTCTCAACGATTGTTTCATCGCCCTCAGCTCCGGGGAAAACCACGGGGCTGTCCGGGCTCCATGCAACCGGAGAGGGCGCTTCGGAGCCAAACAGTCAATAGCCCTGGTTAGCTCCACATTCCAGTGGGCCACCAGGGAATCGGCTGAAAGGCCATCAACATGGGATAAAGTATCCCCTACCACTCTCTGGAAACCATTTGGATCCATTAAGTGGCGGGGGCGGACCATCCGAATTGGTCCCACCTCCCTGCAGAGGTAGTCCAAAAACACCCCTGCTAGTTTCAGAAGCTGTTTCTTTGCTGCCTTCATTTATTTCAAACACACCTGCTCTTATTGGTGGGCCATGAATTGTTATCTACTCTGAGTAGCAGCTGTTCTCCGGGATAACAGGCAAAGATGCCCTTTCCCGTTACCTCCAACTAGGGATGGGCACAGGAGTCAATTTCAGTTTCTCCCTGTTTCCCGTTCTTCCAGTCTTAAGTCTACACGTTTCTTCATCAGTTTGTGATTTCCCTTTTTATTATCATATTCGCTCATGAAAATTTCTCCGCATTTCAGTGATAACTTTCCCTAATGCGCATGTGTGCAATTTTGCCCAGTCCCATTTCCCAAGAAAAATAGGTGCCGGAACTCACCAATAAGTTGTTACGGTAAGTAACGCACATCGGGAGAGGCCACGAGACCCGCCACCACTGCAGGAAGGCCCGGTGAGGCCTGGCCCCTCAACATTGAGGTGGGGGTGGGGTGGGACTCAGCCTGGTCCAAACATACTTTTGTGGGCGCTGATGTGTTCAGCCCCATAGAGTTGGCACCTATGGCAGCGACGCATGTGTGTTCAGAAGCCAGACAAGCAGCGCCGCCCTGCCTGGGCGGACCCCCACCAACCTAAACACAACAGTTCATAGGGAGCTCAAATTCTCCGTATATGAATATACCAGAAACATAGGAAGCTGCCTTATAGAGATTCATGCCATTGTTCCACCAAGCTCTGTCATGCTACCCCTGACTGACAGTGGTTCTCTGGAGTTTCACATGAGGGAACATTCCAGCCTCTGTTTGCAAATGCTGGAGATTGAACCTGGGATTCTGCATGCAAAGGAGATGGTCTACTTGCAGGGCCTTCTCGCCGTCTGCTCCCAGACTCTGGAACTCCTTCCCTGGAGAAGTTAAACTGGTTCCCTCATGGTTGTCCCTCTGCCGACAGGACAAGCCTTTCTTGTCCCACCAGGCTTTTGGTAACCGACTCTTTTTTTTAAGGAAAGGACTGGGTGCTGTGATGTTTAATCGTAACTACAGTGGTGCCCCGCTAGACGAAATTAATTCGTTCTACGAGTGTCTTCGTAGAGCGAATTTTTCGTCTAGCGAAGTGGCAATGGAGCGCGGAGGTTTCTGCGACGAATTTTTTTTTCCCGTCTTGCGAGGCAGCCCCATTGACTTTTTCGTCTTGCGGGACTGCCTTCTGCTAGCGAAGGCCTTTCGTCTAGTGAGTTTTTCTTCTAGAGAGGCATTCGTCTAGCGGGGCACCACTGTATATGGTGCTGTGGTGTTTAATTGTAAACTATATGTTTAGGGAAGTTTTTAATCTGTGATATTTTAAATGTATTTTAATATTTGATGGAAGCCGCCCAGAGTGGCTGGGGAGACCCAGCCAGATGGGCGGGGTACAAATAAATAATAATAATAATAATAATAATTATTATTATTATTATTATTATTATTATTATTATTATCCCTAATAGATCTTAATACCTATAGATATGGACCCTCTAAGTGTCCCTATTTTCCAGGGACAGTCCTGAATTTACAGGCGCTGCCCCGGTTTCTGATTTGATCCTGGAATGTCCCGCTTTTCCTTAGGACGTCCCTATTTTCATCGGATATCCAACCCCAAAGCCACCTGAAGGCAGCCCTGTCTAGGGAAGTTGTTTAATGTTTTAGTATGTTTTAATATATGTTGGAAGCTGTCTAGAGTGGCTGGGGCAACCCAGTCAGATGGGCGGGGTATACACAATAAAATTATTATTATTATTATTATTATTATTAGTTGTGGAATCAGGTTAATACAGGGTTAACACTGCACAGGAAGGTACGTTCCGACACTGGATGTTTGGTTTCCTGTTAGAATAGGACGTCCCTATTTTCATCTGAGAAATGTTGGACGGTTATAACTATAGCTATAGACAGATAGATAGATTTAATAATATTAGTGTTTATTTGCTTTTGAATGATTTTTTCTCCTTTGTTTTTAGCTCTTTTAATTTTATATGTGAGTGATTCCCCCCCCCAAAAAAAGGTCAACAACTTTGAGTCCCTCCCCTTAAAAAAGGGGCGCTGGGTGGATCTTTGCACCCCCGTGGCGCATATGCTAAAGAGGGCCCTTGATAGATAAATAAATAGATATAACAACAATAATAATGTCCTAACACTGAGCATACGGCCCATATGATTACAGGACTGTGAGGGACAGAAAGCAGGAGCGCGTTTGTTCCTCTGCTCCTTCGTTGCTGTGCTCAACGAGCTGGAGGCAGATGTTTGGAACCAACGTGCGAGGAACCTGCCGAAGTATTCAGTGCTCCTCGCTGCCAATTTGATCCCAGCCTCTTGCAGAGCAGGATGACAAAGGGTGTGTGGATCTCCTTGTCCCTCATCACGGGAGAGATTAGAGCGCCCGAATAGGACTTTCCGCACTTTGCAAACTTGGGATAAGCTGGCCTGGTTTTGGCTGGCATGATGGGGCTAAATCAAATCAACGACATGTTGCTTCCAAAGTACAATTAATTTACTTTTTTTTTTTTTTGCTGAACGGCCATGGAAAGGACATATAACACAGAAGAAGACTCTGCTGGGGAGAAAACAGATGTGTGACAAATGACCCCCAGAACACATGGCAAAATGTCTTTTTCGGGCTAGAAGGGCGAGATCATTCTGAGGTTCTATTTTGGTCCTAAACATTAAGACATTCAGCTACACACACAATTCCTTGTCTGTTTTGAGAAAAATTAACAAGGAAAGCTTTGTCTGCTCCGATAAAAAACTGGAGGATGGGCTGGTGTCCTTTTGAATATATATATATATATATATATATATATATATATATATATATATATATATATTTAACGTAGTATGCAGTTCATGCCCAAACACGCACAAGACTTTCAAAGGAGCACAGAAACAAAGCATTTCATAATACTCCAATAACTGAAAAGGGTTTCCAGCTACTTAGATTTCTCAAGCTTTCCAGGAAGTTTCAGAACTCTTCTACTTCAAAACTTTTAATTTTCCATAGACATTTGATGAGCTCGTGTTGATCACATCCATTTGCATAAGATTGCTAGCTCCCGTAATTTAATGTCTAGGGATGACTCAGTCTAAAGATTTGTCTGGTCTTCCAATACTCAGGCTGCAATTCTTTTGCCACTTACCTGGGAGGAAGGCCCATTTGACTCAATTGAACTAATTTCTGAGCAGAGAAGGACTGTGTATTATCTGTCTGATTTGCTCCAGGAATGTCCCACTTTTCCTTAGGATGTCTCCATTTTCATTGGAGAAATGAAAATATGTCCTTCCCAGTCTCTCAGCTACAAATTTAAAGTTCAAAGTCTCGGTCTCTCTTTTTTAGAGGAGAGCCTAGTTCTATGCCTCTTTGTTCAGACTGTTAGATGGTCCAGCACTGTTTCTAACTGGGTCCAGCAAATCGGAATATGCAAATTCAGGGAAATAAGCTTGCAGGAATACGCAGGTGCCCCATATGGGGATCAAACCTGGAACCTTGGTGTTACCAGCACCATGATATAACCAACTGAGCTATGATTAATGTTTAGTGGGCTAACAGTCAAGGCTAGGCCTCTAGCCCTTCATAAAACGGACCATTCCCATGCCAAAGCTAAACTGGTGCTCTTCAAAAGTACCATGAGAAACACCTTACCCTACTTAGAATTAATATTTGCCAGTGGATAACTACTGTTATCTATTTAGAGTCTATTTTCAAGCATGTATCATGTACCGGGGCGTGACACACCTTTGTTTGCAAATGCATAAGGTACCTGTTTGTTGCATCTTCATGGTATGTACCCTCATTGCTTTGTCTTTGAATTTTCCTTCGCAGAAATACGCTCCAATGCTTTCGCCGGATTTTTCCCTTGGCCATACCACTTTCTTCGCTGACCCCCTCGCCTCGTCTTCAGCCATGGCCAGGGGGTACGGGTGCTGGCCCATCAAGGCCTCATAGTCTCTCCCAATGGTGATTGAGTCCCGAGAACGCCATCTTGATGTGATGCAGGTCAGCGATGTCTCTGAATCAGCCACGGTAGGGAGGGAATTGATCAGTATCAAGTCAAATGCTCCTTCCACATTACCTGCAAAGAAAAGGGGAAAAGTTTTGCTGTTATTGAATTTCAAAGCACAGTCCGTTCTCTAACCAAGCTGCCAAACGGCTCCAGGGCCGGAGAAACTTTCTTGAGGACATCACAGGTACTTGCCAATCGGCGCTGTGCACAGCCGGCTTCTGCTACAAGGTAAGTGTTAACTGAGGTTGTTTCTGGAGAGATCCTGCTCTGCCCCAGCAAGGTATGTCAAGTGTGCTTCCAGCTAATATATGCAATTTTGAATGCACTGCGTAGTAAGTATGTGATTACTCTTTGGTTTCACATAGAATCATAGAGTTGGAAGAGACCTCAAGGGCCATCCAGTCTAACCCCCTGCCAGGCAGGAAACACCATCAAAGCATTCCTGAAGATGGCTGTCAAGCCTCCGCTTCAAGACCTCCAAAGAAGGAGACTCCACCACACTCCTTGGCAGCAAATTCCACTGTTGAACAGCTCTTACTGTCAGGAAGTTCTTCCTAATGTTTAGGTGGAATCTTCTTTCTTGTAGTTTGAATCCATTGCCCCGTGTCCGCTTCTCTGGAGCAGCAGAAAACAACCTTTCACCCTCCTCTATATGACATCCTTTTATATATGTGAACATGGCTTCATGTTTAGAGTCAGCTGCACTCTGCGTATGCGCAGTGGACCCTCCATAGGCCTACTATGTGGTCAAGTTCTCAAAGAGCTTCCTGAGTTTTAGAAGTAATGCACTAAGATGCAGAATACGAATAAAGCCAGGGCTTACCGTAGGTTTTTAACATATGCATTTTGGCTCTCTATCAAAGGCACATTTCTGTATCAGCCCTTTTCTACTGGGGTAGGATGAAGGACACTGTAACACACTTATACTGACCACTCCCAATGAGATTGTCACAATCACACTCTTTGAACAGATAACTATGCATTACCTAATGGAAAAAGAAAGCCTTCGGAAATGAACATGCACAGTCAATTAATACATTAATGCTTTCTAGAGAAATGATGGCTGAAAGAAATGCCTCTCATCATACGTTAATGGAAATACTTATTTTATTGAAGTCATGCCTCTTAAACTCTTCTTTGCTGCTGCTTTATTCCCACTATTTACTAGCAAATTTGGGATGGATTAGCAAATTAAAGGGGAAGATTCAATATATTTGCACACCTTTTAGCCCTTGCGACACCTGAAAGGTAAAAGGTAAAGGACCCAGGATGGTTAAGTCCAGTCAATGGCGGCTATGGGGTGCGGCACTCATCTCGCTTTCAGGCTTAGGGAGCCGGTGTTTGTCCGCAGACAGCTTTCCAGGTCATGTGGCCAGCAGGACTAAACCGCTTCTGGTGCAACGGGACACTGTGATGGAAACCAGAGCGCACGGAAACGCCGTTTACCTTCCCGCTGCAGCCGTACCTATTTATCTACTTGCACTGGCGTGCTTTCGAACTGCTAGGTTGTCAGGAGCTGGGACAGAGCAACGGGAGCTCACTTTGTCGCGGGGATTCGAACCGCCAACCTTCCGATCGGCTAGTCCTGCTGCTTCTGCTGCCGAGAGGGAGGTGTTCCAGCATGTGGCATTGCCTCTGTTCTTCCCTGTCCTCAGATGAGTGGCAACGATTTGGGGAGCTCCCTGGTTCCTGCTGCATTTGGCCAAAGCTGGGGAGTTCCTGTGTGCTGCATTGCCAGCTGGCTTCCCCCACCCCCCAGGGATAAACCAAGCTGCAATGATGTGAGGAGCACCCTGGCTCTCTCCGAGCCCCTGAAATGAACCCTACAGTGTGCAAATGGTTCGTTGCAAGCACAGTTAACACCTCGTTAATGTCCACCCTGCAATAAAACATTTCCTTTCTTTCTTACAAGGTTAATGTGCCCTTCTGAATTGCATCCCAGGCAAAAAAATAAAATAAAATTCAAGAGTTGAAACTTTCCCAATCATTGTAATAGCCATACATACTGCAGAAAGCTAACGATGAAATACAGTGGTACCTCGGAAGCCGAACGGAATCTGTTCCGGATGTCCGTTCGACTTCTGAAATGTTCGGAAACCAAGGCATGGCTTCCAAGTGGCTGCAGGATATTCAGTTTGCAAAGAATGTTTGCAAACCGATAAGGTAAAGGGTAAAGGGACCCCTGACCAATAGGTCCAGTCGCAGACGACTCTGGGGTTGTGGCACTCATCTTGCTTTACTGGCTGAGGGAACCGACGTACAGCTTCCGGGTCATGTGGGCAGCATGACTAAGCCGCTTCTGGCGAACCAGAGCAGCGCACGGAAACGGCGTTTACCTTCCCGCCGGAGTGGTACCTATTTATCTACTTGCACTTTGACGTGCTTTCGAACTGCTAGGTTGGCAGGAGCAGGGACCGAGCAACAGGAGCTCACCCCATCGCAGGGATTCGAACCGCCGACCTTCTGATCGGCAAGCCCTAGGCTCAGTGGTTTAACCCACAGCGCCACCCGTGTCCCAACCCACAGTGCCATATTTGTGAACATGACACAGCTGTTTAGCAGGCAGCTGTTTTAACGCACTTCATTAAAATGTTGACCTGAGAGCACTGAAGTGCATTGTGGGTATCTCTCCTGCTCCAGACTCCACACACTTAAAAAGCTTGCAGCTTTAAATGCTCTAACCAGTGCACTCTAATGCCCGTGTGAAAGATACCATCACTTTAGGGGGCTTCCAAGGCAGCATTCTTGCTTTAATACCTTGATTTCATTTCGGCCAGCTAGCAAGCTCAGACATGTCACTTGGTGCCCTACTCATTCATTTATCCCATAAGCTTTGAGCATTGGGATTTTATCAGGAACGTGGAGCAAAACAACCTGAATTCAGAAGAAACCCACAGGGAGAGGTAGGAGACAACTGTCTGCAAAACGCTGAAGCTCCTCTGCGTCTACTTCAAACAGACTTTTGATACCAGCCGTGTCCTTTCTCTTCTCTATGAAGACAACTTGCCACTTGCGGAATAAGGATTTGAATGAAAGAGACCAACCACCTCCGTATCCTCCAACATTTCTCTGATGAAAATTGGGACGTCGTAAGGAAAAACGGGACATCCTGGGATCAAATCAGAAACTGGGGCGGCTTCTGTAAATCTGGGGCTGTTCCTGGAAAATAGGGACACTCGGAGGGTTTGCACCTCAGCCTGATAATAATACTGGAATCACACTTGAGATCATGCCACAGCTACACATCTTACCTGATGAGACAATTTTATGAGGTACAAGGTTAAAGGCAAAGGACCCCTGGACGGTTGAGTCCAGTCAAAGGCGACTATGGGGTTGCGGCGCTCAACTCGCTTTCAGGCGGAGAGAGCCGGCGTTTGTCCACAGGCAGCTTTCTGGGTCATATGGCCAGCAGGACTAAACCGCTTCTGGTGCAACGGGACACTGTGATGGAAACCAGAGCGCATGGAAACGCCGTTTACCTTCCCGCCACAGTGGTACCTATTTATCTACTTGCACTGGCGTGCTTTCGAACTGCTAGGTTGGCAGGAGCTGGGACCGAGCAATGGGAGTGTGGCAATCACCCAAATTTAGGATTGGCATAGAAGGAGTTAAAAGGTATAACCAGTAAGAACCTTTAGGGGGCGGAGTTATGTGGGCTATATAAACCCCTCCCGGGGAAGGAAGGGGGGTTCTTTGGTCTTTAGTCTTTTGGGCTTGTCTTTAGGCTTGTCGTTTGTCTTTGTCTAGGGGGCTTGTTGTGGGTATTGGGAGGTTGGAAGAAGGGTGGCAAGGGAAGGAGTAGGAACAGGGGATGGGAGAAATCGTTGGGCACTGTTGTTAACAAGAACACAACCAAGAAAGTACTGTTTATTCAGAAACCACATGCTTATGTACCAAACTTCAAATAAAACAGTTTTGTTCCAATATTCTCCTTGACTGAACTGAGTGAAGTAAATACCAGACAGACTGGTTGGTGGCAGCGGTTAATTAACAAAGTGGTGAGTGCAGGTATCAACGGACCGTTAAACGTCTGGGGGATCTGTGCAGGTTGAGCGAACCGCCACAGGGAGCTCACCCCGTCGTGGGGATTCAAACCGCCGACCTTCTCATCGGCAAGCCCTAGGCTATGTGGTTTAGACCACAGCACCATCCGTGTCCCTTTTAAGCAAGACAATACACTTTGCTAACTACCCAAGGGAGGAGGTGTCAAGCCACTGTCTAAAACTGCATATCATGCATCGAAAGAACGCATGAGGGGGCTTGAGGAACCATGTAGGCTAGCGGTGCCCCCCACCCACCATGCATTTGTGCATGTGCATAATTTCACGCACAGACTCCTTTCAGGTGTTGGCCATATGTGTGGGCAGGCGTTTGGGGGTTTTTCTCATTGTGCCTGGTGGGAGAAGGCCTAGGGTCATGCGGCTCTGTGACCCCCCCCCCATGCATCTATTAAATTTAGTAATGTCTTGTTTGAAGCCCCTTGCCCGTGGGGCTGTGATGCTTGTATGACCCTGACCCAAACTAAGAGAGAATGCTTGTCCAATACCCTTGTGACATGCGGAGATTTCGAAAAACGTATTTAACATTTTCTAAGGAGGGAAAACGTTGCATACTATTTTTTTTAAAATGGCACATGCAGTTATAAAATATGGATATGCAATATGAATATATTGTGCAAAGGTGTCTCTTTGAGTCATAGTTTGCCCAGTCTGTTTGCCGGGACTGCTGTTGTTTTGTCTAAGGTTACAATGCTATGCCCATTTACTAGGAAGTAAGTCTCGGTGAACACAGTGGCGTATACTTCTTTGTAAGCAGGTTTAAGATCAGACTGCAAGATAAGCTGCCTTCTTGTGTTAATTGTGCGAGGGAGCTGACATGCAATGCACCATGGATCCCCCTCCCCCTGGTGTTGCATGGCTTTCCTGCCCCCCCCCCAACCGCTGTGTGTTGAGTGTGGACAACTGAGCAAGGGAACCCTGTTAATACAGACCTTTCTGTACATGAAATATTCAGTGGAAGCTGGAGCACCAATGGTGCAAGACTTATACAAAAGCCTATGCACAAAGAGGTGCACATACAGAGGTCCATATATCCAATGCATGGGGCATGACTGCCCACTGAGCCTCTTGGGCTTGCTGATCAGAAGGTCGGCGGTTCGAATCCCCACGACGGAGTGAGCTCCCGTTGCTCGGTCCCAGCTCCTGCCAACCTAGCAGTTTGAAACCACACCAGTGCGAGTAGATAAATAGGTACCGCTGCGGCGGGAAGGTAAACAGCGTTTCTGTGTGCTCTGGTTTCCGTCACTGTGTCCCGTTGTGCCAGAAGCGGCTTAGTCATGCTGGTCACATGACCCGGAAGCTGTCTGCAGACAAACGCCGGTTCCCTCGGCCTATAGAGCGAGATGAGCGCCGCAACCCCAGAGTCATCCGCGACTGGACCAAACGGTCATGGGTACCTTTACCTTTAACCTTCCCTGGAACCTCATGGGACTTTATGGCAGTGTTAAAAACTAACCAGGGTTAGGGTTGCCAAAACGGAATGCCTCCTTGCCATTTTGGAGCCAGGCAGCTCGAAAGTCGTATTTCTCAATATGACTTTTTGGCTCCTGAAATTCATTTGGATTGTGCCAATAAAATATAACGGATAGAATTCTACAGGATGTGTTGCTGTTACAGTCAAACCTCGGTTCCCGAATGCCTCCGTTTTGGTACGTTTCGGCTCCCGAAGGCCGAAAACCCGGAAGTAAATGCTCCGGTTTGCGAACGTTTTTTTGGAAGCCGAACATCTGACGCATCTTCCGCTTGAGTGCAGGAAGCTCTTGCAACCAATCGGAAGCCGCACCTCGATTGACGAACATTTCGTAACAGGGGCGTACCCAGGATCAAAACTAGGGGGGGGGGTAAGCCATGGTCTTTCAGGTTGTGACATTTCAGCACGGAAAGGCGAATGAAACCAAAATTTTAGGAAAGTTATATATAATTACAGCAGTGCTTTATTACGGTAGTTATTACAATTATTTGCTTGAATTTTTTTAAATTTTTATTCTAGTTACATATCTTATACCAGGGGTGGCCAACTCCCTAGAGACTGTGATCTACTTTCAGCAGTGATCAACCCCCGTTTTTGGTGGTTCAGCTCAAAGTTGTTGACCTTTTTTGGGGATGAGGAATGCCCTGTTTTTTTAGGGGGTTCAGTTCGTTTTTAGATTACTGACCATATTATGTAAACAGCAAACAAAAACAGCTTCAAAAAAACAGAAAAACTTCCCCCCAAAAAACAGGAAGCCCCCAAATGGCTGAAAAACTCAGTTTCCTAGGATCCTCAGCCATCGCAACTCACCATGCAAGGGAACTGTTTCCAAAGCTCCTTTGCAACGATCAGCCGGCACAACACACACACACACACACACACACACACACACACACAGTGGCCGGCTGCCGGTCGCAGAGCTCAATTGTTATTTAGATTTTGGGAGGGGGAGAAAGACCGGTAGTTGAGCTTTTTAGGAGAGCTTTTTTTTCCTTTTAGGCTGCCGATAACCATTTAATTATTATAATTTTTTGCTTCGGGGGGGGCAGGTGCCCCCTCCTGCCCCCCCTTGGGTACGCCCATGTTTCGGAAGCTAAACGGTCTTCCGGAATGGATTACGTTCGACAACCGAGGTTTGACTGTATGTGGTCCAGATCCAATGATCCCCAGGCGCCATCCTGGCACCCAGGCATCTTCACTTGGCCGCAAGTGGTCGGCAGACATCTGCAAAATGCGCCTGGCTAATTTCGAACGCAGCTTTGTGGTGAAAGGCAGATAAGAAACCCTAATGATAATACTATCCCTTCATGTCGTGGCGTACAGAGTTTAAACTACCCATATACTGGTGAATTTTTGCATTCTGTTGCTTTCGCATTATGCCTTCACTCGACATTTAAGGGCCTTTTTGTTTATTGGAGTTACACCTATGTAGGAACGGGGAATATATTCCTTCCTGTATTGCCTACAGCAGCAGTTTTTTTGGCAGATCTATGGGGTTACACAAGGAAAGGGAGGGAAGGCAATTTCTTTGGCAGCCGTGCTCAGAGGCCTTGTCCCCACCTTGGAACAAGGGTGGGGTCGGTTTTCGCCTTCTCGGCAGCGGCAACACCCACAACAGACCTCCTCCCTTCTTTCCTTCCACACCACCACTTGGGGGCAAGGTTAAGCGAGTTTTAAAAGCTGCCATTGACTCTCATGCCTCTCCTGCTCGGGGGGAATGTCAATACTGTTTTCCTGGACTCCGCCTGTTGTATCTAAAGGAAGGCGTATTCGCATTGTCTTCCACGGCTCGCCCCAGGAAACATGATATCACACTTGAACAAAAGCGGGAAAGCTGACAGATCTATTGAGAATGGGTGTGGCTACACAACACACCTAAAGCAGCTGAGCCTTGTGGATTGGCCGGTTTTCAGCGCTGGGGTTTCTCCATGCCTTCATTCCTCTCCTATTCCCTCCATTCCTACCCATGCCTATGTAATTTTAAGGGCTAAATGTTGAGGTTTCAAGGACAGAGCCAATGGGAACAATTACTAAAATAAGTGTAAACAAAATGAAAAATGAAAATTAAAAAAAAACATTCCAGTAGCACCTTAGAGACCAACTAAGTTTGTTCTTGGTATGAGCTTTCGTGTGCATGTATCTGAAGAAGTGTGCATGCACACAAAAACTCATACCAAGAACAAACTTAGTTGGTCTCTAAGGTGCTACTGGAAGGATTTTTTATTTTTTATTTTGTTTTGACTATGGCAGACCAACATGGCTACCTACCTGTAACTAAAATACCGGTAAGTTTCTTCAGGACAGCTGCTAAACATACAAGAGAAAATATTCTCACCGGGGGCAGAAGGGGTACAGTAGCTGTTGTTGTTTTTTATATGAAGAAGAAGAAGAAGAAGAAGAAGAAGAAGAAGAAGAAGAAGAAGAAGAAGAAGAAGAAGAAGAAGAGGAGGAGGAGGAGTTTGGATTTGATATCCCACTTTATCACTACCCGAAAGAGTCTCAAAGCAGCTAACATTCTCCATTCCCTTCCTCCCCCACAACAAACACTCTGTGAGGTGAGTGGGGCTGAGAGACTTCAGAGAAGTGTGACTAGCCCAAGGTCACCCAGCAGCTGCATGTGGAGGAGCGGGGAAGCGAACCCGGTTCACCAGATTATGAGTCTACCACTCTTAACCACTACACCACACTGGCTGCTACACCACAGCTGCAGCTGTGCTAAGTTCACTTTTTTAAACTACCAAATAAAGTTCCATGTCTGTACTGTACTGCCTTTATTCCAGAGAGGACCGAGTGGGAAACAGGGGTGTGTCATCCCCCCCCCCGCTTTTATCACAGCACCACCACCCCTGGATAGTACATTAGGCTGGGAGAAAGACACAGCCAAGGTCACACAATGAACCTCATGGCTGCCGAGCAGGATTCGAACCCAGCTCTCCCTGGTGGAAGTTGATCACTCTTGTGGAGACTCCACACGGAGTCTCAAAAAGTGCATTTCCTTTCTCCAAAACTGACCTTTGTTCACATATGGGCTTTCTGTATGCTGACAGCTGGCCATCTATAACGTTTTAACATACCACCTAACACGACACAAAGCATTCTGCGATCTCTGCTTTCTCATCTGTTCGGTAGCAACTTTTTAGCCTGAATAAATTTGAGGCCTCACTAGATGCAGGGTCTCCTAACTCATTTGTGAATCACCAAGCAAGCTGCAAGCTAAGAGCCGACCATATTTAAACCTGTTGATTTTTAATGGGCTGAAATTCATCTCATTTTCTCTTGGATTGTACCCATTGTACAGATATTTACACAAAGACCATACTTGTGGAACCACTGCGTATTCAGACAGGTATGAAGGTGAGCATTTGTTATGGACTTTTCTGCCATGTTTTCTCTCCAAGTGCTTGACGCTCAATGAAGCTAAAGTGGGGATACTGTTCTAGTACTCTAAAGCCTTTGCACACCTGGTTCCAGGTGACAAATTCCACCATCCCTGACAATTGGAGTCCAACAAAATCTAGAGGGCGCCCAGTTAGTGAAGGGCTGTTCTTGCAGTTTATCAGATACAGATTTTGCTGCTCCCAGAAGAATTGAATACAAAGTTTTTGGGAGTGAACTCTAGACTCATTTACAAACTTTTTGTTATTTATAGCATGTTTTACAACCTAGTTTTCAAATTTCCTGAACCAACGCAAAAGTATTCTTTCTAACAGAGGGGACTAGCCCATAATAGAAATACCATAAACACGGCAATGATTGTGGCATCACCCCTCCAGTGTAAATGGTTAGCAATAAGTGATGGCATGGGGGGGGGGGAACTGCTCCCTCCCCTTCTTATTTGCAATGGGCTCCTCTTATTCCTATTGTATGGATGGACCAGTGAGGTAAGTAATAATGTACTAGATAAACTCATTCAGTAACCCATGGCTATGGATGATCTATGCAAAAAGATCAAACTTATCCATCCTCAAAGAAATCAGCCCTGAGTGCTCACTAGAAGGACAGATCCTGAAGTTGAGGCTCCAGTACTTTGGCCACCTCATGAGAAGAGAAGACTCCCTGGAAAAGACCCTGATGTTGGGAAAGATGGAGGGCACAAGGAGAAGGGGACGACAGAGGACGAGATGGTTGGACAGTGTTCTCGAAGCGACTGGCATGAGTTTGGCCAAACTGCTGGAGGCAGTGAAGGATAGGCGTGCCTGGCGTACTCTGGTCCATGGGGTCACGAAGAGTCGGGCACGACTAAACGACTAAACAACAACAAATGGAGGATTTGAACCCAGACCACCCAAGTCAACATGCTAGTTATTACAACTTTTGCTCTACTTTTCCACCTGCCTTGCTTCGCAAAGTTTTTCTTACAGCGCAACCCTATAAACAGCTCCTTTAAAAAGCCACATTGAATTCAATGGGACTTAATGTTGAGTGAGTATAAAATTGCAACCTTGGTCCCATCTCAAGTTTGTTTAGGATTGCAGCCTTAATGTTTGCAGTGTAGGAAGGCTGCCTGGAGATAAGGGAAGTGAGCAATACTTGGGATAAACAGAGAAAATGTAAAAGGGAAAGGAGCAAGCTACATTTCCTCATTTTAAGTATCACTATCATCTTTTACTGAAGTAGAAAACATCTCCAGGCATTAAAAGCTTGCGTTTAATTGCCAAGCACTAATTATAATAAATGCCATACTTTGCAGTTCTCACAAATCTATATAAACAATGGATGCTAACTCTGCCATTAAGCAGTGATTTAAATCCGTTTGTAATGTAAGCACTCGCATTAAATGCATCTATCGCAACCATGTTTTACCCCATTAGTGCCTACTAGATTCGCTAAGTGAAAGGGATGCAATGAGAGGTTTCAAAAGTAAAAGCACACCCTGATATTGTAGGTGTGTCAAGTTTATTTGCAAAGCGCCCCGGGGAACAAAACTGGGAGTCCTTTTCTCAGCAAATTTTCAGACGGTCGATGTGCTACCTCTGAACCAAGTTAGGAACAGTCGCATCATCAACATCAATATCATCATTATCGAAAAGATTTACACCAATCTAAAATGTGTATTTGACTCAAGCAAACACCTGCAAAGTTAGCTAAATGCATCCTCCTTGCAACAAATTCTCAAAAAATAATAATAATACTGTGTGACAGGCAGGATTCCGTCATAATAAGCTGCGCAAGCCGGGTGACTTCTCTGGAACAAAATGAACCGAGTATTCCAGGATCGAACCAAAACAAAATAAAATAAAAAATTCCTTCCAGTAGCACCTTAGAGACCAACTAAGTTTGTTCTTGGTATGAGCTTTCGTGTGCATGCACACTTCTTCAGATATTCTTCAGAGCTTTCGAGTGCATGCACACGAAAGCTCATACCAAGAACAAACTTAGTTGGTCTCTAAGGTGCTACTGGAAGGAATTTTTTATTTTATTTTATTTTGACTATGGCAGACCAACACGGCTACCTACCTGTAACAGGATCAAACCAGACAGGGGGAAAGGATCTTGCATTCTGACCCTTCCTTGGTGCATTACAGAAGTTCACTGACATACTCTGAGAAGTAACTGAAGGAGTCCTACCTGAAAGCATGAAGCTGAACCCGCAGAAAACCAGAACAGTCCCTGCTTTGCCAAGTATATCCATCCAGTTCACGGGATAACAGATGCCCCTTTCAGTGGTAAAAATACCCCTCCTTAGTCGTTGCTCTTTGCTTGCATCGCCGAGCGATGCTCGCCGGCCCAGGAAGCAACAAGCTAACTAACTGCAAGACCCAGAGTGGGCTAGAACAAAACTCTGCGGCTGTCTGAGCAAGCAAAGGGAGTTTTTAAGTTCCGTTTTCCTGTTTCCTCTGTAAGATTAGGATGGGGAAAGGCAGGATCTTAAAAGGCATTATGCATCAGCAGGATTCGAGAGGCACTTTGCGAGCTCCATCCATCTCCAGCATCTAAACACTTTATCTGCAGCTCTGGGGAGCGGAGGGTGGGGTGGGGGGAAGAGAGGACTGCACTTTGAGAACCCCCAACAGGTCACGGCCAGCGCTGTCAGGAACAATAGGGACATCCTCCAATAGGAAGAATTAAGAGAATAACAAGCCCCTCCGCCTATGTGTGGTATGTGAAAATGTGCCAGTTCACCTCCTCTTCTAATTACTCCCAGAGATACTATTCAAACTTGCAGGCCCCCATAAAAGGCTTTTAGGGTGGGGGTAAGGGAAGAAAAAAAATCTCCTTTTGTTTTCTTGATTTATCTGTTTATAATGGCTAACTTCTGGATTCTCTGGGTGGGTCATTCTAGTCTCCAGAACCTGATCTGGAATCCCCCCTGCGCCCTCATTGATGGTCAGGTTCTGCAATAAGCAAAGCTGGAACCATCCTTAGCAGTTGGAATCCTTCTTAGCTTTTCAGCTACATGAGGGGATAAAGTGGGAGGGTGCTGCGAGACTGATTTTTTTTTTTGATGTGCTGCTTCCTGAAAGATCACCTTAGAAGATGAGCATTCATGCTGTTTAGAAAGCGATGTTAGCAAAGATGTCCTTCCTCGAGAGCAGGGGTCAGCAAACGTTTTCAGCAGGGGGCCGGTGCACCGTCCCTCAGACCTTGTGGGGGGCCGGACTATATTTTGAAGGAAAAAAATGAACGAATTCCTATGCCCCACAAATAACCCAGAGATGCATTTTAAATAAAAGCACACATTCTACTCATGTAAAAATACGCTGATTCCCGGACCGGATTTGGAAGGCGATTGGGCTGGATCCGCCCCCCCCCCGGCCTTACTTTGCCTACCCATGCTCAAGAGATTAGCAAAGGAGACAAAGAGCTGCAACAAAATGTTGCAGCATGGAGGGTCTTGATCACTGTTCCAGTAAGCCAGTCTTGCTCTTTTCACAGATGTCCCTTCCCATTTCCCCTCCTCTCAGTTTCTTCCCCGGCTACATTTCCAACTGAGAACTGTGATAAGGAAAGAGCTGCCAAATGTGTCTAAGCAGGACTGGTTGGCTTTGGGAGAGCAGAATTAAGCTGTTAATTTGGCGAGGGTTGGTTTTATTTTCTCTGGATATTTATGTCTGCTTTGGGGTGGGCGGACGTGCAGCAATTTGCCTGAATTGTAGGTTGGGCAGAGCAACAAATCTCAGATATATTTCTTCCAAACAGATATGTCTATAAACTGCTCCAACATGGAGGTCAGAGGCAGAGCTGGGGGCGGGGCGGTGATGTCAACCCCCCCCAGGGATGACACCCAGGGCAGATCGCACCCACCGCACCCCCCCTTCCTCCCTCAGTGATGGAGGTGATTCAGAGGATCAATTCCATTTTTCCTTCCAGGTCAACATTAAATAGCATTCTCTGATGCTACGATGACACTGGGAGGGTTAAATCCCATGCACATTTACACCAAAGTAAGTCCTACTGTATCCGGTGGAACTTACTTCCAGATAAGTGGATAGAGGATCAAAGCCAAAGGTTGGAATTGTGAACATGCTTACTAAAGAAGAAACCCCACTGAACACAGTGGGGTTTATTTCTGTGTAAGCACGATAATATTGAGCTGTGAAGTTGCCGACTTATTGTAATGATCTGCTAAAGAAGATCGTTAAAAATCGTCTGGAGTGTCATCTGCTGAATTTACATACAAATTTATTAATGGATAGCAGTCGGTTTCAGTGAGCAAATCTCTATTTTCAAGAAGATTGATGTTGTGTTGTTTAAAGGGGTTGTTATTTTGGTGTTGTTGTTTAGTTGTTTAGTCGTGTCCGACTCTTCGTGACCCCATGGACCAGAGCACGCCAGGCACTCCTGTCTTCCACTGCCTCCTGCAGTTTGGTCAAACTCATGTTGGTAGCTTCGAAAACACTGTCCAACCATCTCATCCACTGTCGTCCCCTTCTCCTTGTGCCCTCCATCTTTCCCAACATCAGGGTCTTTTCCAGGGAGTCTTCTCTTCTCATGAGGTGGCCAAAGTCTTGGAGCCTCAACTTCAGGGTCTGTCCTTCCAGTGAGCACTCAGGGCTGATTTCCTTCAGAATGGATAGGTTAGATCTTCTTGCAGTCCATGGGCTCTCAAGAGTCTCCTCCAGCACCATAATAATTAATTAAAAAAAAAAAACTGCAAGTACTCCAGAGGAGAATTTTTGCACAACAGGTAATCTTTCCTCTGAGTGGGGTTTTTTTTTTCCAGCCACCAGAATGTAAGTCAGTCCAGTGAACAAGTCAATCTAAGTAATGGAAGTCTTTGCTTTCGGGGAATTAAACAGTTGTGGGAATCCACGATATGCACTATTCTGCTTGGGAACCTGCCCTTAGCTGTATCTAAACAGAGCTTTGCAAACCTATAAACTGCATTTTGGCGGGGAGGCGGGTGGAATTTGCAGGACCGACACCCAAATGCGATGCTCCATTTGCACGGCATAATTCAAGAGGACCCAAGAGGTTTGCCCCAGCTCATTTCCTCCTGTTACTATCTCCTCCGAGAAGTTAAAAGAAGCTAAGTTTGGTTCGGCGTTATGCATATCCTGCTTTGGAAACAGCAACAAATGCCAAAAGCCACAAGAGAACAAAAGACAGATTTTTCGAGAGCTCGGAGAAATGCTGGTGCCCTAGAATCCTATTTCTGGACAACAAAGTTTCCCAAGGGCAAAAAAAAGGGCAAGTATGCTGATTGCTGAAGAATTGATGCTTTTGAATTCTGGTGCTGGAGGAGACTCTTGAGAGTCCCATGGACTGCAAAAAGATCAAACTTATCCATCCTTAAAGAAATCGGCCCTGAGTGCTCACTGGAAGGACAGATCCTGAAGCTGAGGCTCCAATACTTTGGCCACCTCATGAGAAGAGAAGACTCCCTGGAAAAGACCCTGATGTTGGGAACAGGGGCGTCGCTAGGGGGGTGCGGTGGGGGCGGTACGCCCCCGGGCGACAGGGGCGAGAAGCGGCGGGTGGGGGCGACAAGCGGCGCCCCTCCCGCCACTCCCCAGGCAACGCCGGTCACCCCGGGAGCAGCAGCGCTGCACGGACGGGGTGCTCCCTCGGCCGTGTGCTGTTGCTCCCAGGGCGACCGGAGCGAGCGGTGGCGCATGGGGGTGACAAGCGGCAGCCCCTCCCGCCATTCCCAAGCGCTGCCGCTCCCTCCGTCACCCCAGGAGCAACAGCGCACGGCCGAGGGAGCACCCCGTCCGTGCAGCGCTGCTGCTCCCGGGGTGACCGGCAGCGTGGGGAGTGGCAGGAGGGGCCGGCGCTTGTCAGCCCCACGCGCTGCCGCTGGCTCCGTCCCCCCGGGAGCAGCAGCGCACGGTGTGTGCGGTGCTGCTGCTCCTGGGACAACGGAGCGAACGGCGGCACGTGGGGGTGACAAGAGGCAGCCCCTCCCACCATTCTCACGCGCTGCCGCTCCCTCCGTCACCCTGGGAGCGGCAGCGCACGGCCCGACGACGGAGTGCGCCTGCACGCGCAGGCGCACTCTGTCATCGGATCGCCGCTTCCACAGCCTCCTTTTGAGCCGGAGAGCTTAAAAGCGAGCTCTTCGGCTTAAAAGAGGGCTGCAGAAGCGGCGCCGGCACCCCCGGAAACGCCCTGGGGGCGGAGCGTCATGACGTCACAATGTGATGTCACGACGCCCCGTCCCCGGGGCGTTTCCTTTGCCGCCCCGGGTACCGCGGAGCCTTACTCCGCCACTGGTTGGGAAAGATGGAGGGCACAAGGACAAGGGGACGACAGAGGACGAGATGGTTGGACAGTGTTCTCGAAGCTACCAACATGCGGGAGGCAGTGGAGGATAGGGGTGCCTGGCATGTTCTGGTCCATGGGATCACGAAGAGTTGGACAAGACTAAACGACTAAACAACAATTCCTCAGATTGTCTAAAAGGAAAGAAAGATGGATAGTTAATAGGGAAGTTGCTCACTATTGCTCTCACCCAAGAAGGAGAAGATGATAAAGAATGGAAGACTAAGGCCAACTGACTAAGGCCAGGGATCGGGAACCTGTAGCCCTGCAGAAATTGTTGGCCAGGGAGGTACCATAGCTGTGGCAGGTAGCAAAAACGGAGCCCGGTCAAATTGAGCCAGTTTTGATATCGAGTGCCTGGTCCATATGTTGCATCAGGGTTTGGCAACCTTTTTTTGACCAGTGGCAACACTTGGAATTTTGAAAGAAAGAAAAAAAGTGCTATGGGTGCCAGTCACAAAATGGCTGTCATGTGGGGGAGTGGAGGGGGGTGGCAGGGTGGATAAAAATAATTGATTTTTTAATTTTTTTTGGATTTAAATCAGATTTTTTTAAAATTTAAATTGATTTTTTGGATTTAAACTGGATTTTAAAAATAAAATGCTTTTGGAGGAAAAAAATCTTTCTAAATATAGTTTTCTGTTTAAGTTACATTATAGTCCAAAGGCTATTCATCAAGAAATAAGGATTTCTTTTAAGTTTTTCATGTGTGCTGAAACTCAGTCTAAGTTGGGTTTTTTTTTTTTTTAAAAAAAAAAGTTTAGCCACATCAGTTAACAAACATGGATACATATGCTATAATGTTATTGTTTTAGTTAAATAGATTGTTTAAATTGTTATTAAGGAAATGATTGTTTTTCTCCTTCCAATAAAGTACAGCAGAAAAGTTGTCCAAATATAAACAGTTAACTTATTAAACCTCTAAATAATTTCATAATTATCTGTCTTTGTATTTCTAATAGTATAACTGTAAAAACTACTCTGAAAATTTATTATTCCAAAAATGAAATTTCCATCTGGTTGTAAATACTAAGAATATACCAGCAGGAATGCCTTTTTGTAAAAAAAAAAGAAAAAAAGATTTAAATCAAGTCTTACTGACTAGTGTTTTAAATCGTGATTTAAATCGTTTTGATTTAAATCAAATCCACCCTGGGGGATGGCATATCACAAAATGGATCCAGTGGGAGCATGACACAAAATTGGAAATTTCTGGAGACCCTTTGCAGGCCCCATAGTACGTTTTGGTGCCACCTGTGGGCATCATACTGGCAACCCTTGTATTACATCAGTGGCATGGTGGAAAGAATGGACGCATTGCCTGCAGACCCTCCAAGTGTCCCTATTTCCCGGAGCTGTCTCGGATTTACGGAATCCCGGTTTCTGATTTGATCCCAGAATGTCCCGCTTTCCCTTAGGACGCCCCGCTTTTCATCAGAGAAATATTGGAGGGTGTGGTAGAAATGTCCATATTTTAATCGGCCATGGAATTATGTGACTCCCGAGCCAAGGAGATAAGTAACTATATGATCCTTAGAAGACATCTGAAGGCAGCTCCGTATAGGGAAGTTTTTTTTAAAATGTTTAACGTTTTCTTATGTTTTTATATGTGTTGGAAGCTGGCCAGAGTGGCTGGGGCAACCCAGTCAGATGGGTGGGGTATAATAACACAGTCATACCTCGGGTTGCATGGCAATGTTCCTCCCTCCCGTGCAGAATAAAGACACACGAGACATTGATATCGAATTAATGGGCGTAAAGGCCACGATTTTATTGGTTACGGACGGTGAAGCTGGGGGTCAAAGAAGGAGAGGGGGAAGGATTCCAGCAGTCTCCCATTTAAAGGGGCTGTCGGTCCCGCCCCTCCGGCGACCAGATTGGTCGGCTTGCGGGGTTGAGCGGCGGGAATCCGGCCAATCACGCAGGGGCTGCGTATCAGCCCCTGCGCATGTGCTCGGTGCGTGATGCCCGCAACGCCACCTCCTGCTTATGAGCGGAAGTGGCTTTACGGCCGCTTCAGGTTGCACTTCAGGTTGAGATTTCGGGTTGCGCAACGCGCCAAACCTGGAAGTACCGGAACGGGTTACTTCCGGGTTTCGGTGCTTGTGCATGCGCAGAAACGCTAAATCGCACTTTACGCATGCGCAGAAGCACCGAAACGAGCTTCCACTGTAGTAATAATAATAATAATAATAATAATAATAATAATAATAATAATAATAATTGAATAGGACCTCCTTATTTTCATCAGAGAAATGTTGGAGGGTTAAGTGTCTTTGCCATGTAAAGGTTGAGTAAATTTGGGGAGATGACATTTTGCCCCCCAAAAAAAGTGTTTGTGTGTGTGGGGGAGAGCTGTGCTCAGAAAACCTAGGCTGCCCTTTTTTGTTTCTTAGCCAAAATACTGCTTTTTTCATGGCTATGTGGTTCCAACTCCTGCTTTTGGTTGTCCTGCAGCAAGCTGTGAAAAAAAAGAGCCGGAAGCTACTAGGTTTGGAAATATGCTGTGTGTCATATCAAGGCTGGAACTTGAACTCAGCTCTGTAAAACGGCGAAACACGCCGTCCTTCCCTTCTCATTCTTCCCTCTCCCGTTTTTAATACAAAAATAAGGAATGTTTGGTTTGGAAACGGTTCATTTATGCTCTCCTGGCACTTCCTTGATTAATGTCTCAACATTGTTCTTGGTTAGAACGGCCACCTCTGTACACAACAATTTTCTGGCACATCAAGTTCTTGCGATGTGCCCAGTTGCAAAACTGACTTTATAGTTTCCGATGCACACCCACCCCACCTAAACATCAAATTTGCATGCATATAATAAACGGATAGGTCAAACGATAGACCTCCTTAATGTGGCACTTCTGGGAAATTTCAAGGCTGGAACTACAAGGGCGAATTCTGAGATCTTTTAGAGAGAATTACTAATTTGGTGGCTGATGAGTCACACACATTAATTGAAGATCAAGATCAACCCAAAGCCCAGTAAATCCTGTATAGACGTTTCTCTTCCATCATTTGGAGGTAATGAGATTTGACTAATAGTTGGCACTTTGAGGTGATGTGGTAGAAAGCCGAGGGGAAGGGGTGGGGAAGGCAACTGACATTCAGATTGACACAGCTCCAGAAATCGCATTTTGCTGCCTTCCACGGAAACAGGTCACAGAAACCCAGTTTTACCAGGACCGCAATACTTCAGGACCGCCTCTTTCCATATGAACCTACCCGGTCCCTGAGATCACCTTCCGATGCCCTCCTTTGTGTGCCTCCTCCTCGAGAGGTTCAGAGGCTGGCAACACAAGAACGGGGCCTTCTCTGCAGTGGCACCCCGTTTGGGGAATGCCTTCTCCAGGGAGACACGCCTGGCACCTTTATTAAACACCTTTAGGCACCAGGCAAAAATGTTCCTTTTTAACCAGACCTTTGGTTGACCTGATCAACATCCCATACCCTTTTAAAATGTGGCTCTTTTGTAAAAAAAAAATTACCAGAGAGTGGGACATATACAGAGTTTATGTAAAAGAACATTGTCAAAATATTAATCCGTTGGCAGGCTTCGATTGAGTTTCTGTGTGTAAACAGGATAACTTTATAAAATTCAAAGTAAGTTAAACACGGATAAAATAAAGTTAAGTGCGTATTCAAGGAATCCAATTCGGGAACATAATGGGAAGATCGGAGGTCACATTAAATTTAATTACAAAATGATGTACAAAACAAGTATCAATTAAGGAATGAATGTTTATTTTTATTTTGTCTTTAACCTTTACTGATCATTTCTGTTATAGAGTTTTAAAACCAATAAAGCATTCAAAAAAGTGGCTCTTTTGGGGTTTTTTATTGGGTTATTGCTTTTATTTTTATTTTATATACTGCAATCTCTTTATGTGAACCGCCCTGAGACCTTCGGGTATAGGGCGGTATATAAATTCAATCAATAATTATAATTATTATTGCAATGTGCTCTATGGTGGGCTGCCTTTGAAAAGGACTTGGAAACTTCAAATGTTCCAAAATGCAGCCGCCAGATTACCGGCTGGGGTTCCCTTCAGATCTCATATAAGTTATAACCCCCGTTTTAAAACAGCTGCGCTGGTTGCCAGTTTGTCTGCAGACCCAATTAAAAGTGAACACATTAGTGGCTTTTGGCGAATGCTGAAGACACACTCTGGCTTTTGACACTCAAAATGTGTATTTTTAGGGTCCAACCAATTTCTGTACTTTTAAGTTGATTAAAACAGTTTTTAATATTGTGTTTTAATTGTTGTTGTCCTGGGACCTTTGGATGAAGGGTGGGTAAGGTAAAGGACCCCTGGATGGTTAAGTCCAGTCAAATTCAACTATGGGGTGTGGCGCCCATTTCTGCTTTCAGGCCAAGGGAGCCGGCATTTGTCCGCAGACAGCTTTTCCGGGTCATGTGGCCAGCATGACTAAACCATTTCTGGCGCAACGGGACACCATGACAAGTGCCAGAGTGCAAATAAATGCTGTTTGCCTTCCCGCCACAGCGGTACCTATTTCTCTACTTGCACTGGTGTGCTTTCGAACTGCTAGGAGAGCCATAGTGCCTTTTCTTGTCCTCTCCCAGCAGTTTGCTGTAGAAGTAGACACTGCTTTCCTAAGCATTTGAGGTTGGAATCTTTGTTCTGGCAAAATACAGGACAGGACGGAGGTGAGGGGCGACTGGAGGGCATCTTTTTTTTTCCACCTCGTGGTGTAATGACTTTCAAAACAATCCAGCACAATCCATTGCAGCCTAACAGGATGGACCCTCTGGAATTTGTCACACACACAAATTTGTAAACTTGTCTATTTCTTGCTGCCCAGAGCTAAAAGATATTAATTTTCAGACATCCTTTCACATATATGCGGTTCTATACAGCAGTATGTGGGGCGCGGGTGGCGCTGTGTTCTAAACCACAGAGCCTAGGGCTTGCTGATCAGAAGGTCGGTGGTTTGATTCCCTGCGACGGGGTGAGCTCCCGTTGCTCAGTCCCTGCTCCTGCCCACCTAGCAGTTCGAAAGCACGTCACAGTGCAAGTAGATAAATAGGTACCGCTCCAGCGGGAAGGTAAACGGCGTTTCCGTGCGCTGCTCTGGTTCGCCAGAAGCGGCTTTGTCATGCTGGCCACATGACCCGGAAGGTGTACACCGGCTCCCTCGGCCAGTAAAGCGAGATGAGCCCCACAACCCCAGAGTCGGACACTACTGGACCCAACGGTCGGGGTCCCTTTACCTTTACACAGCAATATATGCAGACCAGGTGGAGAGGGGGATAAATTAAAAGGGAGGCATATTCTAATAAGGGGATGAACTATGTTCCACATGTTAAATTTCAGAAAAGAAAATAGAAACATATAACTCTACAGGCAGGGTTTTGCTTATGGTAGAAGTCCTGCAGAGGACAGAACAAAAGCCGGTGAACTTTCCCATGCTGTTTTGCAAAATCAGTGCCATGTCGTAAGGAGCCCATGAGAAGAGCAAAAGCGAATTTCATCCCTTATGTTTATTCAGTAGGTGGGTTCTTTCCATCGTTCGTCAAAACGTGTTGTTTTAACGCAAAGGGATTTCAGTGGGCAAACCGAGTGGCTGAGGAAGATGCCTGTGAGGATATTAGACACCAACTTTACCTCAGCAAAAAAAGAAGGAAAAAAAAGACTCTCACTGCAATAACTGAAAGCTCTCCCCAAAAGGAAGGAAGAGATATTAGTGGGAATTTCCCCTAGATAACAGATTCAGGCCTATACAAATCCTGTTGTGTCTTATCTAGATATACTGTAATATAAAGGAAAGAAAACCCAGAATGCAACAGGTTTACCAGGTTGAGCAGGAAATTGGATAATATATATGTGTTTTTGCTTTTTAATAGTGCTCTCACTCTGCTCAAGTTAACCAAATGGTTCTCTTGAATTCACTTTACAAAAATTGGGTGTCCAATATGGTCTGGAAGGCAAATTCTGTGTAAATAATCTGCCAATGGATGAGTGGCAAAATCACGTGTCAGTGAGGACATTATAGGTTGTACAGTCGTACCTTGGAAGTCGAACGGAATTTCCCCCCTGGAAAATGCAGATAGTGGGTTTCTTTCATATATCAACAGGAATGGATTTCCACATAACAGGGGCAGCCATGCTAAAAACCCTGTTCTAAATTAATGTGGATCAGACATCTGATATCTTTGACACTTGAAGGATAAATTCTCCTGGAGAATGAATTATTTTTAGACTGGAGAACTGCATTGAAAGATTCAGGAAAGGGCAAAGGACAGCTGTGTTTCAGTTAATGTATTATTTTGGGAACTGAAAATTAGGTAGGTTCGCATTAAAAGGTAAAATAAACGCATTTCTCCTTTACGCCTGCATGAATTTAGAAACAAGGCTATGTTCACAGTTGAGCCAAAAACCCATTTTCTTGAATTCTGAGGCATGAGAACTTGTATCCTATGGCATGTGATCCCTATGAAATAATATTCTCTTGAAAATAATGCTGGATAATTCCTTGAGTTTTTTTTAAAATTATTTATTGTTACATATCTCATTTCATACCTACAATTCACTCCTCTCCCCTTATTAAAAATTCTTAAAATAAGATGGGTAGAATTATTTTCTTAACTTTAAGGCCAAAATGATGTAAATTACATTGTTTTCAATAGACCATTGGCTGAGAATAGAGGACTAAATCCAGCGAAGTTAATTTTGAAGAAACCAATTCCTGGTTGTTGTTAACTAGCCAGAATGAAACATGCGCATAGATATTGCTGTTGTGTACTGGGGGAGTGTGTAGCACTATAAAGAATTCTTGTCACTGGTCCACGGACATGAGAAGGAAGTGCCTACGTTCAGGTCCTGCTGCTCTGTAAAGCTTCAATAAGAGTTTTGTTATATTCTGCAATCTGCTTTGTCACATTCTTCATTATAGGCCGGTAATCACTTTCCTGGCTTTTCGTGGCTATAACTGATGATAACAAGATAAGGAAAACTCTCCAACATGCACCAGAGGGTAGGATTCAATGTCAGGCTAAAATAAACATTTGGTCTGCACAAGCATATCTGCTTGCCAGACAGAATGACCCCCCTCCCCTCATGCCATTCTGGGAGTCCTTGCAACCGCCAAAGCAAAAAATTGGGGGGGGGGGTAGAAAGGGGGGGGAAACCCCATTGTGCAAGTGGAAGCAAGTGCAAGTGTGGTGTAGTGGTTAAGAGCGGTAGACTCGTAATCTGGTGAACCGGGTTCACTTCCCCGCTCCTCCACATGCAGCTGCTGGGTGACCTTGGGCTAGTCGCACTTCTTTGAAGTCTCTCAGCCCCTGTTTGTTGGGCGGGAGGAAGGGAAAGGAGAATGTTAGCCGCTTTGAGACTCCTTCGGGTAGTGATAAAGCGGGATATCAAATCCAAACTCTTCTTCTCTTCTTGTGCATGATTTCCACTAACGCAGTTTGTTAGGTGGATTGTGTCCTAAGTTATAGATATTAAAATATCCATGTACAATAGTTCCTACCTAGGAAAACAGCTATTTTACTATACATTTGCATCTTTCTCATTGAGATTTTACAGGATGATACAGATTGAATGACAAAAGCAGTTTGGTCATCTGTGTGGGCTCTGGGTGTACAGAAGGAAGGCAATCCCCCCCCCCATGATATCTCAGCAAACCAAACTGCTTTAAGATTGTCAGCTGCCTCAGATAAACTATAACAGAAGAAATTCTAGGTGAGAGCTAACAGTCATACTCAGAGTAAACCCATTTAAATAAGTCGACTTAAACAACTTAATGGGTCTACTAAGGTTGGATATCATCCATAATTTCCTGGCAAAAGTCTCTTCATAGCCATTGTCTCCTGTTGAACAAATAAAACAGTCCCTTTCTTTGGATATAATTATCTATATAAGTGAACGTCAAGACATATGATGGCCATCTGTAACATGTGGAATAAGTTGTCATTGTCCCTGAAATCAGCTCTCTTTGTACCTGAGGCTTTCAGAATAAAATGCTGAGAATGGGCATGATTCAGCAAATGTTAAGCAAGCCCAACTTATTTAAGAGACTTAAGCACCTGCTTATGTTCTTACTAAAATCAATCAGTTTTAAATGTTTACCACAGACTTGGTTTTGGAATAATGATTTATAGCTTAACCCTAAATCTACTTATTCAGAAGTGTCACTTCAAATATCTTTGGGTTACCTTTTTTGAGTAAAAGCAGTTTAAAAAACACTATTTACCGTCATTATTTTCATCATCTTTTAAAAAAGGATACATTCTTTCATGACAAAGTTATTTTGTTCATGGTGTTGCCATTTCCTTTCCAAATTCGTAAGCTGCAATTACAAAATGAAAAAATTTTTTAGCAAAAAAATAGTCACTTGCGTAACAACCAACCCCCTTAATTTAATTTTGTTTTATTTATTGATTATTAAATGTATATTCTGCCCTTCCACCCAAAGGATTCTACCAAGTGATTAAGATCAAGCACAATTCATATAATAGGCACAAATCTATACACAACTATTTTGAAGTCCCACTATGTTCACTGGGGCTTACTCTCTAGTAAGTATGTCTAAATCGGTAGCCTTACTAAATCAGTTAAGTCTCACCGATTTTCAGTAAGTTAGACATATGCTTAATCAGAGCTGCAGAGAAATTACAAGAACTGATAAGGATTCCAGCAAAGCACATGCAGTTTGTAACTACCCTGCATCAAAAAGATGGTTTGCAATCCATGCAAGCAATGAGAATATCGTATTTAATTACAGTGTGGAGACAATGATTTATGCACGACACCGAACTCTCATTATCTGTGTTTCTTTTTGGTTAACAACTGTTTTCAGAATATGTAAGGCTTATCATGCAACGTATCTTGAAACTATATTGGGCCCTGAGCTGCACAGAAGAAACTTCCTCATTTCCATAGCTAAATTTCCTGTCTGATGCCAAAAGCTATGATAAGAGCAGGACTGCGTTGAGAAGATTGTAAGACTGCGGGCTAAATGTTGGGACTCGGACAACACTTTAAGCATCAACAGGAAGGCAATATGGCTATAATACTGATGGCTGCTTCCTAAAAACGCAATTTGTAGAGCATTGATTTGCTTGGCTGGTGCTACTGTTCAAAGTTTGTGCCATCAAGACATGCAAGCTATTTGCAATGAATATTTCAGAATAGCTCTGCGGAAGCTAACATTCAGTATGTCAGTGTAGTGCTATTTGGTATACCTTCCAAACCAACAATTGCACATCACAATTTCTGCTCAGAAAAAGAGCTCGATGCACTTTATTGAGCCTCTGATGGCTAGTAGATTTTGAGATACAATGCAACAGGTGATAAAGAAAAGCTTCAATACATTTTACAGGGTGACTTGTGTGCCACACTCAGCATAAATACAGCTGAGCCTTTCAAATTATCAAATTGTATCGTGAAATCACATTTGGTTTCCACCGTTCCCTCTATTTTCCTGTTGTCAGTCTCTGAGTATTGTTGTTTATGTAGCCAAAGTAGTTAACACTCATGTAAAAAAGGGAGTTATCAGAAGGATCAGAGGAAATCCAAGGTTTGCGAAAGTAATTCTGGGAGGAAAAGCTGGTTGGAGGTGTTGGTGTTAGGGAAGAATGGGATGAAGTGGATGGAATCCTAAACAGGGAACATTTCACAGTGCAAAAAAGTTGTTGCAGGTCCCACTTATTATATATTCTGCAACACTGACTCTCAATTGTTCAACCATGAATGTGCAAAAAGAAAACACAACTATTTGGGAGCTGAATATTCTTAAGTCTGCCAAATTCAAAACTGATATGGAAGAGGGAGAGTTATCTCTTTCCCCCATGTTACCCCTGCCCTCAATTTCCCCTGGCAAACCTGTCATTTTTCACAGCAACAAAAACTCAGGGACAAAAGCTCTATTCCATTAACAGAATGGCAGGAGTGAAAGAGCACAGAGCTCAGAAAATTATAGAAATATTAGACTTGCCTAAGATTTGGCATGGTCAGTACATATTCACATTCACACTTTTTTCTTCAGTATGGACGAGTTTCTCCAAAATAATCTCAATTACTCTAATATTATTTTATGTATCTACTGTAATATTAATATAATTGCTCTTTAGTTCATAACTGAAAGAGTTCAGTGTTTCTTTTTTCTAATTTAGTCCTGCCACAAGCAGCATCTTTCCACATTTTAAAGATTTTGAAGTTATATAAAGAGGCTTTAGAAAAGCAATTTATGGATGCATAGACATATTATAAAAAGCTTCAAAACTCCAAAAAGGTGGAGAAAAGGCAACACCAAAAGGCAATAGGCATTTTCAACTGTACCTGTGAATGTGTCTCGTTCTCCTGCAACTGCAACTTCAAGCTTTCATATTCTCTATTCAGATGCTCCATAGTTTTCTTGAAAGCATTCCTGCGCTTCGTTAGTGTTTCTTTCTCTTCTTGCAGTTTCTTAAGAGTAAGGAAATAATAAAAAATGGAACATTAAAATTACTCTTCTTAAAAGTGCTCTAGCTTATTTCTAAAATTCAGAGAGGGGGAAAGCATTTATGCTTGAATCTAAGTATCCAGCACTCATTCCCATGAAAGCATATACTGTATTTTTCGCTCCATAAGACGCACCTGAACATAAGACACACCTAGTTTTTAGAGGAGCAAAGGGGGAAAGCCCTGTTTTTTTGAGGATCAGCTGAAAGTGGTGCAGCTTTTTTTTTGCAAAGGGAAAAGCCCTGTTTTGCTGAGGATCAGATGAAAGTGGTGCAGCTTATTTTTCAAAGAGGAAAAGCCCAGTTTTTATGGGGTTAAACTCACAGTTCTGCAGCTTCTAGCCCTACAGCCATTTCTACAGTTTCTAGATAGATAATCTAATCAGCCAGTCACATGTCTCTGGGGAAACAAACAGCCTCCCTCTGCATTCAACAATGGAGGCCTGGGCAAGGGGGCGGGGCTGAAAATGCAGCCTTATCTCTCTCCCGATCACTTGATGAACAGCTGTTCAGTGGCTTCCTTTCAACAACCTCTTCTCTCTTTGTAAAAAAAAGAGCACGATCTGCTTTTGGCCCCTAGGCAATTCAGCTCCAGGGACCATGCATTCGCTCCATAAGATGCACAGACATTTCCCTTTACTTTTTAGGAGGAAAAAGTGCATCTTATGGAGCGAAAAATATGGTAATTGTGTATATTATAGCATGGAAAAAGTATGTGGTCGGTTCACGTGTGAAAGATGCATGGACTGATTTGTTTGACTGTGTTATGTTGACTGTAGTGACTGGTTTGCGAGTTGGCTAATCTTTCTGAAATGGAAAAATAGAAGTTATGTCTGAGAACACAAGGCCGTTCTATTTCTTTAGGAATGAAAACCCATGGCTCGTACATCACTGATAAGGAATCCTTTGGCCACCCAAAGTTCTTAGTTTACAACTCTTACCATTCCTGACTATTTGCCATGCTGGCTGAGGCTAATGGAAGTTGGCATCTAACATCGACCAGAGAGCCACAGGTTCTCCATTCCTCTTTAATACGCTTTCTTTTCCCCCGAGCTGTGAAACATTTCCTCTTTCTGTTCATAATATTGTACTCTAGCTACTTTCTTATATCTTCCCCTTGAAAGCTTTTTTGTTCAAGACAATAGAAGGCATGCCGATAATAAAGCACTTTCTGCAGATAATGAACAACTAAAATAAATGCTAAGCCCAAGAACATATGTAGAGCCCTGCTGGATCAGCCCAAAGGCCTATCTAGTCCAGCATTCTTTTTCTCACAGTAGCCAACCTCATGCCAACGGGAAGCTCACAAGCAAGACATTAGCACCAAAGTACTCTTCTGTTTGTTTTCCCCAGCAGCTGATACTCAGGAGACAAAGATGCCTGCAAATGTGACATTTAAGCAGGGCTGTCTTAGGGAGATGGGCCGCCGTGGCGTGGCAATCCCTCCGGCGCCCCTGGCGTGCCGCCTCTCCGCCACCTCCCTCCCGCGCTTGCCGCCCCTCGGGAGGGGGGGGTGGGCGAGCGGGGGATGAGGGGCGTGGTGTTGGAGCGGCACGGGGCTCTGCGTGCCCTTCCAGCGAGGGCGGCCGGCTTGCAGCCAAAGCCCGGTACTGGCATGGGCGGCAGCGGCTGCGCGAGCGCCCGGCCAACAGCCCGCCCGTGGGGGCGAGTTGGGGAGGGGGCGCCCGGTATGCTGGCGGGCTCGCGGGGGCGCCCCTGGGGGGGCTGGCGCAGCGCGCCACTAGCCCCTATGGATGAGACGGCCCTGCATTTAAGGCTGGCAAACTTTTCCCTGCAGTGCCTGGAGACTGGCAGGTTGTGTAGCCACAGAAAGATCAGAGGAGGAATGATTGCTGGGAGGAATGCAGAGAGAATAAATGCCCTGGCGCACCAGTAGCAGCAAAACTGGATGTCCTCATCTGCCCCAGCTGCAGCAAAACATGTTTCTCCCATATTGGTCTCTACTGTAACAGCAGTACAATGCTCCAACGGTTTGACCTTACCCCTGGAGGTGCTATCTTCCACTGTCTCCCGAGGCAGAAGGATGCCAAATTAACTCAACTCAAGTGCCTCTGAATCTTTGTAGTTGCACAGGAAATGTTACATGTTACTTATCTCAAGGTCTGTCCCATGGAAGAGGGAGCAAGCTTGTTTTTTCCTGCTCTGGAGAGTAGGACTTGAACCCGTGGCTCCAAGTTACAAGAAAGGAGATTCCGACTAAACTTCAGGGAAAACTTTCTGACAGCGAGAGCTGTATGACAGTGGAACGGTCTCCTTTGGGAGGTTGTGGACTCTCCTTCCTTGGAAGTTTTTAAGCAGAGGGTGGGTAGCTATCTGTTATGGATGCTTTAGCTGAGATTCCTGCATTGCAGGGGTTAAACTGGATGACCCTTGGGGATGCCTTCTATGATGTATTTTAATTTATGTTCAGTTTTAGATCTAAAACAGTGATGCCATTTATTTTCTCTTTAGAAAGCAAAAAGCAAAGCAAAGCATTTTTTTACTCAGTTTTGATGAGAAATGAGAAGCCACACATGACACTCCTCCATGCAGATGTGGCAGGTATGCAGCTACCATAACCACCTGACTGGGGGGTGGATCATGTGAGTAGCCACAAGCTGTTAACACCTTTGGGAAGCAGCTCCACCATGCCTCAGCGTACAAGTATGTAAAGGACACCAAGATAGAACATTTAACAAGATGCAGCTGGGCTATTTCAATAACTCGGTCTCAAGCAAATATCATTAATGTGTTTTGACTGTTATCTACCTTTTTCTTTTCTTCTCCTGCTGCTTTCAGAGCTGGCAGATTGTTGTAAAGTTCCAGGTCTTTGGTCATTTGCTCTATTTTTTCTTTGAGAGAAGTCAGTTCATCGACCATCTTGCCTTCCAGCAGGCCCATTTTCTGGAGGTCCATCCGCAGACGCTGGCTATCTGAAACAGAAAGAGCCAAGAAGCATTACTGACATACAATGGAGATTGTTTCCTAGCACGGAGAGAAGTGAATCGTACATTTACTTATTCGAGGAGACAACTGACTCCTGCTTGCCTTGTTCACCTTGGCCTTAGTCCAGGAAACCTCTTAAGTACGTCCTTAAGGTTTACATACAAATATCCATTATGTGATGAAGTAGTGGTATCGCTAAGACTAGTGTTGACATATTTGCAACAAAAACTGGCAAAGAGGAATTAGCATTGTTGTTCTTAGCTTACATTTGTCCATAAAACTATGCAAAAAGATCCTATTGCCCTCTTTAGTTTTAAACTACGAAAAGTGTTGTAGTCTCTAGGTGACCTAAGGATTGTTTTGACTGGTATAATATACCCTCAATGGTTCTGTTAATAATTTAGGGTAGGGGGTGGGCATATCAATAGTATCTTAAGCTGCAGCACGTGTTAAAACGAACATGGTCAGGCTCAACACGCATATTTTTGTTTTATTGTCTATTAGCAGACTGAGGTCATGCTGACCCCCTGTGTCTTTGAATCTACTTAATATCTGCAGTTTGGATGCCATATTTATTACCCTTACATTCAGCTCTTAGATGGAGCTCCCAGTGGTTTTCTCACTCATGTTATAGATCACACTTGCCCAACCCTGAAAACTGCTGACGGATCAAATGCTCCCAGAACATTAACTGGGTCCTCATGTGTGGCCTCTTATTTCCTCCACGCTGAAGGCTGTGTTTGCAAAGGGGCCCAGAGGCGTAGTCTGGTGTGTCTAGGCTTGAAAAATTGTGTACATGTTATAAGGTTTTATGCATAGGCCTCTACGCACCTATGGTGCCTAGTGTGCAAATATCAGGTGAGCAAGAGAGGTGCATGGAAGCATGATTCTAACCTCACCACCATGTGTTCGATTGAAAACCTGCATAGAGAAGTAGTGACAAGCAGTTCTTCTCCTTAAGTAATTTTTGTATAAGAGCTTAATCCAGATTTAAGCAAAATAAATAAATAAAATAAAACTAAAAAACGGCCCAAGGAAGAAGAAGAAGAAGAGGAGGAGGAGGAGTTTGGATTTGATACCCTGCTTTATCACTACCTGAAGGAGTCTCAAAGTGGCTAACATTCTCCTTTCCCTTCCTCCCCAACAACAAACACTCTGTGAGGTGAGTGGGGCTGAGAGACTTCAAAGAAGTGTGACTAGCCCAAGGTCACACAGCAGCTGCATGTGGAGGAGGGGAGATGAGAACCCGGTTCACCAGATTACAAGTCTACCGCTCTTAACCACTACACCACACTGGCTCTTTAGGGGCATTTGGTGCCTTGTATTAGGCATTGTGATTTTTGTTACCTGCCCTAAGCATTCAGGAAAAGCTGAACAAACAAAAACCACGGTCCCCTTTCATGTGAACCGGCAATAGTGGCTATCGTGCTAAGCTGCTATTACAACCTCACTTAGTTTCTCCCTGGGGTGCCATATCTTGCTCTTCGGGAAGTTGACTTCTTAGGTATAGCTCAGATATATTTGTGATAAACTAAAATCTGAGAGTGGCAGGGAATGATGAAAATGGATTACAGGATCCCCCCTCCTTTTAAATGTTGTTTTAAAAATAGGCCCTGAAGTGGATAGTAAGATTTTAGAAGCTAGGGGTATATGATGCCTGGCGTGCCCTGGTCCATGGGGGTCACGAAGAGTCGGACACGACTAAACGGATAAACAAACAACAACAACAACATATGCCTGGAATAGGGTTCTTTTTAAATTTTCACTGGTTGTTTTTTTAAATTCAATTGTTTTCCCCACAAGGTATTTGAGTTGTTTGATACATGCTATCTCTTCAAAAGAGTGCTCTAGTGCAGTGTTCCTCAACCTTGGGTCCCCAGATGTTTTTGGCCTACAACTCCCATCATCCATAGCTAGCAGGACCACTGGTCATGGATGATGGGAGTTGTAGGCCAAAAACATCTGGGCACCCAAGGTTGAGGAACACTGCTCTAGTGAATAAAGTTTACTAGACGTAGATTAGCGGTCTCTTACCCCCAAACAGATTTGCTAGCATCTGATTCCCTAACTGCTTTGAACAGATTTATTGGAGTGTAATGAAGGCAGATGCAATATGCAAGAAACAAAGTGCAGTTTTAGGGAGGGAAGCATGTGAATTTTTCTTATGAGCAAAGAAGCTCAAGAAATCATATTGATCCGGGAACTGTTAAGGACAAATGGCTATATACCTAGTGCTGTTATTTGCAGCTGTGCACTGACACACAGGAATCCGTACAGAGAACATACATGCAACCTCATCACTGGACGGTCAACTACTGGCTGCGCCACTGGGGCTGAGGGAGTGTTGTGGCATTGTCTCGCATGCATAGCGATGCAAAGACATGTGCTGCATTCTTTCATTGTCTTGAGTGCACTGGCTCCCTCCATGTGTGTGTATGCATGTTGATATTGTCATTGGGACTGGTAGGCTCTGCTAGAGTTTTGCAGGACCATTTCCCTAATTGTGCTCCTTTCCCGCTTCTCTTCCTGTGTTGAGCTTAGATTGGATACAGTTGTCATTCTACTGGTCTATTAGTAGCTTTCCCTCCATCCTGCCATAATAGAAGTACAGTCGTACCTTGGTTCTCAAACAAAATCCATTCTGGAAGTCCGTTCAACTTCCGAAACGTTCGAAAACCAATGTGCGGCTTCCGATTGGCTGCAAGAGCTTCCTGCACTCAAGCGGAAGCCACATCAGATGTTCAGCTTCCAAAAAATGTTCAAAAACTGGAACATGTACCGGGTTTTTGGCGTTTGGGAGCCAAAACATACCAGTACCAAGGTGTTCGAGAACCAAGGTACGACAGTACTGTATAATATTGCTCTGGTATTGTAGCAAATAAGTTGTTTTTTCTTTGTGTGTTATTCAACTAATTTTTAAAGGTTTGCTGCTAAGTGAACTTTTTCTTGCCATCAGAGTAATAATATTTTTTTATTTGTACCCTGCCCATCTGCTTGGGTGGCCCCAGCCATTCTGGGCGGCTCTACATTTTCAAGCTGTAAGAACTCTGCTGGATCAGACCAAAGGCCCACACAGTTCTCACGCTGGCCAACCAAATGCCTATCGGAAGCCGCCCAGCAGGGCCTGAGTCCTGCAACACCACTCTCCCACTTGTGATTCCCAGAAACTCTTATTCAGAGGCATTACGGCCTCTGATAGGGGATGGCAAACCTAGCAATCATTGCTAGTAGACACTGACAGCCTTGAGCTCCGTGAATCTGTTTAATCCTTCTTTAAAGCCTTCCAAGTTGGTGGCCGCAACTACAACTTGTCAGAGCAAATTTAACTATGCACAGTGAACATCCACCTCCTTGCTTGTTTTGAGTTTTCCAACATTCAGCTGCAATGGATGGCCACAAATTCTGTGAGAGGGAAGAAAGCTTCTCTCTTCCCATGCCATCCATAATCTTATACACCTCTATCATATCCCCTTTTATTTTTCCTAAACTGAGAAGTCCCAAATGACTGAGGGAGAGGCAGTATATATGTACCAAAGAATATCTTTATGGGGATTGTCGTGGGCCAGGAGTCAGCTTTGCCTGCTGAACAGCAGCCTGAAGGGGGAGAAGGTGAAATGACTCCACACACACCTGTTCAGCCTTCAAGGTCACAGAGCAGAGGGCACGGATGAGAACCAGCTTGCTCCAGGCTTCTTAAACAGAGCTCTCAGCAGCAGTACACCTGAAGGAGCACCCCACTGTTCAGCCCGGACTCTGAGGTCCAGCTCCGGGGGCCTTCTGGCGGTTCCCTCACTGCGAGAAGTGAGGTTACAGGGAACCAGGCAGAGGGACTTCTCAGTAGTGACGCCCGCCATGAACGCCCTCCCATCAGATGTCAAAGAAATAAACAACTACCTGACGTTTAGAAGACATCTGAAGGCAGCCCTGTTTAGGGAAGTTTTTAATGACTGAAGTTTTAATGTATTTTAAAACTTTTGTTGGAATCCACCCAGAGTGGCTGGGGAAACCCAGCCAGATGGGTGGGGTATGTATGTATGTTTAAACAAACAAACAAACAAACAAACAAACAAACAATCATCATCATCATCATCATCATCATCAGATGCTGGAAATAATGCCTGTGGTTCCCAGCCCTCTACCTTACTGCTGCCAATGCTCCATCTTGACCATTGGCTCTGTGTTCTATCATCTGGATTTCCTAACATCTGGACTGTCTGACTTTGTATGTGGATTCTGATCTCAGGTAAGTGTTCCTAAGAGACTCGTAGCCTCTGCTTGCTCGGCAAAGGGGCTCAGATGGGGCTACAACAGGGATGGCCCATAGTTCAGTGGCAGAGTCTATGCTTTACACGAACAAGGTCTCTGGTTCAACTCTGGTGCCTCCACTTCTAAGGGTCTTAGGCAGGAGGGTCTAACATACCTTCTGCCTGAGACCTTGGACAGTACTGGGTGGGCAGACTGAGGGTATATGACAGTTTCATATGTCTTATATGCCTCAAATGGCACTGGCATGCATTTAAAACATGACCTGCTTTCTACAGGAGGAGGAGCTGTAGAAGGGATGGGTTGTGGCTCAGTGGTGAAGCACATATATTGAATGCAAGTGTTGGGTTCAGTCCCTAGCATTCCAGGCAGGGCTCAAAAAAATTCCTTCCTGAACCCCTGATGAGACACTGCCGCTTAGAGCAGACAGTACTGAGCCAGATGGAACAATGACCTTACTAGCTGTAGGGTGGCTTCCCCTGAAAAATAATCTGGAGAAAGTAAAGGATTTTCTTCAATCCAACGGCCATCCTACAGTGAAAAAAAAAGGAAAGGGAAAAAGGAAAGAAAAAAAAAATAACAACCCTTCTCTCTGGGAAGAGACAGGAAGAGGATGCAGTCCAGTTCCTTCTGATATGCCACTAAGTCGGACTTCAGCAAGCAAATGTGTACACAGTAGCAAATTCTGAGACAAAACTGCTTTGTGCTTTGACCCGGGGAAATGTTACTGGGAAATGCTGCCCTCAGCAAATGTGTTTACTCACAGGAGTTTCCTTTGGGGAGGGAAGGAGAAGGCTCTGAGGAATGATCTTTATACAAAGAGTGAGGTTGTGGCCCCGAGGTGCATTTCTACGGCATTATATGGGTCCACAAGGCTCTTTTGCACGGAGCACAGAATCAAAGTAGAATACAGGATCCCAACTTCCTTTATGTTAAAGAAGAATAAAGCAAATTGCCAGGCCATAGGGGCAGAGAAACTAATAATAATAATAATAATAATAATAATAATAATAATAATAATAATAATAATAATTTATTTATACCCTGCCCTTCCCGGTTTCAAAACCGGGCTCAGGGCTGCTAACAGCAAATATAAAACAAAATGCAAATTAAAAACAGCATAAGAACAGCATAAAATATAACATAAATGCAGCATCAATATCAATACAATTAAAAAATTCAGGGGTCATTTTTTTGGGGGGGGGGAACCCCCAGTCAGTAGACATCAAATGATCACCAGGGCTAACTGGCCAAGTTGGTCCTACTAGGTCCAGCAAGGAGACAAACGAATTCCTATGCCCCACAAATAACCCAGAGATGCATTTTAAATAAAAGTACACATTCTACTCATGTAAAAACATGCTGATTCCCAGACGGTCCACAGGCCGGATTTAGAAGGTGATTGGGCCGGATCTGGCCCCCGGGCCTTAGTTTGCCTACCTATGTTTTAGTTTGTGCAGTGATTTTTACTTTTTTGGTTTTTATTCTTGTAAGCTGCATTAAGGCCATTTTTTGAACCACAAGATGGGACAGAAATTTGTAAATAAATACAATGTACAATTCGCTTGCCATACCTGTTCCCAGGTTTTTCGCAGTACTCTGTGATTTCTGCATTTCACTTGACTTGAAAGTGAGATCTTCCTGCATGATCTTCAGCTCTTGGTTTGTTACAGAAGATATCTGCTTCATGCGATTTACATTCTGCATGATTAAAGAAGAGTAGTGGAAGATGACATGAGCCAAATGCACTGCTACAACTGGTGGCTTAACAATGAGAGCGGTTGGAGCTTTTCCATACTACTGAAGTCAGCCACAGAAAATCCCCTTAGGAAAAGCATTTTAGCTGTTTGGAGTTCATATATAAAAAAGGAGATTGTTGCAGTTTTACAGACCATTGTATTGTCTCACCTACGATTGGGGAAATAGGGCCAAGGGTGAACAAAAGGTGAGAGGCCGGTGCAATTTGGGGAAGTTCAAGTGAGGATAGTCTTTGCTCCCAGTAAATGTTTTCCCTTCACATGCTATGGAATACCTTGCTCTCCAAAGCCAATATATCCTAAGGGCAGCTCAACTCCAAATTGTGAACGTGACAATCAGATCCTGGTTTTATAAGCAGGAGCCAGCTGTGTAAATTAAGTTGTTTTTACTGTAGCATGCAGTATTTAAAAAGTGAAAATGCTTGTTCCTCCATGAAGCAGCCTTGAGTGACAAAAGCTGAAGCCATGAAAGTTGTACATAAAAGCCATTACAATGAGATTTTCTTGGGAAAAAATAGGCAACAGAACAATGAACATATCCAAATGAGAACCAAGCTTAGGTAACGTAGCCAAAGGTGTAATAATGTTAAAATAATAGTTTTATCGACTTAAATTGTCTGACTTTTGGGGGGATTTGATACACTAAGCAAAATAAGAACATATGAGATTATATAAACAGGGAATGATTCTAGGTGCAGTTTGTACTTTAAGCTAGAAAGAGCATAAATAACTACGTCTGCCTAGTTTAAGTGCCATATGTGATGGAAGTAAACTATGAAACATTTTGCTTCTTCTCGTGGCCATAAAAGGTTTATTAGTGCCATTAAAGACTGGGGTGTCGGCAGAAGAAACAAGGGTGGTTCTGTTTGTGAAGGAAGGTGGAGTTTGCAGGAAGAAAAAGATGCAGTAATGGCTCTCCCTAAACTGTGATTCAAAACAAAACAAAACAGGAGCCAGCCTTGGGAATCAAACCCCTCTTCATCCTGAAGCAGATTCCCCCACCAATGCTATACCAAGTTAAGTGGCGTGCTGGTATCAATGTTAACCAAAGTTATGGTTAAGCAGAATTCTCTTAACTAGGATCCAAAACAATGATTTCAAATGGGTTTCAGATTCTGAAATTAAGACTGAAGGGAAAGATTGAAATGAGGTTAGGGAGCATGCATTTCCAAAGCTGACTATTCACTTGTTAACTGCAGTTAACAGGAAGTCTGTGTTATCTCTGCACTGGCCCCAAGAATAAGAGGGGTCAGGGAGGTAGTATGCTACAGTCTCTCTCTCTCTCTCTCTCTTACTCTCCCCTCTCTCACATGTGAATGCCATACTGTAAACTGTTTATATGTCAAGCAACCCATGTAAGCTTCAACTTGATATGCTTTCTGAAGAACAAAAGCAACTAATGAAATTATCACCAAACAATTTGATTCTTTGGAAAGTACTAATAATTGTGGTTGGTATCTCGTCATTTTTATTCTAAAGGAAGGAACAAATGTGTATTCTTATGAAAAAGGGATTAAAAATGTTATCCTAGCCACATTTACGCAGCAGTAAAGCCCTAGTGAATTCTACACAAATAAAAAGAAAAACACCATCAGACTCCACACACACACCAACCCAGAATTTTTTACTCGTTGATCCTCTTTTCCTTTGAAAATGGGCTTACCTGTGAGGAAGATTATCCTTTTCCTTTGGTATCATTGCAAAGATGGTAAAAAGTAAGTGATTTAATGCTCTTGGATTGACATGATGTACTTTTTGGGTAAGTGTTCCCAGTTAAAGGCCTAAAATAAGTTGGTTATTTGTTATTTCGTTTGGTTCTAGTTTGCTTTCATTTGGATTTGTTTACATAAAAAATCAATAAAAGTAAAATGAAAATCACAGCAGAGTCACCGGAACTTACTTCCAAGTTTATGATTGGAGCCAAAGCCACTCACCCTGCTTGAATGCTCCAAAATTGCCACAATACTGGCCTCTATCTGTGTTTTCCGTTCTAGTTCCTGGTTCTTTGCCTCTTCAAAAGATTCAAGAAAGTCTAAAGATTGAAAAACAAGATAAGGGAGGCTGCTGCTTATAAAAGGAAAAGCAGAAAAGTCCTGAAATGTTACTTATAGCTATAAGGATTCTGAATGTAAAAGCAATTAAAATATATATACAGTGGTACCCCGCTAGACGAAAATAATTCGTTCTGCGAAAATTTTCGTCTAGCGGGTTTTTCGTCTTGCGGAGCGGCAATGACAGCCGCGCTCCGCAAGACGAAAAAAAAAGACGAAAATTTTTCGTCTTGCGAGGCAGCCCCATAGACTTTTTCGTCTAGCGGGGCAGCCTTCCGCTAGACGAATGCCTTCATCTAGCGAGTTTTTCGTCTAGCGAGGCATTCGTCTAGCGGGGTACCACTGTATATAAACAAACATCTTAAAGCAATTTAAATGGAACTTTACCAAGAATTTTATCTGTAAGGAATATCTAGAACAGGAATCTGGAGGGCCGAGTTTGGGGATGCCTGATCTAGAATGTGCTGAAAAAATGTTTCTAAGATCTCTGGCCGCAAGTTTCAACAACAAAGATACATTTACTCGTGAGTAAATTCAAATATAGTATCAATCCTGTTAAGAGTCACAGTCTTAAATAAAGATAATGGTTTCACATTGAAAAGTCTCTTGAAAGTCTTTTAGAGGTTGATGTAAGGGCTTCTACGATGCGAGTCAGATGTATGATGAGACAACTGGAGACCAGGACAGGGCCCTGTTTTGGCCTTCCTCAGCTGGCAATAACAAATAATATCAGAGTACATCAAGGCACAGAAGTTTCAGTAATTAAGATTTAACAAAGATCTAGAAAGTGAGCTGGTTTTTGCAGCCTTTTATTTACCTTTTAATATCTATGTGGTGATCAACCAATGATAGGACGGTCAAAGCTCACATGAAGAGCCACATAAAAAGGTGCCTTCTTATTCTCTTCTATGCATTAGCAAGTGTTTTACACTTGCAAAGAGGAACTCTTGTGGGACATCAATGCTGCCCCGGGGGGAACTGCAGTGGTCCCAATGCCACAGAGTCAGTGCTGTTGCTCTGCCTGTCCATCTCTTGTGCCACTGCTGAAGTGCTCCATTAGAGCCCTGCAGAACTCTAAGACTGTGCCATTAACATGATGCATAGTTTACTTCTGGTGCATATATGTTACCCTTGCAGGAGCTAAACTTTCCACTGTGAAGAAGGTGGCTGTGTGGGTGTAATGGACTTTTGTCCAAAGAGCTGCCCTGACAGAGACGAACAGGGAAGCTCTGACTCAGGGGTTGGCAAGCTTATCCTCGCCTGGGCCGGTTCACTCCAGCAGACATCCCTCCGTAGGCCGGATCGGCGTGCGCCCACGATTTCTGGTGTTGCGGAAGCGAGTCCCTGCGCCATGCTGCACTGGTTTAGCACAGCGAGCGGGAACTTGCCGAGCAGGTGGCTTGGTTCGTGGGCCAGTTAAACAACCCCCGTGGGCCGCTTGTGGCCCATGGGCCTTAGGTTGCCAACCCCTGCTCTGACTCATGCATGCATGGCAGCTCCAAATCTACATCAGAATTCCTGCATGCTGAACGCAGCTTTTAAGTCAACTGAGCACTGTAAAGGTGCGGAAAACGCCTTCCTTATTTAGTTCTCCTCTGAGGATAGTCTCCTGACAAAAGCAAAATCTACAGATGCATCCTTACACAAAAGCAGCTTAAGAAGGGCATATGGAACTTAAAAACTGCTGTTATTTGATCTTCCCAATCTTTTTCATGTGTCTATACAACATTTTCCGACATACCAGGACATATTTTATTTTATTTTCAATTTCCCACAATTAATTGTGCTGTGAAAAACATTGAATGCAGCCTACAGACCAAGAGGAATTTCTTGACTGGTGATTTGAATGCCTGAAATAGCAATCAATTATTACTCTATGCACTGCTGCAAAGCCAGTGGCTATGTGGGGAAATGTCTTTGGCTAAGGTTGCTAAATTAAGAACAGCGACCATGCCAGGTGACCAAAAACTATTAATGCAAATGAAATGTGCATTTAGAGATGCCTTCATTTTGACAGTGCATGTCAGCATACATTTGAAACTACTTACTGTCCATGCTTTCTTCTCTTTTCTTCAACTCCTTGTATTTCAGATTCTTCTCACCTACAAAAATGCCATTTTAAAATTAAACAGTTAATAATTTAAGGCTGCGATCTTCTCATTTACTCGGAGATAAACCCTACTGAACTCAACGGAACTCACAGCACAAGCTGTCTCTGCTTGATTTTCCCAAATTCTCCCTTTTACTACAACCTCTCATATCACATCCTAAGAGGCTTTAGGGAAGCACAGGGGCTGCAGTGAGTAGGTGGTATGGGAAATACCCTTTGTGCAAGAATCTATCAACTAGCACTGCATGCGATCCATTCCTATACCTTTTGTTCTTTGATCTGTTCCAATGAATCTTGTTCATTTAGGAGCTGACCAAAATCCACATATGGAAATCTGATTTAAAGCAAATATTTAGTGCTTGAGATGGGGGGGGGGTACCTTGTACACTTTGTATTTTAATACGGTTTACCATTTCTGATTGTTGTTACCCACACTGACAATAAGCAATAGAGAAAATCCAGTCTTTAAAATATAAAAGAATTATTCCAGTAGATGTCTGGGTTTCATAAGCAAAAAATTTGAAAGGATAAGCTAAATATAGATACATTTAGAGTCAAGAATTCCAACATCTTCTTTCCTCTCCAATAGTATTGTATCGACATCCCTTCAGCTTTCCTTCATATCTAACATATACAAATTATAAGCATATGCAACTGGCCCCAAGGGACTATGATTTTCCTTGAACTTCCTTGCAGCTGTGAGCCTGTTCCTGGCTGACTCTCCCTTTCATGATACAGGAAAACTTACCAGAAATTGCTCTGAAAAAGTCTAGCCCACTTTTCAGAGGACCATGAATATATTCCTGGACTCATTTTTAAAAATCCAGAGAATAGTTCTACTTCTTTGTTTTATTACCCTTGCCACAAGAAACAAAACAAACTCGTGTAAAATGCTGTTTTTGCTAAGCTATCACCAAAGCAATCTATTTCTTACCGTCTGTAGTCATCCAAACGATACAGAAAATAATGCAAAAGCAATATGCAAAGAAAAAAGGATAAAGGCAGAATGATGAAATTGTTACTATTATTTGAAAACGGAGAGACCAAATGAAGCAGTGATGGGAGTACCAAGTTTGCAATCAAGAAAGAACAATACAGTGGTACCTTGGGTTACATACGCTTCAGGTTACATACTGTCAGGGAACTGCCTTGTGTCTTTGATGTATAGAGAACCCCAACACCTCCTCAGCAGAGATACCTCTTCAAATGGGCTGAGCGACTCCTCCTCCGGCGGGGAGGGGCAGGGAACAAGCAGTCTGGAGAGGCAGAGGCTTGGGGATGTTGCTGGGAGCCCCAGCGCGTCCCGCGACATTCGCTCAGAGGGGAGCATGCCTCTTCCGTCACCCCAGTTGCGTAGGGGGGTCAAAAGGAGACAGGGCAAGAGGCGCCTGGGTATGCCGAAATTCCTTTGTTGGGGTCGTAGCCGGAAACCGGCACTCCCGGATTCTGCTAGCGACTGATATAGTCATGTTTTTTCAGCTCTCTGCTTGTAAATAAAGGTAAAGGTAAAGGGACCCCTGACCATCAGGTCCAGTCGTGTCCGACTCTGGGGTTGCGGCGCTCATCTCGCTCTATAGGCCAAGGGAGCCGGCGTTTGTCCGCAGACAGCTTCCGGGTCATGTGGCCAGCATGACAAAGCCGCTTCTGGCGAACCAGAGCAGCGCACGGAAACACCGTTTACCTTCCCACTGGAGCGGTCCCTATTTATCTACTTGCACTTTAATGTGCTTTCGAACTGCTAGGTGGGCAGGAGCTGGGACCGAGCAACGGGAGCTCACCCCGTAGCAGGGATTCGAACCGCCAACCTTCTGATCAGCAAGCCCTAGACTCTGTGGTTTAACCCACAGCTTAGCGCAATAAAATTAAAATAAAAGACAGTTCGGACTCATGCCTGGTTACTTGTGAGCAACCCAAGGCACACCTGACACATACGCTTCAGGTTACATACTCCGCTAACCCATAAATAACGCTTCAGGTTAAGAACTTTGCTTCAGGATAAGAACAGAAATCGTGCTCTGGCGGCGCAGCGGCAGCAGGAGGCCCCATTAGCTAAAGTGGTGCTTCAGGTTAAGAACAGTTTCAAGTTAAGAACGGACCTCCGGAACAAATTAAGTATGTAACCAGAGGTACCACTGTACTATTTAAGTTCCTTAACAGAGTAGTGATTAGCAGGAACAAGGAATAAGCCCCTTTGGCTAAATTAACAATTCAGGCTGAATTAACAATTCTCTACATCTCAAATATATTTTTCTCATGAACTTATACATGATATCAGGGCTCAATAATATATACTCAGAGAAGCATACATACACATTCTGCAAATGGTCCTCCTGTATTATGTTTTCATATTTTGCTGGAAGCTGCCCAGAGTAGCTGGGAAAACCCAGCCAGATAGGTGGGGTATAATAATAATAATAATAATAATAATCCATAAACCTTGCATTCTGTAGTGAAAACGCTAACCCCGTCTATGCCAACAGGATACTGCTGTTCTTGCTGAAGTCTGCACCATTGCTTATATATGGGGTGGTAGCAGGCCAGAGTGAAGACTGCAATAGTCCAGTCTGTTCCCGCATGCCCTGCCCCACAGGCTCAGCTGGATTGGCCAAAGTCAAATGGCAGTGATGAGGTGGGAACTCCCATGGTGCCGAGGGGCTGGCCCGGGGATTTTCTAGTAGCCGGCAACCTGCTGGCTGCTGCTCCGGCGGTTGCAGAGCCGATGGCAACGGGCCGCAACTGCCGCCCACCCCAGACTGGGTAAGCAGCCATTCTTGGAAATACTATGCAAAATAAGGAAATATGTGCATACTTGTTCCATTTGCAAAACTGATTTGTATCACAGAATTTGGGCTGGATTTAGTAAAGGAACTGGCCTATTCTGTTACAGAGTACACATTGCCCCGACTAGGAGAAACTTCATCATGTTATCTTCACTCACTGTTCTCAATCTGTGAGGTCCTTCAAAACAAGAAGAAACCTTCCTGCCAACAGCAGATTTTTGTGCGCACGGATCTTCAGTACCCTCAATCCAGAGATCGTAAATCAATGGGGAAATCACAAATTCACTTCTGAATCAGATCTACTACATGGAAGAAAAACTAAACAAGATGGCATCTATATTTTGGAACTCCCTGCCTATTGATATCAGACAGACACCTTCATTGTACCCTTTTCAACACCTGCTAAAACCACTTTTGTTTAGACAAGCTTACCCAGATACCTAGAATGTTGATGTGCTTTTAGTTTATTGCTGGTTTAAATTTTCTGAATGTTTTAACTGCTTTGACTAATATTCTTATTGTTTTATTCGTTTTGATTTGAGATCTTTTTAAAACTATCAAACAGTATATAATTTTTTTATGAAATAAAGTTTATTTAGAGTAGACCTATTGAAAATAACAGAAAATAACTTATTCATGTCCATTCATTTCAACCGGCCTGTTCTGAGTAAAACTTCGTTGAATACCCTCCTTAATAATGTTTTTAAAAACCAGGTTAATAGGTCCTGTCTACTTTACCTTGCTGCTCCTCTAAATCCATGTCAAGCTGCCGTATTCCTTCGTTAAGTTGGTTGATTTTTTCTTTTATGTCTGTCAGCCTAAAACCATGCAAAAACTAAATGATGAAAACTGGAAAAGTACAGCATTTAGAAGGCATTTTCTGGAAGGGAAATAGCAAGGTAAGTGAAGTGCATGCGTGAGTTAACAAACGTAAAACTCCAACAACTTTTAGCTTCTTTCCCTATCATCTCTTAGGTTCTTAGCATTCCAGCACTGACTTCATGTATTTAACTTTAAACAGAAACTTGATTATCCCAAAGGAGCAATGTCGCCTTGTTTAACTTAACAAATGGGTCCACCTGCTGGTTAATCAGCATTATAATAATGACTTGGATTGCAAGCCTATACTAATTCACCTACTGGGAGTAAGTCTCACTGAAATCAATGGAATTGCAACTAATCACCAAACTTAAAACCATGGAGAAACCTGGTCTGAACAAAGACATTGGATTCTTATCTCATTATACATGACAAAGCTATCTTTAGCCATCTCACCCCTTGCCTTCCCTGCAAGACTAATTGCAGCCATTAAGAGCAGTCAACAGGTTTTCCACACCTATCAGCTGATCACCCATTCCCACCACCCTCTGAGTAATACACCTCCCCACTCCCTCACTGTATTTAAGGGTTTGGTGACTTCCGTCTCAGTGTATCTGAAGAAGTGCGCATGCACACGAAAGCTCATACCAAGAACAAACTTAGTTGGTCTCTAAGGTGCTACTGAAAGAATTTTTTATTTTATTTTGTTTTGACTATGGCAGACCAACACGGCTACGCACCTGCAACTGAAATCAATGGGGCAGACATATATAGGATTTCACTGTTTGCTATAATAGAAGAATGCACAATTTTTAGTTGTACTGTTCATAAAGCCATCTTTAGCCATTATGAACAAGAGACAGAAAACACATGAAGGGGATGACTGTATGAGGTCTACTTCTCTTCTCTGCCTGCAGAGGTTTTCTGCATGTTTAAGAACCCTGGAAATCTTCCACCTTGCCTAAGCAACTTTCTGCCAAAATTCCCTTGGAATGAGGTAAATTGCCACGAGATGAACATGTAGATATGGGGGGAAACTTGGTTGAGTAAATACAGCCTTTGGCTTTCCATACTACTTGCTTTTAGCACTTTAGTAACAGTTCAAGTCATCCCAAATAGATCATATCTCAGTTCAAAATACGTTGTAACTAGAAGTGTTTTGCGAGGCATTCAAAAAACACTAGGTCTGTTTCTTAATATAGCCTATAAGCAGCTGCACTATACAAGTTGGTTATATGAGTTGAGCAGCTTTGCAGAAATAGATAATAGAGTTGCATTTATATTCAGAATTGGGGTCTAAAAGAACAATATGGAACAGCACTCACTGTCTCTCCATGCTTGCTATTTCTTGGTTGTCTTCCTTCACCTTTTTTTTTTTAAAAAAGAAGAAACATATAATTATTAAATACAGTGGTACCTCTGGTTACGAACGGGATCCGTTCCGGAGCCCTGTTCATAACCCGTGACGTCCGTATCATGAAGCGCCGTGCCTGCGCATGTGTGTGACGCGATTCGGTGCTTTATGCGCATGACGTCATTTGATGTCTCTGCGCATGTGTGAACCGCCAAACCCGGAAGTAACGCATTCTGTTACTTCTGGGTCGTCGCGGTGCGTAACCCGAACGTACTCATCCTGCAGCATACATAACACGAGGTATGACTGTAACAATGGAAAACCAAAGGCGGTTGGTCTCTGCAAACCTTTTCCTTTTTCTTTCTGTATATTCGGGTGTAATGTTTCATTTATTCTTTTCTCTGTAATTTTTTTAAAAATGCAATAAAGATTTTTTTTGAAAAATTACTCGGTTATGCAAAAAATGGAGACCACTTAATAATAATAAATGACGTCTGTCAGTTCTGTTTCTAGCGTCATTATCAATAGTTGGTGGTTTGGACAGGGGTGCTGACTTGACTTCCCAGTTTACACTTTTCAGCTGCCCTTTGTATGCAACATCTCTTCATTTCTGTCTGTTTTGGCACTCTACATACCTGTTTTAGCAATCTCTCTCTCTCCTCCTGTGGAGAGCCCATACTTTTGTCCTCTGCAATCATTTGATTCCGGTGTTCCTCAAGGCCATGAAGCTTTTCATACAGCTGCAGAGCCTCCTGTTTAACCTGGGAGTGTGCTATTTCCTGAAGAGATAAACTTCATTACTAAAGTGATGAAATATTTTGTGAATAAAGTCATGTAAAGTGATCTGTTAAGAATTTTTGTACATCAACCAAAAGTGCTCATTCAACAAAGGAGGGCGGGGCTGAAAGGGAGCCGCGACTCTTACAGTGGTGCCCCGCTAGACAAATGCCTCGCAAGACGAAAAACTCGCTAGACGAAGGCATTCGTCTAGCGGGAGGCTGCCCCGCAAGACGAAAAAGTCTATGGGGCTGCCTCGCAAGACGAATTTTTTTCGTTTTTTTTCCCGTCTAGCGAAAACCGCGGTTTACATTGCCGCTTCGCTAGACGAAAAAACCGCTAGACGAAAATATTCGCAGAACGAATTATTTTCGTCTAGCGGGGCACCACTGTATATATCCTGGATAAAATAGAGTAGAGAATTAAAAATCAAGAGCCTACAATCACTAAGTAACAAAGTCACTAAGTAACAAATTGATATCCAGTGTCCAGATAAATAAATAGGCTATCATGGGATTTTGGCCATATTTTCTTAATGGTACAGCAAAAACAAAAAAATGAAAGAAAACCCCCCAACAACTTATGCCAGCTTTTGTTTTCTCATTAACAAAATTTTAAACACCCTCAAATTTCAATCATTTTGTAACTGAATAGAAGAATTTAATGTCATACATACAGCATCTAGAGATTGTTCTTTTATATTCGCAGCATCCAGTTCTTGCTGTAAAGCACACAATTCCTACGAGAGTAAAATAAATTAGTATGCAGGTCCTGCTATGGGAATGTATATTACCTGAAATCTGTTACCTGAACACAATTAGTTATACCCAACCTTCGCTAAATGAAAGACTGGTTCAGATATCCAAACAGCTGCAGTTTGTCCAGGTCCTTGTATTTATCTTGGTGGTGGCAGCATTTTGGGCAGAAACCATGGAGCGAGGGACAGAGATGGGGCACGTCAAGGAGCAGAAAAGATCAGACAAATGAGGGAGCAGGAAGGACCAGACAATTCGTTTTTTCTTTTCTTTGGCTGATTGACACTTAGTTTCAGGCAGAAACCAAGGAGGGAGGAAGAATTGTTTAGTGGTTTCTGACTCTTCATGACCCCATGGACCAGAGCACGCCAGGCACTCCCGAGATGGAACAGAAATGTTCGTATAGGAAATACTGGAAATCACCAGCTCATTAAGCAAATGCTCATCTAACGAACAATTTCCTAGGAATGCACTGTGTTTGGAAAGCAGGACTGGCGTGTTTGGTTAATGAAAGCTACCAGGGGCTACGTGCATAGAAAATGGACCCCTCCAAAAAAATGGGGAGTTGACAGCTTAGTCAAGATCATGCTATCCTACATAAAAGCAGAACAGCTTCTGTGTTCGTTTGTTGGATTTCAGCTACAGAAGGAGTTCTTTTTCATTTATCAACTCTTTCTCGATTGTGCTGGGGCTCATCAAGATGTAGTTCAGACATGAAAGAGTCACCTGCAAGAGCTTTTCATTTGCCACTTTTGTCTCCATGTATTTAGCTTGATCCTCTTCAGACATATTTTTGACTATGTTTTCCGCCACCTGCTTTTCCTGCTGGATGTCATCCTCCACAGCTTGAATGAGATTTTCTTTGCTGCATCACAAAAGCAAATATTTTGTAAATCTGTTTCATTAAAAAAAAGGTTATTCAAATCTCTGATTTACACAGAAGTACTCAGCTTGAAGTACTCTACTAGCTTTTGGTTCTGACAGGTGCTAAAAACACATGGCGAGAACATCATTTCCCTTTCTTCTAACCCAGAGGTCCCCAAACTAAGGCCCGGGGCCCAGATGCGGCCCAATCGCCTTCTAAATTTGGCCTGTGGACAGTCCGGGAATCAGCGTGTTTTTACATGAGTAGAATGTGTCCCTTTATTTAAAATGCATCTCTGGGTTATTTGTGGGGCATAGGAATTCGTTCATTTTTTTTTTCAAAATACAGTCCAGCCCCTCACAAGGTCTGAGGGACAGTGGACCGGCCCCCTGCTGAAAAAGTTTGCTGACCCCTGTTCTAACCACTGCTGCCAACTGCCCATTTTCTCATCTGTCACTACCAGATGAGTACCAGAAACAAGGAAATTACTTCAACTCCCCTCCGCTGAAAAACTCCTGGGAGGAAAAGCCGAAGTACTTTCTTAAGGGAAAAAAAATTGATGGGACATATTTAGCCTGTAGGCTGACCGAAACCAAAGTGTCAAGAGTTAAACTAAATATGAATTGAATGTTTACTTTTGCTCCCTGCCCCACAAATAGACAGGAAGCTCAATCAGCAATTAAAAGATTTTGTTTGAGCCCAAACCAGAACAGAACCATCACCTCAACAAAGTACAGGTCACTGATTTTATATATATGGCATTTTAGACTAGTACACTCTCTGGTCCCAAACAATAGTCCAATTCACATGACCAGTGAATGAACCAGAATCACCTTTATCTGCATCAGCTACTAGCCACAGCAATAAAATAAAATAAAATAAAATAAAATAAAATAAAATGTACTGAAGATAGAGGTAAAAACTTAACTACCGGTATAGAAAATACATTTTGGGGTGTACATCAATAATCAAATAGTAGGTCTGATTCTAATTGTCCCTGCTAAAAACATTGCAATTTTTGCTGTCATCTGATCATATTGAAGGACACAGTAGCAATGGTTGAGCAACTCGGCATGGACAATAACAGAGGGGTAATAACCTCAATCCTCAAATCTTTATAAAGAGTGCAAGCCAGAAGGGCATGAGCCCAGGGAATGTGTCAAAGGGGATCCAGATTTAAGCTCACTGTCTCTGCTTCCAACCCTTTCCCGCATTAAGCTTCTGAACAGAGCCCACAGGCACACTCTGTATGGGCATAAGCCTTCTCAATTTAATTTGCACTCTGCATTTTGCAAGATAACTAGATCTCAGAAAGAGAGAGAACTGCAGAGGGCAGGAGTGGGGATTGTGGGTGTGAGTCTGACCCCTCCCTCTGTCATTTGCTAGGGCTTATGTAAATAGGGCTAGCTTCAGCACATGAACGTCTATCTTGAAGGAAGTTGTACATTTTGGGTTTGCGGAAAACATTTGTATTCTGCCTTCTCTAAGGGTTGGGAAGCTGCAGGAAGCTTTATGGCTGAAATTCACTACTGAAGATTATGAAGAAAAACAGCTTGGCAGAGGAAGGGTGAGAGTGCCCTAACCCTCATGCAGTAGCTTGGCTAATCTCTATAGCTGTTACTGTAATCTTCTTCCTAACCTTTGAGCTAAGTGAAGCATACACATTCTTCCTGGGGGAAATCTCGGTCTGTATACCTGTGCTGGTAAGGCCTGTGGAGGCCAGGCACTGTACAGAACTGCAAGCCCCGAGTATCCAAGTTTGGGTGGCATTAAAAGATTTGGGGGGGGGGGATCTGGCAAGCACCAGCAGAGATGTGAGCAACAGGATCAGTTTGTAAAAAATTGCTCTTCCTATTTTTTCCATCACGCTACATCTTTCCATATTAAGTTATCAGCCGTATTTCCCCCGTGTTCCTTCTCAGCTATTAGCACTCTCTCTCTAACACATTTAGGATAATGGCTTACTTGAGACTGGGCCCCATTGAAGTTAATGGCCCTTACTTGTGAGCAGACATTAAATAATTGCACTATTAAGTACCATATTACTGTCGTACGTTGTCGAATGCCTTGCGACTCGAAAGTTTGGCTCCCGAACGCCGCAAACCCGAAAGGGAGTGTTCCGGTTTGCGAACGTTCTTTGGAATCCGAACATCCGACATGGCCTCTGATTGGCTTCCGGAGCTTCCTGCAGCCAATCGGAAGCCACGCCTTGGTTTCCAAATGTTTTGGAAGTTGAATGGACTTCCGGAACGGATTCCGTTCAACTTCTGAGGTGCGACTGTATTTATTCATTTATTTAAACTAGCCAAAGCCATTGCCAAAAGATAAAACTACGACATAGGAAGACTAGGGCACAATATCACAATGATCACACCCACTCTACCACACAGGCTAATCACTATCGTAATATGAATATTTATACTTTCTCACGTGAACCAGAGCTGAACCGGCAGATTCAAGTTACTGAATCTTTGTTAGCCTAAACTGGAATCAGAGCAACTATAGTCACAGCTGAATCATTCAGAACTGATCCAAAATGTTTAGTAGTTCCTCTCACTGGTTTTGATTGAATGATACATGTGACATATAAATGTTAATGGTGATTTTTAATTCTTTGAATGTAACTTATACCTCACCTCCACCCTGAGCAGTGTGTTAACAACTGTAAAGGCTTTTAGCTGTCGCTTTTAATATGCACTTTGTATATTTATAATGTCTGATATTTGGTAACTGTACCCGACTAAAAAATAAACTTCTATCCATGGCTCTCTGTTTCCAATACAACCCTGTTTTATTGGAAACTCTAACCGTGGGTAAACTTGCTCTTTCTCCCTCACTTCGTGTCATAAACATGATACCTGATCATATTCTAAAACTTCCTTATTGGTTACAAGCTTATTAAGTCACATATGAACCCAAGTCAATCTTTTGCTGAAGTTCCTTATTTTAAACGACCTGCTTGCTAACAGGGTACAAAGGTTGAAGCCAAGTGAAGTTAACATTGTACTCTTCTTTTTTTATCCACAAGGATACACGCAAACATGTATATGATGTTCCGGAGAAAAAATAAGAAGGTAAGAGATTGGGTAAACTGCTAGTATTATCAAACATATAGCTGTTTGTTTTATTAACAAATGTATAATAAACTACATTGTTTCACAATCCAACTATTAAGATTTTGGTTTAAATACTACATTGGTTCAAAGCTGTATGAATTCACTCGATGGCTTTGCAAGGGGACATCTTTGGAAGCTTGGAAAACGTTTTTCAAATGTTTCCCCTCAGTTTAAACAGGAAAGCTGCCCGTTTTATTCTTCTTAAATAATGGAGGGCCTTTAATGGAACTTCAGAAATAAATGTGAATCCCTGAAGAATTTTACTAGATTTTAATATATACAGCTGAAACTCAAAAAATTAGAATATCGTGGAAAAGTCCATTTATGTAAGCAATTGTTTTCATTAGCTACTGGAGTTTAATATACAAGATAGACTCATGACATGCAAAGCGAGATATGTCAAGCCTTTGTTTGTTATAATTGTGATGATTATGGTGTGCAGCTGATGAAAACCCCAAAGTTGAAATTGTTAATTTGGGGTTCTCATCAGCTTTACGCCATAATCATCACAATTATAACAAATAAAGGCTTGACATAGCTTACTTTGCATGTCATGAATCTATCTCATATATTAGTTTCACCTTTTAAGTTGAATTACTGAAAGAAATGAACCTTTCTATAATGTTCTAATTTTTCGAGTTTCACCCGTATATATATATATACATGGACTAAAAGGAGAAAGTTTTCACAAGAGACACTACAACTTTTTTGTGTGGGTTTTGCAAGGTTACTGATATTACTTGTTTGGGTGACCCAATGTTTCTAGATATTGCTGGCTGTACTTTTCTCTATCTTTTGAGATTTGCAAACTTTTCCCTACAGGGAAGGGCCAAGCAGTTCGCACCAGTGCAATAGATATGGCTCATGTCTTGTGTAGCCTTGATCCGTAGCGCCATTTCAGAGCTCTGGAGGGAGGATGGGCAGGAAGAAAGATTCTAAGTATTTGAAGTACTGTATAGTTGTTGCAGTTTCTTTCTTTAATATTTTGTAACAGCTATAGCAGTAGTATTAAGACATCTGATGAAAGAACTTCAGTACTTGGATAATATTTATTGTATGTCTACAGAGCACCTTAACAGATCACAGCTATGTTTTTTTTTTAAAGTATCAGAACACTAGGTGAAATAGACAAAGACAACAGAGACTTTAAAAAAGACTGGGAATCGTTCATGCTGTATTTACAGAAATATTGTAAAGAAATGGACTTACTAGCAGGGTTTGAACACTGAGTAAACAAGAGTAAAGGCTAAAAAACGACAATATAGAAATTAATTAAATGTAAGAAGTAACTGGAAGAAAATTTGGTATAAAAATGCTAAGAATGTAAGAGAATTCAGCCGAAAGATGAAAAATAAGAGAAAATTTAAGCAGAAGTAGCAAACTGTTAAAGAACCAGAAGGAGAAGTTGAGTGAAATCATGGGATGGGGGGGGGGGGGTTGTTTTATTCTATTTTCTTTTATATGATAAATGTGTTGAATATTAAATTGTAAATTTTAATAAAAAATTATTTAAAAAAAGAACACTAGGTGAAATAATTTCTTGAACATTGACAGATGCCTGATTTCATAGCACAAACTATATATAGTTTACATTTCCATGTTTTACTCAGTTCTACAAATCCTGTTGATTCACTTAGCTTTGCAATCACAACTATGATGTTCTTTGTGAACTTCTTTTTCATCATCAAATTGAGATTCAATGCTATTCAAGCGATAATGTGTACCTACAGGTTCAGAATATGAAGCTTGCTTGGCTCCCGACATTGGTTGCAGCTCTCTTTTTACTTCCAGTTGCTGCTTCTCAAATGGTAAGCTTTATAACCAAATCAAGCTGCTACTACTACTTGGCTACTTTTCCTATGAAGCTGTTAACAGCTGGATCCTTTACATGTATTTTATGAAGAAAGCTACATTGTATTCGATGTACCGTATTTTTCCGCTCCATAGGGCGCACCGGACCATAGGCCGCACCTTGTTTTTAGAGGAGGAAACAAGGGAAAAAAATATTTTTCTGGTTTTCCTCCTCTAAAAGCCCTGTTTTTTTGAGGATCAGCTAAAAGTTTTGCAGCTTTTTTTGCAAAGGGAGAAAAGCAAAGCTCCTTTTGCAAAGGGGGAAAAGCAAAGAGGAAAAGCTCTGTTTTTATGGGGTTCAACTCACATTTCTGCAGCTTCTAAAGGAAAGGGAGCCTTTTCTACAATTTCCAGACAGATAATCTAATCAGCCACTCACATGTAGCTGGGGAAACAAACAACCTCCCTCTGCAGCACATTCAACAAAGGAGGGCGGGGCTGAAAGGGAGCCGCGACTCTTATCTCTCTCCCGATCTCTTGCTGCTCAGCTTCTGAGCGGGGTCCTTTCAACACCCCCTTTTCTCTTTGTAAAATAAAAAGCATGATCCTCTTTTGGCCCCTGGGCAATTCAGCTCCAGGGACCAACACTCGCTCCATAAGTCGCACAGATATTTCCCCTTACTTTTTAGGAGGAAAAAAGTGTGTCTTATGGAGCGAAAAATACGGTAGTTTACTCCTATGCGTACTTAAGAGTGCGGTCTAAGGCTATTTTAACTCTTCTTTTGGGGTGGGGTGGCAGAAATGATCACATTCATATATATGTGATAGGACCTCCGCTGCCTTGCGTGATAACTTCAGAAGAGAAGGCTTGTGGATAAACCCTACTCAAATCCGGAGTGCAGCCCCTAACATGGTTGGATGGTACTTCCTTCCAGCAACATCTGCCACCAAGCTAGTGACAAGCGTATTGCTCTGATTTCCTTTGGACCACACCAGCGAGGTCTTGTTGTCTGAGCAGTCCAGGACTTCCATACATACTGCCCAGGCTTGCGCCCCGGGGAGGTCACTTCGGTGCCCCTAAGGCGGTGATTTGACTTCACCCCTGGAGACGCACTCCATTGTCTTTCGAGACAGACGGATGCCAACAATATATGATAGAGTACAGTATGTGAAGGATCCAAAACCCACAGGATACAGTGCCTAACCAATCATATTATGATTCTCATCACCTGCAAAATACGGAGGTTATTTCAGGGTACTCCCTTCTTAGCACCAGGAAGAAATATTCCAGGAGTTTTGTTCTGGTCATTGTAGGCTGGTATGGGATGTGCCTTGCATTGAGCAAGGTGGAGAAATAGATGGTATTTTATCAAAGTTCCCTTTAGCCCTACAACTCTCTGCCAAAGCATTTATATTCGGTCCTGAATGATTCAGGTATTTCAGATTTCTAAGCTCAATATTCTACTGTAGAAAAGAGTTTAGCTCCAACGTTTTATATTTGAGCCCCAAGATTTCAACAAAAAAGGAGCAGGCCTGTTTTCCTACAGCCTGAACTACTTTTTATGGTCATTTTCTTTCACATACTGATCATATAGCTGATTCTAATATGAAGGACCACAAATTTGAACAGCTGCAGCTTATATAGTTGTTTTGTGCCGCTGCTTTTGTTTCTATATTGTTGATACACTTTCAATGTTGTTATAGGATTGTATTTTGCAATGTCACCTGTTCTGGTTTTCTTTCTGAAGATTACCCGGGCAGAATTTTCCTTTATAACAAATGATAACATCAATATATTTTAGAAAAGTTTTCATAACCCTATGCTTGATGAACATATTATCTGTTTTATCCTGGTAATCTTCCCCAATCTGTATTTGTAACATTTTCTCTCTCCTTGTTTAACAGGTTAAGTGCGTGGAAGCAGCAAAAAACTATACTTCTGTTCCTCCTAGCCTAGACAAAAATGTTACTATACTAGTTCTCAATTACAACTGCATCACTTTAAATGAAAGTGATACCACAAATCTTCAAAAGTACATGAATATTACAGAATTATACCTAAGCCACAATTCCATTTCTATTCTCCGTAATTTTACCTTTGACAAACTTTCAAAATTAACAGTTCTAGATGTCAGCAATAATTCTATCAGTACAGTTGAACAAGCAGCATTTGCTGGTTTAAATAAACTAAGGAGTTTGCACCTACAGAATAACAGAATTGTGCAATTAGATTCCAGTGTGTTTGTATTGCTAAAGAGCTTGATGGTCTTAAACCTAAAAAATAACCTTATGAGATATTTTGAGGCAGAAGTATCCCTTAATTTAACCGGAATCACATTAATTGGAAATCCATGGGATTGTTCATGTGATCTCCTTAGTTTACAGAGTTGGCTGAAGACCACTAAAGTAAACATGGGTAAGTATCAAAAAATGTATTGATGTTTTTATCTACGTGATTTCCATTTCAGGAGGACTAAGTGTACTCCGTTGACATATGAATTTAGCTATCCTCACATCTTTTACTTTTTAGATATGAATTCCTTTAGACCGAGAGCCAAAAATACTAAAAGGAGTTGTCAATAAAAAGCACACCGAAAAGATAAAATATGAACTAAATGTCGAGCACATACATTAAGATGGCATTTGAAAAGGTCATGTCTGAAAATTGCCTATTCATCCAATAGATTTTGTATAGAAAAAGAGAGACGTTTGCCCTATGAACTAGAAATCTGTTAAGTAATGTGGTTTCAGAAAAAATAACAGTGCAATCTTATATGCACCTACAAAGAATTAATCCCACTGAGTTCAAGGCAACTTAAAAGGTAAAGGTAAAGGTACCCCTGACCGTTAGGTCCAGTTGCGGACGACTCTGGTTGCGTGCTCATCTCGCTCTATAGGCCGAGGGAGCTGGCATTTGTCTGCAGACAGTTTTTCCGGGTCATGTGGCCAGCATGACTAAGCCGCTTCTGGCGAAACCAGAGCAGCGCACGGAAACACTGTTTACCTTCCTGCCGGAGCAATACCTATTTATCTACTTGCACTTTGATGTGCTTTCGAACTGCTAGGTTGGCAGGAGCAGGGACCGAGCAACGGGAGCTCACCCCGTCATTGCGGGGATTCGAACCGCCGACCTTCTGATCGGCAAGCCCTAGGCTCAATGCAACTTACTCCCAGCCTTAAGACTCCTATTAAACAGATGAATAGCACAGTCAAAACTGCCTGAGAGTATAATAGGTAATACTGAATATATTCATGTATTTTATGCCCAGGAATATTTTCATGGAATGAATAATTGTTGGAAATAATATATTTGCCTCTGGCAACCCTATCACACTAGATGTTCTCGTGGATTATTTTTAAAGTTCTAAACTATACTATCTGAAGTTGTTTTTAAGGTCAGCGCAGACCAAAAACTTTAATCTTTTTGAAATGTTTATATTTACAGAAAATGAGAACGGTACTGTGTGTATGTCTCCAAACAGCCTGGAAAACCATCCTATCAAGACAGCAATTATAGCTAAGTGTGAGAAAAGAGAGATGACTACTGAAGCAGCCACCGTATCTTTCACTTCTCTTAATCCTAATAATGATAGTCTATCTCCGCGTAATGGTACAATTGGGAAAATGCTCAAGTCAGGTATATTTCAGTTTAATTTACAGTCATACCTTGGGTTACAGCCGCTTCAGGTTGTGTTTTTTCAAGTTAAGAACGTGGCAAACCCGGAAGTGTTTACTTCTAGGTTTTCGGCCTATGCGCATGTGCAGAAACATTCTGCGTGCTTTGCACATGCGCACAAGTGCTCAATTGCGTTGTGCGCATGCGCATAAGAGCTCAATTGCACCGTGTGCATGCGCATAAGTGCTCAATCGCACCGCACACATGTGCAGAAGAGGCGCTCCAGTTGCGGACTTTTCGGGGTGTGAATGGCTCCCCGAAATGGATTAAGTCCACAACTAGAGGTACCACTGTACTGGCAGCGCCCATATGGCTATAGAAGCCATGCATTTCAGAAACAATACTGAAGATCATTTATTGGACTGATACAGAATTTAAAGCAAATGCGTATTGAATCCAAATTTAGCTGTCTGCTAAAAGCAGGGCTTCCTCTGTTCATGGATAGCTTTTGACCCAGCAGAGGGATCCTGCTGGTGGAAGGAAGAACATTATTTTTATATAACATGATATAAAACATTATTTTAAGCAAAATTAAACAAGGAGCCAGTCCATGGCTTGGTTTATAGACTCCAGTCTCTATGCTATCCTCATATAAATTAGAATATTTAGCATATATATTGTTAATATTAGATGTATTATGAAAATAGCTTTTGAATTGTCTTTTAAAACATGCAATATGCTTAAACTTATGATGACTATATATAACTGCAATATAGCCTTTTCTAGTTTTTTTATGCATATTGGTAAACCTCAGATTAACAATCATACGTCATTGGGAGCACAAAGTTCAAATTCTTTTGTTAAACTTGTTTCTGGTGCAGCTAGACCTCAGCTGATCTAATTCAAGATATTTGCCCAGGGCCTCATTAACCTTGATGAATTCTTCCACTGATTTCGATGAATATGCTTATCTGAGGTCACTAGTCACAGACATAACTAGACCTGGAATGAGGCAGGTACCTGGGATCCAAGCACACAGCATGTCCATTTAACTGTGCCAGTTGAATTCCCATGATTATGTTAATGACAGATGCCTGCAGGACTCTTTAACAGAGCAACTACTAAAATATGTTCAGTCAAGTGCCAAACTTTACTAAAACACTCCTTTAAAAAGGCTAATAGTCAAATGTCCTAAAGATGATGTGTTGGCATCGGAGGTGTAGGAATTGCAAAACCAAAAACTTGATTCTTCAGAGGATTGAAGTGCAAAGTGACTTTTGCATACTCTTTCCCCCCTGCAGCTCCTTTTACCACTGAATAGCTGATATGGAAGGTTAGGGAACCCTGAGAAACAGTACAGTGGCGCCCCGCTAGACGAAAATAATTCGTTCTACGAGTTTTTTCGTAGAGCGAATTATTCGTCTAGCGAAGCGGCAATGGAGCACGAAGGTTTTCGCGCTAAAAACAACATTTTTTTCCCGTCTTGCGAAGCAGCCCCATTGAATTTTTCGTCTTGTGGGGCAGCTTCCGCTAGACGAATGCCATTCGTCTAGCGAGTTTTTTGTCTAGCGAGGCATTCGTCTAGCGGGGCACCACTGTATAGGGGGTTGTACCAGGGGTTGCAGTGGGGATGGGATTTTGCAAAAATCACCTATGCCCCTTCTGCCCACAGAAGCAGCCAATTTGCAGAGTAGGAACCTCTGCTGGATTTAACTCACTTCTGTGAATGGAAGGAGTCTAGCTCCATCTCATTTTTTTTCTATGGAGAGAGGGAAGTTACTTGATAACTTCTGAAAGGTAACCTTATGAGGAAAAATGGGGTAAGAGTTTATTTTATACTGAAAAGTATTAAAACAATGTTTGATTTATTTTAAGGTGTGGATGTTCATCGTCCTGGCAAAAGTTGGACCTTTCTGATTGGTGTTCTGGTTGTTGTTATCAGCATTTCATTGCTGATTGGTATGGTCATCAAATTCCCAGTATGGTACCGATATTTGATTAGCTATAATCATAGTCGTTTGGAGGAAGACGAACCAGAGATGTTTGAAGAAACTTTCACATCTCATAACTGCACATTCCCAAATACACCAGGTACCAATGAAGAAGAATCGGTTGTGGTTTTTGAACAATTTCATTCATTTGTTCCAGAAGAAGATGGATTTATTGAAGACAAATATATTGATACATGAAGAGTTACTATGAATGTTGCAGTCTGAATCTCTCTGCCCTGTTCTGAAATATGTGCAAAGGGCTGTCGTATTTGTAGCTCTATAAAGCAATGGGCTAAAAAAAAAACCTAACTGTTGCTGCTTGTGATTAATCAAAATATGCATTATTTAATCTTGTCATCATTACAAAAAACCACTACACTGGTGAAATGGTGTTGGAGGATCAAGGGTTTTTTTTTTGTATGTAAATCAGGGCATTTTGTTTGGGTACCTGAAAGAGAAATATAGCCCTATACAGTCGTACCTCGGATCCCAAACGCCTTGAGACTCAAAGGTTCCGGCTCCCAAATGATCAAAAACCGGAAGTGAGTGTTCCAGTTTCCCAACATTTTTTTGGATGCCAGTGCGGCTTCTGCTATTGTTTCCAGCGCGCCTGCACAATTGGAAACCAACCAGAAGCTGCGCCTTGGTTTCCAAACATTTCAGAAGTCGAACGGACTTCGGGAACGAATTCTGTTCGACTTCCCGAGGAATGGCTGTATATTTAAAAACAGGCAAAACAAGGGTCTGGCATGCTAAGGAAGTCATTGCACAAATCATTAAAGAGGCATGCCCTGGGAGTTTAGAATCTGACCATCAATGAAGAAGAAATAACATCTTCTGTGTCTGAACATCCAGAAATATGTAACTAATTAAAATAATTCTAATTAACAGAAACTGAGTTTCGCTTTTGTTGCACTACATAACTATGACCGATATAAGATAAATAAAATAAATAAAAAGGCTTGTTTGCACTTTTAAATGAACAAAAAACTCAGAAAAACAGGTTGATACCATGGGTACCCTTCTAGAGTGGCTGTCTGTGTTAGGGGTGGGTGGCACCGCTCTGTGCCAGTTTTAGTCCCAACTGGATGGTTGTTTCCAGAGGGTGATGTTGGAGGAGTGTTCTTTGGTCCCATGGAGCCTTCAATTTGGGGTTCCTCGGGATTCAATGTTAAATTAAAGGTTTTATCCTATATGCTACTTCTGGGGTTTGTGATGGTGAGCTGAATTTTTATTTATTTAAAACAGACTGTTTGTTGTACATTTTACCCCTTATGCTGTTTAACATCTACACGAAATCACTGAGCAGGGTCATCTAGAAGCCTGGAATCTGTTGTCAGCAATATGCTGCTGACATACAGCTGTACTTCTCCTTTGCATCTGCCGGTGTGGATGCCCTGGAACATTGTCTTGCCCCAGCAATGGTCTGGATGAGAGCTAATAAACAGAAGCTCAATCTGTTTATTAGTGGGGGTTCCCTAGAGTGGATGGCTGGAAGGTTGCCTGCTCTTGATGGGGTTATACTTCCTCTGAAGGTGTGGGTATGTAGCTTGGGAGTACTCCTGGATCCACTGCAATCGCTTGAGGTTCAGGTGGCCTCTGTGGTAGCGAGTGCGTTCCATCAGCTTCAACTGGTGGCTCAGCTGTGCCCCACTCTGGACAGGGATAGCCTAACTTCTGTTGTCTATGCTCTGATAGCCTCTAGTTTAGATTACTGTAGCACATTATTACTGTAACACATTATTTAGGGACAAGGGTGGTGCTGTGGGTTAAACCACAGAGCCTAGGGCTCGCTGATCAGAAGGTCGGCGGTTCGAATCCCCGCGACGGGATGAGCTCCCGTTGCTCGGTCCCAGCTCCAGTCCACCTAGAAGTTCTAAAGCACGTCAAAGTGCAAGTAGATAAATAGGTACCGCTCCGGCGGGAAGGTGAATGACGTTTCCGTGTGCTGCTCTGGTTCGCTAGAAGCAGCTTAGTCATGCTGGCCACATGACTTGGAAGCTGTATGCCGGATCCCTCAGCCAGTAACACGAGATGAGCGCCACAACCCCAGAGTCGGACACGACTGGAGCTAATGGTCAGGGGTACCTTTACCTTTAACACATTATTTGTGGGGGTGCTCACATTGAGAAACTTCAGCTGGTGCGGTCAGGTTGCTCACTAGGGCAAGGCAGTTTGAGAATATAATGTCACACATGGCCCACCTGCCAATTAATTTCTGGGCCCAATTCAAAGTGCTGGCTTTGACCACTAAAGCCTTAAAAGCAGCAGCTAGACTGGTGACTGGGAGTGGCTGCCGAGATCATATAACACCAGTCCTGAAAGACCTACATTGGCTCCCGGCACATTTCTGAGCACAATTCAAAGTGTTGGCGATGACCTTTAAAGCCCTAAACGGACTCGGACCAGTATACCTGAAGGAGTGTCTCCACCCCCATCGTCTGGACACTCAGGTCCTCCTCCGAGGGTCTTCTGCTGGTTCCTTCACTACAAGAAGTGAAGCTTTAGGGAACCAGGCAGAGGGCCTTCTTGGTAGTGGCGCCCGCCCTGTGGAACACCCTCTCACCAGAAGTCAATGAAATAAAAGACTTCCGGCGGCGACGCCATTGCGGGTGGTCGTGGGCTGCTTCGGCTGCGAGGCGCCCAGTCCATCCCGGGGGTTGGAGCCCCGCTACCGCAAAACGGGGCTCCGGTGGGGTGCGGGAAGAGCGTCCCGCACCCTGGGCTCCCCGGCTGTGCCCGTTGTGGCTCCGAACCCTTCCCTTGCTCCCCCTGTAAAGGGGGAGTGGGGGTGAAGGGACGACGGAGCCGGGCTGTAGGGGACATGCCCCAACCGGGATGCTAATGCGGCGACAAATCCCGAGATGAGCGTCTAAGTTCTACCTGTCATTATTGATTTGAAAGAACCCGGTGGTCGTGAGTATTTGACTGACTTTTTAACCTTTGGAACGATCCGGGGGGAAGAGGAAAGGCAGCCTGCCTCCCTCCCTTCGGGAGAAGGAAAGAAAATAACCAGTTTAAGTGACTGCTGCTACAACAATGGATATAATGTGTCTGGAATTTGAAAATTGAGACTGCTGAGATTTCCCTTTGGGGATTAAGTGGGCAGAAAATATCTCCGTTTAAAGTTTTGGTCTTTACGCTCTGGCTTCAGAAAAATGGCGATGGAAAATTTGGACTGATGTGGGAAACAATTGAAACAAAGGGAGGAAGAGACAGGAACTGAAATTTGACACTCACCCCCTCCCCCAACATGCTGGACTTTGTGTTTGAACTTGTGTTGAACTCTGGATTAACGGATGAGGAAATGCTTACTGTCTTGAGGCTGGAACTGCTTAATCGGAAATTGAAAGTCTTGAGTGGGATAATAAATAAAAAAAATCTACTTTCCACAGAGGAGGCTTTTCAAAAGTTTTACACAATGGAAGGAAATCTTTGCAAAGAGTTAGAAGGGATGCTTGAAGGATGGTTTGAAATGTCTGGGCGACTCCGGGAAAAAGAACCGTTCTTTGGGGGTGGCAGTCCCGGAACGGTAAAATTTATAATATCCAGACCCCGAGGTGGGAGCTCGGGGGCAAGGGACGAGGAATTAAGATATTTACAAGAAGAAGAAGTATGGTACAAAGAAGCGGAGGAGCCCAGAAAAGAGATGATGTGTATCCTGAAGCTCGATGCAAAGTTTGTTGTGAATGCTGCCTGGATCTGGGGACATTTGGGAAAAGAAGATAACTGGAAGATTGGATCCTGCGAAAGACAGAGAAAGACAATGGACAGAGGGGGTGTGGGGTGAAGTATTAAATGTAAAATTTAAATGGCTTGTTATGGTACCTGAAATCGGAGGGTGAAGGTTGTTAATTGTAAGTCTATCTTGATTAAGTAAGGAGATATTGAGATTTTATGTTAATAGCAGCATGATAAAGGACAGAAGAAATAAGTTTAGATTTTATAAGAATACTTTGGTAAGATTTAAGCTAGAACATGAAGATTAAGATAATGGTGTTACTTTTATTGGAAGTTAAATTCTTTGTTTTGTTTTTTTAGAGAAAAGTTGTTATGGAAGTAAAATATAGTTTTAAAACCGAAGGTGAAAAGGCAGGGGAAGTCAAATGTCAAGATTCGAAAATAAATTTTTTTTTCCTTAGGTATATAAATAAGAAGAAGAATCCTGGCAATATATGTATTTGTATTTGTTATGTATTTGTAGGTGTGGGTTAGGGTCGGTGTTGTGTTATGAAAATGCTAATAAATTCTTCATAAAAAAAAGAAGTCAATGAAATAAACAACTATCTGACTTTTAGAAGACATCTGAAAGCAGCCCTGTTTAGGGTAGTTTTGAATGTTTGTTGTTTTATTGTGTTTTTATTATTCTGTTGGGAGCCGCCCAGAGTGGCTGGGGAAACCCAGCTAGATGGGCAGAGTATATATTGTTATTGTTATTATTGAACAGCTCAGGACCACAATACCTCAAGGTTCACCTTTCCCCATATGAACCTACCTGGACCTTGCGGTATAGAAATTCAATAAATAAATAAATAAACAAATCCCTGAAAGTAAATGTGCTATGAAGACTGCATGCCTGGCTTTGTGCTTTCGCCATGAGTATGCCCTGATTCCTGAAAGAAAGGGCGTTAAACTTGTTATCACTTCCTCATGTATTGGATGTTATAAAATCCTGTGACTGAAAGTTGTAATTTATTTATGGGGTAGGCGACAGCAGAAAGTTTTGAAACGGCGCGTTCGGAGGGGGGGGGAGGACAGGGCTGAGTCAGCCAGGTATCTGCTAGACCTCATGCTGCTTTCACTGTTGTCGCACAACAGCCCCACCCACCGTGACTACCCATTGTGGGCACCATGAGCCTGAGCAGGGCTGTGGATGCAGCCCAACTACTCTGCAAAGCACAGTAAATAATTTGCCTTTAAAAGTCGTCTTAGGATCAAGGTAAAGTATCTGATGGATACTGAAATAAGACTTTTTTCTCAACTTACATGGCATTTGTTGCTGTAACTACAACTGGAAATAGCTGAAGAAAACATCTTCTTTCCATATGAACCTACCCGGACCCTGAGATCATCTTCTGAGGCCCTCCTTCGTGTGCCTCCTCCTCGAGAGGCCCGGAGAGTGGCAACATGAGAACGGGTCTTCTCTGCAGTGGCTCCCCGTCTGTGGAATGCTCTCCCCAGGGAAGTTCACCTGGTGCCTTCATTATACAACTTTAGGCACCAGGCAAAAACATTCCTTTTTAACCAGACCTTCAGTTGATCTGATTGACATCCTATGTCCTTTTAAAACGTGGTTCTTTTTTGGGGGGGGTGTTATTGGGTTGTTGTTTTTATTTTGATTATATATATTGTGGTTTTTATGTTGATCTTTTCTGTGAACCGACTCAAGACCTCCAGGTATAGGGCAGTATATAAATTCAATAAATAATAAAAATCTAAAGTGTGAAAGGTCAGCACAACCTGCTACTGCTTGAGTACAAAGACCAGACAAGTGCCAGGGGTCTATGAATGGCATTATAACATAATAAAGAACATTTCTATGCATTTGTTTATTTTTCAGTTTCATTTTAAAAAATTCATATACTTACGCTTGTCTTTCTGTAAAAATGATGTCTATGCCCTGAGCTTCACGGTCATTTTGAGCCTTCAACTATTAAAAAGACACAGCCACCAACAGCATGAGAATAGCTCTGCTATATCTACAGCAAATAAATTTCCCGTTTCTAGAACCAACGTCTTTAATTCAACTGAATTTGCTACTATAGCTTATACACCATAGATCAGTCTTAAACTGATTTTTAAGAAATACATGATCCTAAAAATATGTTTGAAAAATGGAGCATAAATCAGAATTAAGGGCAGTTTCAAATGTGTCTGTACTAATTTACATGCATAATTGCTGGACTGTGTCTATAGGTAAAAGGTTTATATAGCTCAGGGGCAGCTTTGGTGCTGCAGATGTTGCTGAACTACAAACTCCCATTAGCCTCAGCAAGCACTGTCAGTAGAGAGAGACGATAGGACTTGTAGTTCAGCAACATATGGCAGGCTAAAGGTCCCCCACACCTGGCATAGCTGAATGAAGTAACAGATCTCAAATATTAATTTACTTACTGTATATTCTGGCATATAAAACTACTTTTTAATCCAGGAAAATCTTCTCAAAAGTTGGGGGTCGTCTTATACACCGGGTGGAGAATCTGTGGTTGAGGATATCTCAAACTCTATATTTTAACTGGAAAAGTTGGGGGTCGTCTTATACGCCCAGTCGTCTTATACGCCGGAAAATACGGTATTTTTATTTATCTGATTTCTATCCCACTTTTTAACAGGTTCTCAGGGCAGCCAACAAAAATAAAACAAACTTTCAAACAATAACATTAAAACATTACAAAGTAAAAGAGCGCTTTAAAAGCAGTCAGCAGAATTAAAAACACCGAACACCACAACAGCAATTTTCAGAGGATTAAACAACCTGGGAAAATAAAAAGATCATTGCCAGGTACTGTGCTGTAATGACAGCAAGGTATGCCACAGGCAAATTTGAAGTTACAGACGCTGACTGCAACAGATGAAGTTGCAAGCACAAATAATTTCATATAAATTGCAAGCATCTCACTGATAAGATGATTTGCCGAAAGGGGTTCTTGGAGGGTGGGGGTGGCAGTTCAAAGCCAGCTCTTGCTCCCCCCCCCCAAACAGCTGATCAGTAAAATTTCCATGTGCTAATATCAACTACTCATTTCACTGGTTAAAAAAAAAACTTCACTTACGTTCTGTTTGAACTACCATTTAACTGTAGGTCCTTTCTATTCAATGTTTGGAAGAGTTGGGTGTTTTTTTTACATTTCCTTCTATGTTAACTAAGATGCTACTTTGAAAATGTCATTCTACACATGTGTTTTGGCCAACAGTATATGCAGTTACACTCATCTTGAGAACCAATCACCATTTTTTTCAAGCATTTTCCAGCAGCTATTGAACATCACTGGTTAGCAGCAGTCCAAGCTGAACAATAACCAATTCAGGCAAAACTAATACTGTGATAAAACAAAATTAATACTCACCAGGTTATAGTCATTCATTACTTCCTCCATATCGGTATTGGTATTAAGTTTATCCACCAGCTAAAACAACACGGAAACCCAATTAATTGCTAGTTTTATTCCCACTGAATTATCTATAGGTAATTATCTATGCAATTGGAATTCAAAATTAGATTCAGTATTTTCAATGTATATATATATATATATTTATTAGCAATATAAACAATAACATACCATATTGTAATCAGCTAGTTCTCCTTGAAACTCTTTGATCTCACTAGCTAAAGCCTCTGCCCTAAGAGAACAGGAAAAGAATAGTTACTATACAACATAGCTAATGTGATAAAATGTATTCAAAGCAAGTCTCAAGTTTTAACATACAGTAAGCCTGCAACTTACATGTATTTAACTTGTATGCATGCAGCTTTATGTGCTGGGCAAATGAATGAATGAATGAATGAATAAATAAATAAATAAATACTTTGGCAGTCCCACCTGCCATTGAACCCAAGGTGCTTTGACTACAGTTGTATCTTGTTTTGCAACTGGGATCCGTTCCGGAGCCCCGGACGCTAGACAAAAAAGATGCACAACAAAGCGCTGCTCTGAGCACACACGCGGAGCAGATTGCGCTTCTGTGCATGCGTGATTTAGCCCGTTCTGGTACTTCCAGGTTTGCTGCAGATGTTCGACAAAATGGACGCTTGACGAGGCGGACTCAAAATGAGGTACCAGTGTATATGCAATTTTGACTTTAGGCACGATCCTTGGAACGTAAACCCTACGTAGGTTGCAAGCTTGCTGTTTCCAATCCAAATTTACTTGTATACATCATTCCACTGACTTTAATTAACACAAAAGTTTTTAAAGACCCTCAGGGTCCCTTCCAACTCTACAATTCTATGACAATAAGTGCAATCTATCTCACCTTTTTTCATATGATAGGTAGACAGAATTCTCCTGATTATACATGTCGATTTCTTTCTGAAGCTTGTTAATTTCTGTGGTTAGTTCATTTATTTTGCTCCTGTAGGAAAACATAGTTCGTATGTTAAGTATAATTTAGTCCTGTTCTTTTTTTTTTTATTTTATATTTTTTTTTTATTATTATTATTAAACCGCAAAAACACAAGACATACACAAATAGACAGATACATAGTAAAAAATAAGGAAATAACTTAATAAACACATCAAACCAAAAACACCAAAAGAAAAATTCCTATTAACAAACAACGAAAGAATACCTTGTTCCCCCCTAAATTCCCAAATGACAAAGTAACCAATCCATATCGCCTATACATTTAGATCTTATTCATTGATTTACCAAACCAACTCCATCAAACACAAGATTTTAATAAAATCTGGAACCTTACTTAGTGATTATTTATGTCTCTTTATCATCCTTCTGTACCTTTTGCCTTTTGCCACCTCCTTTTATATTAGAAGGGGAGAAAGGAGATAAAAAAGAAAGAAAAGGAAAAAGTAAAAAAAAAAAAAAGGGGGGGGGGAAGGAAGAGGAGAAAGTAAACCAAAGGAAAACAATAAAAAAAAGAAAAAAAAGAAAGAAAAAAAGAAAAAAAGAAAAAAAAAGGAAAGGAAAAAGAAAAGAAAAAGGAAAAAAAAAAGGAAAAAAAAAACAGCAAATATACCCACCTACATATACATATATGTATACATACATACCTACATACATACACATATACATACATATACCTACACATACATATGAACCCTTGTGTCCAACTTCCTGGTAAATCCCCTTGCTTTAACAGAGATTCAATTTGAGTGCTTACGACATCGCACTTTATCTTATATTTACTATCCCATGCATTCTCTAAAATCTATTTACTCCACCATCTCCCTTTATCCTACCTCTCTTCCCTTATTCCTCGAAAGCTGGCATACTGACAAAACTTTTGTTATATTTCAACACATAGTTTTTGTAACATTCCCATTTTTCAATGAATCTCTGCTTAGACTTTCCTCTAATATTGCTCGTAAGTAGAGCCATCTCGGCCAGTTCTTGTAGCTTAACTTGCCAGTCAACGACACTTGGTACATCCTGCTGTTTCCAAACCTTTGCCACTACTAAACGGGCCGCTGCAGTTGCGTACAAGAAGACTTCCTTGAATTTGTTCGGTATCTCTTTATCTATTATGCTCAATAGAAACATCTCCGGTTTTTTAGGGAAAACAATTTGCATCATTTTTTTCAATTCATCATATATCTCCCCCCAAAATGCTTTAATTTTTCGGCACCTCCACCACATATGTATAAAATCTCCATTTTCCACTCCACATCTCCAACAAACATTTGCAACACATTTATGCATTTTTGAGAGTCTAGCCGGTGTGAGGTACCACCTATGGGCCATTTTCAACATATTTTCCCTTATAATCTGGTTTGCAGTAAATTTTAGATTGACCTGCCAAAATTTCTCCCAGTCTTCAAACATAATTGGGTGGCCCAGATCCTGCGCCCACTTTGTCATTGAGGCAGTTACCGTCTCCTCCATTACCTCATGTTCCACCAATATCTTATACATATGGGATATTATTTTATAGTTGGTATTTAAACATTCTTTTTCGAATTTTGATGGCTCTTTCCCAAATCCAATCCTCTTGTCTTGTTTGTAAATTTCGTTTATTTGAAAGTAATCCAGCCAACTTGATAAATATTCTTTAATCTCCTCATATTTTTTTACTACCAATTCATCTCCTCTTTCTGTTAGCAACATATTGTATGTAATCCATTCTGCTTTTTCATTATTCTTTCGTTTCATTGCCACTGCCTCAAAGGGGGAGATCCACTTTGGTACCCTTGTCTCAATATATCTTTTATATTTTTCCCACACCGTGTATATCGCATTCCTTATTATGTGGTTACAGAAGCCTCTGTGCACCTTTGTTTTGCCATAGTTTAAATACGCATGCCATCCGAAACGCAAATCGTGGCCCTCCAAATCTAATGTTCTCCAATTACGGAGTATACACCATTCTTTAAGCCACATAAAACAGGCAGCTTCATAATATATCTTAAGGTCCGGAAGGCCCAGTCCTCCTTTTTCTACAGTATTTATCATTATCTTGTGTTTTATTCGAGGTCTTTTGCCATTCCAGATAAATTTGGAGATTTCTTTTTGCCACTTGTCTATATTATTGATTTTTCCTAAGATTGGCATAGTTTGGAATAAAAAGAGAAACTTTGGCAAAACATTCATTTTTATAGCTGCAATGCGTCCCAACAGTGAAAGATTTAGTTTGTTCCACATCTCCAATTGCTTTTTGATTTCGTTCCAATATTTGGAGTAGTTGTCATTGTACAGATTTATGTTTTTTGCTGTTATTGTTAATCCTAAGTATTTTATTTTTGGGTAGATCTTTATCTGTGTTATTTTTTCTAATTCGTCTCTCTGAGCCATTGGAAGATTTTTAACTAATAGTTTAGTCTTATTTAAATTCAACCTCAGGCCTGAAACCTTGCCATACTCTCGAATTAACTCCAATGCCTTTGTCAGACTCTTAATTGGTTGTTCCGTTGTAATTATGAGATCATCCGCAAAAGCCCTAAGTTTGTAACTACTCTTCCCGAGCGTTATTCCTTTTATTTCATTCTCTTCCCGAATTTGCTTACATAAGATTTCGAGCGTTAGAATAAAAATTAGTGGGGAGAGTGGGCACCCTTGTCTGACCCCTTTTTTTATTTCGCATTCCTGCGTCAAGTTTCCGTTTATTATGATCTTCGCTGTCTGATTTGAATAAATGGCTTCTATTCCTTTTACAAACTGATCTCCAAATTCCATTTGTTCTAGAGCTCTTATCATAAACCTCCAGGAAACCCTGTCGAAGGCTTTTTCAGCATCTATCGCCATAAAGGCCGCTTCTTTATTGATTTCTAATTCCAAATATTCCAGCAGGTTGATAATGTTTCTAGTATTCATAAACATATGCCTCCCTGGTAGGAATCCGGCCTGGTCTTCGTGTATCACAGACTGCAATATCTTTTTTAATCTTTCTGCTAATACATTTGCGTATAATTTGTAATCATTATTGAGGAGTGCGATCGGTCTGAAGTTACTCATTAATTCAGGGTCCCCACCTTGTTTTGGGATTAATACTATATAGCTATGTTTCCAAGAGTCCGGCATAGTTCCCTCCTTTAGAATATTATTCATGATGTTCTTTAATGGCTCACTCAAAATATCTTCAAATTTCTTATAATATACTGCTGATAAGCCGTCCGGCCCTGGTGACTTTCCTAATTTCGCCTTTTTAATTGCTATTTGGATTTCATATGGTGTTACTGGGCCATTTAGACTTTCTCTTTGCTCTTTAGTTAATTTTGGCAGGCAGTTTTTTCTTAAATAATCAGTTACTTCTTCACCCGTCTCATTACCTTCCCTATATAAATCTCTATAAAATTGGGCAAATCTCTTTTCTATTTCATTAGGGTTCACTATTTTCTCTTCCCCTACTTTTATTCTGCTTACCAATCTCTCTGCCTCTTTCTTTTTTAATTGCCAGGCCAAAAGTTTCCCCGGTTTATTTGCATACTCAAAATATCTTTGCTTTAAATACCTTAATTTCACCTCTATCTCTTCATTTAATAGCATTGAGTATTGAGATTGCAACATCTTTATCTCTTTCTTAACTTGAAAATTATTTGGTTTCTCATATAGTTCAGTCTCCCTCTTCTTAATACTTTCCATCAAATCTTGCTTCTTTTTCTCTTTTTGTTTCCTTAGGATTATACTTTGTTGAATGAAAAAGCCACGGATGACCGCCTTGCTGGTATCCCAGACCGTATTTGCATCTGTACCCTTGTTTAAATTGAAATCAAAGAACTCTTTTAACGTCACTCTGGCCTTATCAATTATTTTTTCATCTTTCAGTATTAATTCATTTAATCTCCACCTTGTAGTTTTTCTTGACCCGCATGATAAATTTACCTGCACTGGGTTGTGATCAGAGATGGTTTTTGGTTGGATTTCTGTTTTAGATATTTTTGTTATTAAATCTTTTGTTAGCCAAATGGCGTCAATCCTTCCTGCCGAGTTATTTGGGTATGAAAAGTACGTATAGTCTTTATTCCACGGGTTTTTGGTTCTCCATGCATCCTCCAGATTTAATAAGTCTATCAACTGAAAAAAAGTTGTTGGTAATTTTAATTGTTTTCTTTTGGCTGTCTTTACAGATCTGTCTAATTCCGGATTCACTACCCCATTTTGATCTCCTAACAAAATAATCTTTTCTCCTATACAAACGTCTAGTTGTTTAGACAGCTTTTGATAGAATTCACTTTTTTTTTCATTTGGTGCGTAGAAACCAATCACCTTAATTCTTTCCCCTTTTACTGATATTTCCACAATCACAACCCTCCCCTGTGGATCGGTATAAATCAATTTTGGGTCCAAGTATGGTTTTACATAAATTACAACTCCATTTTTTTTAGATTTATTTGAAGATACAAAATCTATCCCTAATTTTTTATTGCAGAGGACTCTAGTGTGTTGCTTTTGGATGTGCGTCTCCTGTAAGCATATTAAGTCTAATTTCTGTTTGCCGAGTATGTGCTCTACTTTATTTCTTTTCTTTTTTTCATTTAGACCATTGATATTCCAAGTCATAATCTTTATATCCATTATTAACTTTATTTGTTATAGAGTACTTTTTGTTAAATAAGAAAGAAAAAATAGAACAGAGAGAAAGCGAGAGGAGAACCCAAATAGACTGAGTCTTACTAAATAAAATTTCTCAAGGGCTTAAAGCTCTTCATCTTCTGATAAGTTTTTATTGTCGTCCGTCCCTCCTCCCAGCTGTCTTTAGTCCTGTTCTAATGCCACAGTCTTTGGGTCCAAGGTCATCTGCCACATAAATATTCTTTTGGACACCTCTTCAGATTTGCACGTGTCAGTGTTTTATTGAATTATGTACCAGTCCTTTGGAAGCTGACAGAGGGACAATTTAACTGGCTTCTAAGGGCACCTATAAGGGACGCGGGTGGCGCTGTGGGTTAAACCACAGAGCCTAGGGCTTGCCGATCAGAAGGTCGGTGGTTCGAATCCCCATGGTGGGGTGAGCTCCCGTTGCTCGGTCCCAGCTCCTGCCAACCTAGCAGTTCGAAAGCACGAAGTGCAAGTAGATAAATAGGTACCGCTCCAGCGGGAAGGTAAACGGCTTTTCCGTGTGCTGCTCTGGTTTGCCAGAAGCAGCTTAGTCATGCTGGCCACATGACCAGGAAGCAACCTCAGAGTCGTCCGCGACTGGACCTAATGGTCAGGGGTCCCTTTACCTTACACAGTGATTAGTATGGTTGTTTTCTACAATAGATCTATTTGTTGTGGGGGGCACAAGAGAGGAGGGGGGGAACCCCAAAGCACAAGTGGAAGTCCTTGTGTGGGCTTTTGCTGATGGTCTCATTAGCTGAAGCCAACCCTAATATTTTAGAATCTGTGTTTACACTTGACCTGCTATTGACAACTTGCCAATTAAGTACAGTCGTACCTTGGAAGTTGAACAGAATCTGTTCCGGAAGTCCATTTGACTTTCAAAATGTTCAAAAACCAAATGCCGGAAGCCCAGTTGGATGTCCGGGTTCCAAAAGAACGTTCACAAACCGTAACAATCACTTCTGGGGTTGCGGCGTTCGAGAGCCAAAACGTCCGAGTTCCAGGGCATTCAGGAAACAAGGTACAACTGTATTAATCTGCTTAGTGACCTGGCCTTTCCGTTGTTGAGCACTTCTGAAGGTAGAAAGTTCTACACAAATCTCTTTCGCCTCATCTTCAAAAAGTATTTTTAACCCTGTGCTGATTCCGAGTCAGATTGTGTGGAGCACAGCTGGGTGACTGGAAGCAGTGAGGTTCCCAGTAAAGCAAAGGAAGCCAGTTGGACACTGGTCACAAGTATCTACTCCAGCAAACAGGAAAGAAATAGAAGGGAAGGCCTGCATTTGGTACAAACAGTAGGGAAGGCAGTGGGATAAGACAAGCACAAAACAAAACAAAACATAGGCCAACCCTCTATACCTGTGCTGAGTGCAGGAAAAATGGGCCAGCTGGACTATGAAAGGAGGAAGCTCTAGGGAGGCATGAGCTAAGAAACCTCTCTCATCCCTGTCAAGCACTGCAAGCTAGGCAAGATCAATGAGACAGCCAATTAATCACTGTACAGCCTTATTGGCAGTGATTAATTGACACAATCATATAAAAACAACACAAACACTGGTGACAAATAACTTTCACATACCTGAGCACTCCCAGGTAATAGGATTTATCCATAATTTGTCTCTGTGGACCTAACAAATAACAAGTGTCAAATTGTTACCTGACACCACAGTACAATGAGAAACAGTTGTATTAATAAAGAATCCAGTGGTTGTTTTCATGCAAGGTGATAAAATCACAAAGAGGCTTAAATAAATAAATAAATAAATAAATAAATAAATAAATAAATCCTCTGTAAATAATGTAATGTACATAATTCTCTTAAATGATCCATGATGTAATGTCATATGCTCTGAACAGTATAGGACCTGTCTAGGTTCAAAGCTTTTGGTGCTATTCCATCTTTCCAAGTTCTACCTGAGATTTCACAGATGCTGGCTCAGTTCTGCCCTTACATCAGGATGGAGATTTGATTAAAAAATATTGCTTTGCTGTGTCCTAAATTCCGACACATTTCATGTCTCTATGAGGCCAAAACCACTTTAAAGTGTATTGCTCTGTTTCCCCTTATAATCACAGGAACAAGACTAACTTATTCAATGTTTGTATGCCTTCATATCTTAAAATACCTTTCATTCCAGTTTTCATTCCACTCAGCCCTTGTTGTGTCACTGGACGGTCTGCAACCTTAATCTGGGAGGACAAAACCACACCAGTACCTATGGATCCACCACGTGTACCAGGTCTTGATGTTCCTGGAGGGATCTAACAAAGAAAACAGAATCGGTAGAAAAAATAATGAATGCAGCCATTCCGAGGAACAGAAAACTAGTCTATCTACTTATCAATCAGCAGGCCGAGGTCTTGAGATTTAAATGAAACCAAATGACATGACACACACATTTTTGGTTACATTTATATTCCACCTTTCCTCCTAGGAGCTCGAGGTGGTGACAGTCCTCCTTCCCATTTTATCCTCACAAAAACCCTGTGAGGTAGGTTAGAGTGAGAGTGCATAAGTGGCCCAAGGTCAGCCAGTAAAGTTTTGCAGCTGACTGAGGATTTGAATCCTGGTCTCAAAGGTCCTAGTTTAACAGCTTCACCCTAAAGACTCTCATATACCTAATAGGACCCCACAATTTTTTTTGTAAAATAAAAGCAGCTTCAGGAAGAAGGTGATTTTGAAAACCTGAAAAGGGATAAAGTGGCTGGTGCTGCAATTTGAAGCAAAGAAGTTGAGGATGGAGAAAGAGTAACCCTTCTGCTCCTCTGCAATTCTGCTACCACTAACCATAAGGATTCTATCACATGCATGTTAGGATCCAAGCCATTGTTGTAGCAATTAATAACAAGATAAAACTATCAATAAGCACGTCGAGCATCCAAACACAGAAGCCCTGCCTACAAGCTTATAAACTAAGAGGAAAAGGAAAGGGAGCGAGAGACACAAAAAGCAGTGGTGATGAATAGGAAAATAAAATGCCAAAAACCTGGGAAAATAGACTGGTTTTTAGCTGCTACGTTTAGATGATAAGATCCTTGGAGCAGACACCTATCCCTTTGTGTTACATAATCCCTTATGTTAAACAATATACACAAGGTATATTATGAAGTCTGGAGACACTGTGTTAAAAACAGTAACAAAATAATCTGCTCTGGAGAGAAAAGGCTCTAGTTTAGGAATCAAAAAATTAAGATAAACTCTTTAATGAAACTGTATCACCTGTCAAACAGAGAAGGTTTTAAAAAAGATTAATTTTAACTTACTCCTCCTCCAAGTAGAGCTGCGGATGGAGGCCGTAGTGAGGATGAGGGCGGTCTGGCTCCCAGGCCTAGCCCTGTTCTTGAAGACGGGCGGGCTGTAGGAGGCTTGTGATTACTTGCCATTTTTTTTCTCTTTTCTTCAAATTTCTCTTTAGAAACAAACATACGTTACATACTAGAATTCTCTAAATGTGCATTCTGTATTAAAAGAGAACTTTTAAGACACTGATAAATAAAATTATTTTAAATAAAACAAGTAATAGTTTTCTTTAGCTTTTTAATTGGAATCATAATGCTATATGCCCATTAGGACAGCTATCTTTAACATAGTGACTAGGGAATCAAATGCGTGTTTAGAATTAGGTCTTCAGTAGGGGGTAGGACTAAAAATAAAATAAAATGCATATGCATATGCACCATCATTATTTAGGAGCCAGCCCTGCCCAGTAGCCAGAAGATCAAAATACAATTTCTCCGCCTGCAGTCCCTGGGCATGGTATGAAATCTCATGGTGAACCAAGCCTGCTAAAACTACAGGTGTTATGGTCCAGTCAATATTTGAGTGAGAGATAATCTATGAATCTTAGGTATGCTGCCTTCCATTTCATGATGGAGCAAAGTCTAAAGAACTTGGACCTATGTAGTTGAGATTAAGAAAATAAAAGACATGGGTCTGGGACAGCTCAGTTGGTAGAGCTTGAAACTCTTAATCTCAGGGTCATGAGTTCAATCTTAATTTGGGCCAAAGATTCCAGCCCTGCAAGGGGTTGGACTGGATGACCCTTGTGACCCCTTCCAACTCTGCAGTTGTGATTACATATATGAAATTACAATAGGGGGTGAAACCAGGGAACACAGTACAGTATCTTAAAACAAAGCACTCACAATTGATGAAAACATGCAAGTCATTGTTTCATGGGTATAGCCAGGATTTTTGTTGGGGGGGGGGCAGGCTTTTGGTTTTTTTGGGGGGAGGGGGAAAACCTCAGTTAAGTATTTTTATTGATGAGGGGCAGCTCCCCCCACCCCACCTAGGCACTATTTCGACAGGAACACATGTTGTGGGTATCTCTAATATAGGCATGAAGAGAATGCAAAACCTCTGTAAACCAAACCTGATTTTGTGTTTTATTTTTTTATTAATCCTGAAATGGGCCGACAACATACTAAGGACAGCTCGATCCCATACTCTCCAGAAATGTTACCAAACGTTAATCCACCCCTTAAGAGAAAGACTCCTTTGAGGAGGGCTGAGTGGGCGCTTGTTTTCCCCCCACTTTGCGACGACGCGTGTCGCGCAGGTGAGCGTTCACACGTGACGCCCACCACCCTCAGCCTTAAATTCCATGCACTATTTCCCTTCCTCCTTCTGAGTAATGGCGGGACTTGGGCCCATCGTGGGAGGGGAAGAGGCATGTCACGTACGGGGGTCGTGAGGGTCGGCACTCCCGCATCCGCGCTTCAGCCTGCGCCGCTCCTCTTACCTGACCCTTCCCCGCGCGCACGCGCAGTGGACAAACGAGACCCGTTAATTTAACGGTTTCCTCCCCTCCACGAACTCCTCTCCGCGCGCTCGAGGGCAAGCCGTAACTTAGCAACCGCGCCAGCCAACCCGCGGCGCCGCTCCCTCCGCGCAGTCGCTCTGGCACCAAGCCGAGCGCGGCTTTTTCTTCTTCCCTCAAGCTCCCGTATTCCATCGCGAGATGTTCGCGAAGCTTTCGCCTCCCCCTCCCCCTCCCCCCGCCACTTTGGCGCATGCGAAGAGGAACGAGTCTTGTGCGCGTGCGTGCCAGTGCATTTCACCCCCCTCCCTTGAGGCGGGACTTGGAATTATAGAAGTATTAAGACTTAGTTGATCTCTAAAATGCTACTGGAAGGATTTTTTTTTATTTTGTTTCCAGTTGGGTAGGGTTAGTATGGCAAAATACAGGACACACACACACACACACACACACACACATATATATATATATATATATTTAATCTGGTGCTCAGGTAGGGTTGCCATATTTCAAAAACTAAAATTCCCGACCTTTTTTTTTTTAAACCACCAAAATTGTTGAGAGCTTTTTGGGGTGGTGGTGTTACTAAATCCAACGCGCCACCCTGGCTGGTACCTGACCCTCCATTTGCATTCTGGGAAATGTAGTCTCCACCTGCCCAGGTTCTCCCCTATAAGGGCTACCGGAGCCTCCATTTGCATCATGGGAAATGTAGTCTCTTCTCTCCTGCTGCCCAGGTTCTCTTATCTATAGGGCTCCCGAAGCCTCCATTTGCATTCTGGGAAATGTAGTCCTTCCCTTCCACACCCCCCCTCCGCGGTGCCTTCTGGGCGTCGCGCCTCTTCCGGCGCTCTGCGGAGTGACGGCGCTTCCGGCGGAGGGCGGGCGAGAGGAAGCGGAGGAGGCGGGCGCCGGCGCTGCTGCTGCTGCTGCTGTGTCAGGGGGCTCGAGGGCTGTTCGCGATGGCCGCCGCGGGGGGCACCTACCGGCTTCGCTGCTCCTTGGTGGGCCACGAGCTGGACGTGCGGGGCCTCAGCTGCTCTCCCTTCCCCGCCGGCTCCTTCGTCTCCGTGTCCCGGGACCGGACGGCGCGGCTCTGGGCGCCCGACAGGTCAGTCTTGGAAGGCGAGGCTGGGAAGGAAGGAAGGAAGGAAGGAGCCCTGAGGGGGTTTTTGCTCCGCCTTTGCCCTCCCTTTGCCGTTTCCATATCCTCTGAAATGAGGATTTCTCGGTTGCTGGCTCCGTTTGGAGGCATGGCGGGGTGCGGGTGGGTTAGAATCGTAGAGTTGGAAGGGACCCCCGAGGGTCATCTAGCCCAACCCCCTGCTAGGCAGGAATCTCAGTAATAATAATAATAATAATAATAATCTGGGCGGCTTCCAACAAAAGATTAAAAATACATTAAAGCAGGGCTAAACAGGGCTGCCTTCAGATGCTAAAGTATCCATGACAGGTGGCTATCCAAGCTCTGCTTAAAAATCTCCAAGGAATTGTAGAGTTGGAAGGGACCCCCAAGGGTCATCTAGCCCAACCCCCTGCTAGGCAGGAATCTCAGCTAAAGCATCCACGACAGGTGGCCATCCAATCTCTGCTTAAACACCTCCCTCCCATGGGAAACCGTTCCACTGTCAAACAGCTCTTGCTGTCAGAAAGTTATTCCTGATATTTAGTCAGGAATCTCCTTCCTTGTAACTTGAGGTCACGGGTTCGAGTCTTGCCTTCCAGAGCAGGAGAAAACAAGCTTGAGATATTTGAAGATGGCTATCCTGTCTCCTCTCAGTCTCCTCTTTACCAGACTAAGCATACCCAGTTCCTTCAAGAGCTCCTCATAAGGCTTGGTTGCCAGACCCTTGATCATCTTGGTTGCGCTCCTCTCCACACATCCTTCTTAAATCGTGGTGCCCCCATAAATGGACACAGTATTCCAGGTGTGGCCTGGCCAAGGCAGAATGGAATGGTACTATGACTTCTGTTGATGCAGCCTAGAATAGCATTAGCTTTTTTGCTGCTGCATCACACTGTTGATGGGTGTGATAGGTTGACCATTTGATTTCAGTGGGATTAGGACCGCCTAGTTATCCGAGTTGTGAATCGTGCCACATGTTTACAAGTTACTGTTTAAATTAGGAAAGTCGCCAGCTTGTGATTTGAAACATCTAAATGGTTTTCTAAAGTGATGGACTCCTTATTTCTTTATGTGACCTGTAGTGTTAGAAGCTCAGATATATAAGCTAGGGGCCAAAAGGCTCCTTAAACCAAGGATGCAGTCACCAAAACAGAATATCTAGTTGCCATTTTTGGGCAAGACAGCTCTAAAGTCTTATTTTTCAAATGATGGACTGACTGCGATTGATTCTCAGTTAAACATCTGGCTAGTTCAGAGGACAACCTTGAGTAGGTTAAGATCCAGGGAGAGTCCATATATATACTGGCTTATTCCTACCTCTCTTTCTTAATGGTGACACAGACTGTTCATAACGTAGGAATATTCTTCACAACTGTGAGCAGGGCAGTGGAACGGGGCAAGTGAAGACAAGCGACAACAATGAGCTATAACATTGTTAACTGCTCCTGCTCAGGCTGTACAGAAAAGGCATTTTGGTTCCTGAAATTCATTCTGATTGTGCCGATAAAATAGAATGGATAGAATTCTACAGGTTGTGGTATTAGTTGCATCTCCAGATGGTGGAGATGTCAGGTGCCGTCCCAGACATCTTCACTTGGTCGCAAGTGTCAATAGTCAGGTGATCGCAAGTTACCTGCCGTGCCACAGACTAGTCTCCCTTCAAGCACATATCCGTTTTGTCATAGGTTAGTGGCCTAGACGAATGAAATAAAAAAATAGACTCTTCCACATTACAAGCACTTTGCCTGGTAACTTGGAAGGAAATATTTAAGAGTACAGTCAAACATCTTTTGTCGAACATAATCCATTCCGGAAGCCTGCTTGGCTTCTGAAATGTTTGATAACTAGGTGCGGCTTCTGGTTCGTTGCACTCAAGCGAAAGCCGTGGCGGACGTTCAGCTTCCAGAAAACCTTTGGAAACTGGACCATTTACACACTGAGAGCCAGTGTGGTGTAGTGGTTAAGAGCAGTAGACTCGTAATCTGGGGAACTGGGTTTGCGTCTCCGCTCCTCCACATGCAGCTGCTTTGAGACTCCTTCGGGTAGTGAAAAGCGGGATATCAAATCCAAACTCTTCAAACTCTTTGGGCTTTAGGTGTCCGGGAGCCAAAACGGAGGTGTTCGGGAGCCAAGGTTTGTGAACCCCGAGCAGTTGTTGTGAATCCCGAGCTAAAAAAATAAGTTTGTGAAAAACATCTTTGAGCTTAGGTCACTTTGAGCGCATTGTTGATTTTCATCTTTAGTTTAGGCTTAATGTGCAGGTGTATATGTATGTGTTTATCATGGTGTGCACATCATGCACATGCATGCATTTAATTTATTATCTGTCCTTGTGCCAAGAGTTATTGGGCCACAGTTTGACTGACAAGATCAGGTTCTTCTGGTCATGGAACATTCTAGTGCTGGGGTCTGGATGTGGCAGGAAAAGTATTGTACACTCAGTAGCTTGAACAGCTTGAGAAGTACCTTGGAGTTACAAGAGGGAGCAAAAGGAAGAGCAAATACAGACTTCAGCAAGCAACAGCATTGTGAGGGCTACAATTCCTAAACTTCTAAAAAAATATTATAATACAGGAGAGCTACTGAAAGAAATTCCCATCACAGACTACAATACCAATGGCTGTCAGTGCCTTTGCTTACCAAAAAGAGTCAAGGCCTGGTGGGGCTGTCATTAGCATAAATTATTATAAACCAGGGGTGGCCAGCTCCCAATAGACTGCGATCTACTCACAGAGTGGCAGTGATCTACCCCCTTTTTGGGGGGTTCTGGTCAAGGTTATTGATCTTTTTTTAGGGAGAAGGAAAGCCCCAGTTTTTGGGGGTGTGGGGCTAACATTTTGAGCTTTTTTTAGGGGAGCAAAAATTTTGAGCTTCTTTGTGGGGAGCCAGTGATCTACCACAGACACCCACTGATCTACCGGTTGGACGTGCCTGTTGTAAACTATAAAATGTCCCCTTACTCTATTTATGTAGCTCCGTAACTGTTAAGGCCATTCTTAGACTTTTCTGTGAGGAAACAGTTCTTTCTGACATATGTACACCAAACTATGTTCTTCAGGGCCATAAAATCATGAGCAAACTCCCTAAAATGTCAAGTCCAGTTCACAAATTGAGATAGATGATGTCTGAGCCTATGTATAAAGTACCACTCATTGTTTTAAACTTGAAAGGGAATTATGAAAATACAGATTGTATCATAATGGTGGATTTGCATTAGTGGAGTTACTTAGGCTAGCACAATTGGATTTACCAATTCCTCCTTCCAAATGCAACCCTAGTCTATGCCATGTGCTATACCATTCTCCTACCCTCAGGAACAGCTAATGGATACGAGGAATTGGCAAAAATCAGGTGCAAGCAGAAGTGGCTCTTCTAGGTCAAAGTCACCACCGGATAAAACCCCGAGAATGCACAGAATTGCAACACCATTTTATTATAAAGATTCCTAAGCTGGCCTTCAGTAAAATGAAACAAAGACAACTAATCTTCCAGAGGCGTGATGATTATAGTCAAAACAAGGTTACTGGTAGTCTTTTAGACTAAAGACATTCTGAAGAATTTAATCACAAATGCATGTTATCAAGCTAGATTGCTTGCCATGTTTTAGAGGAGACCTTGAAGTGGCACTGAGGTTGTGCATAAAAACAAATGTTTGGAAAAAGAAGAAGAAGAGTTTGGATTTGATATCCCGCTTTATCACTACCCGAAGGAGTCTCAAAGCGGCTAACATTCTCCTCTCCCTACCTCCCCCACAACAAACACTCTGTGAGGTGAGTGGGGCTGAGAGACTTCAGAGAAGTGTGACTAGCTCAAGGTCACCCAGCAGCTGCATGTGGAGGAGGGGAGATGAGAACCCAATTCACCAGATTATGAGTCTACCACTCTTAACCACTACACCACACTGGCTGTTATTCCCTGATGGAATGTAGTTGTTGGAAATGCCAGCAATGCGTGGCCAAGTCCTAATCACCCTAGCTTATTTGGATGTAATGCTAAAACACCGTTTTGCGTTATGTGAGCGAGTTTCCTGCTCATGGTTTCCCTTCCCCCTTTTTCTGGTACAGCAGGCATGAAGAGCAGATTGGAAGATTTCTCTTGTTCATTGTTATGTGTGAATGTGCTTGACCTTAACTAGAGTTTGTCTGGACAAGCCAGAATTATTAACTATGATTTGAAGTTGGCAGGTTCAAAAGAGCTATAATAATGATAATAATAATAATAATGATAATAACAACAACAACAACAACAACAACAACAACAACAACAACAACAATATAGTCATATCTCATGTTGCGTTAGGTTCATGTTGGACTGGATGGCCCTTGTGGTCTCTTCCAACTCGTATGATTCTATGTTGCGTCTTTTCGGCTTGCGAATGCAGCAAACCCGGAAGTGTTTACTTCCGGGTTTCGCCGCGCGCGCAGATGCGTTCTGCGCGCTTCGCGAATGCGCAGAAGTGATCTGCGTGCTTCGCGCATGCGCAGAAGTGCTCTATCGCGCTCTGTGCTTGCGCAGAAGTGCCGCTCTAATTGCGGGCTTTTCAGGGTGCGAACGGCACCCCGGAACGGATCGTGTCCACAACTAGATGTACCACTGTAATAATACAACAACAACAACAACAACAACAACAACATTTCCTTAATACAGTTAAAAGCTGACTACCTCTTTGTATGAGTTCATACATAACAAACAACAGTTAGTAGAAATAGAAATAAAAGCTTCCAACCTCTGCCTTCTGGCTGTGCCAGAGGGGGAGACATGCATGGGGAGTTGGGAGCACATGAATCCACTGCTTGTGTTAATGTGATCAATGATAAATCTAATTGGCTATAGTGGTGTAAATCAGGAGCTCACCCTGTGAAATTTGCACTATGGCTAGAACGTACATTGGCATTTAGATACCAGATAGATTTCACCTGGCTTTTTAAATGGGTAGGATTCCCTTACTACAGGAACATAAAAACTTTGGTTTCTTTTTTTGTCTCCAGTCCCAACAGAGGATTTACGGAAGTGCACTGCATGAGCGGCCATTCAAATTTCGTTTCTTGCGTGTGTGTCATCCCTCCGAGCGAGCTTTATCCACGTGGATTAATTGCCACCGGCGGTAATGACAACATCATTTGCATTTTTGCTTTGGACAACTCTGCACCACTGTATGTCCTTAAGGGTCATAAAAACACTGGTAAGAATACACAGATTTTTAAATTTTATTTTCAGCATACCGCTTTTGGAATGTTAACAACTCAAAGTCGCTTGGCTTTATGTGTTCTAAGAAATAACTTGATTTGTAAAGTTTTATCATGAGCAGATGTTAGCATTATTTTCTGAAACATTATGACCTTTAGAAATGTTACATCATCATCATCATCATCATTATTACTATTACTATTACTATTTATTACTTGCCTATCACTCTGTGGTCCCAGGGCAGGTTGCAATAATTAAAATACAATATTAATAGTAAAAGGAAATATTGCACGATATTAAAAACAGTTTAAAAAGCCTTGAAATTATAGAAATAAGGTGAGTTCTAGAAATATACCTCTCAAGTGTCAAAAGTGAGGGCAAAGAGGTGTTTCTTTAGCACTCCTCCAATCTTAGCATCTTAGAGGTTCTCTAGGGAAATGGGCCTGGAGGTAGGAGATATGGCTTGGAAGTAGGTTTAATGAAGGAATAAGAGAGACCGATGATAGTGTCACCAAGGCAGAAAAATATTTCCCACAATCTGTCAACAGCTGAGAAGACAGAACCTTACTTGTGTAGCTATTTTTCAGTCAAAAGTACCAGTTGTTTGTGGTAGCTTCTCATCACCTCATGTATTTCCAAGGATGAAAATTAGGTTAGTGTCACGGGACAGTCAGAAAGTGGTTTGGAGAAGGGAGAGTGGGGAGAGAGGAGCGTCCAAGAGGCTGTGGAAAGCAGTAGGCAGGAACAAGGAGGGAGGGAGGAGAAAGGGTTAAAGGAAGACAGTCAGGTGGAGGACAGAGAGCCAATGGGGCGAAGGACGAGAGCAGCGTAGGCGTGTCGTTTTACCCAGACTACTCTGTTGGAGGCGGTCCCGTAAGCTGGCACTGCTGGCAACTGAGAGCGATGGATCGGATGCGTGAGAACTGAGCTCCGGCTTGTAAATACGTACATAATAAATCCTACTCGTACACAGCCAGCCTAGCAAGTGCATTTACTCGTGGGAGGCTTCCGCACGATCCTGACAGTTAGTGAAATTTGCTACGGCATATTGTCTGAAAATAGACCAAAACCTGTAGCTTTGCTTTGCCAGCACATCAGAACACCTTTTCTCCCTCCGCTACACACAACCCTTGTTTTAGTCGCGACTGGTACGCGCACAGTGGCACGCGTGCGCAAACCGCTGAACTTGGAAGTGACCCAGAAACATCATAAAAGACGTCACTGAAAGGGAGGAACGGGGTGATTCAGTTTCACACAAGCGCACAATGTCCCGGAACGCAACGCTCACGCAAATCGGGGAGTAGATTCAATGTGGATTTTGACGATGTTTATTTAATCTTCTGTTCTAGTTTGCAGCCTCTCATCTGGGAAGTTTGGCACCCTGCTTAGTGGTTCTTGGGATACGACAGCCAAAGTCTGGTTGAATGACAAATGCATGATGACACTACAGGTACATTACCAGCAGATCTTGATTATTTGAACTTCAGAAAATGTAGATTGTCTCCGTCAGCATTCATGTTGTTCTTCTTTATAGGGCCACACTGCAGCAGTATGGGCTGTGAAGATATTACCTGAACAAGGATTAATGTTGACTGGTTCGGCTGACAAAACTATTAAGCTGTGGAAGGCAGGTCGATGCGAGAGAACTTTTACTGGTAGGTGCTTGGTGGCACTGTGGGTTAAACCACAGAGCCTAGGGCTTGCCAATCAGAAGGTCGGCGGTTCGAATCCCTGCGACGGGGTGAGCTCCCGTTGCTCGGTCCCTGCTCCTGCCAATCTAGCAGTTCGAAAGCACGTCAGAGTGCAAGTAGATAAATAGGTACCGCTCTGGCGGGAAGGTAAACTGCATTTCCGTGCACTGCTCTGGTTCGCCAGAAGCGGCTTAGTTATGCTGGCCACATGACCCGGAAGCTGTATGCCGGCTCCCTCAGCCAATAAAGTGAGATGAACGCCGCAACCCCAGAGTCGTCCGTGACTGGACCTAATAGTCAAGGGTCCCTTTACTTTTACCTTACTTGGCTAAAACACTTTCTGTGTATACACACAACTTAGCAATATGCCTCCACACCTGGAGAATTAAAGAAGTCTGAGTTTTATACTAGGATTTGGGTTTTGAGGGTTCTTTCTTCTTCCCCACCCCATTTTTAGAAATTAGTGTGGTTCTTTATCTTGAAAGCTTAACAGGAAGAGAAAATTGCAAGTTCACTAACTTTATGTAATAAAGGCTAGTAAATGGAGGGCAATTAAAATGGTGAGCCTTCCCAGTGGTGGCCTCACAGTTGTGGAATTATTTTGCTTATGAAATTGGCCGGGCCTCGTCACTTGCAATCTTTAAAAGCATATGGAATACCTCCCCCACTTTTCTGCGTGGCTCTTATGGTTTACTGTAAATCTGTGGTTGCAAAGTAGGGCCTCTGTTGGAGACTTTGTGGGTTTTATTTTATGGCTGATTTTTGCTATTGACACAATAGCTATCTGAATATGGCATTAGGGGTGTGTGGATAGAATTTTTAGATATACCTGTCAAGGCATTCCAAAGCATTTATGAACTATAGAGGGTTGTCCCATCTATGAGTTTCCACTGCCTCTTCACCGTGAAAAGGTCTGGAAATGGGAGCTGCTACCTCTTGTTATGTAGATCACTTGGGCCAAGCCATTCGCACGATAGGAGCCAGGAGCTATTTAGAGTACTTTCATTGAAGAAGAAATGAAACTTAATGCGTGGCCAAATAACAGAAACTTAGGCTGGGATAAAGAAATGAAACTTGGCAGAGCCAACTGTTGACACTTGGCTGGAGCAGTTTTTGGAACTGAACACTTAGCTCAGGTCAAAGTACAAAGCTAACACACCGAGCATGTCCATTTTTTTTTGGGGGGGGTTCTTTTTGCTCATAAGCAGAAAACTGATAATAGTAATTTTTCTTTGGAGGTGCCATGTGTCAGGCACAGCAGTGATGATGTCTTGAAACAGCAAAGTGACAGAGCCAATGGCTTCTGAGTTTTTGCAAGGATAGTGCAAAAGTTTGCCTTTCCTTTAACAATGTACCTTGCGTTCCCTTCAGTAGTTCAATACTTGTATTCAGGCTCTGTGTGTATGTAGTCCCACTGACATGTAAACAGATCAGTTAAAAAAGTGGATGATTAACCTCTGAAAAATCTTTGACCGCCCTTACGTGTAAGAAATTTAGGAAAGCAATCTATTAAAATGCCTTTGATGAAAGGACAGTCCTGTGCTGTAAGCAGTGTCACTAAAGATTCCTTTTCATGCTCTTATGCTTTGAACAGGGTACAGTGCCTTTTAGTTTTTTCCATAATGCTCCCTGTTGAACCACCAGTCTAAGGTTTCCCAACAGCCTGTGCTTGGACAGAAGCTGAGCCATCTTGTTATGTGCCAGCCGTAGCTTCCTGTCGTTGAGAGGGAACTCAAGTAGTGGTCATGAGTCTGGGGCTACAATTACACAAATGATACTCACACAGAGGGTCTATATTTGAGACGATCTCACTGACTAGGGGGAAGCAAGACCCTGTTCCTGACCACATGTCTTGCTACTAGTAATTTTAAAGTGAGATCTACTTTTCAATACACCACATGAGAACATGGTTTTATAAAACATTTCATGGCTAGAGAATATCACCTTTCAATAAGATGGGGAGGGGCTCTCAGTGAGACTTAACGTTTTATCTATCTTTCCTTTCATAAAGGACATGAAGACTGTGTTAGGGGCTTAGCCATTTTAAGCGAGACGGAGTTTCTTTCTTGTGCAAACGACGCCAGCATTCGGAAGTGGCAGGTATCGGGAGAGTGTCTCGAGGTTTACTATGGCCACACCAATTATATATACTGTATATCGGTCTTCCCGCAAAGTAAAGGTAAGAAACTGTCCTCAAGACATACTTTTTTTTTTTAAAGACACACTATAAAAAGGATTGTGCCTTCTAATTAAAAGTAGATTTAGAACTGAGTAAGTTATATTTCTTTGACTGGCACTAGAGTAATGGTTTTCAAACTCCCTTCCATAGGAGACTCCACATTAATTTATCTGCCACAGTACCCCTGTTCTGGCTTGCAATCTAGGGTTTTGCAATCTAGGGTTTTGGCTTGCAATCTAAGGTTCACTCAGTATACGTGCAGAGCTAACCAGGCTTGCTTAGTTCTTGTAAAACCTGGCAGCTAAGGAAACCTAGGATTCCAAGGAACCCCCAGATTTCCCTAAACGTAGTTTGAAAATTCCTGCAATGGACGGCTGAAGAGGCTGTCAAAGGATGTCAGTGCTATGCACAACCACAAATAACAGATTTCTTCAGCTTCTTTGCAACCTGATAAACTATAACGATAACCCTCTGTTATAGCTAAGCATGGAGTGGTTTGATTGGCAAGTGGCTTTGACTCCTTGTTTTTTCCTACCCCTATTTCAAAGTGATGGATTTGATCCAAAGGTGCTCTTAAGACAAGAGAGGTCTTTTTGAGGCACAAGTGCTGCTGCCAGGGGAAGGGATTTGCACATGCAATCACATCTGGCTGTGAGCTGAAGTGCTTTCAGTTGCACAGGTAAATCTTGAAATGCAAGCCATTGGCTTGCAACGGAACAGCGAAAACTAGTGGCGCAGCTATAAAACGGCTAGCGAGTTAGCAAAGCTGAGTAGGGTATGGTAAGGTTTCAAACTGGATGGGGGACAGCATGTTGAGATTCCTGCATTGCAGGGGGTTGGACTAGATGACCCTCAGGGTCCCTTCCAAGTTATGTTTCTATAAGCCAAAAGCTGCAATAGAACTATTTTATAGCTAGTTTATAACATATTGCTATGTTTGTGTAATGTGTAAATGTGCTTGTACGATCATAATTCGAGTCACGGATGTAGAGAAAGCTAACTTTACATTTGCGTCTTTCTCAATCTAATGAATGGCACGTTGCATTATTTTAGATTTTATTACTACTAGCGAAGATCGATCGCTCAGGATCTGGAGAAAGGGGGAATGCACACAGACAATCAGACTTCCAGCTCAATCCATCTGGTGTTGTTGTGTGTTGGACAACGGGGACCTTGTCGTTGGAGCAAGGTATTCAGATTCCGGCTTCCTAACATCTGTTTGTCAAGATAAATAGGCACAATGCTGAAGGCAGGCCGAGTAGATATTTTTTGTGCCGTGAGAAGGAATGATCTGGCCTCACGCTCACACACTTCCTTGCTCTTCCCTGGAGCGGAGCCAGAGAGGAAATGGAAGATTCTGCTTCCATTTTTAGATTGACCACAGTTCAGTGTGTCTGAACTATAAACTGTGGCTAAACTCTATGATTAATTGAAACCAGCCAGTTTCCTATGCTGTGGTTTGAAGCTGACTTTTCAGTAAACATTGAACCCAGTTTGTAAGGGTTCGTTTATCATAACAAGTTAGCATGGAAAATGGAAGCAAAAGGTTCTGAACTCCTCCTAGAGGAGTGCAGTAGAGGCATAAGGAGGGGAATGTGCGAACCTGATATACCGTATATTCTTGTAATGCTAAGCTATGATATAGCATTGCATCCAAAGGAGATTGTTGAACAAAGCAGAGTTTTAAGGATATTTTTTGGGAACTGGCAGAAGTTTGGCCATAGTTCACCAGTGGATCCCTGGCCAATTTCTGGTAGACGGTACATAGCAGTTGTTGTTAAATCTTTATTTATTTATATATATATATTTTGTAACGTATGCAAACAAAACACACAGGAATATTGTGCACCAACCCAAAGAAAGCATATACAGTCATACCTCAAGTTGTGCACACTCCATGTTGCGTACGTTCGACTTACGGACCTCCGCGACCCGGAAGTTCTCCCTGGAGTGCGTGGGTGCGCAGAAGTGTTCTGTGCACTTTGCATATGCGCAGAAGTGCAAAAACACACAAACTTCCGTTTTTTTTTGGGGGGGGGAGGCGTTCATGTTAAGCACGCCCGTGTTACGTAGCGCGATCTGTTCTGGATCGCGTGCGTAACACGGGGTACACTGTACTCGAAAACTACCCACAAATGTGTGCTTTTATTTAAAATGCATCTCTGGAGTATTTGTGGAGCATAGGAATTCATTCATTCCCCCCTCCTGCAAAAAAATATAGTCAAGCCCCCCATAAGGTCTGAGGAAAAGTGGACCAGCCCCCTGCTGAAAAAGTTTGCTGACCCCTGACCAAGACTATATACTCGGTATCGGTTAACATAGATCATTTATGCCTTAACCTTGAGTACAGTTTGGCTGTGCGATCTTGTTTTGTAGCTGATAAGTGACTGAAATGAACGCTAGGGTTAAAAAAATGTAGACCGCACAAGTTTGAAGTTGGTCCTCAACTTGCTGCATTTCACTGGATTATTCTAAAATAATTACCTTGCTTCCTGGGGAAGATCGGTTTGAAGATGAGGCATAAGTTTTATGATATAAAGGCTGCTCAGCAATCTGGATTTCTTTCTTAGAGAGGGGTGGGGACGGGGACAGCAGTAAGAAAGGAAATAGGATGTGCGGGGGCAGGGGAACGCTTTCCTGGATAACGAAATGATTATTTTTCCTCTTTCAGTGATGGCATTATCAGAGTGTTCACTGAGTCTTTGGAGCGCACAGCAAATCTGGAGGAGATTCAGGCTTTTGAAAACGAACTTTCTCAAGCAAAAATTGATCCTAAAACTGGTGATTTAGGGGACATCAGTGTTGATGAGCTTCCTGGGAGAGAGCATTTGGATGAACCAGGTATAATTTTAAATTTATCTGGCAAACATGCATCCCCCCCCAAGCTCCTGCTGCCAATGGGAAGCTGTGCACGCCTCCTATGCGCCGGAAGGAGCACTGGAAATAGCGTTTGCGCATGCGTGCGCGCATATACACACACACACTCTGGCCCACCGCAGTGTCTGTGGGACTGTGAACCGGCCCAAGCCACAAAAACCTTGCCGACCCCTGACCTAAAACCATTCTCTCCAGGCACGCAGCTTATTTCCCCCTCTCTGTGTTTTAAGGTACAAGAGACGGACAAACGAGACTTATTAAAAGTGATGGAAAAGTTGAAGCTTATCAGTGGAGCGCTGGTGAAGGGAGGTGGATGAAAATCGGGGATGTTGTCGGTTCATCAGGAGCCACACAGCAGACATCGGGAAAGGTTTTATTTGAAGGAAGGGTAAGTAATTTTTCATCCCTAATGTTCAGTAATTAAACCCTGGCAGCCCAACCTATTGTTGGCTGTGTGCACTGGGATGGTACGTATAAGAATAAATAACTCTCGCCGTTTCCCTTTCCTTAAAAAAGGAATACGACTATGTTTTTACTATTGATGTGAATGAAGGCGGGCCGTCTCACAAGCTGCCCTACAACATCAGTGATGATCCCTGGCTGACGGCATACAACTTCTTGCAGAAGAATGATCTAAACCCAATGTTCCTGGACCAGGTGGCCAAATTCATAATAGATAACACCAAAGGGCAAACGCTGGCACCCACGAATGCGGAATTTTCAGATCCTTTCACAGGTAACAGAGAGCTCCAAGCTGCCCTTGATTTGCTACCTCGCTGCTTCTTAAATAATTATTGTAAGGTTTTCAGTGGCTGCTCGTGAGTAACCAGGCTGACTCCGAGGCTTCTGAAACCAGGTTTCTTTATTGTGCAAATATATACAGTGCAGCTAATAAAAAGACGTCCAGCTCATCCTTCGGCAGAGTCCGGGAATGGCCCCTTCCGGTTCTTTGCCCAGCATAAAAGGCGCGGGAAGCGGAGCCCCCGCCTACCCCCTCTGCGTCTTTCCCCCCTGCGCAAGTGGGGAGACGGAAGAGGTGCCTCCCCTCCAGCCTCTGCTTGGTGCGAGGGCTCTCTTTCCCTGTCAGAGCCCTGACTCCTACTTCCTGCTCCCATCTCTCCCTTCCCCACTAGAGGGATCACTGCCTTCCTCACTGGATGAAGATGAATTGCTCAGCAGCTGAGGCGGGGGCTTGCGACACCGATAAAGCCCTGGCAACTCCTTGCCTTCCGGCGAGGGCAGCCCCCTGACAATTATTATAATAATAATAATTTATACCCCGCCCATCTGGCTGGGTTTCCCCAGCCACTCTAGGCGGTTTTCAACCAAATATTAAAAACAATACAGCATCAAGCATTAAAAACTTCCCTAAACAGGGCCGCCTTCAGTTGTCTTTTAAAAGTAAAGTAGTTGCTTATTGCCTTGACATCTGCTGGGAGGGCATTCCACAGGGTTGGTGCCACTACCGAGAAGGCCCTCTGCCTTCTCGCACATAAGTGAATAGCGTGCCCGAGTTCTTTTGCCCCTGGGCATACTGTGGAATACTTATTATGTATTTTGTGTTTTTATATTGTAATTTTATCTTGAGAACTGCCCAGTGACCTGCGGGCGGTATATAAATTTAATAAATAACAACAACAACAACAACAACAACAACAACAACAACAACAACAATAAATTTTTATTTATACCCCGCCCTTCCCAGCCAAGAACCGGGCTCAGGGCGGCTAACACTAATTAAAATCACAGCAAAAACATAAACACAATCAATTTAAAATAACAGATTAAAATACAAATTTAAAATTCAATATTAAAACTGCAGTCTCATTTTCAAATAGCCCACCCATAAAAGAATGAAGCATAAATATCAAACAGAAACCAACCCAAAGGCCAGGTGGAACAGCTCCGTCTTGCAGGCCCTGCAGAAAGATGCCAAATCCCGCAGGGCCCTGGTCTCTTGTGATAGACTGTTCCACCAAGTCAGGGCCAATACTGAGAAGGCCCTGGCCCTAGTTGAGGCCAACCTAGCATCTTTGTTGCTCGGGATAATAATTTGCCTTTCTGTTTGCAGCGGATGAAGTGGAGTGTTCTTAAAAGTATGGGCACTTCATTAAGGAGCGAAGTTAATGGGGTGTTTCCCCTCCATGTTTTAATAACAGAGTGCATCGGATCACAACTGCATTCTTTTCTTCGGTTTATCTTTTCATAGGCGGTGGCCGCTATGTTCCAGGTTCTTCCTCAGAGTCCAGGGAAGGGCTTCCAGGTGCAGATCCATTTACAGGTAACTGTGTCAAAGATGGCAGAGTTTTTTCTTCTGGGGGCATGGGTGTAAAGTTTTGGGTTTACAGTTGGTGTGGGCAAATGGAGCTGATTGGAATTCCGGATGGAGGAGGCAGGGAACAAAGCTGTGATGTTGGCTCAGTAGTGTTTTGTTTTATTTAAAAAAAAATGTGCCTTAGAATCATAGAATTGTAGAGTTGGAAGGGTGATCTAGTCTTCGCCCGGGGAGCCCTAGAATGTTCAGCCCTTGTTATACAGAAAAAGCACCACATTTCTAGAAGCAAAGGCTTCTTTGGACCAGAAACTTCTTGTAGCTTGGCTCCCCCCCCCCAAAAAAACATTTTTTTACAGGTGTGTCCTGAACGAATGATCATTTGGTACTGATTGATTCAGATGAGTATGAGTGTTGTAGAGCAGTTTCACAAAACTTTGCATCCCAGGGAGGAAATGATCGCACTTGGCAAGGCACTTCCTTGGCAAGTAAATCAAGGGCTTTGGTTTCAATGGCGACCATATGACACCAAATTGGGAGGGGTGGCTAATACCCCTGAGGACAGGATCACAATTCAAAATGACCTTAACAGATTAGAGAACTGGGCCAAAGCAAACAAGATGAACTTTAACAGGGATAAATGTAAAGTACTACACATGGGCAAAAAAAATGAAAGGCACAAATACAGGATGGGTGACACCTGGCTTGAGAGCAGTACATGTGAAAAGGATCTAGGAGTCTTGGTAGACCATAAACTTGACATGAGTCAACAGTGTGATGCAGCAGCTAAAAAAGCCAATGCAATTCTGGGCTGCATCAATAGGAGTATAGTATCTAGATCAAGGGAAGTAATAGTACCACTGTATTCCGCCCTGGTCAGACCTCACCTGGAATACTGTGTCCAGTTCTGGGCACCACAGTTCAAGAAGGATACTGACAAGCTGGAACGTGTCCAGAGGAGGGCAACCAAAATGGTCAAAGGCCTGGAAACGATGCCTTATGAGGAACGGCTTAGGGAGCTGGGTATGTTTAGCCTGGAGAAGAGAAGGTTAAGGGGTGATATGATAGCCATGTTCAAATATATAAAAGGATGTCATCTAGAGGAGGGTGAAAGGTTGTTTTCTGCTGCTCCAGAGAAGCGGACACGGGGCAATGGATTCAAACTACAAGAAAGAAGATTCCACCTAAACATTAGGAAGAACTTCCTGACAGTAAGAGCTGTCCGACAGTGGAATTTGCTGCCAAGGAGTGTGGTGGAGTCTCCTTCTTTGGAGGTCTTTAAGCGGAGGCTTGACAGCCATCTGTCAGGAATGCTCTGATGGTGTTTCCTGCTTGGCAGGGGGTTGGACTGGATGGCCCTTATGGTCTCTTCCAACTCTATGATTCTATGATTCTATACATCTGGGCGCTAAGGCAACCGTGGTGGATGAGCTAGGAGCTAGCTGCTTAACAGTCTTCAAGACTGAATTTGAGGTTCAGAATAGAAGTTGAGACATGAATTGCGCTTGCATGTAATAATTGCCAAAGGGTTAGTGAGGCTTCCTCAAACTCAGCCCTCCAGATGTTTTGAGACTACAACTCCCATCATCCCTGACTACTGGTCCTGCTAGCTAGGGATCATGGGAGTTGTAGGCCAAAAACATCTGGAGGGCCGAGTTTCGAGGAAGCCTGGGTTAGAAGATCATGATTCCTACGAGACTCAGTCCTGGGCTCTCTCACACAGGAAACCTAAGGCTACAATCCCATGCACTTTCTCTAGGAAAACAATGTACAGGTGAAACTCAAAAAATTAGAATATTGTGGAAAAGTCCATTTATGTAAACAATTGTTTTCATTAGCTACTGGAGTTTAATATATGAGATGGACTCATGGCATGCAAAGCGAGATATGTCAAGCCTTTGCTTGTTATAATTGTGATGATTATGGCGCACAGCTGATGAAAACCCCAAAGTTGAAATTGTTAATTTGGGGTTCTCATCAGCTGTACGCCACAGTCATCACAATTATAACAAATAAAGGCTTGACATAATTCACTTTGCGTGTCATGAGTCTATCTCTTATATTAGTTTCACCTTTTAAGTTGAATTACTGAAAGAAATGAACCTTTCCACGATATTCTAATTTTTCAAGTTTCACATTTGAAATAATAGAAGTAAAAACCATGTAGAACCCAGTGGTGTGGAGGAAAGATGTTGGGATCCAAGTATGGGACCCACAAAAATGGAGTGTGGGCTTGCTGTTGCTGTTGGTTTTTTTTGTAATTATTATTAAAACCCAAACATTTCATACTGTGAATGTTTAAGCAATGTGAATGCAATTTTGTTCCTGTTTTTCTCTAGGTACGGGTCGCTACGTCCCAGGATCAGCATCTGACCCTGCAGCTCCTGCAAGTGGAGCCGATCCATTTACAGGTAAGTAAATCGTCCGTCTCACAATTGTGAAAACTTATTCCAAAGCTCCGTGCTGGTCACTTGCATCTGCCCCCCCCCAATAACAAAATCCCATGCCCACCATCTTGTTGCCACTTCACTCCAGCTAAGCTGTCTTTGTGTTGCTTCTAACTAGAGAAACCAAGCACATTGTTCTAATAGCTGACCGCACTTTCTCTCCAGGCTTAGAGAGAGGCTAGTGAAGAGAACGCACGTGCTTGTGAATAAGTTGGTTGCAGTTTAGACGGCAGAAATGCAGATAAAGGGAAAGTTGGGGTGGAAGTAAGGTGAGGTAGGGCAAGGAAAGGAGAGATGGGGTGAGCAGCCTAGAGGTGTGTGTTTGGGGCAGCGGCGAGTGAAGCATCCGTTGTTTGGGATAAAACAGGAGAGGCCAAATGGAGAAGAAGGAAAACCATGGATACCACCCTAAGCTCCTTGGAGGAAGGGTGAGATTAAAAACGTAGTAAGTAAATTAAGACTCCAGGGAATTTTTTTCTATCAGATCTGTTTTGAGCTGTTAATTTTATTCAACCCAAGAGAGCTTTCAAAAATCTCACAGGTGACCAATGCTAAAATCTTCCCTCCTCGAAACTGTTGTCGTATCGCTAAGACTCCCAGAGTTTTTCACCTGTCTGTCTTTTGCCTCGGAAAGCTCTTTTCCTCCCTTTTTGCCGTGAAGCTGCAACAATCTTAGACGAGAAGCTATTGAAAAAGGCAAGAAAGCCTAGATAAACTCAACTCTCTTTCTTCCCCGAACCACAAATGACAACAGTGTCTCATACCAAATGCAAACGAACTGTGAAAAAGACTTGTGTGAATTGAAAGTGGAGACACACTATTCTATGCCTTTATTTGTCTGTTACACAAGAAAATCTTTAATAAAAACTTTATTTTTTATTTTTTACCAAAGATTCTCCATCCCTGTTCTCAGAAGAAGGATGTGAAATGTGGCTAGCTGGCTTTTGGAATAGCGCATGGATAAACACAAATGGAGTTAATAAATTTAATTATACTGTGCTCCTTTTGAACTAAATTTTGGGGGCACTTCAGACTCTGAAATGTGTTAGCTAATTAAGAAGCTGAAATGCTCAGGATATGAAGTGCTGTTTGTGTAACCATTTTTTCTGTAGGAGTTAATTCATTAGATTTTATCCCACTCTTTCTCCCAGGAGTGCAGAGAGGTGTTTGAGGTAGGCTTGGATTAAATTACTTGGTCAAGGCCACACAGTGAACAAAGCATTATTATTATTATTATTTTAAAAATGTAGACATGGAATAATTTAAATTACGGTTTAGCAATCTTTTAAATAGCTACATAATGTGTGACAATTAAGCTAATGTTTTCTCCCTGCTATAGGGTGCAAAGCTACACTGTTAAGTTTCTAACAATCTATTTCTCCCTTCTAGGGACGGGTGCCTACAAATTAACTATACCTAAAGCTGAAAATATTTATTTTCCAAAGAAGGAAGCTGTTGCTTTTGATCAGGCCAACCCTACACAAATAATGGGTGAGTGCATTTGTTAAATGACGACTGGGGTGAGCAATTATCCTTCAAACATGTCAGTCCCGTAAAACGTTTTATTTTACTCCCCTGAAATTATTTTCAGCCTGGTTTTGCGTCTGAGAAATAAAACACAGGAAGGTTGGATTACAAAAAAGATTTGTGTTTTTAATCTAATAAAGCAGCCACTTGCTTCTTGTGAATTAGAAATATTGCAGGTCATGCTCTTCCCAGCATTGCTTATCTCCCCCGGTTGAGAAGAAGTGAATATTTTGATACGCCGTAAGGACAGGAGCAATTGCTAAATCTATCGAATGTACTTGCCGTTTTGCCCCTCTGGCATTCAGTTGACCGCAGTCCTCCCTGGATAGCTGGGAGCATTAAAAGCACTGCCTACTTTCCCCTTTCTATGCAGCTGGAATAGATGACAAGGGGTGCAAGCAATGAGCAGCAACATAATCAGTGGATCTGCTTTTGTGGCAAATGGACTTTTGTGCAAAGCTGTACAGTACAAACCTTTTTTTGTTCTTAAGCCATTAAAAAGGAAGGTTAGTTTCAAGCTTATTGATTTGTATTACGTGATTAATGTCTTGCAAGGATATTGGAATAGACTCCTGAAATCATCCGAGATGCTAGCGTAACCTGAGCCTGCTGCCGACACCAAACTCATGCAGCAATCTGCCATGGGTTCTGCGGGTTCTCTTCTCCACTGTGTGGTTCATATAACGCGAGGTGTGCAGTTATACATGTCATCCTCAATTTGTGCCATTTAGGGGCATAGCGGGGGGGGGGGGAGGGAGGCAGGGGGCCCCAGCCCCACGATTTTAAGACGGTGCTAGCCAGGCGCCCCAGTGCAGGGATCCCCAACCCACCTGCCTGCCGCCGGGGGTTTCTGGGCCCCAGAGCCCGGCCTTGCCGCCACGACCCCCTCGCTGAATGGCCGCCTGGCCAGCTTTTTTTGGGGGGGGGATTTGTCCACCAATGGCCGTTTCGTCTGGCTGGGCTCCTCCTTGTGCGCAGTCCCGCTGGCACGGTAAGTTCTGTTCACCCTCCACACCCCACCTGGCACATGGGGCACCCAGGTGCCAGCTGGCGCCACAACACTGCTGGTGCCAATCAACTTGTACAACTGCCCCCCCCCACACATTGCATGTTCTTTCAGGCATGTAGTGAAGGGGTACTTACCTGCTCCTCTGCCACATAAGTTGGGTCACTGTTCTGGAACCCGAAAACTGAAACCTAGTTTAATGTTTATTTTTTATAAGGCAAACAGTGCTGTCTTGGGCACCAGTTGCGTGGGTGGCGCTGTGGGTTAAACCACAGAGCCTAGGGCTTGCTGATCAGAAGGTCGGCGGTTCGAATCCCTGCGACGGGGTGAGCTCCCGTTGCTCGGTCCCAGCTCCTGCCCACCTAGCAGATTGAAAGCACGTCAAAGTGCAAATAGATAAATAGGTACCACTCCGGCGGGAAGGTAAAGGGCGTTTCCGTGTGCCGCTGTGGTTCGCCAGAAGCGGCTTAGTCATGCTGGCCACATGACCCGGAAAAACTGTGCGGACAAACATCGGCTCCCTTGGCCAGTAATGCAAGATGAGTGCCGCAATCCCAGAGTCGGACACGACTGAACCTAATGGTCAGGGGTCCCTTTACCTTTACCTAGTGAGCCTATCATCTTTCACGATTTTCAGAGTTCAAAATTAAGCGCAGGCTGGGATTCCTTATAGGAAGCATCCATAGGGCAGAGACTTAAAAGTCTCAAGAATGAGGTACACACCAAGCAGACTTATACCAAGTCAGGCTGTCTGTCTATGCCAGCAGTGTCTCCTCTGCCGAGCAGTGGCTCTCCTGGGTGTCTTGTGCGAATCTCTTCATCCTGGAGGGTCTGAAAATGAGAACTTCGACATGCTGCTCATGCGCTCTCTCTCTCCCCCATTTGGGCTATATTTTCATTTTCAGAAGCTCAAAGCAATTACAAATGCTCTTGAATTTATTGTAAACATCTGGTTCTCATCTTCCACACTAAACTTCAGTAGGTTTACTTGGGAGTACTTTACACTGAATTTAGTGGTGCTTTCTTCCTGGTAAGTACACCTTGGGACTGCAGCCTCTGTCTCATGATTTGAGGTTTAAATCTTAAATTGTTTTGGACTTCAGATCACATGTTTCATACATTCCCTTTCATTCTACAACTCTTTCCAAACTCTCACTTAAACATCTTAACATTTGTGTGGTGAAAGGAACATAAAACAATTGAGAAGCAATGCCATGGAACTATCTCCTGTGCAAATCCTAGAGAGCACACTGCTTATGCATAACGCAAATCAGGTTTTGGAGCACATTTGAGATGAAGCAAAATTGTTTTATCATTGGGGACATGAAATATGCTGACAGGCAGCGTTAGAATTTAACTGAATCGAGAATTCATTTTTGTATTCGTTTTCATAAAACATAACGTGAAGAGGGTCAAGTAGAGCATTTCAAAATATCTCCCATTTGTCTCACAGGAAAACTGAAAGAACTTAACAGAACTGCCCCTGCTGAACAGCAGTTAACTGAAGATGATTTAGGTCTTCTAGAGAAGATGCTCTCTATAACATGCAACACCTCCTCTGAAGCACCCACAGCACGGCAACTGCAAACTTTGTGGAAGGCAATTAACTGGCCAAATGGTATGAAATTCTTGTTGGGGACATCTAGTAGGTTCAGCAAATTAGATGGGTAGATAGCAGTTCGAAAAATGTTCACCTTATTTCACATCTCTTTAGATACACCAGTTTTTATACCACAAATAATTTTATTTCTTTGTATTGGTAATTTTCATTTTAACATAATAGTGACTGATAGGATGCTGTTCCATTGCCCATAGGGTGAAGATTTTGTCGATTAAAGTTCTAAAGTTTAATCTTAAAGGTAAAGGTAAAGGACCCCTCACAATTCAGTCCAGTCGCGAATGACTCTGGGGTTGCGGCGCTCATCTCACTTTACTGGCCGAGGGAGCCGGCATACAGCTTCCGGGTCATGTGGCCAGCATGTCTAAGCCGCTTCTGGCAAAACCAGAGCAGTGCATGGAAACGCCGTTTACCTTCCCACTGGAGCGGTACCTATTTATCTACTTGCACTTTGATGTGCTTTCGAACTGCTAGGTTGGCAGGAACTGGGACTGAAAAATGGGAACTCACCCCGCCGTGGGGATTTGAACCACCAACCTTCCGATCAGCAAGCCCTAGGCTCAGTGGTTTAGACCACAGCGCCACCCGTGTACCAAGTTTAATCTTAAGAGTATTCAATATTAACCCCCCCCCCGCAAACCAGCTTATTTTAATAGCAAAGATTCAGTTGTCTGAGTTACATAAATATGCTAAGGATTCCATTATTTCCCTAAAATAAAGAGATGTAATTCAGGCTAGATCAGTTCCCAAACTGCTGAGTTCATAAAATTGTCATCAGCCCCAACCCAAATTCTTAGGAATATAAATGAAAAACTTTTAGAAATAATCAATATGTAATTATTTATTAATTTTGATTCCCAGTAATGGCAATTGATAAAATGTTGTTTTTGTTTTTTTTAAAGGAAGTAAAACAAGTGAAAATAATGACAACATTAAAAAAAAAATCTTCTCTAATGAGATGGATGGGCCTAATGGGCTTTTAACAAGCATGTGAATATTGGGCTGTAGGTTTTGTGAGTCTTGAGTCACCGTGTTCTTTGTTGTTTAGCCTGCTTCTCTGTTCGTACAGCAGCACGGTCTGAGAATACCGTTGTATTGTGGAATCGTCTTTTTAAAATACACTGCCATGTATTTTACATGGTGGCGCTGTGGGTTAAACCACAGAGCCTAGGGCTTGCTGATCAGAAGGTCGGCGGTTCGAATCCCTGCGACGGGGTGAGCTCCCGTTGCTCGGTCCCAGCTCCTGCCCACCTAGCAGTTCGAAAGCATGTCAAAGTGCAAGTAGATAAATAGGTACCGCTTTGGCAGGAAGGTAAACGGCATTTCCATGTGCTGCTCTGGTTCGCCAGAAGCGGCTTTGTCATGCTGGCCACATGGCCCGGAAGCTGTACACCGGCTTCCTCGGCCAGTAATGCGAGATGAGCGCCGCAACCCCAGAGTCGGACACGACTCGACCTAACGGTTAGGGGTCCCTTTACCTTTACCTTTACCTTTACCATGGCCTCTTACACACATTTAACTTCTGTGATTTCAACCTTACATGGTTGAAGACAAAAGCTGGTTGAAATTGTGCAAGTTAAATGCAGGCAAGGTAGAGAGCTTAAAATCTCTTTTTTGAGCCTGGTCCTCTTGGGATTTCCTGAGAGGCAAGAGCTTTTAAGCTCTCTGTTTCCAAGTTTTGCGTATAGATGATTTTTATGTATAGGCAGAACCCTCAGAACTGAACCACCATGTTAGATGCGATTGTCTTGCACAGAAATTCCTCACTGGCCAGGGAGGTGCGCTCTCTACTTCCTTAATGCCCTTTATTTCAGAGTTCACAAATATTATTTTTACCATACGTCAGGGGCGTCCAACTCCCAAGAGACTGCGATCTACTCGCAGAATAAAAAAAATGGCAGTGATCTACCCCCTTTTTGGGGAGTTCGTGTCAAAGTTTTAGAGAGGAAAATGTCAAAATTGAGTAAAGGGGAAAAGTTGCTCACCAAAAGATCTCTAGGAAAACAATCTGTCTCGCAGTGAAAACTCCGTCTTCCGTTCCAGCGATCGTGCAAAAATGGAGGAGGGGGCAGGGCTGGATGCTCTTATGCCACCCCAAAGGAAAACGAGCCCCAGTCGATCCCGATCGACCTGTTGGACACCCCTGCTATACGACATTAATAATAATAATAATTATTTTTATTATATGCCACCTATCTTGACTGGGTTGCCCCAGTCACTCTGGGCAGCTTCCAACACAGTAAGACATTAAACATTAAAAACTTCCCTAAGCAGGACTGCTTTCAGATGTCTTCTAAAAGTCAGATAGTCGTTTATTTCCTTGACATCTGACGGGAGGGCGTTCCACAGGGTGGGTGCCACCACTGAGAAGGCCCTTTGCCTGGTTCCCTGTAACCTCACTTGTCGCAGAGTGGAAACGGCCAGAAGGCCCTCGCAGGTGGACCTCAGAGTCTGGGCGTTTCCACCCCAGGTCTTTATTTACCCCCTGCCCAGTCCTTACACCCCTAAGGGGGTCAAGTATCGACCCCTTTAAGAAACCCTGGGCTAGATGAACCTTTGCCATAGGGGTTATTACAACAGACCTGCTGAAAGCTCTGCAACATTTCAAAGTATATATAACAAGGTCACTTGTTTTCCCTATGTTCCTAGACATTGTCTTTCCAGCGCTCGATATTCTTCGGCTATCCATCAGGCATCCCAGCGTGAACGAAAGCTTCTGCAGCGAGAAGGATGGCCAACAGTTCAGCAGCCACCTGATCCAATTCCTGAACCCCGGAGGAAAGCAAGCCAACCAGATGCTGGCCCTTAGAATTTTGTGCAACTGTTTTATCCACCCAGTTGGCCAGAAGCTCATGATGTCACAGGGGGACTTGATAATGTCACAGGCCATAGAGCTGAAAATAAGCAGCAATAAGAACATTCACATTGCATTAGCCACTCTGGCTCTGAACTACGCTGTCTGTTTACATAAAATTAATAACATTGAGGGGAAGGCTCAGTGCTTATCAGTGATCAGCACAGTCATGGAAATTGTGCAAGACCTCGAAGCTATCTTTAGACTACTTGTGGCTCTTGGGACATTGATCAGTGGTGATTCAGATGCTGTACAGTTAGCTAAGTCTCTGGGGGTTGATTCTCAAATTAAGAAATATTCCTCTGTATCAGAACCGGCTAAGGTAAACGAATGCTGTAGGTTGGTCCTTAACTTGCTCTAACCGTTTTGTTTTTTTTAAAAAAAGCACTTGAGAGTCTATGGCTATGCTGAAGATAAACTTTTTCATATTTTACAACAATGGAGAGAAGAAATACTGTGGGTTAACTATCTGGACATTAAGTGAAAAAAACCTAAATAAAATCTTTTTTTGCACTGATACGGAATTTGTTATCCTTCAAAGCTGCAATGCATGAGAGTTGGTCTGCAGTAGCTTTTGAGTGTTTGGAATTAAACACCAACAGAAATCAACAAAGCAACCTTGATTGACCCGAGGCAGTTTAAGAACAAGCTATCTTAGCTTTGTTTTTCATGTCATATTTTAAAAGATAGCACATCAGTGTACAACCACAGCATTTTAAGTTATAGTATCTACACTCAATTGTTCCAGCTTTTAGATTGTGAGGCACTGCTGCCTAACATGGTCCTGATTTCTTGTGGAACAGAATAATGCAAGAGTTTTTAATTTTCACATAGATTTTCTTTTTTAACACTTGATCTGAGAATTTCTAGTATGCCAGGAAACATGTACTTTGAGTTTTCTGGTGTGTGGTGCGGGCTTTTCTTTTTTTTTTGACCCTCTGTAAAATGTTCCTTTGGAATATATATGGTTTTATCTTTCTTGGGATTCGGCGATAACCTTCCCAATGCTGAAGGAAGTGCAATGTTATCTGCAGCCAGCCAGAGTGCACTAATAATGCAGCCGAGTTTGAGCTGTCTCATTCATATTGATGAGATGTTCATTCTAAAGTCTAATCCCTTACACCTAAATGTCAACATCATTCCTTAGTTCCTTATCAGACTCATGCAGCTCATGCGCTTATCCTTTTTTTTTGTCCTTGTTCAGTTAGAAATTACAGCTGCAATACTAAATATGCAAATAAGTATTTTGAGATCAGAACGTACCGTTTTATTTTGGGAAATTCAAACAAGCTACGTTAAATGTTATTCTGGGGAATTCCCCCTTCTGATAGCAACACCTCACTCGATAACCAAAGTTGGAGTCTGCTAATGTTGTAAAAGTCCCCCCATCACTTTCTCCTTTGATGCATTTCCAAACTTGGCTAAATATGTAAGGATAATAAGCTTCGGTCTGGACAAATTAACATTTTGTTTCCCTGAATAATGTCACTTGGTTCTGACCGTATTCAAACACTGCTGCTAAAGTGTGCAGAACCAAGGGGACAACACAGTCCTTTTAAAAAAAATTAATAAAACGTGTCTGGAACTGAAATAGCTCAGATAAGAATAAACATGCACTTTGAGCTGTGTAAAGAATGTCTTTGAAAAGTAAAATAGAAAATTCTTTCCAGTAGCACCTTAGAGACCAACTGAGTTTGTTCTTGGTATGAGATTTCGTGTGCATGCACACGAAAGCTCATACCAAGAACAAACTCAGTTGGTCTCTAAGGTGCTACTGGAAAGAATTTTCTATTTTGTTTCGACTATGGCAGACCAACACGGCTACCCACCTGTATTTGAAAAGTAAAAACTTGTATCCAAGTAGAAAGGTGAAGAAGACAAGTGGGAGGGTGGGGTTTGAAGGATATATTTTCCTGCAACGTGCAAAGAATTCATTGGCAAAAGAGCCATATAGGCTGAGACTTTGCAGATGAGTTGTCCTGAGAACGGCCAGAGCACATAAGTATAGTTTTGCTCTTCTCACAGGAGCCAACCAGATGCCTATGAGAAACCTGCAAGCAGCACATCAGCCCCACACGGGGCCGGATTTAGGTTTGATGAGGCCCTAAGCTACTGAAGGTAATGGGGCCCTTTAAATAATAATAATAATAATAATAATAATAATAATAATAATAATAATAATAATAATAATAATAAATTATCTATACCCTGCCCTTCTGGCTGGGTTTCCCCAGCCACTCTGGGCAGTTATATTAAAAACACGATAAAACATCAAACATTAAAAACTTCCCTAAACAGGACTGCCTTCAGATGTCTTTTAAAAGATAGTTGCTTATTGCCTTGACATCTGATGGGAGAGCGTTCCACATGGCGGGCGCCACCACCGAGAAGGCCCTCTGTATATGTCCAGCTGTCTTGTCGCTGTTTTTGTTGTTGTTGTTGTTGGTTGGAATATATGCTATATGGTAATTTATGGACCTAATAGGTATCTCAAGCCATCTGCACATGTTGCCACGCAACCAGTCCATGCAGAATGTAGGCACCCTATATATAGAAATGAGTGATATTTTAGGAAGGTTGTGGACTCTCTTTCCTTGGAGGTTTCTAAGCAGAGGTTGGATGGCCATCTGTCCCCTGGGTGCTTCGGTTGAGGTTACTGCATTGCAGGGGGTTGGACTGGATGACCCTTAGGTGTCCCTTCCAACACTATGATTCTGTGAAATCTGAGTCGAGCGTAGGTTGAATTTTGACATAACCTGAAGACTTTGGGCTGGAAGTCCTAACCAACCTGGGCTGCAACATTAAGCAGTATTGCAGGAGCTTGCAACATGGGAGCATGTGATATATGGGTAGGGCGGGTATTTTTCATTTTATTTTATAGAAATCTAAAGGATCCAATTTTCCACATGAAATAAGATGAATATTTTTATTTTATTTTATTATGTTTATATATTCTTTATTACTGAAATCTAAAGGATCCTATTTTCCACATGAAATAAGGTGGGCATTTTTATTTTATTTATATTACATTATATTATATTACATTATATATTTTATTTTATGCAAATCTAAAGGATCCTATTTTCCACATGAAATAAAGTGGGCATTTTTATTTTATTTATATATTTTATTTTATGGAAATATAAAGGATCCTATTTTCCACATGAAACAAGACATTTTTATTTTATTTATATTATATTATATTATAAATTATATTACATATTTTATTTTATAGAAATCTAAAGGATCCAATTTTCCACATGAAATAAGATGAATATTTTTATTTTATTTTATTATGTTTATATATTCTTTATTACTGAAATCTAAAGGATCCTATTTTCCACATGAAATAAGGTGGGCATTTTTATTTTATTTATATTACATTACATTATATTACATTATATATTTTATTTTATGCAAATCTAAAGGATCCTATTTTCCACATGAAATAAGGTGGGCATTTTTATTTTATTTATATATTTTATTTTATGGAAATATTAAGGATCCTATTTTCCACGTGAAACAAGACGGGCATTTTAATTTTATCGTTTCTCACTTATTTCCCACATGCAATAAAGGCATATTCGGAGCACGGACTCCTCCTGCCTCCATTTCTGCCCCAATCTCTCCCTCTCTGGACCAGCTGGAACCGGAACCTCCAGCCTCTCCAGAACGATCCACTCTACCTCTTCACTAGCTCTATGTTAGGTGGGCGCGGCGCGGGTGACGTCGTCAAAGCGCGACGCACGCCCGCCGGACGAGGCGAAGGCGTCGTCGCTCTGTGACGAGAGGCTCGCGGGAAGAGGGCGCGGCCGACGCCACCGAAGCCGGTTCTCTCGGGTCGCCGTCATGACGGGGCGCAAGTTTCCCAAGGAGAAGAAGCGGCACCGCTCCCGCCTGGGCTGCCTGGAGGAAGGAGGCACCGAGAGGAAACGCCGGAGCACCGAGTCGCTTCAAGGCCTGGCCGAGGTAACCGCCGCCGGGGCTGACCTGAGGGAAGGCGGGGCCGGGCCGGGCCGGGCCGGTGTGCGCATGCGCAAAGTGCCTTGGCGGCCCCGCGCGTGTTTCTTGTGGCTGTTTTCTGACAGCCCTGGGAGTGGACCTTTCAGTATTTGTAAAGCGCAGCTTACGTGGATGGCACTTATCATTATTGTTATTATTATTAATTTATATTACGTTTGGATTCAGCTTTCTGAGGTTTTGAAGCAACGTTCCCCATATTCCTGGACTTGTGTCCATTTGCTATGAACAGCTGTTCCGTTTACTTGTTTGCAACCCAGTTTTTGTTACAGAGTGACCCAACTTTATACAGAATCTGTTGCAGCACATCAAAAGGTGGAAACCCAAAATGTGTGTGTGTGTGGGGGGGGGGAAGCTTTTCAAAAATCAAATAAGAAATACCAAAAACGTTTATATTGAAAATTTGAGTGGTGGGGGTAAAATTATGAATTGTTTTGGTCAATTTGACTAACAGCCTAGCAAGGTTAACATTTTTGTCTCCAACTAACTAACTAACTAACTAATAATAATAATATAATAATACATTTATTATTTATACCCCTCCCATGGGGGGGGGGGTCCCCAGCCACTTTGGGTGGCTTAACTATGGAACATAATCATCGCCATATATTTTTTAAAAAAACATTTACTCCAGTAACTGCTAATCACAAATGTGACTGTCCACTTCTCAATATGGTTCTGCTTTTAGCTGTCCTGATTAACAGCCACTGACAAACCTATCCTGCATCATGAATTTGTTTAAGGTTTTTTTTTAAGCTAGAAGGCATCACTACCTTTTGCAAGGAAGTTACTGATACGTTAATTGTATGTTACATGAAGAAGAAGAAGAGTTTGGATTTGATATCCCGCTTTTTACTACCCGAAGGAGTCTCAAAGCGGCTAACATTCTCCTTTCCCTTCCTCCCCCACAACAAACACTCTGTGAGGTGAGTGGGGCTGAGAGACTTCAGAGAAGTGTGACTAGCCCAAGGTCACCCAGCAGCTGCATGTGGAGGAGTGCAGACACGAACCCGGTTCCCCAGATTACGAGTCTGCCGCTCTTAACCACTACACCAAACTGAACATTCTTAAGATCTGGTGTAATAGAGCAGCTTTCTGACTGATCCTATGCATGTTTACTTTGAATCAAGGCTTGCTTCTGGGTAGGTTTGCATAGGACTGCAGCTTTAAAAATATAAACCAGATACTCAAATTTCACAGCCATGAATTCACAAGGTGTCCACAGGCCAGACTACTGTATCTTGAGTTCAACCTCTTGCCTGTAATGTGGTGATGACAGTACTGGCCTGCCTTACAGGGCTGATGTGAGAAGAACAGAGAAAGTAACCACAGTGCTTTGAATGTGTTGTTTCACGCCCACGCCCCCCCCCAATATATTCTCATTTCCTTTTACTGGGTAGCATAATATTTTGAGAGATAACTATTCTGGTGGATTTCCTTTTGCAGCATTCACCTGTAAACTACTTTGCTGACTCTGTGATCTTTCAAGTAACTTCAAAATGCAAAACTGAACACCAACTTTATGGAGCATCTTAAGCATTGCATTTGTATTTTAGACAACAGTATTAGGAGCCTATATAAGAAGCTTCATTCATTCAGGCTGTAATCCTATATCCTGGGAGTAAGACCCATCTAACCTTGTGGGACTTACTTCTGCGTAGACATGAAATGACTTGCACTGTTACTTCTGTAGTCAAAGCTTAGTTGCCGATATTACTACATAAGCAAGTTTTTTTGTGTTGGGTCATGATTTGAAATGGTTTTCTCTGTCATCATTTAGGAAGCAAAATGTACTACTACACAAGTTCTAGAAAATGAGGATGTGGAAGACGAACCCAGTGACCTAGAAGAAGGTGGATTAGATCTCAGCGTGCAATTGAAGCCAGTTAGTTTCTACATCACAGATAAGAAGGAAATGCTTCAGCAGTGCTTTTGTATCATAGGGGAGAAGAAAGTACAGAAAATGCTGCCTGATGTCTTAAAGGTACTGAAATACACCTATTCTGGCAAATTTTGGAGAAAGCTGAACCGCTTCAGCATTTATTGGGAACATCTGAATGTTCCATAACAAAGGTTAAGCCTCTTGCTACATGTTCTGGCTTTTAATTATTTATAACCACTCTGATATCATCTAACCCTGCTTCATTCTACAGTTAAAATATTCTCTTTTATCAGGATTGAAAAAATATTTCAAAAATTAAAGGTGTGCTGCCCTGTTGGCTCCATAGAGATTGCTTAAATCCCTTTCAAGTGGGGTTTCAGTAGCTTAACTGCACGTAGTGTAATAGTCATTATCCTTCTGTTGACATCTGTACAGTAGAAATTAAACAGTATATGTTTATTATCAATTTATTACCCTGACATGTGCAGTTGGCTAGCTTTTAAGATAGTAAGGAAACTGAATGGTTTTGGTGCTTCATTGGAAATGGGACATTTTCTGTTACGCACTGAAATCCTTAATTTTAATTAGAACATTGCTATGGTTATTTCCTTGATCATTTTTTCTTTGTCTTTAATTATGGCTATGATACTGGATGTATATTCAGTCGTACCTTGGTTCTCGAACGGAATCCGTTCCAGAATTCCGTTCACCTTCCAAAAACGTTTGAAAACCTGCACTCAGTCAGAAGTTGTGGAAGCCGCATTAGACGTTCAGCTTCCCAAAAACGTTCACAAACCAGAACACTCACTTCCAGGTTTGCGGTGTTTGGTAGCCAAAACGTTTGAGTCGCAAGGCATTCCAGAACCAAGGTACGACTGTACATGCATAGATTCAATAAAAAATATAAAGGAGTCAGGTTCACTTTTTAAGGAGCCATGCCTGCATTTATATTTTAAATATTTATGGAAGGTGTTATTATCCTGCTCTTTAACTGTACAGGCTCCCAGAGTTTATGTACAGGCTCTTAACAGTTTATGTAAGACCAATAAAAACAAGCCTGCCTGCAGGCTTACAGTCTACAAGACATGACACAAAAGGGAAAGGGAATGAGGAGGGAAGAGAAAAATCAGCACCCATTCTTAAAGTGACATAGTAGTTCTTATAATTACCTGCTGGTGTGGAAAGAGCTCAGGGAGAGAAGGGTAGAATATACAATAAACAAACAAACACATACATACATACATACATACATGTGTCACACTACATTGCCATAAAGAGGGAACCTATATCCAAATTTCATATTTAAATATCGGCTTTCGCCAACAAAATGCCATGGCTTATGTTTCAGAATGGCACAATTTTCCACGTTGGGACCTTCAACTAATTATATAATTTTTAGTTACAGGTGGGTAGCCGTGTTGGTCTGCCATAGTCAAAACAAAATCGAAAATTCTTTCTAGTAGCACCTTAGAGACCAACTGAGTTTGTTCCTGGTATGAGCTTTCGTGTGCATGCACACTTCTTCAGATACCTGAAGAAGTGTGCATGCACACGAAAGCTCATACCAGGAACAAACTCAGTTGGTCTCTAAGGTGCTACTAGAAAGAATTTTCGATTTTGTTTTAGATAATTTTTAGTTGATGCCTCTTCTTTTTTTAACGGGTTGGTTAATTGATTATTGCTAAATCAATTTGCAGTTTAAAAACATTTAATGTAGGTATCTTTCTAAGAAACTGAAAGTGGAGTATGATAATTTATAATTTAGTAACTCAGGAATTCCTAAATTCTGTTGTTCAAGAGCACTTCTAATTTGCCCTATGTAATGCATTAGAGAAAGGCTTCTGTGTGCCCTTCTTGCCCTTCTTGCCACAGAAGAGGTAGCACATCAATTATCTGCATGAATCACTAGTTAGGGGCTGCATTTTCCCAACCAGAAGGCACACTGAGAAAGTGACTCCCATAGAGAATGGGTTCCTCCACTGGTAAGTGCTACTTATTAGTGTTTAATTTGGGTTAAGTTTTCATTCCCTAAGAAAGTGTGCCTCAGCTATCATTAGTTTATGAAACATTGTAATAAACAAAAGCCGCTTCACATTGTTGAAAGGAAACATGTGAGTCCATTTTCTCTTTGAGTGTTACAGTAGCCCACGAGAATTTGCATAGCCTTAAAAATGGGCATGTGCCCTCAAAACCCCACCAATTAAAATGTACTCTTACCTATTAAAATGGTATTGCACTGATTAATCAACCTAAGCTTTAATTGATTAACTTGCCAGTTAAAACTTGCAGCTCTATGCAGTGTGTATCCTATGCACTTACAAGCTAGTTCAGCAAGTACTAAGATCAGACTGCTACAAAGGCTTTCAAAGTTTATATATTTGTGTATGTGTGTGTTTTAATAAATACTGTTGTGGAGCCCTTGGAATGAAGCAGGCTGCAAATGTAAATAACCTTAATTACTGTGGCATATGGAATAATGTAGTATATAATTATAGCATTTCCACAGGGATGTTGAATTTTTTCTTTAATTGGACACTACACCACCAGAGATGAGTGTGGCAGCCTGGCAGTTTATAAATAAGTAATTTATAATTAAAAAAGAACACTACTCCCAACAGACTTATGACATCCTTGCTTGAAAATAAAGCAACTTGAAATTGGGGGCAGGCAGGATTTAAAAATAAAGTAAAAACCACACAATAAGTATTCTGGCTATATATAAGAATATCATAGAATGCTCCAGTTGGCAAGAAAAGCACGTACCGTATATACGCGAGTATAAGCCGACGCAAATATAAGCCGAGGCACCTAATTTGACCACAAAAACTGGGAAAACTTATTGACTTAAGTATAAGCCGAGGGTGGGAAATGCAGCAGCTACTGGTAAATTTCAAAAATAAAAATAAATACCAATAAAAGGCTTGGAAAGAAAGGGTCTCTTACAGGGAGGGCTCAGGGGGTAAGGGGGCATATTGTGGGTACATTTCAGGGGGCAAGGGGAATATTCTGGAATGGATTAAGGGGGAAGGGGGCAGATTCTGGGAAGGTTTCAGGGTGGGTGGGGCATATTTAGGGAGGGCATGAGAGGCAAGGGGGCATATTCTGGGAAAGTTTCAGGGTGGGCAGTTTCTAGGGTGGGCAGAGCTGGGATGGGGGCAGTTTCTAGGGTGGGCAGAGCTGGGATGGGCGGGGGTTAAGAGGGAAGGCTTGGAAAGAAAGGGTCTCTTTACAGGGAGGGCTCAGGGGGAGGGGGCATATTCAGGGAGGAATTAAGGGGGGAGATTCTGGAATGGATTAAGGGGGAAGGGGGTTGATTCTGGGAAGGTTTCAGGGGTGGTTGGGGCATATTTAGGGAGGGCATCAAGGGCAAGGGGGCATATTCTGGGAAAGTTTCAGGGTGGGTAGTTTCTAGGGTGGGCAGAGCTGGGATGGGGGAAGGGGTTAAGAGGGAAGGCTTGGAAAGAAAGGGTCTCTTTACAGGGAGGGCTCAGGGGGAGGGGGCATATTCAGGGAGGAATTAAGGGAGCAGATTCTGGGAAGGTTTCAGGGGTTGATAGTTTCAGGGTGGGCAGTTTCTATGGCGGACTGAGCTGGGATGGGATGGGGGCAAAAGCAACAGGCTCTCTGGGGCTGAGCCGGCTCGCGCGCCTGCTCGATACTTGTCCTCCTCCTGCTCCCCCTGCCCCCGTCGCTACCTCTGTTCCCCTTCGGGGAGAAGGGACGGGAGGAGGAGGAGGCGATCCTCGCACAGAGCAGTGACTGCTCTGTGCAAGGCATAGGAGAGGAAAAGCATCGAGGAGCACTTTCTCCCCACTTTTCCCTCCCCGATGCCTTGCGCAGAGCAGGCACGGGATCATAGAGTCTCAGCGCAGTTTCTACAGTGGGCAGAGCTGGGATGGGCAGGGGTAGAGCAGGCACAGGATCATAGAGTCTCAGCGCAGTTTCTACAGTGGGCAGAGCTGGGATGGGCAGGGGTAGAGCAGGCACAGGATCATAGAGTCTCAGCGCAGTTTCTACAGTGGGCAGAGCTGGGATGGGCAGGGGTAGAGCAGGCACAGGATCATAGAGTCTCAGCGCAGTTTCTACAGTGGGCAGAGCTGGGATGGGCAGGGGTAGAGCAGGCACAGGATCATAGAGTCTCAGCGCAGTTTCTACAGTGGGCAGAGCTGGGATGGGCAGGGGTTAAGAGGGAAGGCTTGGAAAGAAAGGGTCTCTTTACAGGGAGGGCTCAGGGGGAGGGGGCATATTCAGGGAGGAATTAAGGGAGCAGATTCTGGGAAGGTTTCAGGGGTGGGTAGTTTCAGGGTGGGCAGTTTCTATGGCGGACTGAGCTGGGATGGGATGGGGGCAAAAGCAACAGGCTCTCTGGGGCTGAGCCGGCTCGCGCGCCTGCTCGATACTTGTCCTGCTCCCGCTGTTCCCGTCGCTACCTCTGTTCCCCTTCGGGGAGAAGGGACGGGAGGAGGAGGAGGAGGCGATCCTCGCACAGAGCAGGCACAGGACGAGGGATCAGAGAGCAGGCACAGATGGGGGATCGGCAGGGCAGGGGAGACAAGCAGCAAGAAAGGATCCCTTTCTTGCCGCTTGTCCCTTTGCAGCCGCCCGCTTCACCTGTGTATAAGCCGAGGGCGGCTTTTTCAGCCCAAAAAATGGGCTGAAAAAGTCGGCTTATACTCACGTATATACGGTATGTTCATTTTTATGATACACTAATCTTGTCTCAGCATTTCTGGAGAAAAAGATTTTGTAAAATTTGGACTGGGAACAGAAATGCTCCCTTAACCACGCTGTTTTTCTTGTAGTTCATCCCTAGGGCTGCAGAGCAGATTCCAAAGCAACACTTTGCCTGCCAGCTACACTGAGCTCCTCTTCCACTGCAGACACCAGGTCCGGCCTAATACATTTTGGCACCTCAGGAAAACAACAAAACGGTGCCCCCCACCCCTCCAGGGCAGAGAGGCTGCTGTACAGGTGGCATAGCAGGGCTACAGAGGAGAGAGCAGATCCAGCCTCCAAGGAATGTGCCACAGCCGTTGCTGTTACTGCGGCAGCGGGACATGCATTGCTTGGAAGCTACCGGGTAGGTCTGCTGCCCCCTACCACATACCCTCTCAACATTTCTCAAATGAAAACAGGGATGTCCTATTAATATTAATATCAATTCATTTATACCTCATCCATCTGACTGGGTTGCCCCAGCCTCTCTGGGTGGCTTCCAACATATATTAAACATAAAAAAATCCCTATACCGTACAAGGTTGCCTTTAGATGCCTTCCAAGGGTGTACAGTGGTACCTCTGGTTACGTACTTAATTCATTCCGGAGGTCTGTTCTTAACCTGAAATCGTTCTTGCCCTGAACCACTTTAGCTACTGGTGCCTCCCGCTGCTGCCGTGCCACCGCTGCCCTATTTCTGTTCTCATCCTGAAGCAAAGTTCTTAACTCGAGGGTTAGCAGAGTCTGTAACCCGAGGTACCACTGTATGTATATCTCCTTGGCTCGGGTTCGCATAACCCCAATACCTTCCAACATTTCTCCGATGAAAATAGGAATGTCCTAAGGGAAAACAGGACAAATCAAATCAGAAACCAGGGAGGCGTCTCTAAATCTGGGACTGGCCTTGGAAAATAGGGACACTTGGAGGGTCTGCTACCACCTGAGGCAGTTGCCTCGCCTTGCTTCATGGGTGGGCTGGCCCTGGTAGACTCCATAGAGCAGCCTTGGAAATGTTACTACCTCCCAAATGTTTTAGTTAGTCCTTGTTCTCCCATGTTCCCATGCTCCCATGTTCATGTCCTAAAAAGCCTGTGAAGAGAAATTTGTAGGAACTTCTCAGCCTGCTTGGAAGTAATCAGACAAGTGGCTGTTTACAAGTCTATCATAGATATGGGATTATGTAGAATCTTGACTCCATCAGGCAAGGAGTTCGGGAAGATGGGAATTGCTGGAAATGCTAAAACACCATTACCACAGTCAGGTTTTTGTTGTATGTAGCCAGTGTCTATTACAATATAAAACACACACACGCACACAAAAAGACAATTCAATATAAGTTTAAAACATTTCAGATTTTAGAACTGCAAATTATTGAAACTTAAAATCATAACACTCCCCAGATAATTTAGATTTTTAAAAATCTCCTTGGCAGAGTCAACACTGCTTTGGATCTATAACGTAGCCCATAGCTCTACATGTGCAGGTAGTGGGAATGTTATCCTTTAGATTACAAAGTTGTATACACCAGCTTGCAGCCCTGATTTTGAAATAATCTGATTGCCCTTCTTAAAAACAAACTTCGAATGAATAGAGGAATCTTCCTAGGTGGATTGTAAAAAGGGGCAATAAAAAATACAACACACAATGTCTTTGATCTGGCCTGATCAACATACACAAAGATGGTCATATGTTAGCTTATTAAATAATTTACTGTCTAGTCAGCTGTTCTGTGGGCATAGTTCAAAATCTGAACTGGGTCTATGGGTGGGGGACTTTTTGTGATCAGATGCAATTTTAATGTACCAGAATGAAGACTTGGAATTCTTTACATGTTCAAAGTCCATTTAGGCATCTTTAGCAGAAATTACATCATGGGTCTCATGGTAGAAGAAGAAGAAGGGAAGAAGAGTTTGGATTTGATATCCCGCTTTATCACTACCCAAAGGAGTCTCAAAGCGGCTAACATTCTCCTTCCCCTTCCTCCCCCACAACAAACACTCTGTGAGGTAGGTGGGCTGAGAGACTTCAGAGAAGTGTGACTAGCCCAAGGTCACCCAGCAGCTGCATGTGGAGGAGCGGAGACGCGAACCCGGTTCCCCAGATTACGAGTCTACCGCTCTTAACCACTACACCACACTGGTAGGAAATATCAACCAGTTGGCTGTGCCCACTTTTGTGCTGCAGACCTGAGAAGGTTGGTCATAAGTCAATATGTTCTGCAAAAAATTAGCTACTCCTCTTATTGATGATGCCGATCAATGGAGCCAAAGGCAAATGAGGGATTAATAAATGTGACATACTGCTTTTTTGAGGGGCCACTAACAGCTGGATAAGGTAATTCAAAACAGAACCTTGATCTGCAATGCTATGCTTCTTGCAAAAAAAGCCAGCCAGCATCGGGGAAGGAACCTGGTACTCCATTGTTGTAACTTCTCAGATCTCAGGAACATCAACAAAACTTATTGGTTGATTTTTATTTTCTATTCACTTAATGCTTCAAAGAAAAAGAAAAGGGAAGCACATTTTAATAAATCACACTAGAGTTTGAAGTGGGTTTAAATCTTACGTTTAGGGAAACCTTGGTTAGCCTTATTCACAGTTAATTTGATGCTGGCAAATGATAAAATTTAATTCCAGGAAGGGGTAGTGTTACAGAAAAGATTGTTTCCAAGGCTGGTGCCTCATAACACTTGTTACATTATATCTGCATTCGCCCCATTTCTCAAAATTAAGGCTTAAACTACCTGTATAATTCTTCACGGGCTGATCCACTAAAATTCTCTGTTAAGTGTAAAGTAAAAACAAGAAGTCTTCTGAATGATTTTTATGAAAATAGTTTAAGAGTCTTATGGCACAAGACTGTTCCTTTGCTGCAGCAGACTTAACACAATTAACTACCAGGAATGAAAACAGAGATACCGAAAGCCTTATTAGGGTGAGAGTGATATTTTTCAGAAAGTTGTATTTCTTCTTCGTTTTACTCAAGCAGTACTAATGAGAAACAGTGGCTGGAATAATCCATATCCAACTGCCAGCATTAGGGAATTTGAGAAGTGCCCTTGGGTTGTATTTCATTGTATGACCCCCACTGACAGAAGGCTGTTTGATCCAGCAGAAACGTCCATGAGGTGAAAAAGAGGGGAGAGGTAGTTTTTGCAGTTTCTTCCTTTCTCCTGCAATCTCCTGCTGCGCTTGCCACGCCATTCAAAGGGTCCCCCAGCACTCTTGAGCAGATTGGGGTATGTGCACAGGTGGCTACCCTTTCTGCCAACATATGCCCCTGCTGGATTAGGATGCCTTCCATCAGAAGAGAGGCACAACTGGCTGCAATGCCTGCCTTGGGAAAGCCAAGAAGAAAGCCAGTGTTCAGATTTGGCATACTCTGCTACTTCCTTACAATTGTCTTTTTGCAAAACCATCTTAATAAAATTTCTAATTCAGATCGTATGTTTTAAGTTTGGGTTTAGTTTCCAGATCGTATGTTGTTGTTGTTGTTGGTTGTCTTTATAAAAACAAAAACAAAAAAACAGGGTGAAATTCAAACAAGGAGATCACCTGCCACTGAACGGAATGGTCTCCCCTCTTCCCCAGCCTCTCATTCTGGAAGTTCTCCCAACTCTTCCATAGACAATTGGGGTAGGGGACAGGGCACATGGGAGGAAGCCCTGCTGTGCTAGCAGGGCGACTCCTGTTGGCTCCTGCTAGCTCAGCTACTTGAATCTGGCCCGTGGTGTATAAATAGTGATATAAACTCAGATATAGAAGCTAGGTGCCAAATGGCACCTTAAACCAGGATTGTAGTTGCCAATCTTCACTTAGTCGCAAATGGCCGATAGGTGCAAAATGCGTGTGGCATCTGGCTAATTGCAAGCACCGTTCATAACAGTCCCCCCTCTCTTTCCTTAGGACTGTTCAATAGAAGAAATCAAAAGGCTTTGTCTTGAACAGTTGGAGCTCCTGTCTGAGAAGAAGTTATTGAGAATTCTTGAAGGTAGGCACTACTGTATCATATTGGAGCGCCTAATGAACACCAAGTACATGGGTGCTTAATTGTATATGTAGCAGAGAAGCATGGCAATTGCCTAGAAGACAGATCGGAAGAGAAGCTTTGAGCAAATGAGGGCAGTCAAGACTTGGAACCCTGTTATAGAGATACTTAAAATTAATGGCTACAGCGTTCAGAGGAGCTGCTCACAAGAGATCTACTTGTGGTTATATTAGGCTTTCCTTTTTGCTCTGAGGACCGGAAAACCAGCCCCCATAAGCTTTCCATCAGTTATTTACATTAATGAGCGTTGTATGATCAGGCTTAATTTTTTAAAATAGTATTAACTCCTCCTTGTTAGTTACCCTTTTAGCTTTAGTGCTGAACTTCTGTTACAGAAGTTGCCCAACTCTTAAATGTGTTGCTGAATATATGTTATATCTATAGACTTCTCAGAGCTGTAATATGAGAACAGGTCCTTGAACAGACTCTGTGGCCTGTATTACATGTGTGTGTGTGTGTTTGCATAAGAAAAAGGAATACCTGTTTTCTGTACAAATACTACTACAATAGTTTAATATAAATGGCTATGCTGTAAAAGAAGATAGGGTTAATTTTATGTTATTCCTTTGGCAAAGACTATTGGGCTGGGTGGCATTTTTTCCCTCTTACCCATGTGACAGAAATTTTCCAGGGAAACCTTTTATAAGGATTCTTTTTCCTTGTGGTGAAAGTACTGAAGACTTACTCTGTGTTTGTAGTAGTTGTTTGTTTGCAAAGCTACCAAGTTAAGCATGGAGGTGCAGAGAAGCAGCCAGCCACTTACTTATTGCTGGTCGCTGAAGCATCATATCTCCCCCTGCCCCTGGCTCTCCAAACAATATAGCCTTGGGACGTGCTATGATTCCTTATTGCCAGCCATCTTCAAAACTCAGGCCACTGTCTGCCTCACAGACTACAGCTAGCTCCAAATGGTTTCTGTTGAGTACCTTAGTCAAGCAGGTGGGCTGTGTCTCTTCATTTGACAGTCATAACAGTATTTACCGATGCATGTATTAATGAGGCAGAAAAATGCTGCCACACTGTATAGCATCTCACATTGATGTTGTATTTCAAGGTGAGAATGAAGCTGACTCCGACAGTGATGAAGAGGCTAATGGTGGGGAAGAGAAGACGGCAGTTGAATCTATTAGCCAGTAAGTAATTGTAATGAGCAAATTTAATTTTAACTGTCCTCTGAGAGTTTATTTAAAAGTTTGTGCTGACAATTTTGTTTTGAAGTGTTGGTGAAATCCCAGGTAAACCCATGGTGAGATCTTGGCTGAACTGCCTCAAAACTCTGGTGGAAATTTGCAAAAACATTAGTGAAATGAAACTTCAGTGAACCTTGCTGAGCATTTGTAAAAACCCAGCGAGCCTTGGTGAGATCCCATTGAAATGTTAGTTAAATTGGCAAAATCTTCTGAAGCCCAATGTGCCTTGAACAGAGAATCCTAATCATATCCTCCATCAGATCCTATGGTACAAGGGCATGTATGCTGCTGCTCTGAAATCATGGCATAAAGTAGGAAAACCAGCCAACTCCAAGACTGTTTGCATACAGGCAACCCCCGATTTGTGTGGGAGTTGCGTTCTGGGTCATTGTGTGTGCTGATGGAGCCTATTCCATCCTCTTTCTGGTCCAAAAATGTCACACATGTGCAGGGTCATACATGCTTTGAACGTGCGCAAAATGGGAGTTGCCTGTAATCAGCTTGGCACCCTTCCCATGACTGCAAATAGGATCTTTTTGTTTTAGGTTGGCTGTTAATTGCCCAGGGATGAATCGGCGTGGATAATTTGGATTCATTTTGTTATGTAATAGGGTTGGGAGAAGGCAGAGGTTGCTGGGTTACCAAGCCTCTTTTCGGTGGCTGCTTGTGAGTAGCATAGTATGGGGCCTTCTTGGCGTCAATCAACATTTAAACGGCAGTTTTTACAGTTGCCTGGGAGTAAATCCCATTGAACTCAGTGGGGATTACTTCGAGTAGAAATGCATGTGAATTGTGCTTTCAATGTGAATGAGATGTACTAAGTGACTCACATATCAGCTAGTTATTTCGGTTAATACTAAGCATCTAAAAAATAAAGCATCTAATCTTTGCAACATTTGGCCACAAGATGGCAGAAAATCCATGTGTATTAAACTTAAGAGTTGTGCCATTACATCAAGAAGCCTTTTTATGACAGCATAAGAATTGCTCAGTGACAAAGTGTTTTGGACAGCAGATTGTCTGTATTAGTATGTGTACCTTTCTACCGAAGTGGTTGATCTCAAGCAGGTACCACATAGTCTGCAGCTAGTTTTGCAGTGCTCTGTTCAGGGGTCAGAAAACTTGGTACAGCTCATATGTTGAAAATCACTATTTCCATGACCAGTATTTAAAATAAGCTGCATAATTGGAAATCAAGAACTTGCTATTGAGGCTGTTGCCAAATGAACAATCCTGATTGCTGAATGAAATTTGGCAGGACGACTCCGGACAGCAGGAGCTATATTATCCTAGAGCAGATATCCTTTGGTACATTTCCCTTCTGCAAACCAGATGACTGTGCCAGATCATCCCTGTTTGCCAATGAGCAATACTTGATAACAGCATTATCACTAATTTCGGAGCCGATGTCTTCATCCTGTGGTTGGTTAGGAATGAGGGATACGAATGCCAGGGACATGATTGCCAGGTTCCTTTTCTTGTAGTGCGCTGGATCTGTACCGATGCTCAGGGTTGTACACACCTTACACCAAACAGCTTCAGATATTCTGGATTGGGATAAATAAAATTTTGTGCCAAGGAAGTTTCAGCCTGTCTGCCCAGCCCAGCACCCTGGTGGGGATGCAAACCACTCCCTCTTCATTCAGCAAATGATTGATCTGATGAACAAGGAGAGGCCAGTTTGCACCCCCATCAGCTGTGGGAGGAGAGTTGCCTCTTCCGCTCTGCTCATCATGTATTTTCCCAGTGGGTTGGCCAAGGGTGAATACAGCCTTCTGGCCAAAATGAAGTTATCCATGCTTGCTGTAGCCTAAATCAAAGTTATCCCCCCCCCAAAAAAAACCTTTTATTGGCATAACATACAAACATTCAAAACAAATCAACACAGAATTACCACTTCCCCAGTGGCACAAAACATTTGCTAAAAGAAAGGAGGCAGAGCAGTCTATCGTCACATCACTAGGTCTCCAGGAAGATCAGACGTCTGCATTGTATTTTGATGACAAAAAACCAAATGGAGAATTTTAGCCACTAACTTAGTGAGCTCCTGATCATTCCCCAGTAATAGAAAATGTATGACCTCCAACTCTGGTTTCCATTTAGGGATGCAGAGTTGGTCTAGAAATCGCTGGCGGAGATCAGCATATAGTTTACAGTTAAGAACCATATGTGTAAGGGTTTCCACCAGGTGGTCTTCACATGGGCAAGTTCTTTCTCCTTCCACCCTGCCTGAGAACCTTCCCCAGAGGAGGTTTGATGGATTTGAATTAAACCTGGCCAGCGAAAATGACCTTCTTTCTTTAGGGTTAAGCAGAAATTCAAGGTAATTGTGGTTAGTTTCATGTACCCAAGAAAGTTGAAAATAATAATAATAATAATAATAATAATAATAATAATAATAATAATATTTATTATTTGTACCCCGCCCATCTGGCTGGATTTCCCCAGCCACTCTGGGCGGCTTCCAACAGAAATCAAATACAAAAATATCAATCATTAAAAACTTCCCTAAAAAGGGCTGCCTTCAGGTTTTTTCTGAATGTCAGGTAGTTGTTTTCTCTGCTGCTACTGTTAGTTCCTGGCGTTCAGTATCCCACAACCTAGTTTTTATTGTAGCCTTCTCGCTTCTCGGCCTTTTGGCTAAGATCAAGTGTAGTATCAAACTTATTTGCCTGCATTTGGTGCTCTTTCATGACTCTGCTACTCCTCATAGGTTTGAAATTTACCTCTGCAACTTTAGAGGCTTAAAGTTTAGTTGCTGTTATTTTTTTGAACGGAAGCCAATGTTGCATTCTGAACCCAGTACCAATTTTCTCCTTCATAATCATGAAATGATTGCTGCCCTGCACACACGCATCTATATGTTCTGCGTAAATGTCTTAATATCTGTAATAATTTCAAAGGTTTGGGGGTTCAATAGGAAAACTTTGCCATGAGGGCTGAATCTGTAGCAGCACCTGGTACTGAACAGAAGTGAATTGAGATGAGAGGAGCCCATTGGAATATTTGGCAGCTTCTGTATTAATTTAGTCAAGGAGGCTTGTGGAGACAAATCCAGGGGCAGCAGGAAAAAGGTTTCCTCTTTGTGGACAGATGGATTTTTTTTCAGGGATCTCGTTAAAAATGAATTGCTTTTATATGCACCCCCATTTTAAAAATTATCTTTAATCATAGTTGAGTTACAATACTTAACAGAGGTGGACATACGCCATTAGAGCTAAACCTCTGAAATGTAAGTTAGGATGACACTACCCTTGTAATGTTAAATTTAACTCCTCCCTGCAAGCTGGATGCTTTGGTTATGTGCATATTAACATAATACGTACATTACAAATTTTAGACAAAGTAGCTGAGGTATGAAATTGGTTAGATGAATATAAAATAATTTTATGGCTAAGATGCTCATTAAACTCAACAATTGGACTTGCCTTCCATGATTTTGAAATCCTGTGGAGAGCTGTATCCTGTTTCCTCAAGTGTGTCTTACAATCTTTCATTTGCTTTCATGCTTTGTATAAAGACAGTTGAACACCATGGCGAGATAGCAGATAAAATGTCATCCTTTTTAGCACTTTATGAGTTATTTCCCCTATCCTTTGAAACAGAAAGCAATGTGTCAAATTTTGGTGAGAATGTGTAGAAATAACTAAACCAGCATCACGCCATCCCACCCCAAAATGTGGGTTCAGTGAACGTGTAGAAATAGCTAAACCAGCATCACGCCACCCCACCCCAAAATGTGGGTTCAGTAATCTTTTTATCATTTTTGTGCAGATTGTGTAATACGCAAGGCTGTTTTGAAGATTTGCCCTCTTAAGTCTGGGAGTTTGGCTGCACATTGTGGTTTTGCAGGTTGCATCCTTGCCTTGCCCTTCTTTCTTAATGATCCAGTGGGTTCATGTCTGAAAATACCTTTCCCACTTTTCTGTCAGAGACTAGATTACTTTTAAAATCGACGATCAGTACTGTGGTTGTAGTATTAATCTCAGCAATTATAAATACATTGCTGTGCAGCAGCATTGATGAACACTGTAAGTAGAGTTAGGATCTGCTGCTTTGTGGGGCAAATTCATATGTTTAATCCCTCGGAAGGGCTTCCGTGCCCAGTTCCCCTATCGTCCACAGGTTTTCTCTGTGTGTTTCTGCAGTTGCCTTACTGGGGAGATCTTTCATCCTCTTGATGTCTTTCAAGGAACTTGCTCTCCAGATTCTTTCCTTGATAGCACTGACATCAACCAAAGATACTTCACAGTTAGGGTCTCTGTTGGTGATGTTCTGTATCTTTCACAAGCACAGATGTTCTCAGGGGTGTTTGGGGGCTGTCTTTTTCTTTTTTGTTCTTCAGCGAGGTTCTTTTGGAAAAACAGTGGTGGCAATTCTGGGGTAATAGACAAGGAATGCATCACTTTCTGGCACTGTAGCTCAGCAGTAAACCACACGCTTTGCATTAAGGTGGTCTTGGGTTTGATCCCAAACATCTACTGGTGATAATCCTGTAGGAAACCTTGGATGAGCCGGTGGTTTGGCTTGGTATAAGGCAGCTCTGGGGATACAATACTGTTAATACAGTAGCGTACTTTTCAAGTTTTCAAAGCATTTAACATAACTTTTATCTCAGTAACCCTTACAACTGCCCTGCAAAGCAGATCCCTTATTAAACTTTAGGGGGTGCGCTGTGTGAAATAAACCACGGAGTTCTTGACTGAGCCAAGATTTGAACCTGAGACTCGTAGCTCCAGCTCTTGTCACCTTAATTCAGCATATCTCTGTAGATTGCCGGCTTGGCCAGACACATCCAACTAGGTAGTTCTTGTTACAGGTGGGTAGCCGTGTTGGTCTGCCATAGTCGAAACAAAATAGAAAATTCTTTCCAGTAGCACCTTAGAGACCAACAGAGTTTGTTCTTGGTATGAGCTTTCGTGTGCATGCACACGAAAGCTCATACCAAGAACAAACTCCGTTGGTCTCTAAGGTGCTACTGGAAAGAATTTTCTAGGTAGTTCTTCTCATTGGAAGACAGGAGTTAGGCTGGCATTTCAAAAGAGGATGTTTTCCTTGCCTTAGAACATGTCTAATTTGGATTGCTCCACCACACTGAGGGGGAAAGTAAAATCGACACTTGTAGGGTTTTTTTTTAATCCTTGGATATATGGTTTATTTACGCATGCATACTGCCTGAGTCCACGATGTAGGAATTAGTTGAATTTTCTTCTCAGGCTTAGTGGAGTTATTTTGCTCTGCCCTTGATAAAAACAAGATCTTGCCACATGGTAGGAGAAAGCTATAGCTTTGGTGGTCTGGTGAGTTGTGTATTGGGCTAGCCAGAGCTGTTTTCTTGTCTTCAAAACAATGTTGTCTGTAACACTCAGTTTCTGTTCTATTTACTCTTCTTGGGTGCAGTTAAAACTGATTTCTGATTGAGAAAAATTGACATATTCCTATAGTTGTGTCCCCAGCTGGGCAGGCACTGCTTACCCTGCAAGTGATATAATTACATTAACTGGACTAGCATTACATTTCAGGCAGCCCTATTAAACTTGAGAAGAAAGGAAGTTATCAGTACTACTGCCTGAATAAGCAAGGCCTGCTTCACAAAATAAAGCAAACAATGAAATGTGGGGGCATGGGAGTGTTGATATGAAATGCTTCTTTTTATAAACATAAAAGGTATACTAACTGAAATGTATTATTGTTTGTTCTCAGGCAAGACAATAGTATAGATTCTACTTCTTCTTTGAAGGAAGACAACAAACTGGAAGCTTTGGACTCAAAGCAAGGTAGGAACTGCAAAAGGCTTTAAACTCTGCCGCCTCTGCATTTGGCATTCTGAATAGAGCAGTAGCAATAATGTAATGTTACTTGCCTCGAAACAAATGCTCTGGGTCATCTCTGCAAATACTACATAATAGATTGCAAATGAAACAATGCTGCATGATAGAATAACTTTCTTTGGAAGATATAATTGAATTTCAGACTCTAGGAGCCCCCTTCTCCTGCTAGTTGTCAAATGAAACCCAGGAGTTTGTCAGCATTTTGGGCAAGTAGATAGGCTGTGTCCCCCCCCCTTTTAAAAGCATTTTCACTAAAGATGGCTTTGTGATGCCAGTTCTTCTTTACATCTTTGGCTGTGGGTTATGCTTCTTAGTCATTCTAGACTGTAACAAAGATCGAATCCATCTCTGGGTGTTATTTGTACTTGTTGTCATATTTAGTAGGAGTAGTGATCCAATCTAGAGTTCCTGACTTTCCCCCAAACCCATTTCTCCTCTTCTTGATATGTCTTCCCTAGCACACCATCCATCTCTGACATCTTGTTTTACCATCTGAGTAAGGTGTCTTTTTCCAAACCTTTCAACGGCCTCTCAGAATCAAGCTGCCTATTTTCATAGCTGTGACCTCTTTGGTAGGTACACAAGTGTGTGTGGAGGAATGTCGGGGGGTGTTTTATGGGCTGTTTCATGTGGGAAGGCTCAAGCCTTTCCCCCTTTGACTCTGGGAGATACAGTACAATAGAGTCCCAGATTTAGAGCATTGTTTATTTGGTGCAGTATATAGCGGGAGCTCCCATTGCACAAAGTAACCAAGCTTCTGTCAACATGATGGGAAGGAGTTGCTCCTATCTCTCCATACCAAGGGCAGATTTAATCACTATCCATACTGGTGCCCCTGAGTATACCCCTTTACTTCCTTTCGTGTAAGTGAAAGATTGTCCTTTGTTCCTACAAGAAAAAGTGCAGTACTTAAGGAAACTGTTGGGAAGAGGGCAAAACTTGCACTCCATCTCTGCAGTTTGCCCAGGAGCAAGAAGGTTGGAAGGAGAAGAGAGTAGACTTAGGATCACACAGGGAACAAAAAGAGTTGTTTTGTTGGTTGTCAGGGTTTAACCCATCAGCGAAACACCAGTGTGAACCCAAATAGTGAGTCCTAATGTATTGTATGGGTTTGTGCCTGCCAACGTTTTCACCTCTTTGCCCAGTGATGACAGGCATGCTGCAAGCCATGGGGAAGGATCATTCTGTATCTTATTGCCACAGGAAATATCCCCAGTAATTACTTACAGCTCTTTAGAAGGAAGTGCCCCATTCTTCCTTAAAGATGGTAAAAATAGCTAATAGGGGGAATTGAACTTGATTAAAATGGTCTCATAAGGCAGCCAAGCGATTAGCAGGATGCTGTGACTTTGTGAAGACTGCTTTAAATATTGCTTGTTGCACTCTCTGGAATGACCTCTGAATTGACATGTCTCCTGCAGACTTCCTCTCTTCCTTCTCTGCTATCAGAGGGAATTGATGACTGTTGCAGGTGATTGCTTCTTTGTCCTTTTTATGACTTTATCAGCCACTGGTTTCGTGATGGCTTTGGGCAATGACAACAGTGCTAGTCAGGATGTTAGCTTTTAAAGAGCTTTTTGAGACTGTGCAGGCATAAATGGTAAAACTTAGTAACTGTTCTTCTTCCACACTGCAGTCTGTGATGCTGACGATGAAAAGTGCGAGAGCCGAGGGGTAAGCAGAAATGAGTGAAAAGTGGTTAAAGAAAGAGAAATTAAGTGCCTGGAAATGAATTTCGCAATCCTAGTTGAAAGAATAAATACAAGTTATCAAAATGAAAAAGATAATGAGAAAAATGCCATCAGAGACTTTTATTACTATGTAAAATTACAGCTGCAAAAAGGGGGGAAATGAAGCGGTTCAGCTAATTAAACATTTGTTAGGGCAGTAGGGCTGTGTGATTATTGTGCATTGTACTTCCATGGAGACTTCAACTCTGTAGAGAGCCCAGGCTGATTGTAGGTAACTTCTTATTCTCCAGCAGAAGGATAAATGATTTCTATAAAAAAAATAGTTTTGTCTCATTCCCTCGGGTCAGTGCCCTTTCACTTGGATCCGTTGGCCTTTGGCAACAGGAGAGGAGCGTGCTGGAACATTGCTTCTGAACTTTGAACCAGGCTTATTCCGTTGAGAATGTCTTCTCGCTTTGGAGATATTCTGTTCACTTGAACAATGCATTAAGTAAATATGGACTAGTGCCCTGCAGCAAAGCAAAAGAATTTCCATTCCTTAATCCTATTGATTCCCATTTCTTTGATCTTTCACACACTTCTCTGGCAAGTTAAAAGCAGTCGGAAGATGTTTGGAGTTCATGCCTGCTTTACTGTAGGCAATGTGTGGTAAAGAGTAAAAACGACGCCTTGCGGATCAAAGTTGGCTATTTGATGATGTTTTTGAGGGCTGCTCCTCAGAAGACTGTGGTGATGACATATTTTGCATAAGTTTCTAACAGCTGCTTTTAAAACCACTGTTTCATAGGTCTGGTAGACTTGTCAGAGGAACAAGAAACCCCAACTGTGGCTGTTTGACTTAGAGTTTTATAGCTTTGACCATCTGCCTCATAATTAGACTAATGTAGTCTAACTTCTTTCACCTTTTGTTGTTGTGTGCATTTTAAAGCTCATCAGATTAATGCTGTGTTCAGTTGATCTGATTTTGCAAACATATAGCATACAGGTGAAACTTGAAAAAATTAGAATATCGTGGAAAAGTCCATTTATGTAAGCAATTGTTTCCATTAGCTCCTAGAGTTTAATATATGAGATAGACTCATGACATGCAAAGCGAGATATGTCAAGCCTTTATTTGTTATAATTGAGATGATTATGCCATGCAGCTGATGAAAACCCCAAAGTTGAGATTGTTAATTTGGGGTTCTCATCAGCTGTACGCCATAATCATCACAATTATAACAAATAAAGGCTTGATAGACTCATGACATGCAAAGTGAGAGATATCTCATATATTAGTTTCACCTTTTAAGTTGAATTACTGAAAGAAATGAACCTTTCCACAATATTCTAATTTTTCGAGTTTCACCTGTACTTAATAGTTGTAAGTCGGTCAGGCTCTTATGTAATAATACAGTACACGATTAAAGGTTAGCTTGGCTTTATTCTCACATTTTCTTGAATCAGTTGTGTGATTCTGTATGTGTGTGTGTGTGTGTGTGTGTTTTTTAAAAAATTGGTTTTGCTGATTTCCTCATAATATATTTATAGGCTACAATTGTCTATGTATATTTCTAATATTTGTAAAATTGCTACATGTGGAATGGTTTACTTTCTAGTAACTTTATGGAAAGCTGCCTCCTACTTTGCAGAGGAAGAACATTTATTATACATTTCTCTTAGTGTTCAGTATTGATTTTTCTTCCCCCTCCAGATACCAGTTATATCATAAAAAGTCAAAGAAAATACAGTATATTCTGGCGTATAAGACTACTTTTTAATCCAGGAAAATCTTCTCAAAAGTTGGGGGTCGTCTTATACGCCCAGTCGTCTTATACGCCGCAATATACGGTATTCTTTTCTAAAGATTTTCTTCCTTGCTCATAAACACAAGACCCATACACACACACACACACACACACACAAAGAAAGTTGTGATATTTCTTTCTAAAAAGATTTAAAAGCCAGGCTAGAATTTCTAAAGCCTTTCCTCCTGCTTTTGTCTTGAGAGGAAAACTAGGCTTCCTTCAACTCATTTTTGAACCAGCATAGATTAATTTCAGTAGTATGTATTCTGCTGCTCAGCCTTTGTAGAGGACTTGCTGAGAATGGAAAGTATCCAGTATAAAGATCAAGCAGAGAATATTGCCTTTTATGTGTATGGAGAGGTTTTTTTACTGCTCCATCCCATTTTCCAAAATAAACCCTCACATCCATGTAGCTAGCCTTGTGATACAGTATACTATTATAGCCCAAGGCGCTGAAATATTTAACAGCACAGCAACACGCCTCTAGAATCTAGAAACTTTCATGATAAGCAGAGGCCAGCACATGTTGAAAAAGATTTCTAGTTCTTCGTTGTGGTTCTCATTATAAGGCCAAAGAATGGTGAATTATTCTCTTTGGACTTTTGCAAAAACGAAACTTTGCCTATTAGCAATTTGTGAAAAGCCTGGCAATATCAACAATACAATTGTGTATGGACATTCTGGGTGCTGTGGGAGTCTTGGCAGACAGACACGGTTGCATAATTTCTCTGGATCATGGTTCTCTGGATAGTGGTTGCCAACCATTCATGCAAGTGTCAGAGGTCAGTATCAAAGTATGGGATCGGGCTGTTCAGTTCCCTGAACCAAGATCCCTCTCTCTGTCCTCACCATGCGTCTTAGTCTCACCATCTCCTCCTCATGATCCATCCCACCAATGTCTCTGTGCCCTACAAATGAGGGACATCACCCATCTCTTTGCAGCACACAGATGCACACTGTGGTCTGAGCTGCAGCCCCAAGCACCTGCTCCATTGGCCACCAAGGAGTAGGCAATTAGTGGCGGGGGGGGGGGGGCTCAGTTTGTGATGCATGGAACCCCTGCCTGGAAATGCATCTTGTTCATTCATTGGATGGAAGGAGAATGAAGCCTGATGCTCCCAGAATCAGGTCCACAGGACCCCTGATTCTCCCCCAAACTGCTGCACCTGCTACTTACGACATACTTGCTGCAACTGATGGTTATAAGAGGCTGGAATAACCTGCTTCCAGATTCTTAGGGGCTACTTCATTCTGCACAAAGTGGCTCAGGGGTCAGAACTATGCACCCCGTAATAAAAATTGGCATCATCTATCTTCACGGTGACAAAGCAAAAGATATTGGATGGAGCCATTGCATTGCCTTTTTGTAGATGGGGGAGCTAAAGAAATTAATGTGGTTCCTGAAAGATCCCTGGGGGAACAAGCAGATGGGCGATGGCATTTTGCTTTTCCCTAACAGATACAAGTTTGCAATATGGTAAAAGTCATGTAGAATGCCCAGAGAATCCATTCTTTCTGTGCAGCTGATTATATCACATCTTGATTAAAATTTGAGAGTCAAATCAACCACCCCTAATTTTAAGGATACCAAGGTTTAATTTTTTTTTGTTATCTGATTAACCAGCATTCCCTTTATAAACAGAGCTTTACTAGGGCTGGGATTATTTGATCCTCGGGAACTGCAGTTCAGAGGCTGCTTTGTATTGGTTTCCAGTATATCAGTGACTGTGGTGCTGATGAGCAATAGTACCAGATCAATAACACTTTTAGCCTTGGAGATTTGAAAGGAGAGGCTAGAAGAGGGGAAACCGCTAAGTTCTGCAAAAGCCGTCCAGTAAAAGAAAATATTTGGGACCAAGTGGGGAAGGGCTAATTAAAAACCAGAATCTCCAAGAAGAAAATGACAGCAGAGTATTGATAAGCACGTTAATTATTTCAGTGTGTTCTAATCTACTGCTATCCTTTTTATTATCATAAATGGCATATAGGAGCTCTCAAATGAATGCTGCGTTACTTTAGGCTTTTCAGAGTGAGCTGAAACACTATCTGTGTTTTAATCCACACATCAATTTAAAACTCTTGAGGTTAGTGACATTTATATTGTGGGCAGAATGGATAAAAATGGGCAAGTGTAAACCTTCAGCCTAACAAACTCCAAATCTGTGAGTCAAGGCCTTAAACTGTAAGGCTTACAGAGAATGTGCACATTCCAGAGGAACGCAATGCCATGGCCTCCCGCAGTAAATTGCGCAAATGAGCAGTTGTGTGTTTTATCACTTTGCTGTTGCCAGGCTGCGTGTAAATTCTTGACAAGGTTTTCTCATTGTCTCTTTAAAAACATTGCACATTAAGAATCTCCCAAAGAGAAACATATTGATCTTTACCATAATAGGCCATATGTCCTTTAAGAGGTACCAATGGGTAAGTAGTCTTTGAATCCAGCTTTTTAATATAGGTAATGAATTCTGAATTTTGCCTAGGCTATAATTGTAGGTTGGGATGTGTCACAGCGAATGTGTTATGCCTCGATACATTGAACAAGGGCTGGTTCATACATTTAAAGTATTTTCTCTGCTGTTCAGCAAAAAGAAGGGGGAAAGCTCATTGAACGGCTTACAGATACCCATAAATCCCTGTCTTCAAGCTTGCAGCCTAAAGGACACAAAAAGGGAAAGGGATTGGGAGGGAGGAGGAAAAAAGGAAATCCGAGCAGTACTTAGTTGTGGAACTCTAGAAATGGCCACCTGGAATGGAGAGCATTCAAGGAGGGAGGAGGAGCTGAATGTTGCTTATGGCTCAGCTAAGCTGACGGAGAAGTTCTGAAGTCCCGTTTCTCCTCTACTGTAGCCTGATGACATGGTTGCTTCTAGGTGCATGTGTGTAACTTGAAGTGTCCTCATTTGAATATGTGTGAACTGACTCCATTAGAAAACACTGTGGATGGGGTGAGGTGGTGGCACCTGTGTCCATATTGTTGGCTCTGCGATGGCATCTTCACATGTTGAGTAGATAATTTGATGCTAGGGCCATTGAGTAATGAACGTATGTGAGCCAGTCCCTGGTAGATGAGTTCCATTGATTTGATACAATTCATTTCCATAAGTTTCATAATTTTTTATGTTCCTCAAGGAAATATACATGCCATTTTGTAATAAACAGCTTATTAAAAGTTCATCTTAGGGTGCTACCGGACACATTTCTCCATATCAAAGAAGTTGATCACTTTTTACTTTTGGAATGGCTTATTGTGCATTTAACAAACATAAGGAGTGTTAATGGAGAACTTTCAGAGATAAATGATCACACATACATAGTACCTGAGGACGAGATGTCAAAGAAATATATGCTTTATTATGAGTATTTGTCATGTCAGAATCAAACTCGTTTCCTTCTTCTTCATCATCATCATTTTATTTGTATGCCTCCTTTCCATAGTTGAAACTATGCTCAAGGCAGTTTACAACATGACAAGATTTACATAATTACAAACATAACAGAAGTCATAAACAATAAATAAAACACATCAAAAAGTACACAACCGAATGGAAACAATTTCCACATCAATAATATCTAAAACTAAAGATACAACAACACTAGCAATTAACAGCAACAGCTCTCTCAACCCCCCCGTAAACAACACTCAGCTTTTGTAGCCGGAGTCAGTCCACTCTCCCATTTCCTAAGGACCATTGCCTGGATCCAGAGAAATGTAACCCTAGTTCTGTGCACCTCAGGGAGTTTGGGGCTTGTCTTTCTAGAACCCTAGTTCACCATCTTCCATGATTTATTTTCCCTTGGAACTGCTGGGATTTCAAAAGCCCAATGAACTACCGCAGAATGGAGTTTTGGCATTCAAAGGGCCTTTTAAAATTCTCAAACCTTGAGGTCATGTCGAAAGTAGTTCTTTGGATCCCAGCCCATGTTTTTAATCATAATTGAACAAATAGGAACACCGTAATTGTTTTTGAGATAACTTAAATTGAAACACTTCATTAAAAGTCTTTGCACAGATATCTCTTAATAAGTGTATTGGCATGCTGGTATCTGTACCCTCATTTTATTTTGTTGCAATGTACACGAGAATCTTAGGAGTATTTTTAAACTGCACTTCAGGAATTAAATTCACTTCTAAAATAATAAACAGCAGTCAGCCCCACAGGCTCCCCACATCAACTTTCATTTTGTAATGCAGAGGCGTCCTTGTGATATAAAACCTTATGACATTTTAATTAGGAAAATAGATCATGCAATTCCATACGATGGAATAAATTTTCCAAGCGCTGCTGCTCTGGTCTACTGCATGTTCTCCTAAATTGGAATAAAAATGCATTAAAACTTGTCTAAATTAGATCAGTCTTAAAGCTGGGGGAGGGGAGGAGAGAGAGAAACTGTTGATTTTAATTTATAGATGACCTTTCCTATACCTTAAATCTATGCCAAGGAGTATTTGTATGCAGAGGAAATGTTTCACAAGATGAAAAGCCAATTTTATTTTATTTTTAAAGGGCTTCCGAATTCTTCCTTTCTGTTAATTTTGTGTTACAGGCAAGGGAGAAGACAGCGATGTTCTCAGCATCAACGCAGACGCATACGACAGTGACATCGAAGGCCCATGCAATGAGGAGGATAATTCAGAAGGGCTAGAAAGGACTGTCAGAAGTGGAGATGGTCCAATAGACGACCTCCAGAAGGACATTGATAAAAGCGTGAACGAGATCCTGGGGCTTGCCGAATCTTCCCCAAAGGAGCCAGAGGCAGCAACTTTGGCGGTTCCTCCAACAGATGATGTCCAGCCTTCAGCGCAGCAGCTGGAACTCCTGGAGCTTGAGATGCGAGCGAGGGCTATTAAGGCTCTCATGAAAGCCGGAGATGTAAAAAAATAGCCCCAGGGCTGTTTCATTTGCAAGATGTCTGCATTTGTTCTGATGGGTGTGATGTCGGCTCCCTTCAGTGCTAAAATATATCTGAACCGGTTTTGACATTCCTCATTCAAGCCCTTTGTGTATCCTGACCCATGGCTGAAGAAGTTGGCAGCAGTTTGTCACTGCCATCAGAACTGTGTGACTCTCGCACAAATGGAGAGGCTTGACACTGGCCATTTTCTCTCTTTGTGTTGGATTTCCCTACCCCCACCCCCACCCCCAACACGAATTGGGAAATGGTTGTAGATCATATGAATCTCTTGCTAAATCCCGGTGCTTTGCAGAATAATTGGGGAACAATGTAAGGCCTTCTCAGGGCTTACTCCAGCATTCTGAGGAGGTTCAGTTGGGGAGAAAGAAAGGAAGAAAGACCACCGCTCCTTAGAGACGGAGCCCTATCGGGCGTGTATATTGAGAAATCCCTTGCACCAGCAGTTGAGACCCAGATTGCTTGTTTTCGTTGGGTTCGGTTCATGAGCAAAATATTGTATGCCCTATGCCATGGGAGCCAAGATGGTAGTGCAGTCTGTGGAGCCCTCAATAGGTCTTGGCAACTTCTGGTGCCAGCCCATAAGCATTCATAATCTCTGTAGTTTGAAACATAATGCAGTTACTGTCTCCCTTAATTTTTAGTGAGTTTTAAGTAATGATGTGGGTGCATCCTAAAACACACCCTTTAAAACGAATTTCTGGTGCTTGACAGTAGTGATGTGCGTAGCGTCCAGCTTTCCAGGACATGTTACAAATTCATTTTTAACCCCTTAAGTGCATTTTTAATGTTAAGTTATAGGCTTAATATGGTTAAATGTAATTTGTAAACTCAGCCTAGGAAGACCCTTTCCTACAACTAGATAGGATGTTTTGACAATGCAGAAGTAGATATTTATATGCAGTTGGGGTAGTTGTTATGCATGTGTCTATCCTGTACGTTATGGAGCAGAGCGACTAAGACTTAAAATGTCGGTATCCTGAGGTTTTGTTTTGAAGTAAGTCTGCACTGATTGCAGGAAAATAAAGACATAAATAAAAATTTATGACTCCTTCTTCAGGGTGCAAGGCACACCAATACCTGCTCTTTTGAAAACGGCCCAAAAGTGTGGGAGATCAACATGTATTAATAAATACATTTGACTATACATTTCTGTGTATGCTCAGGTTGATTTTTAAAAAAAAAAAAAACATTTTTTGAAAAATGGGTGGAAGTTCCAGCAGGTTGCAGGGTGTAGTATAGCAGGGCAAGGGGCAGGCTGGCTAGTGACGGCTGATTGAACAATAAATGCTCATTTTAAATTACATGCTTTTGTTCTGCCTCCTTAAGCTTGAATGTTTGGGTTGGAGAAAGGAAGAGCTTGCTGAGCCTAGCATTGAACTGAGTGAAAAATGGAGACCATCGATTTTGTGCATTAAAGACTGGAAGGAAACAGAGTTGGCTTGAATGAGAAAAATGGGTTTTTTTTTCATCTCCTTGGTTGGGGAGCAGAAGTTAATGGGGCTAAAGGCCTTTAAGTTTTGGTATAATCAAGGAAGTGTTAACACTCCTGTGTTTTATTTTGTAGATGGTTGTTGACACCAGTTGGGGGAGAAATGCACAAAGAAGGCATCTAAGCTTTTTCTTGTGGTAGATACAGTGGTGCCCCGCTAGACGAAAAACTCGCTAGACGAAAAACTCGCTAGACGAAGGAATTCGTCTAGCGGAAGGCTGCCCCGCAAGACGAAATTGTCTATGGGGCTGCCTCGCAAGACGATTTTTTTTTTGTCTAGCGAAAACTGCGGTTTGCATTGCCGCTTCGCTAGATGAAAAAACCGCTAGACGAAAAGATTCGCAGAAAGAATTATTTTCGTCTACCGGGGCACCACTGTACTAAGCTCATACATTTCAAATTTTTCACATGAAATTAGAGCCATTGTCAAAGCTATCTCTTCAGCTGTGATTTAACAGAAATCTCAGCTGTCAGTACTAGAGTGGTAAAGTGTTAGGTTTATTTCTGAACATAGAAGCTTCGCTGACCATTGTGAATTCTTGAAGCAATAGTCTAGAAAAATAAAGTATCTAAAATATCTCCCGGGCATTCCTTGTATTGATTCGCCACTGGGCACTGTTTTTTAGCAAGTGGATTTCCTTACGATGTCTTAAAAATGAAGTGCAATTGATTTCACTAAGAAACAAAAAACCTCCCCTTCAGCCGTCAGTTATAATAGAGATATAAATCTAATGACACAACCGTTACATTAACTGTGAATAAATAAATAAATCTGGGATGTTTTTGGTGATCAGCAAGGGGCATCCCTGACCCCAGATTTTTCCATTTAGCACAGCAGTCGGGGGATATTTGCCGGAGTTCAAATGCAAAGAAGAATGGAGTGAGCCAATTAGATGCTGCTGAGAATTCTGCCTAATTAAGTTTGTCTCCAGTAATTCTTGTTCTTGGCTGCTTGGAGAGCTAGGGATTGTTTCAAGGAAAGAAGTATGTGGAGGACAAAATGAATAAGGAAAGGGAAGGTGATGAGATCCTAAACTGCTCTTTGGGATTCAGGAAACGTTTAAAGTCATGTGTTTTTAAGAAAAGATCCACTGCCACAATGGCTCATAAGGTATATATGTTACAGCTCTCTAGAACCACATACCTCTCCTTTTTTTTTTTAACTGGGCAGAGAACATCCTTAGGAGTGCAATCTTAGGGTGAAACAGTGCAGGCAAACACAGCTGAAGTAATATTGCAAGCAGGGAAGCATTCAACCTATTGTCATGTCCCAGCAACAAGTTGGTATGCATCCTTATTCAATAAAACTTATCACAACCCTGGAAGCTAAAATTTAAACCAACGTGGCTGTATCAAGCTGATCTGCTCTTCCATTCCTTAGTGTGAACAGATGTAGCCCCTCCAAGTGTCTGTTTTCCAGGGGCAGCCCCGGATTTACAGAAGTCGTCCCAGTTTCTGATTTGATCTTGGAATGTCCTGCTTTTCCTTAGGACGTCCCTGTTTGCATCAGAGAAATATTGGGAGAGTATGGAGTTATGCGACTCCCCTCCCCCCCAAGCCAAGGAGATACAACCTTTAGAAGACGTCTGAAGGCAGCCTTGTATAGGGAAGATTTTTTAAATGTGTAATCTTTTATTCTGTTTTAATATATGTTGGAAGCCACCCAAGAGTGGCTGGGGCAATCCAGTGAAATGGGCAAAGAAGAAGAAGAAGAAGAAGAAGAAGAAGAAATAATAAAGGAATAGGGTGTCCCTATTTTCATCAGAGAAATGTTGGGAGAGTATGCAGGTGCCTTGTTGCTTACCACATGATCCAGTCACTTGTGGAAGACTGGAAGTTGGCCAGTACAGAGTCGTCGTCTTCTTTGGCGATCACTCGTAGCCGAGTAAGGTTGGCTTCCATGAACACGGTCTTAACAGCAAGTCCGTAAGTGACTGTGGAGGCCAATTCTGGATCCACACATCCTTCCAGAGTGGGGACCTAGGTTTCCGGTTGGGAGTTGGTCACAGTGAGGGTTTGCCAAGTGTGCCTTCCTCTTAGCACATTTCTCCCCTTTCGTCCTGAGTTCCGGCATCTTCAAAGCCCATGACACCTTTGGTAAAGGCTGTTCTCCAAGTGGAGCACTCACAGGCCAGTGTTTCCCAGTACTGAGTAGCACACAAGTGACTATTCCCCAACCCAGTCCCTTGTGTTTTCTCAAATGATAGGTTATCTACATCTTCTGGACTAGACTTAATGCAGTGGCCTAATCTCCACTGCACAGGATGCTGGAACCAGGAGCTGGAATAGCTCTTGTGTACAGGCCAGAATGGGACCCAGGTGGCGCTGTGGGTTAAACCGCAGAGTCTAGGGCTTGCTGATCAGAAGGTCAGTGGTTCGAATCCCTGCCATGGGGTGAGCTCCCGTTGCTCGGTCCCAGCTCCTACCAACCTAGCAGTTCGAAAGCACGTCAGAATGCAAGTAGATAAATAGGGACCACTCCAGCGGGAAGGTAAATGGCGTTTCCGTGCGCTGCTCTGGTTCACCAGAAGCGGCTTTGTCATGCTGGCCACATGACCCGGAAGCTGTCTGCGGACAAACGCCAGCTCCCTTGGCCTATAGAGCGAGATGAGCGCCGCAACCCCAGAGTCGGACATGACTGGACCTGATGGACAGGGGTCCCTTTACCTTTACAGGCCAGAATAAGGATGCCCATAAAGAAATCAACCACAAGGGGCAGACTTTGCTCTTTCGAACTGTGGCGATCCCAAAATTTGGCCCCTCTCGCCTTCCATTCTGCGTCATATTTGTGACGCCCCCTGGGCTTGGTGTCCAGTGCAGCGGAACCAGTCGGTCTGCCCTAAATCTGCCTCTTGGGTACCACGATGAAGTGAGATGGGACAGGGAAGAATGCAAATACAGTACACACCCATTGAGTAGTAGGTCCCACTGAGTTGAATGGGACTTCCTGCCAGGTAAATGTGTCTGGGACTACAGCCTGAACTTATTTCTAACTAGTTCAGAACTTAAGAAAGGGAGGGGCGTGGGAATAGCTGTTCTTTGTCACAATCCAGGGAATCCATGGAAATGTTGGTCGTGACAGGAAAATCCCAAGTCCTCGTTAAGCCGCCCGAGTTCCCAAGGAATACAATTTCATTAAATGATTCTTTGCCGCTTCAGTGTTGGCAAGACTGCAGTTGGATGATCTGAATAAGAAGGTGCAACTCCCCCGAGAATCAAAAGTACCAATTATTCCTGGCATGAGGCTTTAATGCTGTTTTTATGGTGATTTGATAGAGAACAATAATTAGACTTCAAAATGTCACTTTTAAAAGACAAATTATAGGCATTTCCTCCGAACAATTCAAGTTTGTTTGCAGCTCCTTCCTTTATTATAGTGTTTTGCAGTTGCAGGGAAATGTTTTGCCTAAACTGCTTAGTAAACCAGAGGCCTGGTTAATTTGCTTCTAAATATCTTCAGGATTTTTGCCATCTTTCAGGTTTGAAATAATTAGCTGCGAGGTATTAATGTATTGATCACAAAGCTGGCAGGTTATTAGATAGCAATAAGAATTAAAAAAAAAAGATGACGTCTCCTAAAGGCAACATAATAAAAATGCTGCCAATGTCCTTCAATTGTTTCAAACTTATTCAGCTGTGAAGCTGGTGATAGAGAGTATCATGCCCAGCTTGAAATAAGGAGTTTCAAAGCCTCTTAGTGAAAGTTTCTTAAGAAGAATACTCTCCAGGGCCTTCCTCCCATATGTCTGATGAGAAATGCTTCCACAGTACAAATCTTGATGAGGTTGGAAAACTCATTGCATGGAGAGCTGATCTCCACAGGCAGAAAAGTCACCTATACAGAGTTCTTGGGACTTTACTGCTTCATCCTTCTGTTGAAGGACTGCATATAGGGAGAAGGTGGGACGACCACTTCCATACCCTTCAATATGAAAATAGGGATGTCCAATTCCAGCTTCAGCATTAAAATTGTATTGTTTATTTATTTATTTCTTCCTTCCTTCTTCAATCACTTGTGGTCAAGTAAGATTGATAGTTAAAGCTATGGCTTTCCCAGTAGTAATGTACGGAAGTGAGAGCTGGACCATCAAGAAGGCTGATCGCCGAAGAATTGATGCTTTTGAATTATGGTGCTGGAGGAGACTCTTGAGAGTCCCATGGACTGCAAGAAGATCAAACCTATCCATTCTCAAGGAAATCGGCCCTGAGTGCTCACTGGAAGGACAGATCCTGAAGTTGAGGCTCCAGTACTTTGGCCACCTCATGAGAAGAGAAGACTCCCTGGAAAAGACCCTGATGTTGGGAAAGATGGAGGGCACAAGGAGAAGGGGACGACAGAGGATGAGATGGTTGGACAGTGTTCTCGAAGCGACTAACATGAGTTTGGCCAAACTGCGGGAGGCAGTGAAGGATAGGCGTGCCTGGCGTGCTCTGGTCCATGGGGTCATGAAGAGTCGGACACGACTGAACGACCGAACAACAACAACAAAGATTGTCTTCCATGAATACGGTTTTAACAGTGAGTCCGTAAGTGACTGTGGAGGCCAATTCTGGATCCACATGCCCTTCCACAGTGGGGACATTGGTTTCCAGGTGGGAGTTAGTCACGGTGAGGGTTTGCCAAGCGTACCTACCTCTTAGCATGTTTCTCCCTTTCGTCCTGAGTTTGAGCGTCTTCAAAACCCATGACACCTTTAGTAAAGGCTATTCCTTTGGCCACCTCATGAGAAGAGAAGACTGTTAGTTAGGTGAGTTGTCTTTTTAAGTCCATCTAGGAGGACTTAAGGTAATGTTGGGAAAGATTGAGGGCACAAGGAGAAGGGGACGACAGAGGACGAGATGGTTGGACAGTGTTCTCGACATGAGTTTTACCAAACTACGGGAGGCAGTGGAAGACAGGAGTCCTGGTGTGCTCTGGTCCATGGGGTCACGAAGAGTCGGACACAACTAAACGACTAAACAACAACAACAACAAAATGAAGGTTGCTCCAGTACCTTCAAAGCATAGGGACACGAGTGGCTCTGTGGTCTAACCCACTGAGCCTCTTGGGCTTGTCGATCAGAAGGTCGGCGGTTCGAATCCCCATGGCGGGGTGAGCTCCTGTTGCCCTGTCCCAGCTCCTGCCAACCTAGCAGTTCAAAAGCACACCAGTGCAAGTAGATAAATAGGTACCGCTGCAGTGGGAAGGTAAATGGCGTTTCCATGCGCTTTGGCACTTGTCACGGTGTCCTGTTGTGCCAGAAGCAGTTTAGTCATGCTGGCCACACGACCTGGAAAGCTGCCTGTGGACAAACGCTGGCTCCCTCGACCTGAAAGCGAGATAAGCGCCGGAATCCCATAGTCGTCTTTGACTGGACTCAACCGTCCAGGGGTCCTTTACCTTTTACTTTCAAAGCACATTATGGGAAGGGTGTGTGTGCATCCAACATGATCTCCCCGCTCTTGGCGTAATTGGGGCATGCATGAAAACTCGTGAGGATGTTTCTTTCTTTAGCAAAGTTCTCCATGTCTGTTGGACACACACACACACACACACACACACACACACACACACACACTAGTGCTCCTGACTAATGCTCTGCTAAGACCTGTAGAGTTTCACAGTGGAACTTGCCATAGAGGCGGTATTAGGTTCAGACTTTGCCCCCAAAGGAAAGGAAAATAATGCCACCCAGGGTGCCCAGATCCCAAATTAAAACCTCATTATTAAGCCCTGCAGTTTAGTCATGATAATATAAAGCTTCGTGTTTATTGCTAAGTCAATCTGCAATATGTGCAGAGGGGGTAAAAAAAAGAGAGTGTTTATTATGTTTACTTTATTTATGGCCAAATTTAAATGTTAAAATACTGCAATTTTTTTTGTCAAGTCTCATGTTTTATGGCCCTTTCTTCCCATTAATATTAAAATATGTAAACAGGATACATAAAAGGTGAAGAAAAGTCTGAAGCCTGTAAAAAAAGGTTTTTCGCTGCATACCAGTTAATCAAAGTGGCTCTCTAGTCAGAGGGGGAAAGAAGCAAAGAGAGCATAACTGTAAATATTGCATGGTTATTAAACTGCAGAGGACAAGTTATCATCTCTGGTTGTTGGTTGGTTCCCCCCCCCCCCCGCCCAGCATCTTCATGTGCTCCAACAGACCCCTCTGGAAATACATGGTCAAAGCCAGTCGTTTCCAAAGCCTTTTAATGTCTAGTGCCTATAAAAATGGAATGTTTGGGTGTCTTTATATCCTGCCTGCTATATGAGAATAAATGCTTCTCATTGCAAGGTCCCCTTTATAAAGACTCCACTCACTCCCCAAATCTGAATCCACATTTGAGGCTAGCTCAGATGAATTCCTTTAGTCTAGAATCCAGCCAAATTTCAGCACATTTGAGATTTATTCATTCAAATGCGTGAAGCAGGTGCTTAGTTAACTCTTCCCTTTTTAAATTGATGTGCAACATTAGTTTTAAGAAACATTTATGTTTGTTATGTATTGTTTTTATATGTTGTTAATGTAGTTGTGTGTATTTGTATGTCTTAAGTAATTTTTTTAATATTATAAAAAATTAAAAATAAATTGATGTGCATCTAATCCTAAGCATATCATTTTTAATGGGGTTTATGTTAGGTGGTTCTTTTTAAGTATCCAGTCACAATGGGTGATATTCAACTACCGTATTTTTTGCTCCATAGGGCGCAACTCGTTTTTAGAGGAGGAAACAAGAAAAAAAAAATTTCTGGTTTTTCCTCTAAAAGCCCTGTTTTTTTGAGGATCAGCTAAAAGTTTTGCAGCTTTTTTTGCACAGGGAAAAGCCCTGTTTTATTGAGGATCAGCTAAAAGTTTTGCAGCTTTTTTTGCAAAGGGAAAAGCCCTGTTTTATTGAGGATCAGCTAAAAGTTTTGCAGCTTTTTTTGCAAAGGGGGAAAAGCAAATTAATAATAATAATAATAATAATAATAATAATAATAATAATAATAATAATTTGTACCCCGCCCATCTGGCTGGATTTCCCCAGCCACTATGGGCGGCTTCCAACAAAAATCAAATACAAAAATATCACACATTAAAAACTTCCCTAAAAAGGGCTGCCTTCAGGTATTTTCTGAATGTCAGGTAGTTGTTTATCTCCTTGACCTGTGATGGGAGGGCGTTCCACAGGGTGGGCACCACTACCGAGAAGGCCCTCTGCAAAGAGGAAAAGCCCCGTTTTTATGGGATTCAACTCATATTTCTAAAAAATCTTAAGGAAAGGGAGCCATTTCTACTGTTTCCAGACAGATAATCTAATCATCCAGTCACATGTCGCTGGGGAAACAAACAACCTCCCTCTGCAGCACATTCAACAAAGGAGGCCTGGGCAAGGGGCGGGGGGCGAAAGAGAGCCGGGACTCTTATCTCTCTCCCGATCTCTTGCTGATCAGCTGCTGAGCGGGGTCCTTTCAACACCCCCTTTTCTCTTTGTAAAATAAAAAGCACGATCTGGTTTTGGCCCCTGGGCAATTCAGCTCCAGGGACCACCATTCACTCCATAAGACGCACAGATATTTCCCCTTACTTTTTAGGAGGAAAAAAGTGTGCCTTATGGAGCGAAAAATACAGTAGGTTTTACTCAGAGTAAACGCACTGAAATTAATGAACACCATTATTATTATTATTATTATTATTATTATTATTATTATTATTATTATTAAATTTTGTATATTGTCCACCTGAAGATCCATTTTGTACCCGGGAACCAATGGGTGGTAACAACTTAAGTTTTACTCAAAATAGATTCACAGAAATTAATGGATGTGGACCAATCTGGACGCCGAGAGCATAATCTTAGGCCCTTCTTTGCGTGCCTCCCCCATGAGCAGTCTGGAGGGTGGCAACACAAGAACAGACCTTTTCTGTGGTGGCTCCACATTTATGGAATGCTCTCTCCAGGGAAGCTCATCCGGCACCTTCCTTGCTTATCTTTAGGTGCCAGGCGAAAATGTTCCTCTATAACAGGGGTCAGCAACCTTTTTCAGCTGTGGGCCGGTCCACCGTCCCTCAGACCATGTGGTGGGCCGGACTATATTTTGGAGAGAAAAAAACCCACGAACGAAATTCCTATGCCCCATAAATAACCCAGAGATGCATTTTAAAGAAAAGGACTCTTGTTCTCTGCAAAAAAACTGACCAGCTCAATGCTATGCATTTCTACGTAGAGCTAAGCAACCTTTTCCAGCAGGGGGCCGGTCCACCGTCCCTCAGACCATGTGGTGGGCCGGACTATATTTTGGAGAGAAAAAAACCCACAAACGAAATTCCTATGCCCCATGAATAACCCAGAGATGCATTTTAAAGAAAAGGACTCTTGTTCTCTGCAAAAAAACTGACCAGCTCAATGCTATGCATTTCTACGTAGAGCTAAGCAACCTTTTCCAGCAGGGGGCCGGTCCACCGTCCCTCAGACCATGTGGTGGGCCGGACTATATTTTGGAGAGAAAAAAACCCACAAACGAAATTCCTATGCCCCATGAATAACCCAGAGATGCATTTTAAAGAAAAGGACTCTTGTTCTCTACAAAAAAAACTGACCAGCTCAATGCTATGCATTTCTACGAAGAGCTAAGCAACCTTTTTCAGCAGGGGGCCGGTCCACTGTCCCTCTGACCTTGTGGGGGGCCGGACTATATTTTTTTTTCGGGGGGGGGGGAGATGAACGAATTCATATGCCCCACAAATAACCCAGAGATGCATTTTAAATAAAAGGACACATTCTACTCATGTAAAAACACACCGATTCCTGGACTGTCCGCGGGCCGGATTGAGAAGGCGATTGGGCCGCATCCAGCCCCCGGGCCTTAGGTTGCCTACCCCTGAGCTAAGTGCTACTGAGTTCAGTGACACTCCCCCCTCCTATTATGTGCTCATAGAAAACTTATAAAAACCTCAAAAAGGCTGCGCCCCCTGGAACTTCCCATTGTTTGAAGATGTTGGGGAAAACATATTCGCATTGATTAACCTGTCCTGCATAAGATATCTAATGAAATCCATCATTTGCTCACTAAGCCCTTTGCTGTGCATTCATCAGAAATAGCCTCCTTACCTGAAGAGCATTTAAAGATGGTGACGTGAAACTGCGTTTTCCTTGGGGATGAGCTACCGACGAGCCCTGCCTGGATTTCTGGTGATGATCCAACCCTATTTAAATAAGCAAATAAAAAGGGGGGGGAGGAGACAGGCGAGCTACATGCCCTCCAGAGGCACTTCTTCCCCCCATTTTGCGGCAGACGCAGATAATGTTGTCACTACTGTTCATTAAATATCAATAGGCCGGAGGGAATGAACATGGCAGGGTTAAGATCTGTGGTCGATGAAGAACTGCAGGCCTCATAAAGCTGTTGGAGGTGTAATATACGTTTATCATTGAATGCTCTAATAAGCCCCCCAAATTAGCGGGCAGAGTTCGACACATTGAACGCATAAAGTTGATGAGAAAGTTGATTTGAAAGGCGAGAGCTTTTATGGGTGGAGTGGGGGGAAGGAAGTCCAGATGGGAGAGATCTCAAAGCTACCCCCAGTGACGTGTGCAAATGCAATTTCTTCTTCTTCTTCAAATGCAGACTTCTTGCCCGAGACCTTAGGTTTGGCATGAGTAAAGTGAACAGCAAATCCCTTTGTGGAGGCTGTAAATTGTGCTGGCATTTTGTTTTTTGTTTAAGAAAGCTTAAGGTACGCGAGAACAACCGAGATGCGCTTCTTTGTCTCTGTGTGTGGGCAGGACCCTTGTTGTTTCAACATTAAGGCCAAAAATCACTCGAAAAATCCAAATTTTCTCCCTGTAGCGATACGAGAAGAGTCTAAAGTTCCACCAAATTTTGACAAGGAGATCTGAGTATGATTGTAACCCACGAGGGCAACTTCGATGGCAGTTCCCACCTCCCCTATGTGGGATGTGATACATAAGTAGCCAACATTCCTTGTTTTCCTAGAGTGGACATGCAAGGGGATGTTTGGTCCAGCCAGTCGGAACTTCCTGTTTCCTCCTGGGCTGGGACATACTTATTTTTGCATGTGACTAGAGGTGGGCGTGACCTTACCTGTCCAGGTAACACAAAAGGACAAGGCACACAGCCATTTCTCTCTTTTTGACTTCATCCGTTGTAGGACCAACAGCTAAGTGACTAGTGGGGTGCCACAGGGTTCTGTCTTGGGCCCAGTCTTATTCAACATCTTCATCAATGACTTGGATGATGGGCTTGAGGGCATCCTGATCAAGTTTGCAGATGACACCAAATTGGGAGGGGTGGCTAATACCCCAGAGGGCAGGATCACACTTCAAAATGACCTTAACAGATTAGAGAACTGGGCCAAAGCAGACAAGATGAATTTTAACAGGGAGAAATGTAAAGTACTACACTTGGGCAAAATAAAAAATAAAAAATGAAAGGCACAAATAAAGGATGGGTGACACCTGGCTTGAGAGCAATACATGTGAAATACATCTAGGAGTCTTGGTAGACCACAAACTTGACATGAGTCAACAGTGTGATGCAGCAGCTAAAAAAGCCAATGCAATTCTGGGCTGCATCAATAGGAGTATAGCATCTAGATCAAGGGAAGTAATAGTACCACTGTATTCCGCTCTGGTCAGACCTCACCTGGAATACTGTGTCCAGTTCTGGGCACCACAGTTCAAGAAGGATACTGACAAGCTGGAATGTGTCCAGAGGAGGGCAACCAAAATGCTCAAAGGCCTGGAAACGATGCCTTATGAGGAACGGCTTAGGGAGCTGGGTATGTTTAGCCTGGAGAAGAGAAGGTTAAGGGGTGATGTGATAGCCATGTTCAAATATATCAAAGGATGTCATATAGAGGAGGGAGAAATGTTGTTTTCTGCTGCAGACACGAAGCAATGGATTCAAACTACAAGAAAGAAGATTCCACTTAAACATTAGGAAGAACTTCCTGACAGTAAGAGCTGTTTGACAGTGGAATTGGCTGCCAAGGAGTGTGGTAGAGTCTCCTTCTTTGGAGGTCTTTAAGCGGAGGCTTGACAGCCATCTGTCAGGAATGCTTTGGTGGTGTTTCCTGTTTGGCAGGGGGTTGGACTGGATGGCCCTTGTGGTCTCTTCCAACTCTATGATTCTATGACTATTCCCACATGGGGCAGACCCACATGTATATACTTTGTAACTAAGTCTGCCTTCAGGGATCCAACTAGGGATAAAAACCACGGATACTTCTTATGGAAATTGACGACCCCCCCCCCCCCGAATGTTTAGTGAAGTATTCTCTCCCATCAAATTGCTGGAGGGAAAAGAAAGTTTGACACAGCATTAAGCATTTAAAAACTTCCCCATAGATGTCTTCTAAAGGTGGTATAGTTACTTATCTCCTTGGCTCAAGGGTTGCATAACTCCACACTCTCCCAACATTTCTCCGATGAAAATAGGGACGTCCTAAGGAAAAGCAGGATATTCCGGGATCAAATCAGAAACTGGGAAACAGCTTCTGTAAATCTGGGACTGTCCCCGGAAAATAGGGACACTTGGAAGGTCTGCAAACGTTCCATTCCCTGCCAAAAGCAAAGTACCGATTTTGCCAGTTATCTTGGATGCAACCCCAGTGGCAGGATTGGACTGCAGAACAGTGGTGGAAGAAGGCTCCGCGCTACCCGGGGTGGCGAAAGAAAACGCCCTGGGGGCTGGGTGCTTGTGGGGCTGCCGAGCGCTCCCCGCCGATCGTGCACGGCAGCCCCACGAGCCGCCTTTTCGCTCTGCGGCTCAAAAGGGGGTCGTGGAAGTGGCGGTCCGATGACAGAGTGCGCCTGCGCGAAATGTCGTGCAGGCGCACTCCGTCGTCGGGCCACGTACTGCTGCTCCCGGGGCGACGGAGGGAGCGGCGGTGCATGGGAGTGGCGGGAGGGGCTGCTGCTTGTCACCCCCACGCACTGCCATTTGCTCCGTTGCCCCGGGAGCAGCAGCACCGCACACGCCGTGCGCTGCTGTTCCCGGGGTGACGGAGTGAGTGGTGGCACGTGGGGGTGACAAGCGGCGGCCCCTCCCGCCACTCCCCACACATCGCCGGTCACCCCGGGAGCAGCAGCGCTGCACGGACGGGGTGCTCGCTCGGCCGTGGGCTGCTGCTACTGGGGTGACGGAGGGAGCGGCGGCGCGTGGGAGTGGTGGGAGGGACCGTCGCTTGTCACCCCCCTCTCCCCTGTCACCCGGGGCGTACCACCCCTACCGCCCCCCTAGTGACGCGCCTGCTGCAGAACATCCTTTGCATCTTCAGTTCCTCATCCTCTTAAGAATCTGTTTCTACACCTTAGGGAACACATGGAGGAATTATATAAACTGCAACTCCCTCCCTCTGCAAATCCCTTTTGGATAGAGTAGGGAAGAAATGGACATCATTAAGCAGAGTATTCTAAAAAACAACAACCCAGAAGCCCCCCCTCTTAAAAACAACAACAACAACCCCTTTCTTTTGACACATATGTCACAAACCCCCTCCATAAAGTGAAATGGCATATTCTGTTTTTTAAATCCCCCACACCCTTACGTACTCGAAGCAATAGATATATATTATACTACGGCGGTTCACTCTTTGTGGTTTCTCATGTTGGTATTGATAAAGTGTTATAATCAACACTTCGTCTTGCGGCCTCATTTTAATCCACCCCCCCCCCCGCTCCGTGTGTTTATCTCGGCGGAGAACTATATTTTTTATAATGTCCTCTTCCCCTGCAAACTTTTATCTCCAGCTAGTGAAAAAGATTAATAATCCCCTTACCTTCGCTGCAAAAGGTTTAATAAACAATGCTTAATTAAAACAAGGCAAGCACAATAAACCCAAAGGGTTCTGGTTTAGTGTTGCATATTTGTGTCATTTTTCTTGTTTGTTGTGGGGGCTTAAAAAAAAAGGCATTGGGAAGGGGGGGGGAGAGACAGGGGAAGGGCCAGCAGAGAACATCAGAGTTTTTATATTTAATTGAACTAACAGCATGTGCTGACAAGTAATAAATAACAGCAGAACAGAGTGACTAAATAAATTGGTTTCCCCAAGCAATGATTCATCCTCTGTCTTTCATTGCCATCAAGTTAAGAGAGAGCTTCTCTTTTGTCACCTCGTAAGGAGAAATATTTAATAGTGTAACAATCTTTTCTTCTTCTTCTTCTTTTTTACTGCAGCTACAGCGGACCTTTTAAAGTGCCCGGAAGTAAAGGTAAAGGGACCCCTGACCGTTAGGTCCAGTCGTGACCGACTCTGGGGTTGCGGCGCTCATCTCGCGTTACTGGCCGAGGGAGCCGGCATACAGCTTCGAACCGCCGACCTTCCGATCGGCAAGCCCTAGGATTTAGGTTTGATGAGGCCCTAAGCTGCTGAAGGTAATGGGGCCCTTTATATGTCCAGCTGTCCTTTGTCACATCCAGTTTGGGGCCCTAAGCTATAGCTTGTTTAGCTTATATATTAAATCCGGCACTGGGGACATCCAGTCAGTGTAACTTTCTGTTCCACTGGTCTGGAGCATCTTCCCCCTGCATGTGACCTGGGAGATGGGTGTCACTCTGGCTGACTCCATAAAAGAGTCAAGTCACGCAACCATTTTCTCACTTGTCTTGAAGTTGTCTTGCTCCCGTGTTGCCTCGTTCTATCTCTTGCGGCCATGCTGCTCTCCTGCAGCCTTTTTGTTGTCTTAATGTAATTTTGCTGTCTGCTGGCTCTCAGCCAGCAGCACACGAGTTCAGTTTCTGTATGAGATGAACTCACAGTTTCTTTGTGTAACTACCAAGTAAAGTCTGCCTTTCAGGGATCAAACTGTGAACTGAAATGTGAGTAAACTTTTTGCTACTTTACTCAGAAAGACTCTTGTGTCTTTAATCTTTTAAGAGGGATTAAAGGGGACACCAGGAAATAATCTTTACCAAGAGATTCAAACGAATCTGCAAACTAGCTTCCAGCTACATTGAGGAGAATTTGCTCTGCTACATCACCTACTAGCGTGAGTGAAGGAAGGATAATACTTATTCAATATATCCTTCCCTACCACCCTTAACATTCCCACCCTGACATGTCCGTCCAGTGTCCACACTTGTACACAAAAACTATGCACATAGACTAAGCAATGAAAGACCATTACCCGCTTTCCTTCTTCCACAACTCTTCCCACAATGTCAATGACGCCAGTGTCTTGCACCGAATGTTACCGACCTGTAGAAAGGAACTGAAAATGGAGATGTTGTTATATACCCTTGTTAACTATGAAAACCCTTTAAATAACAACAACAACAACAACAACAACAACAACAACAACAACAACAACAACAACAGAGTCCTTTTTGTTGGGAATAATTCAGACAAAAGTTCCCAGGTATCAAAAATGGCCCATGTTTTGTTAGCCCCAAAATGGAAAATGAGCGAGGTCCCAACTAAATAAGAGTGGCAACTTAAAACTGATGGAATATGCGCAGCTTGCGGACCTAACGTATAGAATAAGAGAACAAGAGGAACATACGTTTAGAGAAGATTGGAAAATGTTATTGAATATATGTGGTAAATTGTGTACACTTGAAAACGTTGGCAGCATTAAGATAAATTCAACAGTGTAAATAAGTTTTGACGGATGTAATAATAATAATAATAATAATAATAATAATAATAATAATAATAATAATTTATTATTTATACCCCGCCCATCTGGCCGGGTCTCCCCAGCCACATAATGGAATACCGAATGGTTTAGTTTATGTAAAATATGCAGGGGTTTATGGCATGCAAAATGAACCATGGAAAGAGAAGAAGGGAATTCATTGATATTTTAAAGGTTGTTTAAATGAATATTCTAAATTGTCGGCAGATGAAAATGATAGACTTTATGGTGCTCGCTGAACTGACCGGGAAACTCCGAAACCAGATGGAGAAAGAATGGACTAAATTTAAAGTATATGCTAAAATTAGTATTTAAATGCAGACAGGTAGAAATAGGTAGGCTACAGATATAGAAGAAGATTAGATAGGTTTAAATATGTATTTTTGTTTGGTTATATTGTTTTTTATTGTTTTTATTTTTTGTACGTAGTTTTTGTGTGCAGTGTTTTTGTTGTGTCATGTTAAAAATCAATAAATTTTTTGGGGAAAAAAGAATATTCTAAATTGTCAAACAGAAAATGTAATAGAAATTATAAATATATAGAAAAGTTTGCGGATATGCATTGTAACGAGGTGTCTTCTAGTTTCCGTGAAAAGGCAGGCACGAGCTTCTTACGAAAAACAAACTCTTTGTTTTTGGGATGAAACACAACGGACAACCGAACCTCCAACTGCAGAAAGTTCAACAGTGAACTTAAGCACCATTGTGCAGCTCCTACACCCCTCATTCCACTTCAAGGCAGATTTTCTCAACTCATCATCGCCGCTGCCTACATTTTTCTTGTGCTGCTGCCGTGGGGGCTGGAAGGAAGACCTGCTCCCTGCTGCAAGGCCCATTGCCACCTGGCCTGGGGGGCGGAGCCCAGACTCACCTTGAACAGCCAAAAGAGGCTCCTGGGAGGCCGGGGGGACAACGCTGGAACAACTCTTGGGTTGGGGCAACTGGCTAAAACGTTTTACAGTGTTTTAAACGGTTTTAACTTTGGTTCCACTGTTTAGTGTTTGTTGGGTGGGGGTTGGTTAAATGTTTAGTTGCGGTTGGCTGTTACATTAATTTGGGTATAACTGTAAACTGATTGTTCTTCTTCTTCTTATCATCTGTTGATTGATTGGTTTATCTATAGTCTGTATAAGATGTTCTGTTTTTTAAAGTTTGATGTTTTATTACATTTTAACACACAGTGGTACCTCGGGTTACAAACACTTCGGGTTACAAACTCCAGTTGCTCTGGGTTGCGAACTTTGCCCCAGGATGAGAGTGGAAATCGCGCAGTGGCGGCACAGCGGCAGCGCGATGCCCCATTAGCGAAAGTGGTACCTCAGGTTAAGAACGAAATGAATTAAGTTCGTAACCCGAGGTACCACTGTATGCTGTAAGCTGCCCAGAGTATTTGGGGAAACCCAGCAAGATGGGCAGGATATAAATATTATTATTATTATTATTATTATTATTATTATTATTATTATTACAGTGGTGCCCCGCTAGACGAAAATAATTCGTTCTACGAATTTTTTCGTCTAGCGAAGCGGCAATGACAGCCGTGCTCCGCTAAACGGAAGAAAAAAGACGAAAATTTTTCGTCTTGCGAAGCAGCCCCATTGACTTTTTCGTCTTGCGGGGCAGCTTCCGCTAGACGAATGCCATTCGTCTAGTGAGTTTTTCGTCTAGCGAGGCATTCGTCTAGCGGGGCACCACTGTATTATTATTATTAATGCCTTAAGACAGTTGTCAGAGCAAACAAACCACAATGATGTTGCCATCAGCTGACACCTGACATCCCCGAGTGCTCAGCCACTTAGCCTGCAGAATGTTTTTTTGGTTTTTTTTAATGAGATATCCTTCACCTTGTGAGGTATCAGGTTGTAAGTTCGGTCGCCAAGAGAAGAAACTGTGCCCCGCTCTATAAAAGCTCTCCCTCGTATCGCTGGTGCAGAAATGCTATCCAGTTTGTGTCATTGCAATCGCGTTGGGCGCGTTCTGGTAAATCATTGATAGATCGATAATGTCTGGAGTGCTGTACGGCCACGGCGATATAAACGTTATCATTTAAATGAATTTTCACAACGCCACATCCTCGGACTTCATGTGAGGTCGGTTCAGGAGCCTTCTGCTTCACTACCGACAATGGAAAACAAAAATAAGATGTATTTACAGCATAAACATTATGAAGGGCATTAGCATATAAATAAACACAGATAATGGAGTAATAGTGTGAAGATATTTTTGCAGCTAATGTAATTTCTGCCAATGAAGTAGAGCCGGATATTCACGAACGACTTGCTAAAAGGGCTTTTGTAAGGAGTACAGGTGAAGGTTTAGCTTTATTTCTAATGTGAATTCATCAGAATAGGTTATAAACCATGTGTGTTTGGGAACTCATTCCTTTGCAGCATTTAGCGGTAGAACGGCATTCAGCCCAAAGAATCCCTTATTCATTTCCTAGCCACACAATGCGACAGAATAATGAAAATTTTAAATCTCATATCAATGCTTGAAAAAAGAGTGCATAAATGACTGGGCCCCATAGATGTATTTATACAGATTTTTAAACCTCTGTGTTCCTTAAAAGCTCCTGCAAGATAAACACATTTTGTAATAAGCCATCCAAACATTCATTCATTCATTCATTCATTTGCTTGGGGTGGGCACTACCAATTGTCATCATTGGGTCAGAAATGTTTTGTATTGCTTTCAAAAAAATTTTTTTGGACCTTGACCACAGTTTTTTAAAGCAGATTTTTTCCAGTTGCACAAATTCCTGATCAGGCAACCTAAAAAGTAAAGCAAAACAGGAGCACAAAGCAAACTTTGCTCCTTGTTTACACCCTGTGGCATCCTGACAGGAGTCAGGAGTTCTTACCTACTATATAGCCGCAATTTCTTTAGGAATCTGCCTCAATTCAGTAACTAACAGGCATGCACAGAAGAAGTACTTTAAGATGTGACAAAGCACTACCTACCTGAAGATGAAGGAAGAAGAGGAGGAGGAGGTTGTGGCCAAAAGTAAGAAGGTGACTTGATACGGGCAGTTTGCTGTAAATATGGAAATAATAGAAACATGCATTCCTAATTTAGGAATATACGGTTCCTGACCAGTGCGATTTTTCTAGAAAAAGGTACCATGACTCACCATGAACACCTCCCTCGTTCTCTGACACTGTTCCTGACACTGCTTGTCATTTTTCATGTTTGATGTGCTATAAAAAAATAGGGGTGGCTGGCTTTGGCTGCCCAACTCTCCAAAGGGCTGAGTCCCCTAAGTCCACGATCGTCCAGAGATGAGGTAGGTGCAGTGAAAGCAAGGCACATCTTTATTTTTCTGTTGCAACAGAGTTCCCTCTCTCCTAGCAAGGAGGCAAGAGAGACCCAGAACCAAAAAGAAACATCTGTTTTAAGGGTTTGCATTTTGGCGTGGAGAAGAAGGACATCCCCTCTACAAATAGAGCATCTGGGCAAAGTTGTTTTCTGCAGCTCCAGAGAAGCGGACACGGAGCAATGGATTCAAACTACAAGAAAGAAGATTCCACCTAAGCATTTGGAAGAACTTCCTGACAGTGATTGCTCTTCGGCAGTGGAATTTGCTACCAAGGAGTGTGGTGGAGTCTCCTTCTTTGGAGGTCTTTAAGCAGAGGCTTGACAGCCATCTGTCAGGAATGCTTTGATGGTGTTTCCTGCTTGGCAGGGGGTTGGACTGGATGGCCCTTGTGGTCTCTTCCAACTCTAGGATTCTATGATTCTATTAAATAGTCAGAAATCACATCCCACCTAAGGTAGGGTTGTTGTAAGCCAAAAATGGCTTATCCCCTGAGTTTACGCCAATAATAAAACTCAGAAACGTGAGGAGTTAGGAGCCCAACGTTCACTGCAAAGCAATAGGTTACAGTCAGATAGTTCAGCAAAACTGCAACCCCGCCCGACGGTTCAGGCAGTGGTATTTATAAAGTTTCAAACGAAGCATTTCAATTTCCACCAGTCATATACATCATTACCTCATGATACACATGTGCAATAAGCTAGAGCAATTTATGATGATTCAGTTCTGATTCCCACCGTTCTGTTACGTTGTATTAGTATGCATGTTGGGAACCTGTGTTAAGTTTAGCCACCAGTTTCATAAAGCAACAGGTTACCGTAACTACTCCAATAGAAGCGCACTCAAGGATTTCCAGGGGTACACAGTTTCACATTTGTTGTGACTGCTTTGGGCTACCACCACAGGGTTACTGTGGCTCAGGCAGGCCAAGGTGTGATATTCCTGAGGATTTAGCAAGTTTCACAAAGTTCCAGACACAGTTTACACAAAACATTAGCATTTGATAAGACAATCTGGATGCCCATCGGACATCCCTCAATGCAGAGCATCTGGGCAATTAATGACCATTAATACCAAGGAGGTTCATAGATATAGGAGAGGAATTCCTTCAAGAACTTCCCCTGATTGCTACCTGCCTACTTGTTCTCAGGCAAGGGGGATGAAGGAGGCAGAGGAAATACTGAGAGTCTTTAGGAAAGTCAAGCTGGCTTTGGGATTGCTCTCCTGTACTATTTAAGACATGTGGTTTATATACTTAAGTATGTGTGTTTACTTTGTGCAATTATCAACATTTATTCTATATTTGAAGGGACCCAGGTGGCGCTGTGGGTTAAACCACAGAGTCTAGGGCTTGCTGATCAGAAGGTTGGCGGTTCGAATCCCTGCCACGGGGTGAGCTCCCGTTGCTCGGTCCCAGCTCCTGCCCACCTAGCAGTTCGAAAGCACATCAAAGTGCAAGTAGATAAATAGGGACCGCTCCAGCGGGAAGGTAAACGGCGTTTCTGTGCGCTGCTCTGGTTCGCCAGAAGCGGCTTTGTCATGCTGGCCACATGACCCAGAAGCTGTCTGCAGACAAACGCCGGCTCCCTTGGCCTATAGAGCAAGATGAGCGCCGCAACCCCAGAGTCGGACACGACTGGACCTGGTGGTCAGGGGTCCCTTTACCTTTTTATTCTATATTTGAGACTTTAGAATTCCTATAACAGATGTAAGTAATTCCCTTCCTCCAAATCACACATTACTAGCTTTTTATCTGCACATTTCCCCCCTACTCTACATTTTGGGTCTTATTTCTCACAGGGGCCAACTACGCACTAAAAACAACAACAACACCAAAACATTGACTTTTACTTTGTTAGAAGAGAGGCCTGGAAATGTTGGAAACGTTGATAAGTAATAAATGTTGGAAATGTAAAGAGAAAGAGGGAACATTTTATCATATGTGGTGGGAATGCAAGAAGGTGAAATGCTTCTGGGAAATGATATATAATGAGATTAAAAAAAATGTTGCAATATACATTTATAAAGAAACCTGAAGCATTTCTGCTTGGAATTGTAGGAAAAGAGATTAATAGACAAGATAAAAAATTGTTCCTATACTCAACAATGGCAGTAAGAATGTTATTGGCACAGAAAGGGAAGCAAGAAGAATTACCAACGATCGAAGAATGGTAGCTGAAGTTAATGGACTATGCAGAATTGGATAAGATGACAGGAAGAATTCAAAACCGGCAGGACCAGGAATTCCTGAAGGATTGGACTAAATTTGAGAAATAAGACAATTGTAAACAACAAATTACGCTAATAGGTTTACAAGAAGTTTTGTAAGGTTAATTTTAGGAAACATTACGGAGATAATTCTGGAAGGTAATAATTAATTATTGAGATAAAAAGTAATAGTGAAGTTAGAAATACAAGAAGAAATTAGGAAATTTGAAAATCTTGAGAAGTGGTTGATGGAAGTCAAAAATATGTATAGGAGATGAATACTATTGGATGTTTAAAAGAATGTATGTAAAATTTAATGAAGAATTATTTTTAAAAACGGAAATGTTGGAAACGTTAGCAGAGTGGCTAAATTGCAGCTGGGAAGCCAACATCTTGTGCAATGTTGGCTCTTTTCTTGGAACTGAAACAATGTCCAAACACTTGTTAAAATATTCAGCAGCTTTTACTTGCAGAGCATATAGCTGAAGGAAAATATATGCAAACTTATCCAAGCCTGGGCTTCGTTTTTCTTAGTTGAAGATGACAGCTTCTTCCTTAAACATTCACATTAACCCTGTCTTTCTCTCTTTCCAGTATTTCCACTCAGCCTTCTGCACATGACCCAATGCACTTCCTTCTGAGGGGTTCCCACTTTCTCCTTCCAGCAGACTTCTCCTGACTGTTTCTTTGGGAGAACATCAACTTTTGTACTTCTTTCTGCCACATACATTAACACAGAAACATTAGCACTCCTCTCCTCTAACACCGTCTCTTCTTCAGTGTTCAAGGAGATGCAGTGTTCAAGTCACTCACACACAAAACAAAATGGAAAATGTGATTAAGATACCTCCCATGTGCCCCAAAATTAACCAATCACACGAGAGTTACTGGGGAACATCCCAGAATTAAACACACAGCAATGCATTTAAGCATTCCCAGTTTCAGTAAATTAAAGCACTATACTTAACAGGGAAAGAGTCTTCATGGACCAGTTTTCACTGCGGCTGAGTGTGAGCAAGCAAGTGTGTGACTTCTCAGAGTGAAGCTGCCCCCCTCCCTAGTCCTGTTCAACATCTTTTGTTTGGAAAATCGCCCAAAGATAGTTGTTGAGCCCTCTTTGGGAAAGTTTCAAAAACCTAGACGTTGCCCAAAATCCCACACCCCCCCCGGAAGCTTATTCCGTCACTCAACCCATCAATTATGGCAAACAGCCACCTGACTTAAACCATAATTCTCTAAATAAACAATAACAAATGAGTGATCTAGGGATTCCATCACTGAAATCGCGGACATGTCTGGGAAAATCCAGGCGTATGGCAACCCTAACTAATCCATGGTTCAGCTTAGTGTTTCACCTGAACCCACCAGACAAACCATGAGTGGTAAACCAAGAACAAACCATGGTGAAATCAAGGTTTGTCTTGAGCAGGCAATACCATACTTTTCCATGTATAAGATGAAGTTGTTTTTTTTATTAGAATATTATGTTCAAAATCTGGGGTCGTCTTATACACAGATAGTGCATAAGGGGGACATGGTGTTGGTTGCTGCCGTGAGCCTGAGATTGACAGTGGCTATTGGGCGTGTTATTGGTGGCTGCGGCAAGGGCTGGTCTTGATTGGCTGTCGCTGTGGCAACTGGGCAGGCAATTGGTGGCTTTTGTGACGCATGCGAGTGGCAGCGCAGGTCATGTGGATGAGTGATTTTCGGCAATCCCCTGACATGGATGCCACATTTATGTTGTATTTTATGCTGTTTTTAAGCTGTTTTTTTTAAAGTCATTTTTAATCAATGTTTCTTATTTGTTGTTAGCCGCCCTGAGCCCGGTTTTTAAATTGGGAAGGGCGGGATATGAATAAAAATTTATTATTATTACTATAAAAAAGCTCAACAACTCTGGGCAATCCTCCCTTCCCCAAATCTCAACAACTATGGGCAATCTCCCCCTCCCCATTTTCTTAATTTGGAGTCCTCCCAAATTTGTTGTTGTTCAGTCGTGTCCGACTCTTCGTGACCCCATGGACCAGAGCACGCAGGCACGCCTATCATTCACTGCCTCCCGCAGTTTGACCTGTCCATCTTGGGTGGCCCTGCACGGCATAGCTCATAGCTTCCCTGAGTAATTCAAGCCCCTTCGCCACGACAAGGCAGTGATCCATGAAGGGGTCCCCCCAAATAGGGGACGTCTTATACATGGGGGCGTGTTATACACAGAAATGTACGGTACTTTGCTAGGGTCGAACTCTGTGGCAGTTGAGATAGAATACATTTTATCCACAGGGACACGCTTGGCACTGTGGGTTAAACCACAGATCCTAGGGCTTGCCAATCAGAAGGTCGGCAGTTCGAATTCCCGTGATGGGGTGAGCTCCCTTTGCTCGGTCCCTGCTCCTGCCCACCTAGCAGTTTGAAAGCACATCAAAGTGCAAGTAGATAAATAGGTACCACTCCGGCGGGAAGGTAAACGGTGTTTCCATGCGCTGCTCTGGTTCGCCAGAAGCGGCTTAGTCATGCTGGCCACATGACCCGGAAGCTGTACGCCGGCTCCCTCGGCCAGTATAGCGAGATGAGCGCCACAACCCTAGAGTCGTCTGTGACCGGATCTAATGGTCAGGGGTCCCTTTACCTTTACCTTTTACTCTCTCCCAAGAGGAAACAGGCTCCTGCCAACCTAGCAGTCTGAAAGTGCAAGTAGATAAATAGGTGTCGGAATACGTTGCACGGATCCGCCATAGGATCCACATTTATTTAATTGTTTAATGAAGTTTTGGGAACTACTTTTGGTATTACTACGCGCAAAAGCGAAAGCGAAAGTAAGAATGAATAGTTTGGTTCACCAATGAGATTAATCCGCCTTTATTTTGTAGTTCCGGTCATGTTCAAAGTTATTAATGAGCGTTAAACTTGCTTCCCGCCTTTTTGGAGGGCAGCAACAGTGATTTTATTGGTTGAGGCATTGATCATGATGTCACGTTTGTTCCTAAATAAAAGGCTGAGGCTCCCCGCTTAGGCACGTTCATTCACGTTTGCTTTAGTTGGGTTTTAGTTGAAGTCAAGTTTAGTTTAAGGGTATTGGGAGCGGGCTGGATGGGTTGGATGGGTTTTTCCTTTAGTTAGAGTTAGATCGCGGAAGATCATTCGGTTTAGCTTTAGTTAGGTTTCTTTTAGGTTTAGCCTAGGGCTAGGCTTGCGGAAGATATTTCGGTTTTAGTATTATTTAGTTAGCCTCGCGGAAGATTGGGCGCGCAGGGACTTTGAGCTTAGGAGAACTTAGCTTAGGGGACGAGCCTACGCGGGTTCTGCCAAAGCCACTAAAGATATAACCGGTGTCTGTCTTTCTTTGGGGTAAAAAGGGGAGTAAAAGGTTTAAGGTAAAATTTTTAATTTCCTTGAGTTGATCTATCTATTCAGAGTCAGGGTATTTTCTATTTTCGAGGCAATACTTTATTTAGAAGGCAATTAAGAACTCATGCACCTTCGGAGTCATCACCCGGCTTACTCAGCTTCCTTCGGATTGTGAGACTTGGCCGGCGCCCGTGCTCAAAAGCACGCGGAACGCTGGCCGCTTTCCCCGCTACTGGTACCTCGTGCATGGGCAGTCCAAGTTTGTGCACGAGGAGCTCCAGCACCCAAACCCCGACAAATAGGTACCGCCCTGGCGGGAAGGTAAACGGCGTTTCCGTGTGCTGCTCTGGTTCACCAGAAGCGGCTTAGTCATGCTGGCTGTTGAGTAGTGGGTAGAAGGATGAAGACACAGCTCTTAAAACAACCAGCAATTTATTTCAGCTCTGAGTCCTGGACTGAACAACAGCTTAGCCCCCTGGCTTATATAGTACTCAGTAACCCGCAACAGTAACCAATTCCCCTTAGCTATCCAATCACTGAACAACAATCTCAAGTCTTCATTTGCATATTGGGGAGGACCTGAGTGGAAACAGCAGCACTGAGGGCAGATTGAGAACTGCAGCCACGGTGGCCAGAATGAGTACTGCTGTTAAACTTAATACATAACACTGGACACATGACCCGGAAGCTGTACGCCGGCTCCCTCGACCAGTAAAGCGAGATGAGCGCCGCAACCCCAGAGTTGTCCGCGACTGGACCAAACGGTCAGCGGTCCCTTTGCCCTTTACCTTTACATTTTATCCACAATGATGCCAAAGAGGAGTTAGACATAATACAGGCTGCCAGGAAGACTCCAAGTGGTTGTTGTCTATATATTATCCCAGCATATAGTGATACCATCTTCTTAGTAAGCTAGGAAAGACACTTGATGGTCCGCCAAGACTGGCTTTTCACAATCACCTTGTTGATAACATTCCATGTAGCAACAACTCTGCCAAGAGATGCTTAATGAACTTTGAGGGGGGGGGGAGAAGAGTTCTGAATAGAAAAGGTTCCATTATCAACAAATAGTAGCTGGAAAGAACTAAATAGGATTATGAAGATTATCCTTCTTTAACAATGCCTTAAATTTTTATCTCCTTATCCTTTCCTCATTGCTTTCTCTCTCAAGACATTATGGTTTATTGTGTCTCCGCAAGGTACCTTTGCATGTGATTTACACACTGAACGGGCCTGCATTTCAGAGCAAGTTAATGATATAATATCCCCATTTATATTCAGAGCAGTCAACACTTTCCAGCTCTCGGAATAATAAAACCACCTGCATTTAATATACATGGAAAAATGGGGAGGCAAATAGCAGATATGGCACAATCAGATAAGTGTAATCAGATAAAATATCACAATATTATAGCAGATCAGCATCTGGTAATGACTTGAATTTTAAAAGACTGACAAACAGCATGGCCCAAAGCAATCAGGCATGCCTCATTCCGAGCTACTTATCCCAGATATGATTGCTCTTCTCGTATGTTTCTAGCAGATTAAACATTCGGGGTTTTCTTAGTTTAACACTTCTAGCGCTGGGTGCCTCTTTGGTGGGAAAGCACCAAAAAGATGAATGAATGAATGAATGGGGGGCTTCCTCCAATCGTTACACAAAACAGAGCCAAACTGTTCGCAGCAATCTCGCTTTATAGATGGGCACAGCTGCTGGTGAGTTCCTTCAACCTCTTTTGCATTCGTCATGGTCGCTTTCATATTCTCCAGCATTTCTCTGATGAAAATAGGGGTGTCCTATTCCATCATCTTCATCATCATCATCATCATCATCATCATCATCATCTTATTATTATTATTATTATTATTATTATTATTATTATTATTATTATTATTATTATTACTACTACTACTACTACTACCCTGCCCATCTGACTGGGTTACCCCAGCCACTCTGGGCATGCTTTCAACATGTATTAAAGCATTAAACATTTTTTTAAAAAAACTTCCCTATGCAGGGCTGCCTTTAGATGTCTTCTAAAAGTTACTTACCCGTATATACTCGAGTATAAGCCGACCCGAATATAAGCCGAGGCACCTAATTTCCCCACAAAAACCTGGGAAAGCTTATTGACTCAAGTATAAGCCGGTTCACCTTTGTCGCTGTGGTAGAGGAGGAGGAACGAGCAGCCCGAAAGCAACCCTTTGGGCTGCTCCTTCCTCTTCCGCCTTTGCTGCTGTGGAGCTCACCCCGTCGCGGGGTTTCGAACCGCCATTCTTCTGATCGGCAAGCCCTAGGGCTCTGTGGTTTAACCCACAGCGCAATGTTCCCTTGTGTTCTACAGAGAAGGCTGGGATCCTGTCCTGTTTAAGCAGGAGCCAGGGAAAGTGAGCACCTGTGGCGTTTTAATACTTCCTTAACTGATAGGCTTTCTGCCTTCTGGGGTCTAAAGTTTGCATTTATGTGAGAAGTTCAGGAATGGTTGACTGGGGTGAGCGGGCGGTGGCGGCGTGAGCGGAGAGAAAGGGCTTCTTTCTCGCCGCCCCACCGCCTGCCTCACTTGAGTATAAACCGAGGGCAGCTTTTTCAGCACAAAAAAATGTGCTGAAAAACTAGGCTTATACTCAAGTATATACAGTATCTCCTTGGCTCGGAGGTCACATAACTCCATAGCCTCCATCATTTCTCTGATGAAAACAGGGACGCCCTAAGGAAAAGCGGGACATTCCGGGATCAAATCAGAGACCAGGGCGGCTTCTGTAAATCCAGGACTGTCCCTGGAAAATAGGGACAATTGGAGGGTCTGAGCTTTTCCCCCAACTGAAGGCTAATGTAAGAAATTTAGAGCAGCTACCTTTGGCTGGCATCTTTGTGGGGCAACAATGAAGCCATGCCTGGGAGACACTTGCAAGGGCAGTGCTGTTTGTGTGAACAGGTACGCCCACACGGAGGCTGTGCCTCTCTGAACTAATCCAGAATGTGGCAGCTAGACTGGTGACTGGGGGCGGCTGGCGAGACCACATAACACCTGAAAGACCTACATTGGCTCCCAGTACGTTTCTGAGCACAATTCAAAGTGTTGGTGCTGACCTTTAGAGCCCTAAACGGCCTCAGCCCAGTAGACCTGAAGGAGCATCTCCACCCCCATCGTTCAGCCCAGACACAGAGGTCCAGCTCTGAGGGTCTTCTGGTGGTTCCCTCCCTGCGAGAAGTGAGGTTACAGAGAACCAGGCAGAGGGCCTTCGCGGTAGTGGTGCCTGCCCTGTGGAACGCCCTCCCATCAGAAGTCAAAGAAATAAACAACTATCTGACATTTAAAAGACATCTGAAGGCAGCCCTGTTTAGGGAAGTTTTTACTGACTGATGTTTTAATGTATTTTTAATCTTTTGCTGGAAGCTGCCCAGAGTGGCTGGGGAAACCCAGCCAGATGGGTGGGGTAGAAATAAATTATTATTATTATTATTATTATTATTATTATTATTATTATTATTATTATTATTACTACTACTACTACTACTATTATCATCCGAAGGAGCTGTTTGGATTTCAGAGGAAGCTCCCATCAGAGTCTCCACTGAAATGCAAAAAGCAGCTCAGGAGAGACTATTTTTTGTGGCAGGGGAAAAAAGAGTTAAACCCCCCCCCCCCCCAGGTCCAGAGACTGCTTGACTTTTACCTGGCTGCTATGACATTACATAGCCTGCTTCTTGGGAGGAAAGCCATGACAAACCTAGACAGCATCTTAAAAAGCAGAGACATCACCTTGCCGACAAAGGTCTGTATAGTTAAAGCTATGGTTTTCCCAGTAGTGAAGTATGGAAGTGAGAGCTGGACCATAAAGAAGGCTGATCGCCGAAGAATTGATGCTTTTGAATTATGGTGCTGGAGGAGAAAAAGATCAAACTTATCCATCCTGCAAAAAGATCAAACTTATCCATCCTTAAAGAAATCAGCCCTGAGTGCTCACTGGAAGGACAGATCCTGAAGTTGAGGCTCCAGTACTTTGGCCACCTCATGAGAAGAGAAGACTCCCTAGAAAAGACCCTGATGTTGGGAAAGATAGAGGGCACAAGGAGAAGGGGACGACAGAGGATGAGATGGTTGGACAGTGTTCTCGAAGCGACTAGCATGAGTTTGCCTAAACTGCGGGAGGCAGTGAAGGATAGGCGTGCCTGGTGTGCTCTGGTCCATGGGGTCACGAAGAGTCGGACACGACTGAACGACTGAACAACAATGACATTACATTACATTACAACAACAACAACAACAACAACAACAACAACAAGAAGAAGAAGCCATGCTAATGACATTAATGCAATTAACTTCACATCTACTGTAGTTAAGCCCTGAGTGAGCTGATTCTCTCCCGTAGAAATCCACAGCTGATTTTATACAGCAACTTGGGCTCTGATGAACAGCCTGGATAATGGAAGCTTCAGGGGTAAGAAGCATTTTATTTTCTCTCTCTTTCTCTTTCTCTTTCTCTTTCTCTCTCCCTCTCCCCCTCCCCAGTCTTCCCATGTTACAAGCTGCAGGAAAGCAGATCTCTTGTCTCACTTATTAGGACTTGGGAGTTTATTCACCTCTGTTGACAGTGCTCCTTGTTAGACTTTGGGATCTACACACTTGGAAGAAGACTGTTATGCAAAGCAGTCCCTGCACCCCGCCTGTAGTACTGTGAGATTTCACCCTTGTGTTTGCTGGAGCATCAGGCAAACTCTTCACAGAGCAGCGTTGAAAGAAAGTGCCTTGTATACTACTGTAAAAAGTGGGGAAGGGGGAAAGAGCAAAAGAAACATGCCTTCATAGATCGCATGTGGGATTCTAATTAGAGGATTAAAGAGAACATAATATTCAGAGCTCATTATTCAAAAGCAGTTGCAAGGTTCAAGAGTTCTCTCCATCTGGTTTAAAAGCAAGGTTCTGAGAAGTCGAATATGAAGCAGAGCAAGCCACAGAGGCGTAGGAAGGTCAGGTGGTACCCGGTGCGGAAAATTTCTTGTGACCCCCCCCCCCCAATGATTCCCCCCCTGCAAAAATGGTTTTACGTTATTTCATATTTTCTTACAAAGGAATAATAACAAGTAATAATAATAATAATAAAACTTTTATTTATATCCTGCCCTCCCCGGCCGAAGTCGGGCTCAGGGTGGCTAACATCAGATACATAACATTGGTATAAAATCAAACAATGATTAAATTACCTCCTAGAAACATCTCCAAATCAAATTAAAGTCTAATTAGATGGCTTTCCACAGGGTTAGGGTCGGGAACAGTAAGTGCTCCACTGAACTGAAATTTCAGCCTTCACGACATAGGAAAACAGCCAAGTGAACAGCTATTTTGGTGGAGGAGGGTCAAGATATTAACCGATATGCATGAAATTTCATATATAGTTACATAATCCCTAGTATAGTAAGATAAGACCTTCGGAGCAGGCTTTTTAAAAAAAGTTTTTTGTGAACCGCCCTAGTAGGGCAGTAATTGTTCCTTGATAATTTGTCACTCCCTCCATTATGGAAACTGGGGCGGACTGCCCCCTACGCCCCCCAGAAGGGTGGTGGGAATGGGTGATCAGCTGATAGGTGTGGAAAACCTGTTGACGACCTCCCCACTCCCTCACTATATTTAAGGATCTGGTGACTTCTGTTTCAGTGTATCTGAAGAAGTGTGCATGCACACGAAAGCTCATACCAAGAACAAACACAGTTGGTCTCTAAGGTGCTACTGAAAAGAATTTTCTGGTTGTTTTTGTTTTGCCTCGGATACCTAGCTGACCTTGGGTTCTATATACCTGGCTTGCAGGTGAACCATTTCCTGTTCCTGTTCCACCTCAGGCAGTAAAATCTCTTGGATTGGCCCTGGATATAATTTTTGTTTGACACCCTACGCATACCCATTTCCAACCTTGTGGCTAATTCTCATCCAATACAAAACAGAATCTTTCGCTCAAAGAGGGGAAAGGCCAATTATTTGCTGTGTTTTGTAACAGAAGAAAATCTTTCATAAAAACGAATGTAACTAACTGAGCAAGGGCTTCGGACTGACTGAGTTCTTGAGCTCAGATTATTTTCAGGGGCACCTTGTTCTTTAACGAAAGAAAATATGTGTTTCATACCTTGGTCCAATTGGTAGATGTTGGGGTTCTCATTTAAAAAACAATTAAGTACATTAAACAAGACAGCAATCTGCCTAGCCATGGCATAATCAGTCCACAACACTAAAGAGTACCAGCTCACAATTAACATGTGACAACCCTACTAAGCTTTCCAAGCAAGACTCTCACAGGCATGGCCATCTTAACCATATCCGGCGCCATGGTGCAAAGCTCCTTCTGGCCCCCCCCCCATTTCCCAGAGTTGTCGGCCTTTTGTTAGGGAGGACGGCACTGCCAGTGGGGCTGGAGGAGGCGGGCAGTGGCTGGAGGGTGGATCCTCTGGCGGGGAAGAGACGGAGGCTAGACACGGCGTATCCCAGCTCAGCTGGTTGCTTTGTGCCGCGGTGGCCACCTCAGACGGAGGCTCCGGGTGTGGCATGGCGAAGGCTGGCGAGGGCGACGAGCTGATGCCGGGAGGCACTGTGTCCAGCCTCCGCCTCTTCCCTGGCGCACCGCACCACTAGCCTCTATGGGTAAGACGCCCCTGCTTACAGGGCAACAAAGACTCAGTTTGGAATTTACTTGCTTTACAGCAGGGATAGGAAAGCTGAGGCCCTCCAGACGTTTTTGGACCAGACCCTCCAAGGGTCCCTATTTTCCAGGGACTGTCCCGGATTTACTGAAGCTGTCCCAGTTTCTGATTTGATACCGGAATGTCCCGCTTTTCCTTAGGACGTCCCTATTGTCATTGGAGAAATGTGGGAGAGTATGGAGTTATGCAACCCCGCAAGCCAATGGGATAAGCAACTATGTAACCTTTGGAAAACATCTGAAGGAAGCTCTGTATAGGGAAGTTTTTTATTGTTTAATGTTTTATTATGTTTTTATATTTGTTGGAAGCTGCCCAGAGTGGCTGGGGAACCCAGTCAGATGGATGCGGTATTAATAATAATAATAATAATAATAATAATAATAATAATAATAAAAGGACATCCCTATTTCCATTGGAGACATGTTTGGAGGGTATGTTGGGCTTCAGTTCCCATCATCCCCAACCATTGGTCATGTGCCAGCAGGACTTTTGGAAACTGGAGTCTGACATCTGGATGGCCACGTGTCCACCACCTCAACCTCTGAGACTGAATTTAAAAAAGGCCTTTATGAAGCCTAGAATCAGGTTGCCACAACCTCATTTTATGATACTGCAATTCTGCTATCCCAGCTGTCCAGAATCTGGTTACTAGAATTTTCTGATTATTCCAATTTCCTCACACAGTCAGAATAACCCTCTGTAAATAGCTCCCTGATTTATCACATGATGATGATGGTGATAATGACAACAACAACAACAACAACAACAACAACAACAACAACAACAACAACATGTTCATACGCCACCCATCTGGCTGGGTTTCCCTAGCCACTCTAGGCAGCTCCCAACAGAATATTAAAAACACGATAAAATAATCAAACATTAAAAACTTCCCTAAAAAGGTCTCCCTACAGATATCTTCTAAGAGTCAGATAGTTGTTTATTTCCTTGACACCTGATGGGAGGTGGGTGCCACCACCAAGAAGGCCCTTTGCTGGGTTCCCTGTAACCTCACTTCTCGCATTGAGGGAACCACCAGAAGGCCCTCGGAGCTGGACCTCAGTGCCCAGGCTGAATGATGAGGTTGGAGACGCTCCTTCAGATACATCATGGGATGTAACCCAAACCATGTTTCATGTACAGCAACAGGGAAGAGTCAAAGGGTTAACTAACCAGTTGTATGTTGGTAAATCAGGTGCAGAACTGGAAATCAAAGTCAATTGAGGATCCAGACTCCTCACTTTCCCATGTAATCTCTCCTGTCACAATGATTTGTAATCGTGCACATAAGCAACGCCCGAAGAATTCTTATTGTTAACAAAGCAGAAATGCAATTCTTTTTGATGTTGGGTTCTGTTTGTTTGTTCTAAGTATGAAACAGATTTCTTACCTCCATAAAAGAGTCACAAGGCATTTCTGACTTTGTCCCCCCCCTCCACAGGACTGTATATTCTTCTACTGCTCGGTAACTGCAGGAGATCGGTGAGCAAATTTATTAGGCATGCATTGTGCCCATGGAAATAGATGAAGAATGATTTGTCATGAGTCTCTCTTTGTTTTGATAAAATGTACAGCTCTCAGATGAGAGATATATCTGCATTTCTCTTTTGTCTTCTTCCTCTTTTCTGTTGCCTTATTGCTTGGGGCTACAGTCCTATTGTCCTTGCAGGTTTCCTTGCAATTCCTTTTTGTCTGCAATCATTCTCAAAATAGTGGTTTTTTAAAATTTATTTCCCCCAGGGGAGTTTCACACAGGACTATAGCAGAGGGCCTGTGTCCTATGGCAGGATGCAACCATCATATTAAAGATCTGCACCCTTTATAAGCATACAGAATTGTTCTTTTTAAAGAACCAATCACAGTTAACAATGAAGCTGTTATGTACTGAGTTGAATAGGATCCAAAATGCAGCAGTCTGATTGGTCCTAGAACAATAGGATTCAGAATGCAGCAGTCTGATTGGTCCTAGAACAATAGGATTCAGAATGCAGCAGTCTGATTGGTCCTAGAACAATAGGATCCAGAATGCAGCAGTCTGATTGGTCCGCAGGAGCCACCCAATCCAGCTCCAGGTGGAAGTGAATCCTCAACCTGATTAGCATACAGGAGTAGCCCGGAATTAGCCAATCACGTGGGACCCATTGTGTAAATAATGTATATAAAGCAGACGTTTTGGGGAAACTTCTATTCCTCGCTACTATGAGCTGAATAAAGAGCATGAAATCCACACTTGACTCCAAGTATATTTCAGAATATGTGGACCGAGAACTCCCAGAAGTGCAAGCTGGATTTTGAAGGGGCAGAGGAACCAGAGACCAAATTGCAAACATGCGCTGGATTATGGAGAAAGCCAGAGAGTTCCAGAAAAACATCTACTTCTGCTTCATTGACTATGCAAAAGCATTTGACTGTGTCGACCACAGCAAACTATGGCAAGTTCTTAAAGAAATGGGAGTGCCGGATCACCTCATTTGTCTCCTGAGAAATCTCTATGTGGGACAAGAAGCTACAGTTAGAACTGGATATGGAACAACTGATTGGTTCAAAATTGGGAAAGGAGTACGACAAGGCTGTATATTGTCTCCCTGCTTATTTAACATATGCAGAATTCATCATGCGAAAGGCTGGACTGGATGAATCCCCAACCGGAATTAAGATTGCCGGAAAAAATATCAACAACCTCAGATATGCTGATGATACTACCTTGATGGCAGAAAGTGAGGAGGAATTGAAGAACCTTTTAATGAGGGTGAAAGAGGAGAGCGCAAAATATGGTCTGAAGCTCAACATCAAAAAAACTAAGATCATGGCCACTGGTCCCATCACCTCCTGGCAAATAGAAGGGGAAGAAATGGAGGCAGTGAGAGATTTTACTTTCTTGGGTTCCATGATCACTGCAGATGGTGACAGCAGTCACGAAATTAGAAGACGCCTGCTTCTTGGGAGAAAAGCAATGACAAACCTAGACAGCATCTTAAAAAGCAAAGACATCACCTTGCCGACAAAGGTCCGTATAGTTAAAGCTATGGTTTTTCCAGTAGTAATGTACGGAAGTGAGAGCTGGACCATAAAGAAGGCTGATCGCCGTAGAATTGATGCTTTTGAATTATGGTGCTGGTGGAGACTCTTGAGAGTCCCATGGACTGCAAGAAGATCAAACCTATCCATTCTCAAAGAAATCAGCCCTGAGTACTCACTAGAAGGACAGATCCTGAAGTTGAGGCTCCAGTACTTTGGCCACCTCATGAGAAGAGAAGAATCCCTAGAAAAGACCCTGATGTTGGGAAAGATGGAGGGCACAAGGAGAAGGGGACGACAGAGGATGAGATGGTTGGACAGTGTTCTTGAGGCTACTAACATGAGTTTGGCCAAACTGCGAGAGGCAGTGAAGGATAGGCGTGCCTGGCGTGCTCTGGTCCATGGGGTCACGAAGAGTCGGACACGACTGAACGACTGAACAACAACAAATATTTCAGAAGCCATGTTGGGGAAAGTGTGGGAATCCCAGGAATAAGGGAAGCACACCCGTCTGCTGCCTCTGGAATGCTAGAGAGTTCTAAATGGACAGCCTTCCAGTTTATCATTGTCCTAGAACATTGTTGGGGAACCTTTGGCCCTCCAAATGTTGCAGGATTATTATGAATAATAATTTTATTATTTTTACCCCGCCCATCTGACTGGGTTTCTCCAGCCACTCTGGGTAGCCATCCAGCAAATATAAAAGCATAATAAAACACCAAACATCAAAAACTTCCCTATATACGGCTGCCTTCACATGTCTTCTAAAAGTTGTATAGTTCTTTATCTCCTTGGCATCTGATGGGAGGGTGTTCCACAGGGCAGGTGCCACTACCGAGAAGGCCCTCTGCTTGATTCACTTCACTTCTCATAGTGAGGGAAACGCCAGAAGGCCCTTGGAGCATGGGCATAGCCAAGGGGGGGGGGGAGCGGAGGGGAGCTGCCCCCCCCGATCAATTAAAAGAATAGAAATACTTTATTGACTGACCAATTACATCAGTTCTGCCTCCTCAACAAAGTCCTGCCCCCCCCCACAAAAATCTTGTCTACTCCCAGGCCTTGGAGCTGGACCTCAGTGTCTGGGCTGAATGATGGGAGTGGAGGCACTTCTTTAGGTATACAGGGCCGAAACCATTTATGGCTTTAAAGGTCAGCACCAACACTCTGAATTGTGCTCAGAAACGTGCTGGGAGCCAATATAGATCCTTTAGGACCAGTGTTATATGGTCCCGGCAGCCACTCCCAGTTACCTGTCTGGCAGCTGCATTCTGGATTAGTTGTAGTTACAGGTAGGTAGCCATGTTGGTCTGCTGTAGTTGAAACAAAATAAAGTAAAAAAAAATCCTTCCAGTAGCACCTTAGAGACTCACAACTAAGTTTGTTCTTGGTATGAGCTTTCGTGTGCATGCACACTTCTTCAGATACACTGAAACAGAAGTCACCAGACCCTTATATATAGTGAGTGAGTGGGGAGGGGTATTAATCAGAAGGTTTTCCACACCTATCAGCCGATCACCCATTCCCACCACCCTTCTGAGTAATACCCCTCCCCACTCCCTCACTAAATATAAGGGTCTGGTGACTTCCGTTTCAGTGTATCTGAAGAAGTGTGCATGCACACGAAAGCTCATACCAAGAACAAACTTAGTTGGTCTGTAAGGTGCTACTGGAAGGAATTTTTTATTTTGTTTGGATTAGTTGTAGTTTCTGAGTGACCTTCCAAGGTGGCCCCACATAGAGCACATTGCAGTAGTCCAAGCGGGAGAGAATCAGAGCATACACCCCTCTGGCAAGACAGTGTGCAGGCAGGTAGGGTGTTAGCCAGCGTAGAAAGCTGCCCTGGACACAGAATTATAATGTTCCTAGATTATTGCTCTCAAATGTGTTTGGAATGGGAGCATTCCTGGCTCAGGTTAATAAATCAGGCATATCTGAGTTTCTATGGGTATGCCATGGTTCTTAGAAAGTAAGGGGAAGGAGGGAGGACCAGAAAGGAGTAAGGAGTAAAGGTGACATAATGATCGCTGGATCAGCTTTAAGAATAAAAAAAATGGCATTGGTACCCCCACCCCCACCCCCACCCCCACCCCAAGCCCTTTTTGGGTTTGCAGCGTACCAGGAAGGAGACAGTTGCTGACTTACTGCTCGAAAGACTGTCGTCTTTTCTTGTCATTTGAAAATGAACTTAAAAAACAACAAGCCAAAAACATTTGTGTAGATAATGTTAGGGCGCCAACAAGTTGGCGTGCTGTAGCGCAGCAGTCAGTCAGATAAGCCAAGGTCGAACAGTCCGGGTCAGAAGCCAGCTGAAGTCAGGTATCAGTATGGGGTCAGGAGAAGCCGAAGTCAGAACAGTCCAAGTCAGGAACCAGCCAAGTCAGTCAGGGAAAAGCCAGGAACCAGGAACAAGCCAAGGGTCAGGAACAAACAGGAGTCAGGAACAAGCCGAGGATCAGGAACAAGCCAGGAGTCAGGAACAGAACGAGCAAGAGCAACCACGCACTCAGCATGTCAGTTGCAGGTGCTAGTGAAGGGAGCATTCAGCCTTTGTTAAGTAGCTGGCCTGCAACCACGTCTCTTACGAGATGCAGCTGCCTCTAATTGTTCCCTGCGTCTCTCAGCTCTACGCTCTACAGCTGAGAAGGGAGGAGGGGAAGGGTTGTTTCTCTCCTCACAAGGGCCTGATTCTGGCTCGACTTCCTCCTCCTCCTGTTCTGGTCTTTCCCCCTCTCCATCTGACTCTTCCTCTTCCGAGGAGTGCCGCCACCAGTCTTCTCCAGGTACGAACTCCTCCACTTCCCCAGGTTCTTCCGTGGGTGCAGCCTCACCAGGGGGGGCTTGCCACCACTCCTCCTCATCTGGCTCAACCCTGACAGATAAGATCTCACACAGCCCAAAATATATTTCAGCTTCAGAATGAAATATCAGAACGGGAAATGTGACAACTGAATGTGACATTTTATTCTTCCTTAATCCTAGCAACCAGTTAAGAACACAGGCTGGAGACAGATGACAATTCTGCCGACTCTGCCTGTGGATGGGGAAGGCACAAAATAGGGTGTGGTTTGCTGTCATCCTCCCCACCCAGGCTCCCCGAAGGCTTACCTAGGGACCAAAGCATCCATGACTCACCTTGAAGTATCCATCGACTCAGCAGGCATGTTGTTGTTCAGTCGTTCAGTCGTGTCCGACTCTTCGTGACCCCATGGACCAGAGCACGCCAGGCACGCCTATCCTTCACTGCCTCTCGCAGTTTTGCCAAACTCATGTTAGTAGCTTTGAGAACACTGTCCAACCATCTCATCCTCTGCCGTCCCCTTCTCCTTGTGCCCTCCATCTTTCCCAACATCAGGGTCTTTTCCAGGGAGTCTTCTCTTCTCATGAGGTAGCCAAAGTACTGGAGCCTCAATTTCAGGATCTGTCCTTCTAGTGAGCACTCAGGGCTGATTTCTTTAAGAATGGATAGGTTTGATCTTCTTGCAGTCCATGGGACTCTCAAGAGTCTCCTCCAGCACCATAATTCAAAAGCATCAATTCTTCGGCGATCAGCCTTCTTTATGGTCCAGCTCTCACTCATTACTACTGGGAAAACCATAGCTTTAACTATACGGACCTTTGTCGGCAAGGTGATGTCTTTGCTTTTTAAGATGCTGTCTAGGTTTGTCATTGCTTTTCTCCCAAGAAGCAGGCGTCTTCTAATTTCGTGACTGCTGTCACCATCTGCAGTGATCATGGAACCCAAGAAAGTAAAATCTCTCACTGCCTCCATTTCTTCTATTTGCCAGGAGGTGATGGACATGCTTTCAAACTACTAGGTAGGCAGGAGCTGGGACAGAGCAAGGGGAGAGATTTGAACCGCCAACCTTCTGATTGGCAAGCCCAAGAGGCTCAGTGGTTTAGACCACAGCGCCACCCGCGCCCCTCCTAAATAGGTAATTAAACCGCATTTCGTAAAGCCAGGGATTTTGTTCCGGCACCTCTTTTTCTAGAAGAAAAAGCCCTATGACAGCCTCCATGTTGTCTCAATTCTCAATTCTCCAAAGGAACGCAGACCTGGGGGAATGCCTAGATCCCAATGAACTCTTACTACCGCTTGGCAGAGAGAGTGGGGGACACCCAACTTTTGAAACAATAAATTTTAATGTTCTCCCTGCCTCACCACAACACCAGCAGGCATCAGTGAATGTATTGCTATCCATTTCTGAGAGATGCAATGGGAAGTCCGGTGCGCCTGAAAAACCAGCTTTTGCCAGATAAGACATAATCTAAGGTCCAGGGGAAAATTATTCCACTTTCAAACTGTAGCCACCCATTGTATATTTCTCCGGCTGAATACGGCAGTGAATCAATGTGATGCAGAAATAATTTGGGAAGTATCCCTGGAAGACACCCCTGATATCTCATCGAGCTCTAGCAAATGTTCTATTTTCTAACTCCCACTTAAATCTTTCTGCAAAGAACTGAGAGGAAAACGTCCAGAAGAATCCTATTTGTTCAATTAGCTAAAACCACTCTGGCATTTCAGAGACATTCTGCTCTGATTGAGAAAACATTGAAATGTCTCACGCACAAGAAAATACTTTTTTTAAAAAATAGCTCATTGGAGTTGAATTAACATTCTACAAATGTCTCGATTTTATGGCTGGGCATTTCTTTGGTCCTGTACAAAATTAGTAATGCCGAATACTAAGACCCTGTTAATGTCTTAATCAGCTGACGGGCCCAACCAAGCATGCACAAAAGGATAATTTAAAGCAGCTATCCGTTCTTAAGTGCAATTATGTTCCTTGTGTTTTCCTCTAGGCTGCCGTGGCTAGAACGTAGATACTTATGCGTTGAAACTGGGAGTGGCTGCTGGGGCCATATAACACTGGTCCTAAAGGATCTGCATTTTGTCAGGGAGTCAAGGGTCAAAATGAAGGGCAGCGACTTCCGGCGGCGACGCAATCGCCGGGTGGTCGAGGGCTGCTTCGGGTCCGAAGCGCCCTGTCCATCCCGGGGGTTAGGAGCCCCGCTACCGCAAAGCGGGGCTCCGGTAGGGGTGCGGGAAGAGCGTCCCGCACCCTGGGCTCCCCGGCAGCGCCCGCGGAGGCTCCGAACCCTTCCCTCGCTCCCCCTGTAAGGGGGGAGTGGGGGTGAAGGGACAACGGAGCCGGGCTTCGGGGACATGCCCCAACCGGGATGCAAATGCGGCGACAAAGCCCGCGGTGAGCGTCTAAGTTCTACCTGTGAAGAATGGAGCTAAAGGAACCCGGTGGTCGTGAGTAAAGAATCTGATTAGAAATCGTGCTTTTGGAACGATCCGGGGGGAAGGAGAAAGGCAGCCTGCCTCCCTCCCTTCGAGCTGAAGAATGTAACCAATTTGAGTGATTACTGCTACAGAACTGGTTACAATGTATTTAAAATTGACACATGAGACTGGCAAACTCTTTTTTCGGGAAGCTAACTAGAGGAAAATATCTCCATTTAAAGTTGCGGTATTTGCGCTCCAGCTCAGAAAAATGGCGACGAACAAAGAGGGGAGTAGAAATACAACACCCACTTCCTCCTCCTCTGCCAGCATGCTGGGCTTCGTCCTTGAACTGGTATTGAACTCTGGACTAACGGATGAACAGAGACTCACTGCCTTGAAGGTGGAACTGCTTTACAGAAAAGTCAAAGTCTTGTGTGGGGGTCTGAAAGGGAACCAATTGCCCACAGAGGAGGCTTTTAAAACTTTTGACACTTTGGAAGAAAGCCTTGCCAAGGAGCTGAGAGGGTGGATGGAAAGATGGAGAGAAATGAGTGAGCTACTTCGGAGAAGAAATTCGCTTTTTGGGGGTGGCAGCCCCAAGGCGACGTCAAGATTTCTTATATCCAGTCCCCGAGGTGTGAGCTCGGGGGCCAGGGACAGAGAATTAAGGTATCTACAAGAAGAAAAGGAATGTTACAAAGAACCGAAGAAGCTGAGAGATGATGAGATGGACACCTCTGAACTCCTGGCAAGGAGAGGTTTGGACTGTGCCTGGATCTGTGGACGTTGGGAGAGGGAAGCTACATGGATGTTCAGTGCTGATGCCACTAGGAGAAGAATAATGGACAGAGGGGGTGTGGGGTGAAGCATTAAATAAAACTTAAAGTAGCCTGATATGGTAAATTGAAATCGGAGGGTGAACACTGTCAACAATATTTTGTTATACTCTTTATTTGAACATGAAAGGAGATATTTCAAGTTTTTATGTTATTAGCAGCAATCTTAAGGATAGAAGAGATAGACTTGATGCGAATGATTTGTGAAGATCTGTGAGGTGGAGTATAAGTAAAGTGAATTTAAGTGGATTAAGTTTATGGATTAAGATTAAGATGTAGATTAAGATAAGAAATCGATAAGATTAAATTAAGAAGAATTATGACGAGGTATCACTATGGCGATGCATTCTTAGTAAAATGTTGAAGATATAATTGAATGTAATTATATAATTGAATTTAATTTTTTTTTTCTTTTTTCAGGAGAAATGGTTATAAAATAGATTAAGGATATAAAATCGAAGGTGAAAAGGCAGGGGAAGTCAATGGTCAAGATATGGAAATAGAAATTTTTTTTTTTCAGAAAGATGCAATAAGAAAACTTGACATTGTTTGTATTTGTTATATTTGTTTTGCACTTGTTTAATTGTAGGTGTGGGTGTGGGTATATGTTGTTATAGAAAAATGCCAATAAATTCTTATAAAAAAAACAAAAAAAAACAAAATGAAGGGCAGCAGCAAGGTAGGGCCAGGAGCTACAAGTGTAGTAGTAGTAGTACCAGTAGTAGGTAGTAGTAGTAGTAGTAGTAGTAGTAGTAGAGAGCCAGTTTGGTGTAGTGGTTAGGAGCGGCAGACTCGTAATCTGGTGAACTGGGTTCGCGTCTCCGCTCCTCCACATGCAGCTGCTGGGTGACCTTGGGCTAGTCACACTTCTCTGCAGTCTCTCAGCCCCACTCACCTCACAGAGTGTTTGTTGTGGGGGAGGAAGGGAAAGGAGAATGTTAGCCGCTTTGAGACTCCTTCGGGTAGTAAAAAGCGGGATATCAAATCCAAACTCTTCTTCTCTTCTTCTTCTTCTAGTAATATAAAGGGGATAGCTTTGCAGCTGCCCATTATGAGGCTAGGGATGCGGGTGGCACTGTGGGTTAAACCACAGAGACTAAGGCTTGCCGATCAGAAGGTCGGTGGTTCGAATCCCTGCGACGGGGTGATCTCCCGTTGCTCGGTCCCTGCTCCTGCCAGCCTAGCAGTTCGAAAGCACGTCAAAGTGCAAGTAGATAAATAGGTACCACTCCGGCGGGAAGGTAAACGGCGTTTCCGTGCGCTGCTGTGGTTCGCCAGAAGCGGCTTAGTCATGCTGGCCACATGACCCGGAAGCTGTACGCCGGCTCCCTCGGCCAGTAAAGCAAGATGAGCGCCGCAACCCCAGAGTCGGACACAACTGGACCTAACGGTCAGGGGTCCCTTTGCCTTTATTATGAGGCTGGGGGCTGCAGTGTGTATATATAAAATAAGAAGAAAGCTGTTTATACAGTGGAGAAGGAAAAATAATAATCTAAAAAATGATTCAATCGCAATAAAAACCCCAATCCATTACTTGCAAATAATACGTCTGAAACTTAATCATTTTTTATGAAAAGAAATCCCATCAAACTAAAAAAAAAAAAGAAAAAATAAGGGGAAAAATGAATAGATTTGTATTAAAAATCTTTTGGATCGGAGATGTAATCTCTTAATTGAAGAAATGAAAACAGGAGAGAGTCATTCATTTGACTGTCTTAAAACCTCAAGATGAATGGGGATCAAGGCTGCCATAGGTGTTCACATGAATCACTCTCTTTCATATGAATCAAAAGAGGCTCTTCCGTCTCACATTGTGGGAACTATCTTTTTGTGTTTGCAATGGAAACTGAAGTGAAAGTTGGATATTTTCTTCAGCGCCATCCGGTTAATGCGCTGTTTACTTTTCTTTGTTTGAAGTGGAAATTGGTAGGTTCGTGTAGAGTTATATTCATGCAGAGTTATTTTTAAAGGCATTTGTGTTATTATTATTATTTTTATATAAGAATTTATTGGTATTTTAAAAAATACATAAATAAATGCAAAATACAAAATACAAAACAAAACACTAATACAATACACAACAACACACCTAAAAAAGACAAAAAACAAAACCTCACAAACAAACATCTATTTAACTAAACTAATCTTATTTATAACCTTATTTTGGGGACTTCCTCACGTCCTCTCTTCTGCGTTCATTTCAAATATACTGTAGTAACTTTATAACACCTTTAAATTATTCTTTCTCAACTATTCTTAATCCTTATATATCATCTTAGATCTATAATCTTATTCCTAACCAAAAATACACAAAATCACAATTCTACCTTCTTATACCCTATTTTAATCTAACAATTTATTGCTATCGCCTATAACGTCCTCTGATTTCAATTTCAGATATCTAATTTCTCACGTTGTTTCAAATATTCTTTAAATTTCTTCCAATCTTCTTGCACCTTCTCCTCCCTCTGGTCTTGGAGTTTTGCGGTCAGTTCTGCGAGTTCCATATACTCAATCAACTTCATCTGCCATTCTTCGACTGTTGGTAGCTCTTCAGTTTTCCATCTTTTAGCAATTAATTGTGTTATTAATTATAATTATATTAGAGCCCGTCCCTACCGTGAGACACTTGTCTGAGGTGGCAGATTGGGAGATGAAGCAGAACAAATGCCATTTTCCTGCCACTTCTTGCCTAAGGCCCCACCACCCTACCAATGCTTGGGGGGACCCTCTGAAACAGTGTGGGAGATGCAATGGAGGCTTCAGAGGGAAGGGGGAATTGGGGATAATTGCTTCCTACTTTGTTCCGGTTCCAAATCCTCTCCGGGATCAAAGTGACTTCCATTAGCACAAAGGACTCTACTGGAGACAAATTGACTTAGCATTTTGTGGATTAGAGCCCATTGCATGCCAAGTAAGGAAGAACAAAAACTATGAATGTGATAGCAATAAGAGAGATGAAAAAATATGGAAAAAAATAAAATCTGTGCGGGGGGACAGCAGCTTCCAATTTAAAAAACAAACACCGTGGGGGATTTTTATTTTTTAAAAGCACCGTGTTGCTTTATAAGGGACAGCATATCAAGCAAATGTATGAGAAGGGGGAAATTCAATTTAAGTTTGGTTTGTTGTTGTTCAGTCGTTCAGTCGTGTCTGACTCTTCGTGACCCCATGGACCAGAGCACGCCAGGCACGCCTATCCCTCACTGCCTCTCGCAGTTTGGCCAAACTCATGTTAGTAGCTTCGAGAACACTGTCCAACCATCTCATCCTCTGTCGTCCCCTTCTCCTTGTGCCCTCTATCTTTCCCAACATCAGGGTCTTTTCCAGGGAGTCTTCCCTTCTCATGAGGTGTCCAAAGTACTGGGGCCTCAACTTCAGGATCTGTCCTTCTAGTGAGCACTCAGGGCTGATTTCTTTAAGAATGGATAGGTTTGATCTTCTTGCAGTCCATGGGACTCTCAAGAGTCTCCTCCAGCACCGTAATTCAAAAGCATCAATTCTACGGCGATCAGCCTTCTTTATGGTCCAGCTCTCACTTCCGTACATTACTACTGGGAAAACCATAGCTCTAACTTTACGGACCTTTGTCGGCAAGGTGATGTCTTTGCTTTCTAAGATGCTGTCTAGGTTTGTCATTGCTTTTCTCCCAAGAAGCAGGCGTCTTCTAATTTCGTGACTGCTGTCACCATCTGCAGTGATCGTGGAACCCAAGAAAGTGAAATCTCTCACTGCCTCCATTTCTTCCCCTTCTATTTGCCAGGAGGTGATGGGACCAGTTTGGTTACCAGACCCTAATAATATTCCAATAAATACTGACAAAAAGTTATATAGGGAAAGGAGAAACTCTGAAAAACTCACTAATGCTTCTAGACTAGATTAAAAGATATATTTAAAAGCATTGCTATTGTCAAATGCCAGTAGCAATGTAGAAAACTCTCACACGGTCCAGTGAAGGGAAACAAAAGAAAATATTGCGCAAATATACTGTTAAATAGAGGTTGCAGAAATTGATACATAAGCAATACGTAAGTCAGGTTGATTAAACCAAACTGACCTCCATGATAAGCAGGAATTAGCAACACAGTCCAAATCAGAGTGACATATATATGTTGACTAATAAAACAAAGGGGCAAAATGTCTCAAGTAACTTAAAATAATAATAATCTTGTTTTCCTACAGACAGGAGCATTACATAATCAAATAGAAACTTTCTACAACACAATGTGGGACATAGGAAGTTAAATGTAAGTAGCAACAAGCTTTTTGAGGGTCAGTGTTCATTTGTAGCAGTTTTGGTCTGGGCTGTCTGCCCCTCCTCTTGCACCAAAAAAATGTTCTGCAGTACTCCTGTGTTATTGACTCCACACTGGCCTCCTTTCACTCCTGCCAGTCAGTGCCGGATTTGCGTATTAGCTAAAGAAGCTGGATGTACATTTCCAAAATATAAGATAAAAAACAAATAATACAAAACCTACATACATCAACAGTGTTTTGTGTTGTGTAGGCTCCTATGATGTAAGGAATGGGCCCCGCCTGCTACCCTGCTCCCTAAAATATCACTGCTTTGTTCATTTCTACATATAGGGTGCCTACATTCTGCATGTGGAAATGGCTTTAGATACCTTTTAGGTCCATAAATTGCCATACAGCATATATTCAACACAAAAAACAGCGACAATTTGTTGTTGGCAAAGGACAGCTGGACATATAAAGGGCCCCATTACCTTCAGTAGCTTAGGGCCTCACCAAACCTAAATCCGGCCCTGCTGCCAATCCAGTGTTTCCATTCCCACCGACTGACCTCCCTGCGGAAGTTAGTCGTGCTATGTCTCCAGGCCACAATTCCACCCAGCTCCCCTTCTCCATGTCACGCAAGCATGGTCTTTGAGAATATCAACTGGCAAATTAGTAGTGCTATGACTTCATGGAGACATGCCAATCTGTTATGTCTTCCTTTCCCATTTGCACAAGCGAAACCTCCAGCGATATTGAGTCCCGTTCTTGAGTGGGTGGTTCTGTTGGGTGGGTGGTTCTAATTGATGGCGTGCCTTGAGTGTAAACTTGCCTTTCGGAGGAATAAAACACACACACACACACACACACACACAAAAAGACACACTGGACAAATGTGGTAACATCTTCACTCCATTCAGTTGAAATGAATCCAGGGCTTTTTTTCACCTGAATTCTCCAGAACTCAGTTCCGGCACCTCTCAAGTGGGCGCCATCACTGGTGGAGGAAGAGGGGTGCAGGGGAAGCATACTGCCCCCAGCAGCGCAATCCTGGTGGGGTGCCATCACAGCTGTCCCCCCTCCTGCACTGGGCACCACGTCCCCAGGATGCGCGCCACGCCCCAAGATGCGCGCCACGCCCCTGTGGGTGGTGTGCCACGCTCCCGAGATGTGCGCCAGCCATGTCCCTGCCTGCTTCCCCCCCCCCCGGTGCCGGAGCATGAAGCTCCGTCACTGGGTGCCATTGCCATTTTAAGAGAACAAGGGAGGAGGAGTTCATGGTGAGTTCCGGCCCCTCTTTTTTTTATTTAAAGAAAAATAGGATTGAATGGATCCAAAATTAGCTTTCCTGCATGTGATGCAATCATAACTTCTCCTAGCCCAGTTTATCTTTAGCAGCTGAGGTAGCTTGGCCAGGCAAGTGGAAGTAACATGGGTCAACTGAACCCCAGTCCAATGACTGAACTGCTGAATTTTACTTTGCATTTAGAGTGTGGGTATTTTTCTCCAACAAAGGCAACAATGGGTGTTCTTTGAGCAGAAATTAGAAACAAGTGAGGCACCAAGGTACCAGAGGGTAGGTAGAAAGAGCCACAGAACCCCATTTTAGATGCAGCTTCACTCTGATTCCATTTCAGAAGATGCAGTTTTGCTCACTCTAGCTAAAGCTTAACACTGCAGCTTTTTTAGACATATCAGCAGTTTCAGCAGTTCAGCAGTTCAGCAGAATGTCAGTAAACGGCCGACCACAGACTTCCTCTTTTCCACACTATGTCTGGTTTCAGGGGAAGAGCTAACCACAACTCACCCCCATGACCGAGCCATTTCCTGTGAACATCAGCAGAAGCCAAAATAAGGTCCCAGGTGCAGTTGGGGGTCAACGGCTAGGCATTTAGGCACTGAAATAATAGCATATAGCACCTCCTGGCGGCTAAAGCAGCTTGAAACAGACAAAGGCAGCCGGACAAAGGAAATGTTCTGATTTGCTAACGCAGTATTATAATATTAGTTCTGATAGGCCAGGAGGAGGGATTTAGGAGGAGCTTTACTATGTCATAGAGAGTACTTAAGCTTGCCCCACAGGAGGTGGGGTGTGCATTTTGCCTTTTGCTTACTGAATGCACCTTATTGCAATAAAGAAACTTTGCTTTTGGAAACTTTGCTGCCTGAATCTTTCTTCTGGTCTTATTGGGTCTAGGCATACAGGCGTAACATTTCTGGTGCCGTCAAGGACTCGGATCGGGCCTTAAGCCCTCGACCAGAGGCAGCCCCCTTGCCTCCAGGTAGGGCGGCAGGTGTTGGTCAACAGCCCTGTGACCTTGCGCGCACCACCTCAGTCTTAAGAGTTGGAAGGGATCAGAAGGCATCTTGACCCCCCTCCGCCCTGCAAGGAGTGGCAACGGACAAAGAACCGGGGAGACAGGGAAGACAGCCGGCTTTTGGTGAGTACTGACCCTCTATATTAATTAGAGGAAGGGGGATTTGATCGCTCCCCAGCGTATGGTATTAGCCAGCAGGTAAGGGGTCCTCTGGCGAACCCATATACGCAGAGGTAGGACAGGTAGGACAGGTAGGGCAGGTAGATACATAGATATGTGTAGGTAGGCAAGAAAGGACAAAAGGGGAAAAACTTTGGGAGGTATATGTGTGTGGTGTATGAATAAGGTACTCCAGTGATTGTGTGTATGCATGAGAGGCCGGGGCGTTAGTGCCACTAGCCAAGCGACGTGTGGTCCCGAGGTGCGGTTTCAGGTAGCGCGAGCTCACCTGGCCACTAACAGGACGCGGAGAAAGGTGTGTGATTGTACCTTGGTAGGAGCGGAGTACCTCAGCAGCTCAGGATGGGAGGAGGGTCCAGCAAAGGGACTCCCCTCCAGTGTTTTCTGGACCATTGGAAGGAAGCCACAGAGGGCGACGATTGGGGATTCCCGTTGAGGAAAGAACGCCTACGATCCCTGTGTGAAGTAGACTGGCCAACACAGGGTACAGGCTGGCCCTCCGAGGGAAGCTTTGATGAGAATCTCATTAATCCCTTATGGCGGACTATAATTGACAATCATCCAGACCAGATCCCATATATCTCAACGTGGAAGGATGCTGTAGATGATAACCCCCCGTGGTTGCAAAGATGCAGAAAAACGCCACCAAGGGCAAAGATCTGCAGTATACAGAAGTTAGCAAAACACCCGCCAGTACTGGACAGTCAAGAAGAGGAGCTTATGGTTCCGCGGCCACCCCCTTATGCGCCCCCAGTACAACAGCCTCAGAACGCAGACCCACCGGCTGGGGCAGAAGGGGGACAGGGGAATAGGGTGAAGGTCCCTAACACCCAAACCCTGGAAGAAATATACCCAAACCTCAGAGAATTAAGGGAAAAGATAAGCCGGTATAGGTCCTCCAATCCTAAGCATAGAAGTGCAGCGGCAGCCTACAGCAGGGCCCGTAATCAGGCACTGAAAGACTATGCAAAAAGGTGCAAGGAAGCACCACCAGAAGACCTAATTGCCCCCCTTCGGGTGGTATGGAACAATCCACCCCCACCTGATGCACCTTTAGTCGATGGTGGACCCCCACCTCAGACGTACACCATGCAGTATGTCCCCTTTAGTACAACAGACTTGATGAATTGGAAAATACACACCCCACCCTTTAGTGAAAAACCTAAAGCTATGGTGGATTTAATGGCATCTATCTTCGCTGCCCACGAACCAACCTGGCCAGATTGCCAGCAGTTGCTGAATACACTTTTTACCACAGAGGAAAGAAGGAGGATAGATCAACAAGCATTAGAACACTTGAAGGAACAGAGAGTGTTAGAAACAGATTGGCCCACTCGATATCCATCGTCTGATCCCAAATGGAACGCAAACAATGATGGAGACCGAAACGCCCTAAAAGCATATAGGGAAACTCTCCTACAAGGTATTCGAAGGGCAGCTAGGAAGCCAACAGACCTGTCCAAGGTCTCAGCTGTGACCCAGAAGGCAGATGAGAGCCCTGGAGATTTCTGGAACGGTTAATGGAAGCCTATAGAATCTGGACTCCATTTGACCCCGACCTCCCCGAGTATGCGGCGATGGTCAATAGCTCATTTATCGCACAATCCACTAAAGATATAAGGACAAAGATACAAAAGCAGGATGGGTTTCAAGGAAAGTCCCGGAGTGAATTGATGGCAATTGCCCAGCGAGTGTATGACTATAGAGGGGAGGAGGAGAAGAAGGAAAAGAGGAAGTGGATGAAGGAGAAGGCGGCAGTTATGGCGGCAGCTTTGGCCCAAGGAGGACCGGCGACTCGGGAGGGCCAGAGGGGCCCAGAGGCCCGAGATAGAGGCCGGTGAAGAGGTCAGCCGCTTGGAAGAAAGCAGTAGAAGAGGCATTGAAGGAGTATGTAAGGATGAAAGGCCAAGCAACAAGCGTCCTAGGACTGGTGACCCGGGTGAGGCCAGAGGGGTCTGACCCGAGGAAGAGGCCGGTGAAAAGGTCAGTTGCTAGGAAGGAAGCAGTGTGTCATATGTAGAAAAGGGAGACACACTGGAAGTGAGAATGGCCCCAGAATATAGGAGAAGGAAGAGGAAGAGGACAAAGAGGAAGAGGGCTTGGAGGAAGATACCCCAGAGGGACCAACCAGAGATATTTCGCTGGGAGCCCAGTATTCTGTTATAACCACGCCTGTACAATCCAAAAGCCTAGAATCAGTGAACATTGTGGGAGCCACAAGTGATTTGTTCAGGGAGGCATTTGGAATGTCAAATTGAAGGATGCCACCTCACCCATCAGTTCCTGTATATGCCCAAATACCCAGTGCCCTCACTGGAAAGAGACGTCCCCTCAAGATACAGGCACAAATTATTTTGTCCCCAAAGGACCAGAAATGCAGCTATTTCCACGAGTGACCAGCATATTGTCACTAATGGCGCCTAGAGAATATTCTTAGGAACTTTTGGCAGCCCTGATCACAAAATCCCATCCATTTACTCATGGGAAAAGTGACAGAATAAATACCTGAAACTCTCCAAGCTCCACCAGGGGTGTGGGCTGAAGATAATCCCCAGAGTTGGCCAAAAATATCCTGCATATAATTCTTAATGTAAGGTCCTAGGCAATGCCAGTCTCAGTAAAACACTACTCTCACTTTCCTGCCACGATGGGCGGCAGAAGGAGCCCAGAAACACTTGAACTGATTATTGAATCTTGGCTTACTCAAACCCCTTTGATTCTGGCCACAAGGATTTAAAAAATACTTGTTATGGGAGGCAGGATACAAAGTCTCCCGGAAAAAAGCACAACTGTGCTTGGAAGAAGTCCAGTATCGAGGCTTCAATATATCACATCACAGAGGAAAGAAGCCATATGTCTCATAAGAGAGCCCACCACTAGGAAGCAGTTGTGGGACTTCCTAGGGAAATGCAGGGTGGTGCTAAATACCTGGCTTCAGTGTTTTACCAGAATCCCTGAATGATAGTACAGGAGGAGTGAAGGAAGACCCCTTGTGTGGGGACCAGAACAACAAAAGGCCTCTGAGACTATTAAAGGATGCCTAATGGAGACCCCAGCCCCAGGACTGCCAAACCCAGAGAAGCCCTTCCAACTGTATGTGCATGAGCAGAATGGCGTGGCAGCTGGAGTTTTGACTCAGAAGCTAGGAAGCTGGAATCGGCCTGTAGCTTATCTTTCAAAGCAACTGGACCCAACGGCTAAAGGATGGCCACCCTGTTTGAGATCAGTGGCAGCCACTGCAGTCTTGGTGACAGAAGCAGATAAATTCACCTTTGGCCAAGAAATGTATGTAAATGTACCCCATGCTGTTCTCACCCTCATGGAGTACAAAGGGAGCTACTGGCTGACAAACCCCCGAATGGCCCAATACCAGGGCCTGCTGTGTGAAAACCCAAGAATGCACCTAAGAGTGGTGAATACCCTTAACCCCGCCACCCTGATGCCCCTACCAGACGACGAGGAGATAGAACACCATGATTGTCTCCAGGTGATGGACGAAGTCTACTCTAGCAGACCAGACTTGAAAGATGAACCCCTGAAAGAGCCTGATGTTGTATATTACACAGATGGGAGCAGCTTTGTATCCAATGGCGTTAGGAGGGCTGGGTATGCTGTGGTGACCAACGATGAGATTGTAGAGGCAGAAGCTCTGCAACCGGGAACCTCTGCCCAGAAGGCCGAAATAATTGCACTCACTAGAGCCCTGCAATTGGCAGCTGGATGTAAGGCGAATATATATACAGATTCAAAGTATGCCTTCTTAACCCTGCATGCGCATGGAGCTCTATGGAAGGAAAGAGGTTTGATAGGAGCCCATGGAAAAGCCTTGAAGTATGGACAAGAAGTGGAAAGTCTATTAGAGGCGGTGTGGGCCCCTGAGAGGATTGCTGTAATGCACTGCAAAGGACATGGGCGAGGCAAGGATTTGGTCACCAGAGGCAACCATAAGGCAGATAAGGCTGCCCGAGAAGCAGCTATGCAATCACCACCTTCAACCGTGGCTGCACTCATCCCAGAAATATCCACTGAAGACTTGGAACCTCACTATTCTCCTGAAGAGCAAGAATGGGCACAACAGGAGGGAGCCCGACTGCAAGATGGGTGGCTACTCCTCCCAGACAACCGAGTGTTCGTGCCCCAACACTTGGCCAGCAAAATTGTGAGAAACTACCATGAGTCCACACACTTGGGTGGCACTGCTGCTAGGGAACATCTCGGGAGAAAATTGTATGTGCCTAACCTCTCACAATTAACTGCTGCTATCTCCCAGAGGTGTATCCTTTGTGCCAAAAACAACCCCAAGCAAGGAATGCAACCCCCACCGGGTGTACAACATGTGGGATACAGCCCTATGGAGAATCTGATTGTGGATTTTACTGAGTTGCCACCTGCAAGGACTTGCAAATATCTGCTAGTGTTTGTTTGTACGCTGACCGGATGGGTAGAGGCGTTCCCAACACGGACTGAAAAAGCCAGGGAAGTAACTAAGAAACTTCTAACCGAACTAATACCCAGGTTCGGACTGCCCAGGAGTATAGGGAGTGATAATGGACCAGCCTTTATCGATCAGGTAGTGCAGGAAGTGTGCAAGACACTTCAGATAAAGTGGAGACTGCACTCTGCCTATAGGCCACAGAGTTCGGGGAAAACTGAAAGGATGAACCGGACTTTGAAAATCCAATTGGCCAAATTAACCCAAGAGACCGGACTGAAGTGGACAGATGTCCTCCCTATAGCTCTGTTCCGAATTCGAAGCGCCCCCACCAAGAGACTTGAACTGTCACCATTTGAGCTCCTGTATGGGAGGCCACCTCCATTTGTTCGTGAAAAACCAGCTGGACTGGACAGGTGGAAGAGCATATCACCTTCCACAAACAAATAATCTCTCTATCTGTCTGTCTGTCTCTCTGTGTCTCTGTGTTGTCGTTCCCTCAGCAGGTGGGCCCTCGAGCAAACACCGTGCAGCTTTGCTGAGCCAGTCCATCAGTTCCAGCCTGGCTATAGCTTGTGGGTAAAGGAGTGGAAGCGCAACCTTCTTACACGGTCCATACACGGTTCTCCTATCCACCCCAACGGCGGTGAAAGGCCGAGGTGACCCCCTGGAGTCGACACCCTGCTGTGCCTAGCCAGGAGTAGGTACTCAACGCACGGTGCACCAGTCTCCCCTGCTGCGTCTGACCGGCAAGGACGCCCAGCGCACGGGAGACCGAATTGAAGTAGCCCCTGCTGTGACACACTGGACGCTGTCACTCGACGCACGGGCCACCGGAAACCTCCAGTTTATGCAACGGAGACCATCTCCAGCAGAACCACATCAGAAAAATTGGTCAGAAGGACATTGTTATTAGTGGTTTGTCGACCAGTTGTTAGACAGGGCATAACTCTATAGATTGGGAGTGTTAGAGGTGTGAACAATGTTGGTCTAGGCTGTTGGGATTGGACGGGAAATTGGAAGGGAAAATCCTGTTGACCCCTTGAAATTGACTTTGTCAAAGTAACAATATCCCTTTCTATTCCCTTGCGTGTATATAGTTGGGAACCAGAGGGGGAGGGCCTAGTCTTTTATACCTATGGGTGTATTTTCACTGGAAAAGAGAATAGGGAGTCCATTCTACAGCCAAACAGTTCTTACTGTTAGAAAGTTATTCCTGACTATTTGCTACATTGCAACTGCTCTCAAGAAGTCAGAATAGGTAAAATATTCACTGATCCTATTCTTCTCACACTAATTTCATTAGTCCCTTCCAGTCCTCCAGTAAATGTCATCACCCTCCATAAGAAATATGGGCCATATTCAGCTGTAACAGTAAACCAGAATTTAGTCCTCGAGGAATGAACTTGGGGTGAGGCACTGGCTCTTATTCGACTTCCTCCAGTGTAGTCACAAGGAGATTTGAAGCTTTCACACCAGGGGACACGCCACCCAGAGTCACCAAAGGGGGGTGGGAAGTCCTTTTATGTACAGGAACCGCAGGCTTACCAAATATACCTGTGGTTGCCACGCAACTGCTTACAGTCCAAGGGACTGACTGGAGAAGGACACCATTACAACGTTCGCCTCATACATGGCAGCGGTTGTGAGTGGGGCTGAGGAGAAGGTGGCTGCAGGAGGAGAAGGGATGGTGGAAAGCGGCAGAGGTATCAACGAATATGATACGGATGTCTTTGAAGTGGAGAAGATCCTGGACATGAAAACCACAGATAGTAAAATACTATACAAAGTACAATGGAAAGGTTATTCACCAGATGATGATACATGGGAACCTGATGAACATTTTGAAGACCCTATAGAGGTGTTTGAACACTGGATGGATCAAGTTATAGAGGAAATCTCAGTAGGTCAATCTGAAGAGGAAGCAGAACAAGCTGCTCCTCTCGATTGAAAGGGGGGAAATGAGGCACCAAGGTACCAGAGGGTAGGTAGAAAGAGCCACAGAACCCCATTTTAGATGCAGCTTCACTCTGATTCCATTTCAGAAGATGCAGTTTTGCTCACTCTAGCTAAAGCTTAACACTGCAGCTTTTTTAGACATATCAGCAGTTTCAGCAGTTCAGCAGTTCAGCAGAATGTCAGTAAACGGCCGACCACAGACTTCCTCTTTTCCACACTATGTCTGGTTTCAGGGGAAGAGCTAACCACAACTCACCCCCATGACCGAGCCATTTCCTGTGAACATCAGCAGAAGCCAAAATAAGGTCCCAGGTGCAGTTGGGGGTCAACGGCTAGGCATTTAGGCACTGAAATAATAGCATATAGCACCTCCTGGCGGCTAAAGCAGCTTGAAACAGACAAAGGCAGCCGGACAAAGGAAATGTTCTGATTTGCTAACGCAGTATTATAATATTAGTTCTGATAGGCCAGGAGGAGGGATTTAGGAGGAGCTTTACTATGTCATAGAGAGTACTTAAGCTTGCCCCACAGGAGGTGGGGTGTGCATTTTGCCTTTTGCTTACTGAATGCACCTTATTGCAATAAAGAAACTTTGCTTTTGGAAACTTTGCTGCCTGAATCTTTCTTCTGGTCTTATTGGGTCTAGGCATACAGGCGTAACACAAGAACGTACAAAACTTGGTGGTAACTTTACGGTAAGGGTTTATTGCGGTTATTATTGGAGCACACATAATGCCTTCACATTATATATCTTCCAAGGCCTTCACACTGCAACACACATCATCAGTTTTGATAGAGGCCTCTTGATGCAAATATTCCAGTTCAGCTCTGACAAACTTTTCAGTTACCAGAAAAGAGCTGATCATGACATAACCTGCTGTCACAAGGGGAAGGTCACAATCCCTTAATGCACCGTCCAAGATTAGTTACAGAAGTTATTATTAAACTAGTAAGCATGCTCTTTCATCGCTTTTCCTAAGAGTATTCACCAAGGTAATAACACACTTTCCTTTGCACCTGTCGTAATCAATTTAAAGGTTATACCAGAACATGGAATAAATTGTTTTCCAATAGCAGGAACTCTGCATGACAAACTTACACCTGGAAATACAATCTCTGCGTCAGCCTAATGAATGTTTAAAATCTTAGAAGTGCCCAGCTGCAAAGTTTTTGGTGTGTAGCCTCACAAGTTCCCCCGTTTTCAAAACAGTTCACCTTTAGAAAACTGGTACCTCAGTTTTCGAAGGTACAGTAATCCGTTCCGGAATACCGTTCGACTTCTCAAACATTCGAAAACTGAGGCACAAAGGGCAGCCTGCAAATGCAATAGAGAAAACTGGGGGGGGGGGACTCAGTGGAAGCCGTTCGACTTCAGAGGTGTGTTCGAAAATGGAAGCATTTACTTCCGGGTTTCCGGCGTTCAAAAACCGAAATGTTCGACTTTTGTTCAAATGAGACATTTGAAAACCAAGGCACCACTGTATATATTATGTTGTTGTTGTTCAGTCGTTCAGTCGTGTCCGACTCTTCGTGACCCCATGGACCAGAGCACGCCAGGCACTCCTGTCTTCCACTGCCTCCTGCAGTTTTGCCAAACTCATGCCAGTCGCTTCGAGAACACTGTCCAACCATCTCTCATCCTCTTTCGTCCCCTTCTCCTTGTGCCCTCCATCTTTCCCAACATCAGGGTCTTTTCCAGGGAGTCTTCTCTTCTCATGAGGTGGCCAAAGTACTGGAGCCTCAACTTCAGGATCTGTCCTTCCAGTGAGCACTCAGGGCCAATTTCTTTAAGGATGGATAGGTTTGATCTTCTTGCAGTCCATGGGACTCTCAAGAGTCTCCTCCAGCACCGTAATTCAAAAGCATCAATTCTTCAGCGATCATATTATGTTAGCTTCAGTTAAAGACTTGTATTTGAAAACTATGGATGAAAAGGAAACAGTCTTTATGCCAAAACAAAACAAAATAAAATAAATTCCTTCCAGTAGCACCTTACAGGCCAACTAAGTTTGTTCTTGGTATGAGCTTTCGTGTACATGCACACTTCTTCAGATACACAGTCTTTATGCCCATAGGTATAGACCTCTCAGGTGGGCACCATTGCCATTATGAAAGAATGAGGAAGGTGTTCATCTCTTTTTTTTGAAAAAATGGCACTAAGTAGACTCATTAAAATGACCCACAAAAATGTCAGTTAATTTCAGTGCGTCTCGTCTGAGTTAAACTTCACTGAACGCCACCAACTATGTGCGTGTTTACATCTGCTTCTGACTAGCAGCATAAAACCTTCTTGTAGGTATTTACTTGTTTTCTTTTCTTTTCTGTGGCTTTTTGGTAATGAGCTTAGGCAAGAATCCTATGAAGAAAGTAAAAAACAAAACAAAAAGAAGAAGAAGAAGAAGAAGAAGAAGAAGAAGAAGAAGAAGAAGAAGAAGAGGGAAAGGAAGGAGAAACTTTCCATTTTGTAGTTCATGCTCGTATTATTTATTGTATCACTTTGTAGAAAAATCCCACCGGGGCTTACCTTTCACATCCCGGGCCGCTCCAAAGGCCACACTCAGTTCTAATTACCAGTGTAAACGGGGATTCTTCCCACAGATTTCAGTGGTGTTACTTCAGTTTTACACAGGTAAAGCTGAGAATACATAGTCTATGCCCCTGGGTCTTTGTATGAGAAGGTGAAGAAAATCAATTTCAATATTGAATAAGATGTCTGCAGATAAGGTCACTAAACTCTATAGGACTAGAATTTTAATGAAGGAATCCGGCAACATGGGGGTATCATGGAAACTTTAATATGCGCTTTTCAGAAATGTATGTGTGGGATGGTGTTTTTGTTTTTTGCTTTTTTAAAAAAATAGTTCTGAATTAAATAAAGGGGCTCTGTTCTGTGTTGTTTTCATGCAGTGGTAGGACAGCTTTGCTTGCCATTTTCATGTTAGTCACTCTCATATTTATACGACTGCATCAGTGGACATATGCTTGGTGTATATCCAAAAAGGCCAGAGCCCCACTCCAAGAAGCTTTCGATTTAATGGAGACTTTATTTTACAGTGCAAGACATATTTCTTTATTGCATTTTTATTTACAGACCCTCCAAGTGTCCCTGTTTTTCAGGGACAGTCCCGGATTTACAGAAGCCATCCCGGTTTCAGATTTGATCCAAGAATGACCCGCCTTTCCTATTTTATCGGAAAATCGGAAAATATTGGAGGTTATGGAGTTATCAGCCCCCCCCCCAAGCCATCTGAAGGCAACCCTGTATAGGGAAGTTTTCAAATGTTTGATGTTTTATTGTTTTTATATATGTTGGAAGCTGCCCAGAGTGGGAATCTACTCAGATGGGTGGGGTATAAATATTATAATTCCCTTCTTCTTCTTCTTCTTCTTCTTCTTCTTCTTCTTCTTCTTCTTCTTCTTCTTCTTCTTCTTCTTTTTCTCCTCCTCCTCCTCCTCCTCCTCCTCCTCCTCCTCCTCCTGGATGTCCCTATTTTCATCAGAGAAATGCTGGAGGGTATGTATTGATCTGCATATAGAAATATATTTATTTTGTGATTTATTTATTTCAACAACAATTTCTTTACAAAACTCTAAAAGACAATAAAACAAAATGAAAGCGCGCAGAGATTCTTTAAAGGCAGTAAAATCAGCAGGAGGAGCATAAAGCAACAACAAACCCAGTCAAAATAAGGCAGATCAAATTGAATTAACAGGCCTGATGAAAGGTATTGCCCTGGCACTGAAATATCAGGATTGGTACCAGATGCAGTAAGCTGCCCTGAGGAGAACATTCCCGAGTCAGGGGGCCACCAGGAATAAGGCCCTTTTTGGCAGTAGACACCCAGCATACTCTCCGACAGTTCTCCGATGAAAATAGGGACACCCTATTCAACAACAACAACAACAACAACAACAACAACTTTATTATTTATATCCTGCCCATCTGACTGGGTTGTCCTAGCCACTTTGGACAGCTTCCAAGATATGTAAAAGCATAATAAAACATTAAACTTTAAAAAGCTTCCCTTCAGATGTCTTCTAAAGGTTCCTTATCTCCTTGGCTCGGCGGTCGCATAGCTCCATACCCTTCAACATTTCTCCGGTGAAACTAGGGACACCCTAAGGAAGAGTGGGATATTCTGGGATCAAATCAGAAACCAGGACAGCTTCTGTTAATCCGGGACTTGGAAAATAGGGACACTTGGAGGGTCTGCAGTTCTACCATTCAGCTTCCTCGCAGTGCATCATACAAGCACTGAAAGCAAACATTCTCTCTGTGCTCATGCAAATTGTTGAGAAGCTGAACGTTTTTTCTGGCCATTAGTTGCTACTTCCATGTGTCTTTGCAGGGCCGGAGTGAGGTTTGATGAGGCCCTAAGCTACTGAAGGTAATGGGGCTCTTTATATGTCCAGCTGTCCTTTGTCAACAACAAATTGTCGCTGTTTTTGGTGTTGAATATATGTTATATGGTCATTTGCGGACCTAATAGGTATCTCAAGCCATTTGCACATGTTGCCATGCAACCGGTCCATGCAGAATGTAGGCACCCTATATATAGAAATGAGCAAACCAGTGATATTTTAGGGAGCAGGCTAGCAGGCAGGGCCCATTCTTTACATCATAAGAGCCTACAAAACACAAAACACTGCTGCTGTATGTAGGTTTTATTTTATTTGTTTTTTATCTTATATTTTGGAAATGTACACCCAGTTTATTTTCCGTTAATTTTTTGGGGGGTCTCCAAAAGAGTGGGGCCCTAAGCTACAGCTTTTTTAGCTTATACAGTGGTACCTCGGGTTACAGATGCTTCAGGTTACAGACTCTGCTAACCCAGAAATAGTACCTCAGGTTAAGAACTTTGCTTCAGGATGAGAACAGAAATCGCATGGTGGCAGCGGGAGGCCTCATTAGCTAAAGTGGTACCTCAGGTTAAGAACAGTTTCAGGTTAAGAACTGTCGGGGTTTGGTTGCTGGAGCTCCTCGTGCACGAACTTGGACTGATCATGCACGAGGTACCAGTTGCGGGGAAAGCGGCCAGCGTTCCGCGTGCTTTTGAGCACGGTCGCCGGCCAAGTCTCACAATCCGAAGGAAGCTGAGTAAGCCAATTGATGACTCCGAAGGTGTATGAGTTCCTAGTTGCCTTCTTAATGAAAAGTTGCCTCGTGAAATAGATATACCCTGACTCCGAATAGATGGACCAACTCAAAGAAATTAAATTTTTTACTTTAAACCTTTTGCTCCCCCCTTTTTACCCCCAAAGGAAGACAGACACCGGTTGTATCTTTAGTGGCTTCGGCAGAACCCGCGTAGGCTCGTCCCCTAAGCTAAGTTCTCCTAAGCTTAAAGTCCCTGCGCGCCCAATCTTCCGCGAGGCTAGCTAAATAAGACTAAAACCGAAATATCTTCCGCGGGCCTAACCCTAGGCTAAACCTAAAAGGAACCTATCTAAAACTAAACCGAATGGTCTTCCGCGATCTAACTTTAACTAAAGAAAACCCATCCAACCCATCCAGCCCGCTCCCAATACCCTTAAACTAAACCCTGAACTTAAGAGAACGTCGACTGACTAAACCAAAGAAACCAAGGAAAAAACGAGCCTAAGCGGGGTGCCTCTGCCTTTTATTAGGGAACAAACGTGACATCATCATTAATGCCTCAACCAATAAAATCACTGTTGCTGCCCTCCAAAAAGGCGGGAAGCAAGTTTAACGCTCATTAACAACTTTGAACATGACCGGAACTATAAAATAAAGGCGGATTAATCTCATAAGTGAACCACACTATTCATTCATGCTTTCACTTTCGCTTTTGCGCGTAATTATACCAAAAGTAGATCTCGAAAACTTCATTAAATAACTAAATAAATATGAATCCATGGCGGATCCGTGAAACGTATTCCGACAAAGAACGGACCTCCAGAATGAATCAAGTTCTTAACTTGAGGTACCACTGTACGTAAATTCGGTGTTGTGTCTGTGACAGCAGGACAACTCCTTGTGTGGGATTTTTTTTTAGCATCTACCGTATTTTCCGGCGTATAAGACGACTGGGCGTATAAGACGACCCCCAACTTTCCCAGTTAAAATATAGAGTTTGAGATATACTCAACCGCAGATTCTCCACCTGTCGTATAAGACGACCCCTGACTTTTCAGAAGATTTTCCTGGATTAAAAAGTACCGGTAGTCTTATACGCCAGAATATACAGTATGTGACTTGAGCCTTAAAAAGCTCCACATATTTTGGCTATCCTATCCAAAAGTGTCCGATATCCATAAAGAGGATAATGCTTTTTCCAAGTGGAGCTTGTGGTATGGGTTATTCCTTTCTCTGGCAAATTGTTAATGGGAAATGCATTTTGTACTGTACTCCGAACAAATTGCATTGCATTAGAATGCTGCTCTTTGGCTGTAGCAATGAATTAGATGAGGGATATCATTTAGGGGGTTTTCCCTACTGGGCATAATACCCAATTTATTTTCATTTACATTAATTTTTCTACATCAATGGCTGCAAGATGCATTAAACTATTAAACGCAGGCAATTCCCAGGTCACGAGATGCAAAATTGAAAGGTATAATGAATATATATTTATAACTCCTATAAACCTCTCGCCGACAATACTGGATGATACTGGTATGCAGAATGGTAGATTCGGTTTAATTGCCCTAACGGTTGGATGCCATGAAGGACTGCAAATATTCTGAGGGTTTTTGTGACTTGGCAAAAGAAACGTGTTTAAACAAAGCCTAATCTGATGATACGATAACGAGGGTAAAACTCAGAAATGGACATCTGTATCTAAGCAGGGGATCGGGGAGAGACTAATCTCGACCAGAGGGATCTCTCTTCTTTGCAAAGTTAGGACAAAGTAAATCAGCTTTTTAATTCACACAGTCATTGCAACTTATAGCTCCCTAATAGTTGTCTTCCTGTAGGGCCGAGGTCACCAATCATCTTGCACCTAAGGAGAGATTTTCTAATACTCATGAAATAATCATGAAACTCGAGACAATGCTTCCCAGTGGAGTCAGTTCACAGAGTCAAGTATAAAGTATGATACTGCTAGACACCAAATATGTAAGGTAAAAGATAAAGGACCCCTGGACGGTTAAGTCCAGTCAAAGGCAACTATGGGGCTGCGGCGCTCATCTCGCTTTCAGGCCGAGGGCGCCGGCGTTTGTCCACAGACAGCTTTCTAGGTCATGTGGCTAGCAGGACTAAACTGCTTCTGGCGCAACGGGGCACCGAGACGGAAACCAGAGCGCACGGAAATGCCGTTTACCTTCCCGTCGCAGTGGTACCTATTTATCTACTTCATGGGTAGGCAAACTAAGGCCTGGGGGCCAGATCCGGCCCAATCTCCTTCTAAATCCGGCCTGTGGACGGTTCGGGAATCAGCCTGTTTTTACATGAGTAGAATGTGCCCTTTTATTTAAAATGCATCTCTGGGTTATTTGTGGGGCCTGCCTGGTGTTTTTACATGAGTAGAATGTGTCCTTTTATTTAAAATGCATCTCTGGGTTATTTGTGGGGCCTGCCTGGTGTTTTCACATGAGCAGAATGTGTCCTTTTATTTAAAACGCATCTCTGGGTTATTTGTGGGGCCTGCCTGGTGTTTTCACATGAGCAGAATGTGTCCTTTTATTTAAAACGCATCTCTGGGTTATTTGTGGGGCATAGGAATTCGTTCATTTCCCCCCTCCAAAATATAGTCCGGCCCCCCAGAAGGTCTGAAGGACAGTGGACCGACCCCCTGCTGAAAAAGTTTGCTGACCCAGGGGTCTACTTGCACTGGCGTGCTTTCGAACTGCTAGGTTGGCAGGAGCTGGGGCAGAGCAACGGGAGCTCACTCCATCACGGGGATTCGAACCGCCGGCCTTCTGATCGGAAAGCCCAAGAGGCCCAGTGGTTTAGACCACAGCGCCATCTGCGTCCGTCACACCCACTGGGTGGGGGATAACTAAGGCGAAGCAATTTGAGCATGGCAAAAGTCCAGTTGCAGGGGAGGGTTCAGTTCACCTCTCCCAACCCCTCCATCATTTGGGTCAGCACATGGCATGTTGTTACCTGAGGCGAGTGAAGATGCACGGGACCCAAGGACAAGTTATTGTGGCACCTCAAGAAAGGAAGTCCCACAAGAGCCAGTGGGGTGTCGTGGTTAAGAGCGGTAGACTCGTAATCTGGTGAACCGGGTTCGCATCTCCGCTCCTCCACTTGCTGGGTGACCTTGGGCTAGTCACACTTCTCTGAAGTCTCTCAGCCCCACTCACCTCACAGAGTGTTTGTTGTGGGGGAGGAAGGGAAAAGGAGAATGTTAGCCGCTTTGAGACTCCTTCAGGTAGTGATAAAGCAGGATATCAAATCCAAACTCTTCTTCTTCTTCTTCTTCTTCTTCTTCTTCTTCTTCCTCTCTCTGGCAGCAAACATATTGATAATATATTAAATAACTAATCATTCATGACACCCCAAGCAGCTGCCTTAGGGGGGGTCACCTCGCTATGCCTGACAGTAGGGCTGGCCCTTTCCTTCTGCTGTATTTTTAAATACCTACCACCCACCTCTGCTTTGTATAGATATGTGTGTGTGTTTGTGTGTATTCAAGAAATAATAATAATTAATGTGGTGGATTTTTTTGGGGGGGGGTGTTATTAGGTCGTTGTTTTTATTTTGATTATATATTTTGTGGTTTTATATTTTGGTTTTGTTCTGTGAATCGCCCTGAGACATCCGGGTATAGGGCGGTATATAAATAATAATAATAATAATAATAATAATAATAATAATAATAATAGGTTTAGGTGTGCCGCACTGTCACGTCTAGCCTGACCCTTGGAGGCTAGAGCCCTGAAGTTGCCTGAAAAAATATGGATATTTAGTGAAATATGTTCCCCTTTTAATAGGAAGTAATCCATTTTGGAGAAGCACCACACGTAATTTGGTGCAATTGAACTTTGTCTTTAACCTTTTGCTATGATTTATGTGATTAGGTCACCAGAGAAAGTAGTTTTTTTCGAAAGCATGATTAACCACTTTAAGGAAATCATTTCTGTCTTCAAGCACTCGGTGTAACTGCGCTCTCCGAGTGTTTGTCCTTGCTCATAGAAATTGCCGGGGTGGTTGTCGGCGGGGGGTGGAAGTGAAGAAACGTTTGTTTGAAGAATTGTCTCTGATTTTAAAAAAGTGAGGAGTCTGGAGGAAAAAAGAAGTTGGGAGCAGGTGGAAATGTGGAAGCCGCATTCTGCGGCTGAATATCACGATGCGATTTCCGTGGAACGACTTTTGAAACAGGGACCGCCCAGCTGCAGGAATGCTTCTCACCCAGAGTTGGAAAGACGACAAGACACCTAGTAGGGTGGATTGGCAGATGAAACTATTGGACTCCGCAGAGATGGCAAGACTAACCGGGGAAATCAGAGACCCAAGGGTTCAAAACTTCACCAAAGAATGGGGCAAATTTATATTATACTTGAAAGACCACTGTCAACACTCGAACTCTTTGGCAGGTTTTAAATAACTCTTGCAAGGATTCAAAGATTTTGGATACAATGGAGGGCTGTAATTTGGAAGGACTTACAATATGAAGTTAAAAAGTTATTTAAAGAACACACGGAAGGGAGGGGAGAAGTTTTGAGATTCGGAAGAATATTGTATTTGGGGTTTTTTTTGGTTTTTTTTTACAATGAGTGAATATGAGTGTGAATGAATTTGTAAAACCAAATAAAAACTATTTACAAAAAATAAAATAAAACGGGCATCGCCAACTCAGCACCATTGAGCACCATAGCCCCATGAAGCTTTCCATGGTGTTTCTGAGCAGCTGCCTCCCCAAAATATTGGGTCCCCCATGCTGGCAATTTTGTCTTGCTTAATTAGGAGCTCCTCCCCCCAGTGCAAATCTCTGGCATAAGGAACTTGATCTGAATCCTAACTAGGGTCTCCTACCTCCCTATAGTAGTGTCCCAAACCAGATCTCCACCTCTACATGCTATCAATTTATCTTAACTGCCCCCTACTTAAGGGCCCAAATATGGTTTGACCCTGGCTCTCCCTCTTCTGAATCTCCTTTTCCACAAACAAGGTACCATATTTTTCGCTCCATAGGGCGCACCGGACCATAGGGCGCACCTCGTTTTTAGAGGAGGAAACAAGAAAAAAAAAATATTTTTCTGGTTTTCCTCCTCTAAAAGCCCTGTTGTTGTTTTTTAGGATTAGCTAAAAGTTTTGCAGCTTTTTTTGCAAAGGGAAAAGCCCTGTTTTTTTGAGGATCAGCTAAAAGTTTTACAGCTTTTTTTGCAAAGGGAAAAGCCCTGTTTTTTTGAGGATCAGCTAAAAGTTTTGCAGCTTTTTTGCAAAGGGGGAAAAGCAAAGCTCCTTTTGCAAAGGGGGAAAAGCAAAGAGTAAAAGCCCCGTTTTTATGGGGTTCAACTCACATTTCTGAAAAATCTTAAGGAAAGGGAGCCTTTTCTACAGTTTCCAGACAGATAATCTAATCAGCCAGTCACATGTCGCTGGGGAAACAAACAACCTCCCTCTGCAGCACATTCAACAATGGAGGCCTGGGCAAGGGGGCGGGGCTGAAAGGGAGCCAGGACTCTTATCTCTCTCCCAATCTCTTGCTTATCAGCTGCTGAGCGGGGTCCTTTCAACACCCCCTTTTCTCTTTGTAAAATAAAAAGCATGATCCTCTTTTGGCCCCTGGGCAATTCAGTTCCAGGGACCACCATTTGCTCCATAAGACGCACAGATATTTCTCCTTACTTTTTAGGAGGAAAAAAGTGCGCCTTATGGAGCGAAAAATACGGTAGATATCAGATGCTGCAATTGCACATTTGTATGCAGTGTGTCATTTGGCCCCTAGTTAAAATGCTGTCTTTCAAAAATCTCTCTCCTTCCTTCCTTCCTTTCTTTCTTTCTTTCTTTCTTTCTTTCTTTCTTTCTTTCTTTCTTTCTTTCTTTCTTTCTAGTAAAGCTTCATTGCTGCAGAGGGCTCACTGCTATCCATGCACAGACTATTTTGTTTGGCTGTGGCCACAAGTACCAGTTGAAAGCTACAGACTGTTGCTACAGCAGGCGGGTTGTGACCCATCAAAATTCCCTGGCTGGCTGAACAGTGATTAACATTTAAAATATATGCAAACTAGGCTCCTAATTAAAGTTCAATAATGTAAGACTTTGAACCTGCTCGTTGCCTTTGGAAATAATCAGGAAAGCAGCCTGCTTATCACCCAAAGTCATTATCATAAACCACTGGATTCCCCAACCCCCTCCATCCCCGCTGCAGTGACAAAAATTGCGTCAATGCCACAGAAAGCGAGCCTGAGGGTTACTCCTTGGGTTGCTTCTAGGGCAATGCTGTTGGCTCTTACTGCAGAGGGAACTTCCTCAGGTGTCCCACCTTGAAATTCCTTCAGTAGGTTTTGAAAGAAACGTCTGCTCTGTTAGGAGTATGCTTTGACCCTAGCTCTCCACCCCCATCGTTCAGCCCAGACACTGAGGTCCACCTCCGAGGGTCTTCTGGAGGTTCCCTCACTGCGAGAAGCGAAGCTACAGGGAATCAGGCAGAGGGCCTTCTCAGTGGTGGCGCCTGCCCTGTGGAACGCCCTCCCGTCAGATGTCAAGGAAATAAACAACTACCTGACATTCAGAAGGCATCTGAAGGCAGCCCTGTTTAGGGAAGTTTTTAATGTTTGATGGCTTATTGTGTTTTTAATATTCTGTTGGGAGCCGCCTAGAGTGGCTGGGGAAACCCAGCCAGATGGGTGGGCTATAAATAATATATCAATATTAATATTATATAGTAGGAAAGGGCTGGAACACCTAGGCGCATGTTCGTGGAATGTCCAACTTCTTATGCGGTGTCAGGAAACCCCCCTCCCCGCGGGTGGTAGAGTCGCGGGAGTGTTTGCAATATAGAGAACCCCCTCCGCTATTTACCAGTTCGTCCTCCCCCTCCTCCGCCGGAAGCGACCATTCCTCCAGCAGGGAGGGGGAGTTAGAGACAGGAAGGCGGTGCAGGGGCTCTGAAAGGATCGCAGAGCCTGAACGCCGAGGGGATAGCGGGGAACGGGGTCAGGTTCCCACGCTCCGAGGTCGCAGGCAGGAAGGACGTGGAAGGGGGAGGCGTGGGTTTAGAATCCCGCGCCTCTTTTGCTGGACAAAGAACCGGAAGGGTTCATTCCTGGACTCTGCAGAGGGATGAGATGGACGTTTGAACTTTTGCTCCACTGTACATAACTCGCACAATAAAGAACTTAGTTTAGGAGTTCTGCATTTGGCGTTTTACTCATGAGCAGCCACTGAACGTCCTTACATGCGGGTTGAGAGAAAACCACACACCATTTTTCAGAGACGCTTTCTGTAGCAGTGGTGGGGAATTTCTGGCCCTCCACATGTTTTTGGTCTCCAGGTCCCATCATTCCCATTCAGTATGGCCAGCGGGGAAGGATGAGGGAGTTGTAGTCGATCAAGATAGAAAGCCACCACTGTTTTTGCAGTTTTAAACAGTCCCCCCCTTTTGGGGGGATAAGTTTCCAGCACTACTTACAACCCGGTTTTCCTTTGCATTTCAATCTCCCTCTCTTACCCTCTCAATCAATTGACTTCACTTGCCCTCAATGAAATCATCACCTACCCAAATCGAATAGTGAGCACTGGGGACGTGCGTTGGTTTTTATAGGCACTTCCGGACCCACAGATATTTCCTCCCAACCACCCCCGCAAATAAAAACACGGACGAAATGAAGCGGCAACTGGAGCAGTCAACATCTTATGGCTTCCAAAGAGAAATGGTCTTCATGCTTTCCTGCCCTAGAGGAATATCTACCAAAGCACAGGGATTTCCTCTGTCCTGTACAAGCCTTTTATGAGGGGGAGGAGGAGAGAGGAAGACTCTCTCTGCTGTATTTCTGTTGATAGGCTCATATAAAGGATGTGAAAGATCCAATGAGGAAATGCAATAAAAAGGCATGGCGAGCTATAGGGTCAGTGACCTAATATTGCTTCCGTTGCTTAATCACTGAAATGTAAGTGCTGAAGGAACCAAAATTGATAGCAGCCTGGTTGTTTTCACAATGGGGGCACTGCATTTCTTTGCCTGTCAGGAGCCTTCAAGGATATAATGCACGGCCCCATAATAAGCTACCTTCTGTGGAATATTAAATGTTATATATCAGGAGCCTTCATGAAGTAAACTTTTTTTTATTGGGGCTGAATTAGAAGAAAAGAAGGGGGGGGGAACCTAAGAACTAATTGTTGTGCCATTCAAGCTATGCGAGAAAGAGTGATTGAAACATGAACATGGCTTTCTAGATTCGAGAACTTCTCTTTTCGTAAATAACCGTGGATTTGTAAAGGGGCAAAGGAAATTAATCCGAACTTCTCTCTCTCCATACTAGATATTACATAAAATGCACAATTGCCATGGAAAACAGCAGGGGATAGGCAACTGGTGGCCCTCTAGATGTTGCTGTACTACAACTCCCATCATCCCTGACCATTGGCCTTGCAGGTTCTCCCTGCTCTAGTGTAAATATGTACAGTTATACCTTGGATCCTGAATGCCTTGGCTCCCGAACAAATCGGCTCCCGATCGAAACCTGGAAGTGAGTGTTCTGGTTTTTGAATGGTTTTCGGAGGCTGAACATCCGGCGCAGCTTCCGTGGCTTCCGATTGGCTGCAGGAGCTTCCTGCAGCCAATCAGAAGCTGATCTTTGGTTTCTGAATGTTTTGGAAGTCGAACAGACTTCCGGAACGGATTGTGTTTGACTTCCAATGTACGACTGTATATGTATTTTGGCATCATTGTGGGGAGAGGAGTTGTCAATGATGTGGGGCATGGGATAGGGCAAGTAGAATAATGCGACATCAGGACTTCTAGAATTTCTACTAGATGTTGCAGAAGAAAGGAGGAAGCTAAGCATGTGAACTGAGGCACAACAGCTGAGGGAAGAAATTCATACTTTGCTTGCAGAATGTCCCAGATTCATGTCATAGTCCTGTCTAAGTTCCATTCAGGATGTGGGTGGCACTGTGGTCTAAACCACGGAGCTTCTTGGGCTTGCTGATCAGAAGGTTGGTGGTTCAAATCCGTGCGACGGGGCGAGCTCCTGTTGCTCTGTCCCAGCTCCTGCCAACCTAGCAGTTTGAAAGCATGCCAGTTCAAGTAGATAAATAGGTACTGCTGTGGCAGGAAGGTAAACGGCGTTTCCGTGCACTCTGGTTTCCAACATGGTGTTCTGTTGCACCAGAAGCGGATTAGTGCTGCTGGCCACATGACCCGGAAAGCTGTCTTTGGACAAACGCCGGCTCCCTCGGCCTGAAAGCGATATAAGCGCCGCAACCCCATAGTCGCTTTTGACTGGACTTAACCGTCCAGAGGTCCTTTACCTTTTACCTTTACCATGTTCAATTGCTGAACAAGCAGGGGCTAGGAGCCTCCAAGGAACTCTTGCCCGAGAGCAGAATCCACATACGAAGTCAGACGGTCCAGAGGTCAGGGAATCGAAATGATCACACAGCCAAGGGTCGAAATAGAGCTCTGGCAGCAGTAAAGTAGGGCCAGGAACCACAGATGTTGTTTCCAGCCTCTGACTGCTGCTGAGAAATCTTGCTCCCTTCGGCAGATAATAAACTACATTTTATACAACTAAAGATTCTATACAACTAAAGATTGCATAAACATGGTCTATCGATAACAACTTGCTGTTGGAGATGCATTGAGGGAAATTCATTGAAACACGTTTAAGCAATGTCTGGTATTGTCAAAATTTTGGCTGTATAAATGTTATTGTGGGGGAAGAAAGAGCTAAAAAATTCAGAAGATAGCCTCGCCTTAAATTATATACCTAATATATGGGGCCTGACAATTGGTAAATGGATTCTCCGTGCTCTCACATCTGCAAAAAGATTGCTACTGATACATTGGAAGGACAAAAATATGTTCCCCCCCCCCGCCCTTTGATCAATGGATAGTGGGGCTGAGAGACTTCAAAGAAGTGTGACTAGCCCAAGGTCACCCAGCAGCTGCATGTGGAGGAGCGGAGACGCGAACCCCATTCACCAGATTACGAGACTACCGCTCTTAACCACTACACCACACTGGCTCTTCTTGTGCTTGTGCAATGTGACTTTCCTCTCTCTCCCACACCCCTGAACGTAGCTCAGGGAGGTTGGGAGAACCCACAAAGGAAGGATTATTCTCTCTGGAAAGCTGAAATGCTTGCCCAGATGAAACCAATACCGGAGTGCTATGTGGGTAGCACTGTGGGTTAAACCACAGAGCCTAGGGTTTGCTGATCAGAAGGTGGGTGGTTCAAATCCCTGTGATGGGGTGAACTCCCGTTGCTCGGTCCCAGCACCTGCCCACCTAGCAGTTCGAAAGCACGTCAAAAGTGCAAGTAGATAAATAGGTACCACTCCGGCAGGAAGGTAAACAGTGTTTCTGTGTGCTGCTCTGGTTCACCAGAAGCGGCTTAGTCATGCTGGCCACATGACCCGGAAGCTGTATGCCGGCTCCCTCAGCCAGTAATGAGAGATGAGCGCTGCAACCCCAGAGTCGGACACGACTGGACCTAATGGCCAGGTGTCCCTTTACCTTTATGCTGAATTCCTCCCAATGTCTAGAGGGGACCTGAGCTTTTTGCTTCTCCTTCTGGTAGCAGTAGAGCAAGCATTTCTTGTCCCTCTTGGCGGCCACCATTTTGTTTTCATGTAAAGCCTGAGACTTTGTGTCATTACAGGATGGAAAATGGTGGCCAAAGAAAGTGGCAGCCCCATTGGCAATGGCTATTCCATCCGCTGCTATCCTCCTGGCACAGAACAATGCTTTCTGACAAAAGAAACAAAACTGCAGCTATCAGAAGTGGCCAACTAAACCGACTAAGCTGTTAAGCCAAGACATCCAGGATCAAGAAGGTTTTCCGATGGGATTTGCAGGACAGGAGAGCTGCAATTCCAGTTTCCTGCTGATGGACTCCTGGACATCTGGCGTTAATATCTTTGTCAAAGTTAACTTATTCAAAGCACATATAAGTTATATATAAAAGCTCAGTTCTTCACCAGCAAGCCATATTGTAATACTTAAGTAGCATTGTTCAGCGTACTTCGAAACCAGAAAAGTCTGTTTCTCCCTGCAGCTGAACATAGGTGTTCTTCTGCAAACAGTAAGATGCTGGTCTCATATCGCTTTTGCAAAATGGCCAGGGAAATTGCCAAAAATTTCTTTAGGAAAATTGTTCTTGATAGCGTCTGGCTCCTCTGAAGTCCTAAAAGCAGTGCTTCTGACAATGCAAAGTCCCTAACTTTCTCATTCTGGCAAACAACACTTTCCTTTAAAACAAGGTGTGTTTTATATTGGAGTGGCCAACTGGAATAAGTTCTAATCAACTCATGCAGGCTGACTCAGAAGAGATCTCTTCAGTGAAAGAGGCTTAGCCTTCCATGCTGGTATAGATCTTGCAGTCTCAGCTACGGAGAATGACCCCATATGACTGGGTGGCTCCAGCCACTCTGGGCAGCTCCCAAGAAAATATTAGAAAAACAATAAAACATCAAACACTAAAACTGACACACTCTGGTGAGGTCTCTCAAATATCATCATGAGTACTATATGATGCTGGACTATCGCTAAGCTGGCTGAATCCAAGAAGAAGAAGAAGAAGAAGAAGAAGAAGAAGAAGAAGAAGAAGAAGAAGAAGAAGTCTCCTTGTGGTGGAGTCTCCTTCTTTGGAGGTCTTTGCTTGACAGCCATCTGTCAGGAATGCTTTGATGGTGTTTCCTGCTTGGCAGGGGGTTGGACTGGATGGCCCTTGTGGTCTCTTCCAACTCTATGATTCTAAGAAGAAGAAGAAGAAGAAGAGTTTGGGTTTGATGCCCGCACCACAACCCGACCCTTAGGAGCTCCCTTCGGCTGTAGATCCCACGCGCCGCCATCTTAGACCCTCACCATCCACAGTGGGGTCAGATGGCTTTTGGCTCCAGGAGGACGAGTGCCTCGAGAATAGAATAGTCTCTGAGAATATGAAAGTTGGCTAACTCTGATTTACGTTGTAGTTTGGTAGCAATCAGATCACAGTCTCTCGGTGTGAAGAAAAGGAGCTGTGTACCGTGCATAATTTTTGCATCATTAAAAATTAAATCTCATAAGTATAATGACTCAAACATCAAGCCATGACAGTATCTGCCTGATGATGAACTGCTGTATGTTAAAAAACAATTCGCTAGGTAATGGTGCAATATTTTTTGTATTTAGACAGAATTTAATGGGAAAGAAAAACTACTTCCCTTCAGATGCTTTTCTGTCAGTAATTGGCCGGGAGAAAAATATGCTGCTCAGTATTAGCTTGTGAAATGTTCCCTGTTTATTGTGATCCATACATATGTGATTGATGCCATTATTATTATTATTATTATTATTATTATTATTATTATTATTATCATCATTAATGTTACTAGGTGGAATCCATTTTCAATGGACACAGACATGGTTTTGATCCCATCAAGCTTTTCCTGCACAGGGCTGCATCTTGTGTCTGGTGCCTGCTTATATCAGAACTGTTTGTGTGTTGATGGATTGCTGGTTTTTTGTTTTTAAAAAACCTGACTTATTATGTGCAAACTTTTTTGGTATATTATATATATTAAAGGGTAAAGCTCCATGAGCTACTAAATTTCTGCAGCATAAAATGTATGAGTTAGAGGAGGCTCCGTGCAACAGGAATCCAGCTCCTAGGAATTGGAAGGTGTCTAGGATGAATGATGATGGCACAAGAGAGGGAACTCTGTTGTGTCTTATGCTTTCCCTTCTATCCTGCTAAAGATATAAGTTAATATGCATAAAATGTAATGTTTGTACGCACTGTGTTTGAAAACATTTTGTAAAGAAAACTTTGCAGTTTGCATGGGAGGTTTCACTCTGGCAAATGCGGCAGAAAAGGTTGGGTGCTTCCATTTCAGTCCTTTGGCGAACTGATGACTCATCCTGAAAACCCAGATCTCTCACAGCAGGAAAGTGAAACCTGAAACCTAATTGATAAGACTTGCTTATTTATTGTAGTAATTGTTGCTTTTATCTGATGCCTTGCTCCAGCAGGGAATTGAAAAGTAAATATTAACTATCACCTAATGATTAGAAGTCACTTTTGCTTGCTCAATTACATATAAATCTTAAGCATCCTTTAATATATCTAAAAGGCACCTACAATGAGAAATTGCTATTATACACATGTATTTAAATTTAACAGACTAATTTATTGTTTGAGTTAAAAGGCAGGTGGTGAACTAAAATTTTTAATAGGCTGATATAATTGTTAATAGCAATTAATCATATGAGATGAGTAAGCAATGCTTGGTTTTTGGCTATGTCTAAAGTCAACGTTTCGGGGAGTGAAATGAGCACTGCACATATTATAGATGGACTTGAAGAACAGAGATGTTGACATTGGCAAAAAGCCTTTCAGTATATCATAAAATAGATTTAACAGTAACCCCTCTGGCCCGATGACTGTGTGAAATCAGTGTGGCATCTGTTTCCAGAGTCCCTTAATCTCATTCCAGAGTTGATGGCGGCATTGTAATTTTTGTTGTCCTCCAGAGCTGACGTTGCAATCTGATGGAACTGAGATACTGGCTAAGTTAAGTCTCGCTGGTAAGGAGATTTGTATAAACGATGTTGAATTGCTTGGCATTAACCTCCATATCGGTCTGCAGAGGGCTGTATTATTAGATGTTGCTGCTATGATCAGCGTTATGCAAGACATAAAGGGGAAGAGATCCTTGACTCTGAATAATTTTCAGTCTAAAATCCTTTGACATAGCAGTCACAGCGCTGCAGTTCATGAGTCAACAGACTGCATTATTTGCTGTCCCAGACCCTCTAAAGAGGTGCCATAAAAGATATTACGGCGGTGTTATCTGTTAAAAACGGCCTAAGTGATAGCACCCCCGTTTGTCTTGCGCTGTTTATATTGCGAAACTCCGAAAGGAATTTCACATTGCATTACTCCACAGGAAGAAACAAAATAGAAAATTCTTTCCAGTAGCACCTTAGAGACCAACTGAGTTTGTTCTTGGTATGAGCTTTCGTGTGCATGCACACTTCTTCAGATACACAGACCAGCATGGCTACCCACCTGTAACTGTCCACAGGAAGAAACTTTCAAAATGCCAGTTTGAATGGGGTGGAGTTGTTGTTGTTCAGTCGTTCAGTCGTGTCCGACTCTTCGTGACCCCATGGACCAGAGCACACCAGGCATCCTCCACTGCCTCCCGTAGTTTGGCCAAACTCATGTTAGTAGCTTTGAGAACACTGTCCAACCATCTCATCCTCTGTCATCCCCTTCTCCTTCTGCCCTCCATCTTTCCCAACATCAGGGTCTTTTCCAGGGAGTCTTCTCTTCTCATGAGGTGGAGCTAATGATACTGGATATCATTGTTGTTGTTGTTGTTGTTCAGTCATGTCCGACTCTTCGTGACCCCATGGACCAGAGCACACCAGGCACCCCTATCCTCCACTGCCTCTCGCAGTTTGGCCAAACTCATGCCGGTCACTTCGAGAACACTGTCCAACCATCTCATCCTCTGTCGTCCCCTTCTCCTTGTGCCCTCCATCTTTCCCAACATCAGGGTCTTTTCCAGGGAGTCTTCTCTTCTCACGAGGTGGCCAAAGTACTGGAGCCTCAGCTTCAGGATCTGCCCTTCCAGTGAGCACTCAGGGCTGATTTCTTTAAGGATGGGTAAGTCTGATCTTTTTGCAGTCCATGGGACTCTCAAGAGTCTCCTCCAGCACCATAATTCAAAAGCATCAATTCTTCAGCGATCAGGTAGAGTTAGAGGAAGGCAAACATTTGGTATTTTTGGGACTCCATCCAGGAGTCAAAATGGATTCCTATTTTCTTGCTCAACTTCTACAAACACGGGCAAGAATATTGCTTGCAATTGCAAGGTAACCCAGCTGATGCGTCTCCCCAATATCCCCTAGGGGCTGTACTTGATGAGCAATCGTACATTGGACGATCCCAGTGGATTCTTATTCTTCCTCTTGGGATGATGTCACTGCCCATAAATGGGCAGATGGGTGGATATCAATGCTGCCCAGGGTCCCCAGTAGGTATAAATCAGCCTCATTCTTCAATGCTGCTTGCTGGGTACTCATCCAAATCATATTTCACAGGCGTTGTGAAATGAACCATCGTTTTGTTTTCGCCAAACGTAAGTACGGCAGGAGGTCATGTTAGCACAGGGCGAGGTGATTCAGAGAACTGGGCCAGAGGAACTTTGAAGATGAGGGTTGAATCTTTTTATAATTGATTAGTGTCATGATAGAGGCAGCATGCATGGGCATTTATCTCCTATTAGCACGGGTCCTTTTTACACAGAAGAGCAAAACTGCTTTACACCAAAGCTACTTTTGGAAAAAGAAATGCAAAACAAGAAGGGAGGGTGGGGGCAAGCTCCTGGGAATGACAATTAGTGGTTAACTATAAAAAATGGAGAAAATAATTGAGACAGATGACCAGATTTAGTAAAAATAAACCTCACCATTAAAAACTAATTAAATATTTGCATTTCAGCATTAGGTTTCTGCTCCAAAGTTTTGGGGGAACAGCAGGGTGACAGTGAGGATTATTGACTAATTTGCTGAAGTTTTAAAATGAGATTAGTTACGTGCGATGTATGGGCGCTTTACTCAAGCTTCCACACAGCTGCTTTATTATTCTTTTGAAAGTGAATCATTTGTAACTGTTCTCAAAGATCTTTTATCAGCCACTTATCTCCTTCAGCTGGACTTGTGATATGGAGGGATAAAATGAATCGCCGGCTAATATTGGGGGAATTAATCAGACCAGAACAGCAGGAGCGTAATGACTGAACTTAACAGTTAAGTATTTGCATTTGGGGAGTTGGTGGGGGGGGGGGAGAGGGAGAAAAAGAAAAGCAGCAATACAGAATATGGAGGAGGTTTTGCTTTTAGCCCTGACCTTATGACCAAGAATTCCCTTGAGACATTCATTTATTTATTTATTTTAAAACTCTTCTATACCCTGCCTCCAAGGAAGGGTTCGTTTTCGGTCCACCCCCCCCCCCCGTGTGTGTCTGCTCATCACGGTAAAACAGCATTTAACATGACAAGCCAAAAAAAAAAAAATTGCATGAAGAAGAACAGCAATTCATAAAACCGCAGTCAAGAAGTTTAAAAGGGAACAGAGCATTAATGCAGCACGTAAAAAGCATTCTGACAAAAGCTTTCTTGAATTGCGTGTCGAGGTCCCCAAACAGGTTTTTGGCATAATTTTGGCCACAACTTTATTAAAATACAAAATATGTGAGTGGTTGCTTAGGCATTGGTTCAGACTATCTGTCCCTCTGGGGACAGAACTGACATCCACCCGCCTGTGGAGTCAGTAAAGGGGAAAACACTTTGGGGAGAGAATGTGCGCCCGTTCTCCCCTAATGCTCCCAGGGGCTCTTGCGTGGGCCCTGGCCCCTGACCGGGGGAAACGGACAAGCATGGTGAGCCCCTGGATTCCTTTAACGGAATTCCCCACGCAGCAGCAGCATTGAAGGGGCAGCCACCACCAACCCTGCCCCTCCACCAACCAATTTATGACCAATGGCTAAGAAAGATTATACAAAAAATAATAATAAAGGAAAGGGTGGGCGAGCCCTTAGACCAGTGTTTTTCAACCACTGTTCCGCAGCACACTAGTGTGCCGCGAGATGTTGCCTGGTGTGCCATGGGAAAAATTGAAAAATTACTTTATATATAGTCAATATAGGCACAGAGTTATTTTTTTAACATTTTCTAATGGTGGTGTGCCTCGTGATTTTTTTCATGAAACAAGTGTGCCTTTGCCCAAAAAAGGTTGAAAAACACTGCCTTAGACTGTGCGCACACAATACCTTTAAATTGCATTATTTCACTCAGAAAATTCTGAGCGCTGTATTTTGTGAAGGGTTGCGGGGAAAGCGTGTTCTCCATCATGGAGAGCACGTGTTGCGGTGGGGGTCTGCAAAACTACCCCTTAGTTGCTGGGTGGGTTAGTTTGGGTGGCCACTGTTATTGGGGTGTTGTTGGGGAGATTTATATGTTGCCATTCTGTGATGGACAGTCCAGCTTGTTATAAAAGGTCAGCTCACAGAGTGTTCCGCCTCTTTGACTGCGAGCTTCGGATCACCAGCCCTTCCCTCCCTAATTTTAGGCCTCTGTGTTGACCTTGCTATGCCTGTCATGGGGTCGTCTGCTTTTGGGGCAGGGGCCTGGTAGGAATTTTTCCATTTGCCTGATTGGCTGGTGCCATCTGGTTTTCGCCTACTGCGTAGCAAATAGTCACAAATTGTAAGGTTGGCGGTTAGGCATTGGTTCTTATCTTGCTGGGTTGGTGAAGGGGACTGTTGACTTGTTTGCCCCTCCAAGTGTGGGGATTTCCGTTAAAGGAACCCAGGGGCTTGATATGCTTTTGTCCGTATCCCCCGGTCGGGGGCCAGGGCCACGCAAGAACCCCTGGGAGCCTGTGGGAATAGGGGAGAGATGATTCCCACTCACTTTCTCTACCAGGAAGGCTTTCCCCTTACTGACAAATGTCAGTTCAGTCCTTAGGGACAGATAGTCTGAACCAATGCCTAAGCAACCACTCACGTCTCTTGTAAGTCAATAAAGTTGTGGCCAAAATTATGCCAAAAACCCAATCCAAAATTATGTCTGTGGTGTGAATTTATTTGAGGGGTGGTTTGGGGACCTTGACACGCAACTGTAACATTGGAAGGGCTCGATTCTGCTCTCTTAAGCAGAGGTCTTTCTTAGCTATGCTGAGATGCCAGGAATTGAGCATGGGCTGTGTGCATGGAAGACATGAGCTGTACCTGAGCACTACAGCCCCTTCCTGATTTTCTTCAGGGGCAACGCAGAGTAACAGAGGGAGGAACACAACGGGCAGACAGTATCCCTGTATTTCTGAACAGATACACACACACACACACACACACACACACACACATGAATATACTAGACCCGATCGGCACCGACATGCTAAGTTACAGTACATAGATTTTACTATGTAATTTTGTAGGGACAGATGAGAAGCGTTTTTATTGTACAGCAATATCCACAGATAATTTACTTTTCCTAAATACCTTTGTGGATACTGGATGGCTCAGGGGGCTGGTAATGGGACGAGCCACCTCTCACTTCTAAGCCATTGATCTGAATCAATCCCTTGTCGGTAGCGACCCAAAGTCATTATGATCTGATAGCTGTGCAGAGTGATTTATGTTGTTCAATATAGCTCGTAGTAACGGGTTACCTTCTGTTAGCTTATTAAAGGGCTGAATAAAATATATCACTCTGAATTCACCTTTCTCATCTGAATTGAGTTTGAGGAACTTCGGATTGATTTTTTGAGCCATGCCATTCATGTTAAAACTTGTAGCTGTAATCTCTATTTTGCATGTAGCTGGAACCCTCCAAGAAGCATCTCTCTACTTTGGCCTAACACATGGAGGAGAATAAGATTTTTTGTAGAATTACGGACAGTTAGGCTACCACCTCAGAGTACACGTGGGGGATGCCATTTCTGAATGTTCCCCATTACAACAACAGCACTCTATGCGGCAATAAACATGAACATGTTTTATCATATGTGGTGGACTTGTAAAAGGGTAAATGAGTATTGGGAAATGATATATAATGAATTGAAAGAAAAAAGTTTAAAAGTACCTTTCCCAAAAAAACCAGAGTCCTTTTTGTTGGGGATAATTCCCAGGTGCAAAAAAAAAAAGGTCATTTATGTACAATACTACTGCGGCCCATTTTTTGGTAGCCCCCAAAATGGAAAACGAGCGAGGCCCCAAGCTGTGGGAATACGTTTTGGGGTTTTCCCGCGCGATAGCCGCTTTACTGATCCTTCCGCGCTACTGCGCAGAAGGAAAGAAGATCTGGCCGGAGATTGGAGTCTGGATCCCTCTGCGCCTCCCCGAAAGCGTGCCAGGAAACCTCCTGGTAACGGTCACAAGGCTGGTTTCCCTCCCGGAAACACTCGTTATTGGAATGTTGTTATTGGTTAATGCTTATGTTATGACGCTGTATAATTTGCTAATAAATAGCCCTGCTCCTGTTAGCTCCGCGACGAGCAGCACGAGACAAGCCCAGCGAGATGAGATGAGCGGAACGACAGAGAGACAGAGAGCTCGCTCGTACTGAGTGTACTTGAAACTACCGACTGCAGTCTTCTTTTTTATTTGGCCTCTTTCCTGCCTTTGGCCACACCTTTTGCTCTATTTCTTGCTGCCTATCCTATCCTCTTCAGAACCTTTGCAACTCCTGAACACTCCTCACGACCTTCAGGAAAACTTCACAACCAGCGGACCCATCATAACCTGCCGGAGCAGGCTCTCAGACGACTGGTTATCCCAGAAGCTGGTTATCCCGACACCAACCCAAGAAGAACGGCAACTTAAACTTAAGCTTGAAGATTTAACATATAGAATAAGAGAACAAGAAGAACGTACGTTTAAAGAAGACTGGAAAATGTTTACTGAATATATGTATGAAAATTGTGTTCATTTAAAAACGCTGGTAGCATTAAGATAAATTCAACAGTGTAAATAAGTTTTGATGGATGCAACAGAATACAGTGCTTTTTCGGGGGGACGGACGGACGGACGGACGCATACCGCTAAGCATTTTGTGAATCTTTGTACTTCTGTCCATTTACTGTATTTATTTTCCCCAATTTGAACTATAAAATGGTGTTTATCTTGAGTCAAAATGAGAGTACCCCTAAACATTTTTTTAAGGAAAAAAAAAGCACTGACCGAATGGTTTAGTTCATGTAAAATACGCAGGGATGTATGGTATGCAAAATGAACCACGGAAAGAGAAGAAAGGAAAGTCATTGATTTAAGGCTGTTTAAATGAATATTTTGAAATGCAGATTGGAAAACTTAACAAAAATTATATACAAAAAACCAAACAAAAAACCACTCAAACCCTAGCACATCAAGGCACAAGGTGCCAACTCAGCAATCTCCTAGTTATGAGGCAGGTAGGTAGCCTTGTTGGTCTGCCATAGTCAAATCAAAATAAAAAATAAAAAATATTCCTACCAGTAGCACCTTAGAGACCAACTAAGTTTGTTCTTGGTATGAGCTTTCGTGTGCATGCACACTTCTTCAGATACACTGAAGCAGAAGTCACCAGACCCTTATATATAGTGAGAGGGTGGGCAGGGGTATTACTCAGAAGGGTGGTGGGAATGGGGGATTGGCTGATGGGTGTGGAAAACCTGTTGAATGGCTGCAATTGGTCTTGCAGGGAAAGGCAAGGGGTGAGGTGGCTAAAGATAGCTTTGTCATGTATAATCCATCAGCCACACCTATCAGCCAATCACCCATTCCCACCACCCTTCTGAGTAATACCCCTCCCTACTCTCTCACTATATATAAGGGTCTGGTGACTTCTGTTTAAGTGTATCTGAAGAAGTGTGCATGCACACGGAAGCTCATACCAAGAACAAACTTAGTTGGTCTCTAAGGTGCTACTGGAAGGAAATTTATTTTATTTTATTTTGTTCCAGTTATGATGGTTTTGTTTGTTTTTGTCAACTCAAAGATGTAATCACAGTCTTGGCTGTTGGCACCCCTCTGCCTCGGGAGACAACAGAGGAGTGTGCCTTTGGGGGTGCAGCCAAACTGTTAGGAGGTTGCAGCGCCTGCTGTGGCTATAGAGACTGATATGGAAGAGACATGTTTTGTTGCAGCTGGGGCAGATGAATGTGTCCAGTTGTGTGGCTGCAGATACACCATGGCAGTTCTTCTCTTTGCGCTCCCGTCAAAAGGGGTAAATTTCCACCATCCAACTCCACACCTGATTTCCAGCTCACTGCCGCCTGCATGTCTAGACCCGGTTTAAACCTCATTCACACTGCAATACTTTGGGGGGGGGGAAAGCGTTATAGCGAAATGAAATTGCGGGCAGGGTTCGAGATATGTGCGGTGGAAGAAAAGCGATTTAAAATGGTGTTAGAGGGTTTTTGCAATAGATACCGGTAAGTGTTTGTTATATAACACAGTAGAAAAGGTTTGGAATAAAAACACTTGGAAGGTATGGATGGGAAGTCAATCTATGAAACAAAGTTATGTAATTATCTAATCTGAAGCTAATTTGAGAAATTTTGGAAACTTAATAAAAAGTTATATTTGAAAACTCATATACAGTGTACCTGTATATGAGTTTTTCAAATATAACTTTTTATTAAGTTTCCAAAATTTACACTGTATATTTCTATAGATTTTTATGCCACTTTTAAAAGATAGGATTTCCCCCAAGGAATCATGGGGACTGTAGTTCATTAAGGGAATTATTAGGAGAGTACTATCCACCTCACAGAACAACAATTCCCAGAGTTTCCCCAGAAAAAGGGATTCATTGTTAAACCAGTTTGGGTCTCAAGCAAAAGGCAGGCTAATAAAAAAGGATATAACATTAAACCTTGAGTACGCAGATACTCTTTAAGAGCAATCTGGGTTAGAAAGCTCACCTTGCCCATTTCAACCCCGCCAAGTGAGTTTGTTTTTGGTTGTTGTTGTTTAAAAAAGCAGTCTTAAAAACCAGAAACTTAACTTTTAAGGACAGGGCTGAATGCTCTATTCCCCGCAGCACACTTGAAAGTTGATTTTTATCTGAAGAGCCACATGGTTTAGCCATGGATTATCTTTTATCTCTATGGGCGAAACAGTTGGGTGTGCAGCCACTGAGGTTCAATATCTGTCTTCTTAAAACTTCAGCTCTAAAACACAAACACGGTGGTAATCATGTGCTTTGACATCAAAGCAAATTAACAACCGGGAGCACAGAATTACTCGTTGTTCATGCCCGCCTCTTTAAATTACTAGTTAGCAACCCACTGCCATGGATTGGGGAGGGCGGCTTTCAATGAGAGGAGGCCTTGGCAAATGTAGGGTCAGCAATGCACTTTACAACCAGACCCTAATCCTGTTTGAAGGTAAAGGGACCCCTGACCGTTAGGTCCAGTCGTGTCCGACTCTGGGGTTGCGGCGCTCATCTCGCTTTATTGGCCGAGGGAGCCGGCGTACAGCTTCCGGGTCATGTGGCCAACATGACTAAGCCGCTTCTGGCGAACCAGAGCAGCACATGGAAATGCTGTTTACCTTCCCGCCGGAGCGGTACCTATTTATCTACTTGCACTTTGACATGCTTTTGAACTGCTAGGTTGGCAGGAGCTGGGGCCGAACAACTGGAGCACACTCCGTCGCAGGGATTCAAACCACCAACCTTCTGATCGGCACGCCCTAGGCTCTGTGGTTTAACCCACAGCACCACCCGCATCCCCCTAATCCTGTTTACTCAGTGACAAATCTGATGGCTATATATATACACAGTGGTGCCCCGCTAGACGAAAATAATTCATTCTGCGAATATTTTCGTCTAGCGGTTTTTTCGTCTAGCGAAGCACCAGTGCAAACCGCGGTTTTCGCTAGATGAAAAAAAGTTTTTTTTTTTTCGTCTTGCGAGGCAGCCCCATAGACAAATTCGTCTTGCGGGGCAGCCTTCTGCTAGACGAATGCCTTCGTCTAGCGAGTTTTTCATCTAGCGAGGCATTCGTCTAGCGGGGCACCACTGTAGCTCTCATTTCTTAGTAGTATCCTAGGCACAGTTACAGCAACGTATAAAAGCCATAGCTGTCAACTTTTTTATAGAATCATAGAGTTGGAAGAGACCACAAGGGCCATCCAGTCCAACCCCCTGCCAAGCAGGAAACACCATCAAAGCATTCCTGACAGATGGCTGTCAAGCCTCTGCTTAAAGACCTCCAAAGAAGGAGACTCCACCACACTCCTTGGCAGCAAATTCCACTGTTGAACAGCTCTCACTGTGGAATCTTCTTTCTTGTAGTTTGAATCCATTGCTCCGTGTCCGCTTCTCTGGAGCAGCAGAAAACAACCTTTCACCCTCCTCTATATGACATCCTTTTATAAATTTGAACATGGCTATCATATCACCCCTTAACCTTCTCTTCTCCAGGCTAAACACCCAGCTCCTTAAGCCTTTCCTCATAAGGCATTGTTTCCAGGCCTTGGACCATTTTGGTTGCCCTCTTCTGGACACGTTCCAGCTTGTCAGTATCCTTCTTGAACTGTGGTGCCCAGAACTGGACACAGTATTCCAGGTGAGGTCTGACCAGAGCAGAATATAGTGGTACTCTTACTTCCCTTGATCTAGACGCTATACTCCTATTGATGCAGCCCAGGGAAATTTTTAAGGGAAATTCTCTTATTCTGAATAGGATTCCTCGCAAGAAAAGGGAAAAGTTGACAGCTATGTATAATGCTGGCAAGGGTGGATGACAGACCGGCAAGTAAAGGAGCGTTGCCCTTTCTCTGTCATTCTCTTCTTACTCCCATCCATTTCCAATTTGCCCCACTGAGGCAGCAGTCCCTTTTTGCGCTGCCATGGGGTGGAGCGATGTACACCATTGGCTTGGGGTCTTCTGTATTGCAGTCGAACAGCTGGCTAGTTTGGAACTGCATCTGTACTGCAAATTTGAATGCGATCATTGCTGTTCTTTGAGCTGTCCCGTAAGATTCTCTCCAAAGGCTAGCGTGTGCTTTTTCAGTGGCCTCAGGGTTTTGCTTTTGCTTTCGTGGTCCTGGACTAAGGTGGTCCAACAGGCCTCTCTTTATCTGAAGGGCTGTTCAGTCCAAGTCTGGCAAGACAAATGCCTCGCACAACGAAAAACTCGCAAAACGAAAGGGTTTTGCGAGTTTTTAGTTGACTCGCCAGACGAATTCGTCTTGCGCAGTACCACTGTAAGCCGGCACTGGACCGCGCCGCGTTTTAAAGCTGCTGTTCGCCCGCTGCAGCCTTAAAACACGACGCAGTGTGGCTCCGGTGCCGGTTGGAAGGGGCGCCCGCTGATCGGCCGGCGCCCCTTCCGACCGGCGCCCCTGGACTTTTCCCCCATAGGAACGCATTAATTAAATTTTAATGCGTTCCTATGGGAAACGGTGCCTCGCAAGACGAAATTTCCGCAAGATGAAAAGTCTTGCGAAACGAATTAATTTCGTCTTGCAAGGCACCACTGTATGCTGCTGGGTGGCACTGCTTTGGGTGGGAAGACTTTGATTTACTCTAGTCTCTTTGTTTCAGTCCTAGTGTGGGGAATGGCATGGCTAGGGTCTAAATCCCCCCTCTATCTATAGAATCAGAAGGGATCATTGCTATCAGTTATGCCCGACTGAAGACACTGCATTTTCTTCTATGATGTATGTGTCACTTTTCATTAATTCTGAGAGGCCTGCTCCTTTAGAAACCAGAGTAAACAGAGTGGTGTGTTGGATTAGATCTTGGCTCTGAATAAATTTATTTTCCAGCGAGTGTTAAAAAAGGAAAAAGAGCAAGGCCAAAAACCCCTCGGAGCAGAAAATGTCACAGTGATTGCTAATACATTACTGCACAGAGAAATGCCTAATAAAACCCCTATTAGGATGTCATACCTGCTTACTGCTGAATTCTCCAGAAAGTTTATTTGATATGTCTAAGCCAATTATCAGAGTCGTGGTGATAAGAAGCAGCTCAGTGGGCCCAAATATGTCAGATTAGAATGACTAAATTGTGGGAATTCATGGGCCTCTGCTTTGAATAATTAACTCGACTCTTTGTAAATGCATACACTCTGCAAAGTAATTTCCCCTTTACACGAGGCATTTTGCCCTTGCGTTGCCTTTGAAAAGTAAACTGCCAGAGAGGGCATTTGCTCCCCCCCCTTTTAACATTCTCCTTGTTTCTCCATCTCGGTACCCTGCCTACACCCTTCCTCTCTGGCTAGCCCTTGCCCTGGCAGATGGGATACGGAGAAATCAGCTGCTGTGGCGGAGGAAGGCTGTGAAACTCTTTCCTCCCACCTGTGGAACAGGGGCTACATTTTAAGAACTCAAGACTTACTTCCATCGTGAGATGTGCAATGCACACTTTGCAAAGTATGCAGCCAGCTCTGTTGTGGGAATACGTTTCTAAGGTGCTACTGCACCTGTTTATTTAGGTTTACTTTAAGGTATCCTTCCACATTAGGAAGGAAGGGCAAAGGATCCAGCAGGGAGTTTGCTGCATGGATCCCTCCGCGTTTGGGCAAAGCGCGCCAATTTAGCCAATGTAACGGTCAGTAGATGGTTTCCCGCCCAGAAACTAGCTTGGAGACAAGGTTGTGATTGGTTCATGCACCATATATACTTGAGTATAAGCCTAGTTTTTCAGCACATTTTTTGTGCTGAAAAAGCTGCCCTCGGCTTATACTCGAGCAAGGCGGGCGGTGGGGGGCGGTGAGAAAGAAGCCCTTTCTCTCCGCTCATGCCGCCACCCGCTCTCCCCAGTCAACCATTCCTTAAGAAGTGTACAAGAACCATTCCTTAAGAAGTGTACAAGAAGGCAGCTTGTTCCATTCCTGAACTGCTCGCATAAATGGAAACTTGGCAAAGGAGGAAGAGGAAGGAGCAGCCCAAAGGGCTGCTTTCGGGCTGCTCGTTCCTCCTCCTCCTCCACAGCAGCAAAGGTGAACCGGCTTATACTTGAGTTAATAAGCTTTCCCAGGTTTTTGCAGGAAAATTAGGTGCCTCGGTTTATATTCAGGTCGGCTTATACTCGGGTATATACGGCAAATGTTATGATGATGTTTGATTTCTTAGTGAATGGCCTCCGCTCTCTGTGGCGTGTGTGGAGAACGCGCGAGACAAGCCAGAGAGAACATCAGTGCGAGACAAGCCAGGGAGAAACCGAAAGTAAAACCAGCCGCACAGAGCAGTTGAGAGCTTCTTCACCATTGACCGCAGTTTCTTAGTTTTTATTTCTTTTATTCAAAAAAGCTTTTATTTGGCCTTCTAAGTTTTGGCTGCTATCTAGCTTAGCCTATCTTTCACTCCGGAGACCTCCGGAATCTCCGGAACCTTCAGATACCTGCAGAAAACCTTCGGAAACCTTCAGCAACCTTCAGAACTCACGGCAACTACCTTCAGATCATAGCCAGCGGACCCTTTCACGACGCAGTGGGAGCAGGAACTCCGGGATTACTGGTCGTCCCATCTGCTGGCTATCCCCACACTCTGTGTGTACCCTGCAACAATCACATTGTTATGGCCTTTGTGAAGATTCTTGTCGGGGAGTTTTCTTAGATGGGTGATGGATGTTTTCTTCGTAGAACAGGCTGCGGGAAAACAATACACCATTGCTTCTCCTCAGCTAGGATAGTTTAAGGCAGGCATCCCCAAACTGCGCCCTCCAGATGTTTTGGCCTACAACTCCCATGATCCTTAGCTAACAGGACCAGTGGTCAGGGATGATGAGAATTGTAGTCCAAAACATCTGGAAGGTCGAAGTTTGGGGATGCCTGGTTTAAGGTAACAAAGGATGTTTAAGTCCAGTCAAATTTGACTATGAGGTGAGGTGCTCATCTTGCTTTCAGGCCGAGGGAGCCGGTGTTTGTCTGCAGACAGCTTTTCCGGGTCATGTAGCCAGCATGACGAAACTGCTACTGGCGCACAGAGAATCAGGACGAGTGCAAGAGTGCACGGAAACACCATTTACCTACCTGCTGCAGTGGTACCTATTTATCTACTTGCACTGGTATGCTTTCGAACTGCTAGGCTGGCAGAAGCTGGGACAGAGCAACGGGAGCTCACTCTGTCGTGCGGATTCAATCTGCCGACCTTCCAATCGGCAAGCCCAAGAGGCTCAGTGGTTTGGACCCCAGTGCCAGTCTCGAGTATATATATATATATATATATATATATATATATATATATATATATACTGTATATATAAAGGGACCCCTGACCATCAGGTCCAGTCATGTCCGACTCTGGGGTTGCGCCGCTCATCTCGCTCTATAGGCTGAAGGAGCCGGCGTTTGTCCGCAGACAGCTTCCGGGTCATGTGGCCAGCATGACAAAGCCGCTTCTGGCGAAACCAGAGCAGCGCATGGAAACACCGTTTACCTTCCCGCTGGAGCGGTCCCTATTTATCTACTTGCACTTTGACGTGCTTTCGAACTGCTAGGTGGGCAGGAGCCGACCTTCTGATCAGCAAGCCCTAGACTCTGTGGTTTAACCCACAGCGCCACCTGGGTCCCTTCTATATATAGTGGTACCTCAGGTTACATACGCTTCAGGTTACATACTCCGCTAACCCAGAAATAACGCTTCAGGGTAAGAACAGAAATTGTGCTCTGGCGGCGCAGTGGCAGCAGGAGTCCCATTAGCTAAAGTGGTTCTTCAGGTTAATAACAGTTTCAGGTTAAGAACGGACCTCCAGAACTAATTAAGTTCTTAACCCGAGGTACAACTGTGTGTGTGTGTGTGTGTGTGTGTGTGTGTGTGTAGTTTTTACACAGAGAGCTTAAGTTATATCTCTGTGTAAAAAGAAGGATTTTGTGTTTTAATTGCTTCTTCCAGCTTCTCCAGGACAGCTGCCTAGGCTTCAAAGAAACATACCTATTCCCTGAGAGCCAGGAGCTCATTGTCCTGAGCACACCCACATTACTTCTGTCACAACGTGGCGTTCTGTTCAGTGCACCTGGATATCCCTAACATACAGGATTTTTACCTGCATACTTGTTGTCGTTTACTGAGTCATTCCCCCGCAAGTTTCCCGGAAAGTCATGCGCCGGCAGCGTGGCAGTAGCTGGAGGCGCCATTGCCGAAAGCGCGCCTCATTTTATGAGCGGTTTCGGGTTACAAACGGACCTCCGGAACGGATTAAGTTCGTAACCGGAGGCACCACTGTAGTTGATATACCAAATATTTATAGGTTATTATAGCATCATCTCTGAGAATGCCAGAGGTGGGGTGCACACTACGTCGGGCTAGCGCTAGTCCTAAAGGGTCTTCACCGGCTCCCAGTACGTTTCCGAGCACAATTCAAAGTGTTGGTGCTGACCTTTAAAGCCCTAAACGGCCTCGTCCCTGAAGGAACATCTCCACCCCCATCATTCTGCCCGGACACTGAGGTCCAGCTCCGAGGGCCTTTTGGCGGTTCCCTCACTATGAGAATTGAGGTTACAGGGAACCAGGCAGAGGGCCTTTTAGGTGGTGGCACCCCCCCCCCAATGGAACGCCCTCCCACCAGATGTCTTTTTTTTTTTTTATAAGAATTTATTGGCATTTTTCTATAACAACATATACCCACACCCACACCTACAATTAAACAAATGCAAAACAGATAAAACAAATACAAACAGTGTCAAGCTTTCTTATTGCATCTTTCTAGAAAAAAATAATAATTTCTATTTCCATATCTTGACCATTGACTTCCCCTGCCTTTTCACCTTCGAGTTTATATCCTTAATCTATTTTATAACCATTTCTCCTACAAAAAAAAAAAAAACATTAACTTCAATTTTATAATTACATTCAATTATATCTTCAACATTTTACTAAAAATGCATCATCATAGTAATACCTCATCATTTAATCTTCTTGATCCATAAACTTAATCCACTTAAATTCACTTTACTTATACTCCACCTCATAGATCTTCACAAATCATTCTCATCTAATCTATCTCTTCTATCCTTAAGGTTGCTGCTAGTAACGTAATAACTTGAAATATCTCCTTTCATGTTCAAATAAAAAATATAACGAAATGTTGTTGACAGTATTCACCCTCCGATTTCAATTTACCATATCAGGCTGCTTAAAGTTTTACTTGATGCCTCACCCCACACCCCCTCTGTCCATTATTCTTCTCCTGGTGGCATCAGCACTGAACTTCCGTATCTCTTCCCTCTCCAAACGTCCACAGATCCAGGCACAGTCCAAACCTCTCCTTGCCACGAGTTCAGAGGTGTCCATCTCATCATCTCTCAGCTTCTTCGGTTCTTTGTAACATTCCTTTTCTTCTTGTAGATACCTTAATTCTCTGTCCCTGGCCCCCGAGCTCACACCTCGGGGACTGGATATACAAAATCTTAACGTCGCCTTGGGGCTGCCACCCCCAAAAAGCGAATTTCTTCTCCGAAGTAGCTCATTCATTTCTCTCCATCTTTGCATCCATCCTCTCAGCTCTTTGGCAAGGCTTTCTTCCAAAGTATCAAAAGTTTTATAAGCCTCCTCTGTGGGCAATTGGTTCCATTTCAGACCCCCACACAAGACTTTGACTTTTCTATAAAGCAATTCCACCTTCAAGGCAGTGAGTCTCTGTTCGTCCGTTAGTCCAGAGTTCATTACCAGTTCAAGGACAAATCCCAGCATACTGGCAGAGGAGGAGGAAGCGGGTGTCATGTTTCTACTCCCCTCTTTGTTCATCGCCATTTTCCTGAGCTGGAGCGCAAATACCGCAACTTTAAAAGGAGATATTTTCCTCTAGTTAACTTCCCGAAAGAAAAGTTTGCCAGTCTCATGTGTCAATTTTAAATACATTATAGCCAGTTCTGTAGCAGCAATCACTCAGATTGGTTAGATTCTTGATCTCGAAGGGAGGGAGGACAGGCTGCCTTTCTCCTTCCCCCCGGATCGTTCCAAAAGCACGATTTCTAATCAAATTCTTTACTCACGACCACCGGGTTCTTTTAGCTCCATTCTTCAAAGGTAGAACTTGGACGCTCACCGCGGGCTCTGTCGCCGCATTTGCATCCCGGTTGGGGCATGTCCCCGAAGCCCGGCTCCGTTTGCCCTTCACCCCCACTCCCCCTTTACAGGGGGGGCAAGGGAAGGGTTCGGAGCCTCCGCGGGCGCAGCCGGGGAGCCCAGGGTGCGGGACGCTCTTCCCGCACCCCAACCGGAGCCGCGCGCTGCGGTAGCGCGGCTCCTAACCCCCGGGATGGACAAGGCGCTTCGGACCCGAAGCAGCCTTCGACCACCCGGCGATGGCGTCGCCGCCGGAAGTCCCCACCAGATGTCAAGGACTATATAACCTTTAGTAAACATCTGAAGGTAACAATTAATGTTTTGTTATGTTTTAATATATGCTGGAAGCTGCCCAGAGTAGCTGGGGCAAACCAGTCAGATGGACGGGTTACTACTAGTACTACTATTAGAAAATAACTGAATGAATTAACAAGAAGTAACTTCTGGTGGTGGTGGTTGATGGTAGGGGAACTGGAACCCTCCCTCAATTAGATAACAATTTTTGTGTGTGTGTACAGGTCTCCATTCATTTCCACGCTTCTGTTTGTGTAGTATTCTAGGATCATTTCCATGGAAACGGTATCCTTTGTTTCTTCATTGTTTTTATGCTTTGGTTGTCTATCTCTCTCACTTGAAGCTCTAAAGCAGCAGCATAATTTCCACAGAAACTAATTGTTGTGTGATAAACACCCGAGTATGTGTGCAGGTGGAGGCTAAGCAGCCCCCCCCCCATTAAAATCTTTAAAAAAAATAACAATGTTATATCCTAGCAATGGGGAAAAAAAGACAGGGAATGAAGAATACAGAAGGGAATTGGTTAAATTAATAAAACACAGGCAAACTTTTTATTTTTAAAAAATCAGATGGCTTCTGATATGGATGCCATCGTTCCGTACGCTTTCTGTACGCTGCTTGGCCCCCAGGGCTCACCGAGAAGTAGAGACATTAGCCTTGGTAGGCAAGTGCAAGAACAGGAGACAATATTTAGCATGTCTTGTAACAAGAAAACTGCAAGCCATGCTTGAGGAGATACCACTTACGCTGATGCATGGAAGAAGTCCCAGTAGTAAAATTCCGAGATTGGAATGTTTTATAAATAGTAAAATTCAAAGATGGGCTCAGTCCGTTTGGACCGAGATCTGCAAATGATGTGTATCTTTGTAATTTTATTTTGCACTTATATATGTGCAAGGCTCAGCGCTTTTACAGCCCGGAAGCGAAAGGCTGGGCTCGCAGTACTGCTGACTAGAAAGTAATTAAGTTTTATAAATACCTCTTGAGTGGCTGTAAGATTTTTACATATATGCTAAGTATATTTTCGAAAGCTGAAAAATCAGGGGTCGGAAGAGACAGCCATAACTTTTCCATAACGAGTGGAAGCAGTATTTTAAAATGCTGGCACCAGACCTTTATACTAATTATCACCTTCTTTTAATACGAAACATGTTTTGATTTCTTTCGATTAAGAATATGGTCCTTCATGGCAGCATGAAGAACTACAGAGACCCTGGGTCATTCCTTACCTGGAAGCCCTCCACCTTCTTTTGGATGGAGGTGGGACAGACAGGGATAGGGTTACCAACCTTTGGTTGGGCAAAATGAAGGACAGGTCAGGCAATATATGGCACAGTTCGGGGGGGATTGGGGGACTAAAAATTACTTTACCTGGTGCATAAATGGCTTCAGTGAGCCAGTGTGGTGTAGTGGTTAAGTGTGGTAGACTCGTAATCTGGGGAACCGGGTTCGTGTCTCCACTCCTCCACATGCAGCTGCTGGGTGACCTTGGGCTAGTCACACTTCTTTGAAGTCTCTCAGCCCCACTCACCTCACAGAGTGTTTGTTGTGGGGGAGGAAGGGAAAGGAGAATGTTAGCCGCTTTGAGACTCCTTTGGGTAGTGAAAAGCGGGATATCAAATCCAAACTCTTCTTCTTCTTCTTCTTCTTCAAAGCAAACATGGGGTTTACAGTTGTTTATTCAATAAAACAACAACAAAAGCACTATGATTTACAACTGTAAGAAAAATATTGTGCATTACATGTATGGCTGGGTTTTGTATAGTGGACACGGGTGGTGCTGTGGTCTAAACCACAGAGCCTCTTGGACTTGCTGATTGAAAGGTCGGTTCGAATCCCCGCAATGGGGTGTGCTCCCGTTGCTCGGTCCCTGCTCCTGCCAACCTAGCAGTTCAAAAGAATACCAGTGCGAGTAGATAAATAGGTACTGCTGCAGCAGGAAGGTAAACGGCGTTTCCATGCGCTCTGCTTTCCGTCACGGTGTTCCGTTGCGCCAGAAGCGGCTTAGTCATGCTGGCCACGTGACCCGGAAAAGCTGTCTGTGGACAAACGCCGGCTCCCTCGGCCTGAAAGCGAGATGAGCGCCGCAACCCCAGAGTCGCCTTTGACTGGACTTAACCATGCAGGGGTCCTTTACCTTTACCTTTTTTAAAGAATAGCTGGGCTTTGTAATGGTAATTGGTTTGCCACAAACCAAGGTGAAACATAACATACCGCATTTTTCCGTCTATAAGACGCCCCCATGTAGAAGACGCCCCCTATTTTGGGGGACTCAGATTTAAGAAAATGGGGGGAGATGGCCCCATGTATAAGACACCCCCTAATTTTTGACATTATTTTTAAGGGGAAAAAAACCTACTATTATACACGGAAAAATATGGTATGTACTATAGCATGGTGTCCGCCCGAACTCTCTCTCCTGCACCAGATCAGGTCCCTGAAAACCCCCTCTCTCACTCACCCGCTGTCCCCCTGTCTGCACAGAACCAGAAAGTCTACCATGCATTGCAAACCTGCACTCTTGCTCTCTGCGACCCACCCTGACAAGTGTTGGAGGAGACTCTTGAGAGTCCCATGGACTGCAAAAAGATCAAACCTATCCATTCTGAAGGAAACCAGCCCTGAGTGCTCACTGGAAGGACAGATCCTGAAGCTGAGGCTCCAGTACTTTGGCCACCTCATGAGAAGAGAAGACTCCCTGGAAAAGACCCTGATATTGGGAAAGATGGAGGGCACAAGGAGAAAGGGATGACAGAGGACGAGGTGGCTGGACAGTGTTCTCGAAGCTACTAACATGAGTTTGGCCAAACTGCGAGAGGCAGTGAAGGATAGGCGTGCCTGGCATGCTCTGGTCCATGGGGTCACGAAGAGTCGGACACGACTGAACGACTGAACAACAACAACAACAAGATGACAAGACACAAAACCTAAGAACATGAAGCAACACTACCTATTCGTTTGATATGTGGCTTGTATTTGGGTAGCAGTGAATTAAATTTCACTAAGACCAGACCTCTTGAAATTAATTGGGCCTAACTAAGTCATGGACCTTAATTTTGGTGGATCTATTCTGAGTCAAACTTAGTTGAACACCACCCATTATTATCATAGTACTTTAACACCACAAGCCTACATGTGTCTACTCATAAGTAAGCAACACTGACTTCCCCTGGTAAGCCCGCCCCCACAGCCCCTACCTCAATGATCACATAAAAGCAGATACAACAGGGAAATACAATGAAATAGGAAATTTTGCAAACTTTTTATCGGCAGTTTGTATGAACTAGGCAATTCTCTTAGCTTCTGACATCCTTTTGTAGTGTAGCATTTTAGATACGGTGTGGAACTGAAAGGAATTTTAACTTTGAACAAGCTTAGTTGGTCTCTAAGGTGCTACTGGAAGGATTTTTTTAAAAAAAATTTTTTAAAACTTTTTCTAGTTTTTGGAAATTTGAGTTTTGTGTTTTCCATTTCACTAATTTTAACATGCTCCTGTAATTATTTGTTTGTTTGTTTATACCCCACCCATCTGGCTGGGTTTCCCCAGCCACTCTGGGCGGCTTCCAACCGAATATTAAAAGCAACACAGCATCAAACATTAAAAACTTCCCTAAATAATAATAATAATAATCCTGTGAAATAGGGCAAGGTGTAGATGCAAACATAGGTGTCTTCTTTTAAAAGAAAGATTCCCAGTGCTACACAGCTAGTGGAGCCAATGGTATTTTCTATTGATGAGCTACCTCTCCGCGCATTTACTTCTCGACCGGTGGCTACACTTAAGGCATATAACCTGTGCTAATTAGCAATCTGAAAGGCTCTAAAAGGATATATCACTAAATCAATTTTTTGCGGTTAAAATGTTCTGCCTTCAATAAGGCACCTCAAGAAATAGACTAATGATTTGGAAGAATCGTTTTCTCAACCTCAGTTATCTGCGGCAATCATTAATGGGATCTCTAACCAGAACATAGACAATGGATACAATAAGAAAACAGTTCCCTCTCAAACAAAACAGTGTCTTGAAATCCCAGTCTCTGGGTAATGTGGTGTTTTTGTCTGTTTGTTTGCCTGTTGTGTGAAAAGTCAGGGTAATTTTACAGTAAAAATAGTAATAAATGATATGTTGAGGTTATTTAGTTCAAAAAGCATAGTGTTTCAATGCAGTTGGGAAAGGCTTCACTAACTCTGGCCAGGAAAAAAAAAACATTTGCCACAGAAACACCTCACACGACTGTTATTTCAAGTTTTGTAACGGTACATATTAACAAACGATTACTCTGACTAAGAATGGCTAGCTGGCAACTCTACCTAGGATCAAACAGAATGCACCCTCAAGATCATTTTCATTTGTCCTCTAGAGATTGTAACAAACTTGAATCAAGGTGTCGTAAAATGTCCATCATTTCAACTCATTCAGAAACGAACAAGAGCATTCATGTCGTAAGAAACAGATCTATTCAAAATAATAATAATAATAAGACATTTCTCTTTTGGTTTTTGAATGCAACATGCATTTAAGATTCAAAATGTGCATATTATCTAGACAATGCAATTGCCAAAGCCTGTGTAATCCTCACCAGTAGATCACACCAACTTTATTAGGAAGCCTGGTGCTTTTAGGGGAGCAGTGGGTAAACAACGAGGTGCCGGAACATTGATAAAATTGCCATGGGTGCCAGCACAAAATGGCTGTCATGGGCAGGGGAGGGAAGAGGTTCCAGGACTCTGTACGAGTGACTACTGTGACCAAAAAACAACAACAACCCCACTCTGGCAAAGTGAAAATGTATTTTTCACTTCAGGGTCAAAGTAAGAGAAGTAGGAAGACACTGAAGGGTACAGAAGCTGCTGTAATCTCTCAAAGCTTGCCAAAGTAAAAATCCACACATGCAGGGTGGTCACAAACAACTACAACATTTGTGAAAGGGTTGCTATTTCAAACTTTTTATTTCAAAAATAATGCAGGCTTCAATGGACCAGGAAAGAAAACCCATGGCATAGCTGTTAAAATCTGTGTGGTGAAGTCTCCTTCTTTGGAGGTCTTTAAGCGGAGGCTTGACAGCCATCTGTGAGGAATGTTTTGATGGTGTTTCCTGCTTGGCAGAGGGTTGGACTGGATGGCCCTTCTGGTCTCTTCCAACTCTATGATTCCAACAACAACAACAACAACAACAACAACAACAACAACAACAATTTATACCCTGTCCATCTTGCCCCAGCCACTCTGCACATCTTCCAACTTATATAAAGTAAAGTAAAGGACCCATGACGGTTAAGTCCAGTCGTGGACGACTCTAGGGTTGCGGCGCTCTTCTCGCTGTACTGGCCGAGGGAGCCGGCGTTTGTCCGCAGACAGCTTTCCGGTCATGTGGCCAGCATGACTAAGCTGCTTCTGGCGAAACCAGAGCAGCACATGGAAACACCGTTTAACTTTCTGCCGGAGTGGTACCTATTTATATACTTGCACTTTGATGTGCTTTCAAACTGCTAGGTTGGCAGGAGCTGGGACTGAACAACAGGAGCTCACCCCGTCATGGGGATTTGAACTGCTGACCTTCCGATCGGCAAGCCCTAGGCTCAGTGGTTTAGACCACAGCGCCACCCGCGTCCTTTCCAACATATATAAAAACATAATAAAACATTAAACATTGAAAATCTTCCCTATACAGGGCTGCCTTCAGATGTCTTCTAAAGATTGCATAGTTACTTATCTCCTGGGCTCAGGGGTGGAGTTGCACAACTCCATACCCTCCAACATTTCTCCTATGGAAATAGGGACGTCCAAAGGACAAGCAAGACATTTCAGGATCAGATCAGAAACCAGGACAGCTTCTGAAATCCTGGGACTGTCCCTGGGACACTTGGAGGGTCTACCCTTTCCATCTGTGGAGTAGCATGGCTCACAGCAATGTCTTCCTGTCCCGCAACTGTTGACTTCACCTGCTAGCAACCCCGTGGCTTATTAAGTAAGCTGTCAATGTATCAACCCCGTGTGATTTGCAGATACGCCAGACACGAGTGAAAGGCTCTCCAGCTTAATGCGCTTAAGATAAGCGAGAAGCTCCTTCTGAAAGGAGTGGGACGATCCTGCAGCTCTCAATAAGCCCGTACCAAATCGTCTGCCGGGCACTGGAGGATGAAATTGAGTTTAGCACGACAACATGTACTGCCAAGTGCAGGCCAGCGAGTAAATATTTAAAAGATGTAGCTTACGCGTCTCGGGCTGCTTTACCTGAATTTTCTTTAGATGACAGGAAGTAGCCGAGTGAACTGCGGAGCAAGATTAGGCCTTCAGAATGAGGTTGTTGAGATTAAATGCTCATTTCCCAAGTAACCCTCCATTATGGCTAAATGGTTGTGGACATATCTCGTGGAAGGAGAGGGGGGGGGGGGCGGAAAGTTCCGCTTGGCTGCATGATTAAGCATTCAGAGGACTATATAATTGGTAATATACATTTTATATTCCCATGTAAATAAAATTCTTTATTTAAGCAGCGCAATGTGGAATACTTAAAACCTTGTCAGCTAATAACTCACAAGAGACAGGAAGACATAAAAAGTCTCAGGGCAAGGGCAAGCGTCCCTCTCCCAACTTCCAGGGATGATTGATTGCTGAAAGTTGTGGTTTTGCCACATAAATGTAATTTATGATATGCAAACATGCAGATCCAGTAAATAGAATATCCGTGTCTGGGGTGGGGAGAAATTGCCACAGGTCCTCTGCCATCTGCCTTCTGTTTTTCTTTATATCTGTGGTTCTGATGTTGGTTGGAAGTGCATAGAACATTTTCTTTTAGTAGGCTTTGGCTGGCTGAGGGAGTACAGTTCATACTTTGCTCTCCCGTAAACATTCACTGAGGGTCTAGTTGCCGCATTTTGGCACCTCCCCCCCAAAGAGGAATGGATGGTGCCTTCTTGGTGGTGGCACCCACCCTGTGGAACGCCCTCCCATCAGATGTCAAGGAAATAAACAATTGCATGTTGAGGTCCCCAAGCCATCCCCCCAAAAATTCACACTTCAGTCATTTTTTTGGCAATAATTTAGGCCACAACTTTATTAAAATACAAATTATGTGAGTGGTTACGTAGGCATTGGTTCAGACCAGCTGTCCGCCGGGACAGAGCTGACCTTTGGTCAGCGACGGGAGAATGCCATCTGGGGAGAGTTAAGGAGGCTGGGGGCAGAGCCCTCCCTCTCCCCAGAGGTCCCCTGTTCCTCTACCGGGGGTTCGGACAAAAGCATGTCGAGCCCCTGGATTCCTTTAACGGAATTCCCTGCACACCATCATCATTCTGGAGGTGCGCACCACCCTTCCAGTAATCAACACAATATTCTGGAGGGGGGGAACCTCCCTTCCAGTAACTAACACAAGAACCAATGCCTAACCGCCAACCTTACAAGTTGTGACTAGTTGCTACTGCAGTAGGCGAAAACCAAATGGCAACAGCCAATCAGCCAAATGGACAAAATTCCTACTGGGCCCCTGCCCCAAAAGCAGATGACCCCATGACAGGCAGTTGCAAGGTCAATACAGGGGCCTTAATAAAGGGAGGGAAGGGCTGGTGATCCGAAGCACGCAGCCAAGAGAAGGATCACCCTGTTTGCAGAGCCTTATAAAGGACGCTGGGCTGTCCATCACAACATTGCAACACTTGGTTCTCCCCAGCAACACACCAGGGTCCTATTGAAGCTGTGGCTAGTTAGCAAACCCCCGCCCAACTACCGGGGAGGTGGCTTGCCAGACCCCACCGCAACACGTGCTCTCCCTGGGGATAACCCGATCTATCTGACTTTTAGAAGACATCTGAAGGCAGCCCTGTTTAGGGAAGCTTTTAATGTTTCATGTTTTAGCATTTTTCTAATATTCTGTTTGGGAGCCACCCCGAGTGGCTGGAGAAACCCAGCTAGATGGGTTGGGTATAAAAAATTAATTTAGGGCATTTTGCAGGCATCAGATACCAAGGCCATCTGACTACAATGCACAGGCTACACTTATTATTATAATTATATGTTAAAAATGTGCTTATTTGCTTATTGAAAGTGCCTCACCCTTCTCCTTCAGCTAACCGTACTAATTTATTTAGCAATCCTGCAAGTATAGCTAATTAACTGTTGTCTGCTTGGGGGGAAATGACGCAGGACTCCTCTGCTTTCGTAAAGATAAAGCGCTTTATATGGGTTATAACACTGTGACACCAGAGGGCACTGTGGAGTCCCGTTTTTTCGCCAACGGGGTTTCCCTGCATGAAGTTTACAACGTGTTTAACTAAGTCCCTTCTTTGATGAGTCTAGATCCAGCCGCATCCCGCCCCACTCCTTCCACTGTCTTGTGTGCCAGGAAAGATGTGCTTGAAGGATCGATGTGTCTCAGGCACATAAAGGACACAAATCACAATTACACAGGGTAGGTTGCGAAATCAGTGTCACAGCACATGCCTAAACTTTTCATAGGACCCAACTAAGGAAAGGGAAAAAAATAGTAGATTTCCACGTTTTCCTACTCTGTAGAGTGGGAGGTGGGGGGTGGCAATGCAAGGGAAGTGGGGGATGACCCAGACTGTTCTATTTCACCGTTAAAAAATGAACGGGGGGAAAAAACGGGTTAGAGGCCCAAGGCTTGGATTTGACATAAAAGATTCAAGGTTATCTTAATTATGATCTTTTATCTTTAATTTCTAAGAACAAATGCTCACAGAAAAAGAAAGTGACAGCTTTTATCTCACCATTCCCAGAATATGGGAGTCAATGGATACATCTAAATTAATTATTCTATGGAGATGGTGGGTGGATTGAGGCCACCAGCTCGAGAGTGGTGACTCAAGAGGTGAAGCCACCAAGTGGTAAGCTTTCTCCATATTTCAGGGCCGTTTATGACAACTCTTTAGGACGGGGGTGGAGAAACACGGACAGACGTTGATGGACTTTGACTCCTATTATCCCTCACCACTGGCCATTCTGGCTGGAGCCGAGTGCTGCTTTTGACAAAGAGATGGCAGAAAGGAAAACGATTTCCTTCCTGGTATCTGAAGAAGTGTGCATGCACACGAAAGCTCATACCAATAACAAACTTAGTTGGTCTCTAAGGTGCTACTGGAAGGATTTTTTAAAATTTTGTTTCGGCTGTGGCAGACCAACACGGCTACCTACCTGTAACTAGATTTCCTTCTTGTATGCCACACATGGACAGGGCCGTCTTTAGCATATGCGCTGCCAGCGTGCAAAGATCCGCCCAGCGCCCTCAAATTTAGTTTAGCCATTTTTTTTTTTGGGGGGTGAACTCAAATAATTTGTTGAGCTTTTTTTGGGAAGGGAAATCGCTCACCTGTAGCAACAACGCAGCGGGGAAAAACTGCTTTTGTTTCCTGACTCATTGGAGTGACAGCGCAACGGAGGAGGGGGGCAGGGACTTCCGCTCCATTGCTTTTCACTGCCGCCGTTCGAGGGGGACCGCTATACAGTAGGTATACATTTGGCGCCCCCCAGAATTCGGTGCCCGGGTGTGTGGGAATACATTTTTAAGGTGCTCCTGCACCTGTATGTTTATGTTTATTTTAAGATAACCTTCCACGCTAGGAAGGAAGGGCAAAGGATCCAGCAGAGAGTTTGCTGCATGGATCCCTCCGCGTTTGGGGCAAAGCGCACTAATTTAGCCAATGTAACGGTCAGTTGATAGTTTCCCGCCCAGAAACTAGCTTAGAGACAAGGTTGTGATTGGTTCTTGTAAATGTTGTGACGATGTTTGATTTCTTAATAAATAGCCTCCGCTCTCTGTGGCGTGTGTGGAGAACGCGCGAGACAAGCCAGAGAGAACATCAGTGAGAGACAAGCCAGAGAGAAACAGAAAGCAAAACCAGCCGCACAGAGCAGTTGAGAGCTTCTTCACCATTGACTGCAGTCTCTTAGTTTTTATTTCTTTTATTCAAAAAAGCATTTATTTGGCCTTCTAAGTTTTGGCCACTACCTAGCTTAGCCTATCTTTCTATCCGAAGACCTCCGGAATCTCCGGAACCTTCAGATACCTGCAGAAAACCTTCAGAAACCTTCAGTAACCTTCAGAACTCACGACAACTACCTTCAGATCATAGCCAGCGGACCCTTTCACGACGCAGTGGGAGCAGGAACTCCGGGATTACTGGTCGTCCCATCTGCTGGCTATCCCCACACAGGTGCACTGCACCGCTTGCACCCTTGGGCAAAGACGGCCCTGTCAACAGAGGGTATGGCAAGTGCTCCCACCCATTTGTGTTTGGGGTGGAAACAGCTGCTCCCACTTGTAACAGAGGGTAGCCATGTTCCCCACCCACCCTACAATTTCCTGAGAGCAGGAGAATGTCACAGCCTCATCCAGGGGTGTAGCGAGGGGAGGCGGGAGGGGTGTGTGGCTCTGGGCGCATGTTTCAGAGGGGGTGTAACCACAACAGGCTGCCTCATTGAGAATGGAGCTGCACAGAGGCTAACCGCTGGGGCAGTGCCTCTTTTTCCTTGCGGCCGGTGGAGGAGGGCTCCTGTGTGCCCTGCCCCTGGGCCAGCCAAGAGGGAAGGTAGGTGAGGGCACGGCCACTGCCTACTGAGGAGGGAGGGATGAAGAGGAAGGCAGGAAAGCACTGCTGGAGCTGCATGTGTTGCCCAGAGCGCCTCTCTGCAAGGATAGGAGGGTGAGGCGACACAGCGGTGCTCCTGGCTTCGCGTTTCTCTGCCTTATATCTGCTCCCAGGTCGGGGCTAGTTTACAAGGAAAGACTCCCTTGATTAGATGCTGGGCGGTGAAGGGACTGATGGCTGCACAGTCCACTGCAGGGGTCAGCAACCTTTTCCAGCCGTGGGCCAGACCACCGTCCCTCAGACCATGTGGTGGGCCGGAGTATATTTTGAAAAAAAAAAAAAATGAACGCATTCCTATGCCCTACAAATAACCCAGAGATGCATTTTTTTTTTAATAAACAAATTACAAACTTACATATACATACATACACATACACGTATACAAATACATACAAATACATAATACATACATAATACAAATACACAAAAAACATACCTACACAAAAAAAGCAATTACATGTAATTTTAATCCGAATGATTTTAATTAAGTAAATTCTCTAAAAATAATATCTTATTCTAGCCTCCTGAATACTTCAGTAAGGCTAAAATTATTCGTAACTCCTTCCTAGGGCTTCCCATTTTATCTCTTCATTAAATTAATATTGCATAAGCATAAGAGATGCATTTTAAATAAAAGACACATTCTACTCATGTAAAAACACCAGGCAGGCCCCACAAATAACCCAGAAATGCATTTTAAATAAAAGACACATTCTACTCATGTAAAAACATGCCAATTCCTGGACCGTCTGTGGGCTGGATTGAGAAGGCGATTGGGCCTCATCCAGCCCACGGGCCTTAGGTTGCTTACCACTCCACTGGATAGAACTCTATGCCATTGAAAATTAATGGTGGCAAGAAGATGCAAGTGACTGGAAGGCTTCTTCTGGACCTTCTTAGAAGATGGATTTTTTTTAAAAAAATGGACAGAGGCAGGCAGCAGTGGAGAATGGGATCCATAGATCTTCAGATTCTAAAGGAAGCTGAAGAGACTCATGACGCACTCAATGTCATGATCCAGCTGAATTGGATTGTGGGAGTCTGCTTTGGAGTCCGAGTTCTGTGGGTTCCTTGCTCGGAGTCACCTCTGGCTCTTGACAGATGCCTGTTTCCTTATGCACAGGGTATCCCGTCCTTCATTCTCATTGAACATGGGCGCAGGAACTTGTGGGAACTGCCTCCACTTGCCCCAGGTCACCATGACAAAAATAATAATCACAAATGAATAGATGGGCCTCTGTAGATAATCTTGTCCAAGGAGCACATGTCAAGGGCGGTGAAATCAGCACAGCTTTCTACGGGGGTGGGGGTGGGGAGAGAAACCTTTCTGATAGGAGAGACATGCATAAAACAGAAGGCAAAGAGTCAAGAATGTATATCAATCTGCAAGGTGGTGAATGCTGGTAGCAGCAGGATATAAAAGTTGCACAGCAGCAGATCTGTCTTACTGCATTTCCCTCTGCTGTTTTGCAGTATGTATGTACTCCAGAAATATAAAAATGTGCAGTGAAAACTATTGAGGGGTGGGCAAGGCAGGAGGGATAAGTTTTGCATGCACAAATAAGAGCCTGGAGTCTAAAGTTAGAATATTGATGTAGACAGTTGCATTTCTACATTTTATTTCAGTCAGTGACTTGGCTAGTCAAGACAGTGGAATCTTTACCAGGGCAACAGTAACAAATTGTTATCAGTGGCATGCGGTGAAATTTTTCATAGGGGAACAGTTAGGGCCAGAGACGACAGTTTGCGAGGGCGACTTCCTGAGCATGAGTATCTCAACTCCCTCCCTAAGCTGGGCAGAAGCTTCCTGGGCTTTGGGAAGGAGACACCAAGGGAACATTTAGGGGACTAGACTAGCCCCCTAGTCAAATGAGTGCATGCTGCCGATTTTTATCCACTGTATGTTCTCCATGCCATTAGTAAAAGGCATCCTCACTGCAGCATCTTCACTGGCACAAAGACTGGTGAAAGCATCTCTGGAAGTACAGAGGTATTAGCAGGATTGCAGGAACCAGGGCTGGCCAAGAAACTACACTACTTCAAATGGGTCTTCCAGAGCCTTAAAGCTCTCTTCTTCTTCTTCTTCTTCTTCTTCTTCTTCTTCTTCTTCTTCTTCTTCTTCTTCTTCTTCTTCTTCTTCTATCACTCGTAGCCGAGTAAGATTGTCTTCCATAAACACAGTTTTAACAGTGAATCCGTAAGTGACTGTGGTGGCTAATTCTGGATCCACACGTCTTTCCACAGTAGGGACATAGGTTTCTGGGCGGGAGATGATCACGGTGTGTATTTGCTAAGTGTGCCTTCCTCTTAGCATGTTTCTAATGCTAATGAGAGCCAGTGTGGTGTAGTGGTTAAGAGCGGTGGACTCGTAATCTGGTAAACCGGGTTCGCGTCTCCGCTCCTCCACATGCAGCTGCTGGGTGACCTTGGGCTAGTCACACTTCTCTGAAGTCTCTCAGCCCCACTCACCTCACAGAGTGTTTGTTGTGGGGGAGGAAGGGAAAGGAGAATGTTAGCCGCTTTGAGACTCCTTTGGGTAGTGATAAAGCGGGATATCAAATCCCAACGCTTCTTTTTCAAAGCATTTCAGTAACTGACAGAGAGGGTCTACACACTTCTAAGTCGTTAATGGGTTTCACTAAAAGGTAAAGAGTACGACAAGGCTGTATATTGTCTCCCTGCTTATTTAACTTATATGCAGAATTCATCATGCGAAAGGCTGGACTGGATGAATCCCAAGCCGGAATTAAGATTGCCGGAAAAAATATCAACAACCTCAGATATGCTGATGATACTACCTTGATGGCAGAAAGTGAGGAAGAATTAAAGAACCTTTTAATGAGGGTGAAAGAAGAGAGCGCAAAATATGGTCTGAAGCTCAACATCAAAAAAACTAAGATCATGGCCACTGGTCCCATCACGTCCTGGCAAATAGAAGGGGAAGAAATGGAGGCAGTGAGAGATTTCACTTTCTTGGGTTCCCTGATCACTGCAGATGGTGACAGCAGTCATGAAATTAGAAGACGCCTGCTTCTTGGGAGAAAAGCAATGTCAAACCTAGACAGCATCTTAAAAAGCAAAGACATCACCTTGCCGACAAAGGTCCGTATAGTTAAAGCTATGGTTTTCCCAGTAGTAATGTACGGAAGTGAGAGCTGGACCATAAAGAAGGCTGATCGCCGAAGAATTGATGCTTTTGAATTATGGTGCTGGAGGAGACGCTTGAGAGTTCCATGGACTGCAAGAAGATCAAACCTATCCATTCTCAAAGAAATCAGCCCTGAGTGCTCACTAGAAGGACAGATCCTGAAATTGAGGCTCCAGTACTTTGGCCACCTCATGAGAAGAGAAGACTCCCTAGAAAAGACCCTGATGTTGGGAAAGATGGAGGGCACAAGGAGAAGGGGACGACAGAGGATGAGATGGTTGGACAGTGTTCTCGAAGCTACTAACATGAGTTTGGCCAAACTGCGGGAGGCAGTGAAGGATAGGCATGCCTGGCGTGCTCTGGTCCATGGGGTCACGAAGAGTCGGACATGACTGAACGACTGAACAACAACAACAAAAAGGTAAAGAACCCCTGACAGTTAAGTCCCGTCGCAGACGACTCGGGGGTTGCGGCACTCATCTGGCTTTACAGGCTGAGGGAGCCGGCGTTTGTCCACACACAGCTTTTTCGGGTCATGTGGCCAGCATGGCTAAGCTGCTTCTGGCCTAACAGAACACCAGAACCAGAGCAGCACAAGGAAACGCCATTTACCTTCCCACCAGAGCGGTACCAATTTATCTACTTGCATTTTTTGGTGTGCTTTCGAACTACTAGGTTGGCAGGAGCAGGGACAGAGCAACGGGAGATCACCCCGTCATGGGGATTCCAACCGCTGACCTTCCGATTGGCAAGCCCAAGAGGCTCAGTGGTTTAGACCACAGCGCCACCCACGTTTCACTACGTGATGGCAAATCTGCCCATTTTGGTTTCACTCTTTCTTATTCTTCCAGTTTTAAAGTTCAGTTCTTCACATTTCCGCATCAGTTTGTGATTGTTTCTTAAAGTCCTCATGAAAATTCACCAACATTTTAGTGTGAATTTTTCCTAATATAGACGTTTGTATGGAGGCAGTGGCACCCTCCCTGTGGAACGCCCTCCCTTCAGATGTCAAGGAGCACACGAAAGCTCATACCAAGAACAAACTTAGTTGGTCTCTAAGGTGCTACTGGAAAGAATTTTTTATTTTATTTTGTTTGGACTAGACCAAACTCAGCCCTCCAGCTGTTTTTGGACTACAATCCCCATCATCGTCGGCTGCTGGTCTTGCTAGCTAGAGATGATGAGATTTGTAGTCCAGAAAGAGCTAGAGACCCGAATTTGGGGAAACTCTGAACTAGATGGACCTTTAGTTAATCCAGCAGGCTCTTCTCATGTCCTTGCTGAAAATTCATTCCCCGTGTGCAGTCATGGGTTTATTGTCTATCACATGACTGGGTATGTGTTTTGATTCCACAGGAATGGGAAGTGACGGAAGACAGGATGTTTGTCTTACTGTGTTCCATGAAGTGGGACTATTGTCCTTTGTTTTTTCCCTCTTTGCTGCCTAATGACAGAGAGAGAGGGAGCCATGCTGAAATGCTCTGCGTGTATTTATATGTAAATAAAGTAGATTAGCCTAAATGCCGAGTTGCTGAGTTCTGTTACACAACTGCACAAACCTCTATACAGTGGTGCCTCGCTAGACGAAAATAATTCGTTCTGCGAGTGTCTGCGAGGCAGAATAGCGGTTTTCGCGGGGGAATTTTGTTTTTCCCGGCTTGCGAGGCAAGCCCATTGACTTTTTCGTCTTGCGGGGCAGCCTTCCGCTAGCGAATGCCTTTCGTCTAGCAAGTTTTTTGTCTAGCGAGGCATTCGTCTAGCGGGGGACCACTGTAGATCCCTAAGTGTGCTGATATCTTCTGGCATCAGTCGCTGAGATGTTCGGGCTGAGGAATGATGGCCCAGGAGGGAGGGAACATGCCAGTCGGGCATGTGTCTCTGCCAAGGTCCTACTCGTGTGTAGGGACATCCTGACAGTCCTGATGCTCCGTGATCCTTTCCTATTGCCATTCTCAGCAGCATCCGTTCACCTTCATTTCATGGCTAACTTCTTATGTGTATTTTGCACTTTCTTGAAATTGAAAATCACCTCTACTCTCTCTTTTGGCCCCCCCCCCCCCATTGCCACCACCATTCTGTGTCTCCTGATGGGGAGGTGGGGTTAGAAAAGGTTCCCAAGATTAAAATACAGTTATTACCTTTTTGATGTAATGGCACAGATTAAAAACACTCGAATGTAGCTGAGTTGCAACAGACACAATTGAAAAAACTTCATCACTCTTGTGCTGTCTTTAAGTGCAGTGATTAATGTACCATTGCAAGATGATATATATGCCCATAGATTACTATTTATGTTTTATGACTTATTGTTTGCCCGAGATCTTGGAACATTTTATTTAAAGATCAGTGAGGGATTAAAAGCAGCGCTTGCCTTTCATCCTCAGAAAGACTTATATAATTTTCCTTCTAAAAGGGGGAGGGGACAGGTGGAATGATAGCCAGCACCAGGCTGGAATTAAGTACCTGGAATCAAATCAATCATTTGTTGCTGAGTCTTATGAAAAGTTAAATGCACATTTAATGGTAAACAAGCCTAGAAAATAGATGTTATGCTGATGTTTCGATGGCTCTAAACCTGTGGGGATTGAGAGTATCGAACGTGTGATCCGGTGCCCTGGTGTGGCAGAAACGGCAGCGAGGAAAATAATACATTTTATCTCATCTGTTATATGGGAACCAGTACGATTCAAATGTCGCCATAGTGGCTTCAGGAGGCTGTAAATTTTAATGAAAACACAACACGAGGTGACGTCTGCTTAACCTTTCCCTTCTCCGGCCATTTCCCCACCCAAAATTCACCTGCTCCCTCAGCTGCTTGTATTCTACGTGCAGGGGGAAAGCAACATGTCATCTCCTCTGCAGGCGGATAAACAGCTGGGGGGGGGGAAGAGATTGAATGGTAAATGGTTGGTGGGTAAAGGGTCAGGCACACACAGCCCTCCCCAGGGTCCTTCATCCTCTCAGTCTAGCAGCCTTCCAGTGCTTATTTTGGGTGAAAAAGAAAGGAACAAAAGAAGTGTGTCACATCTAGATTTGGCCTAGCGGGATGTTTTCACTTATGCGGTATGCTGATAGACTACGGGATAAGTTACTAAAGGAAAGGGTTAATCATCCACTTTAATAAGGACCCGTGTAACAAGAGACCAAGGAGATTACTGTCTTGTGAATTCTTTTTCTGGAATGGCGGGCATTTTGCTCAAAAGTGTCTAAATCGTAAGGTTGGCAAATCTGAGCTGTTAATCTGTTACAGGTAGGTAGCCATGTTGGTCTGCCATAGTCAAAACAAAACAAAAATAAAAAAATTCCTTCCAGTAACACCTTAGAGACCAACTAAGTTTATTCTTGGTATGAGCTTTCGTGTGCATGCACACTTCTTCAGATACACACGAAAGCTCATACCAAGAACAAACTTAGTTGGTCTCTAAGGTGCTACTGGAAGGAATTCTGTTAATCTGTGTTACGGTGAGTCCCAGAGGACACTATGCACATATTTGCTTGCTGTGGCATCTTAGGGTGCATACACTGTTTCCTATTTAGCAAAATTGCTGTCAGGTCAGGAATAGGCAACATGGCGCTCTCTGGCCATTGTTGGACTTCAGATCCCACCAGCAACATTTGGAAGTCACCAGATTTCCAAATCCCCAAATTTAGTGCCTGTTAGAATTGAGTTTCTTTGACCATCTAGTCCTTTTAATGCTAATGGGATCCAGTTTGTATGTTTGGATCCCAGCAGGGGCAGACCCACGTAGCTTTGAGCAGTCCAACTCTTATAAACCATCAGACCATCCCCTCCACCCGAGCCAAGGGGAGGTGAAGTGCGCACTGCAGCTTTGGGGTTTATTACAAAAAAAATCTCAGCCTGGAGTTTCTCATCCTGCTGCCATATTTGTTTGTTTGTTTGTTTGTTTGTTTAATGGGCCAACAGAGCAGAAGAGGAACCACATGGCTCAAGGCTTCTGTCTGCTACAGCAGCAACGGGCAATTTATGTGAATGGGAGTTCCAGGCAGCTGCGCTGGAAAGTTGATTTGTCCAGATTTTGAACTTGCCACCTCACCCATTCAGCTTGCGCATTTGCTGCTAAATATTTTCCCGGTCCCCAACAAACAAACAACTCAAATAGGCCTTTCACAGGCAGTTTGCTTTTGAAAGTTTTTCTTTGAAGGAGTCGGGGGTGGGAGAAAGAATGTGACAACTCTCAAATAATTATGATAAGAAGTAGCACACTGTTCCCAGCCCCAGCCCCCCCCCCCCGTCAATATGTCTCAACCTGCCTTATCCCTCTGTTTACGTCTCCCGTCCTCCTTCACTTGCAGTGGAGAATGTTGTCATACGCGGGTTTGCAGGACATCTTGTCAGATAAGACGATCGTCTTGCTCACATTTTAGCTGCCAAAATATTTCAGCTCTGCAGTTCTCACATCTGAGAAGCCTTCTTGCGGTTCCACTTATCTGATAAGATGCTCTCTCTCTCTCTCTCTCTCTCTCTCTCTCTCTCTCTCTCTCTCTCTCTCTCTCTCCCTCCCCCCAAGGCTGTCTTTATTTACTGCACTGTGTTAATGAGCAGAGAGTTGCCAGGAATGTGGGATGGCGAGTTTAAGGCAAATAGCCGCCTACAAGATTTTAGAGAAGTCTAACCAAGACCAATTATTGGCATTATGATGTGGACTCTTTTAAAAAAGGAGAAAAGAAACAGCAAACAGGGTGATTTTTACACCATGCAGCTGAATCTACAAAGATAGATTATTCTCTTTGTGATATTGAAATCAGGTTTCCATCATGACGCAGAGCTCCCAATGGCTAATTTTATTGCTGTCTCCCGGTGACAGAAAGTGTTATTTGTAGTATGCATCTTGATAGCAGTTGCCTTGGGATTCAGGAAAAGGACGCATAAAATCATTAACACCTAATGAGACCATTTTTAAAAAAATGCAGGAATCGTAAATGAATTTTATGACAGATATGTAGGGAATGAAGTCACCGTTTATGTGCACAATCATTGTGGTTTTCCTTAGCATCAGTCCCCGCTTTTAGTTTAATCTAGCACAAATAGCAGGAATCCCAGGCTCTAAATAGTTGCGTAGAAAAGGGGTTGCAACTTCCCATGTCACAGTCCTATGGGTCTAATAAAAGCTACAGGTACTAAAACTCCCAGCTCCCTGACTCTCCAGGTGTCCCCAATTTGTGCCTGACCAAGGAGAAGACCTACACTGAGACCACTGCTGACTTCCTGCTGCCATTTATGCCCCGTAACATAACATTATGGTTGCCTTGATTTTGCTTATTCTGGTAGAATATTGCACTCTTCTGTATGCTTCAGCTTAATGTGTGTAACAGTATGCATATCAGGTTCGGTACATGGTGGCGCTGGGGTCTAAACCACTGAACCTCTTGGGCTTGCCGATCAGAAGGTCGGCAGTTCAAATCCAAATGACGGGGTGAGCTCCCGTTGCTCTGTCCCAGCTCCTGCCAACCTAGCACTTTGAAAGCATACCAGCGCAAGTAGATAAACAGGTACTGCGGTGGCAGGAAGGTAAATGGCATTTCTGTGCGCTCTGGCACTTGTCATGGTGTACATGACCTGGAAAAGCTGTCTGGGAAAAACGATGGCTCCTTTTGCCTGAAAGCGAGATAAGCACTGCACCCCATTATTGAATTTGACTGTATTTAACCATCTGGGGATCCTTTACCTTTACTTTTAACCTGAATATGAGTTTCAGAATCAGGGCACAGTTCTATATTGTTATGTACTGAGTTGAATAGGATCCAAAATGCAGCAGTCTGATTGGTCCTAGAACAATAGGATCCAGAATGCAGCAGTCTGATTGGTCCTAGAACAATAGGATCCAGAATGCAGCAGTCTGATTGGTCCTAGAACAATAGGATCCAGAATGCAGCAGTCTGACTGGTCCGCAGGAGCCACCCAATCCAGCTCCAGGTGGAAGTGAATCCGCAACCCGATTGGCATACAGGAGTATCCCGGAATTAGCCAATCATGCCGGGCGCATTGTGTAATTATGTATATAAAGCAGGCGTTTTGGGGGAACTGCATTCCTCGCTACAATGAGCTGAATAAAGAGCATGAAATCCACTCTTGACTCCGAGTATATTTCATATATGAAACTATACAAATCTGACGTATTGCACCAGATGTTGAGAGTTGGGACTTTTGAAAAGCCAGTTAGAGATGTTTCCATACTGTATGCCAATAGACGGCTTATTTGGGTTATTAGAAGAGGAAAATTGCTCAATTCCTGATGGTCTACAGGACTCAAGCCTCTGCACAGGCAGCTCCCATTTAAATACCAGAGAGGAAGGAGGAGCAAACAAGCTAAGATGCAGGTGATTCTCACGAACTGCACAACTGAACATTAGTTCTATCAAAACTCATGCTTCCCCCCATAATTCCTCAGTTATTTTGCCCAAGCAGGAATGTTGCAGGTGTGTTTGTGTGTGTGTGTGTGTGTGTGTGTGTGGTGGGCAGGGAATGACTTGAAATAACTCCAGATTTGATTGGCACACCAATCCTAAGTCAAATGTGTGTGTGTGTGTGGGGGGGCTGTTCTAATTTTGTTCGATTTTTCTAGACTGAATCTTAAATATAAGCACACACTCAGATCAATTGAGCAAATGGCCGTCATTCTGTGCACGTTCGTTTACTCTAAAGTAAGTCCCACCGAGTTTATTGGAGCACACTTCCCAAGCAGAATGCATCAGATGGCAGCCTCAGTATTGCAGAAAATAGGTGTGAGGTTCATTGCATAGGCAGAACAGCGAAGGAAAGCTGGGCTCCTTAGCTCTAATTCCACCAGGATCATTTACTTTTAGAAAGATGGAAACGACTGAATTGTAGATCAAAATCACCAGCCTTCTCTTTGGCTTCATCCAAGATTTATGGCAGCTGCTTTTCAAGGGCAACTAAAAATCTGCTTCCAGACTTGACATCCACACCATTTTCTCTCTCTTCTTTCAATATTGAATAAACGTTACTGGAAAAGTCAATTTTGAGGGCATTAAAATTAAAACATCTCTTCCCTTCCCTTCCCTTCCCTTCCCTTCCCTTCCCTTCCCTTCCCTTCCCTTCTCTTCCCTTATTCTTTAGTGAGAGTGGATATTGATAATCCTTGAGTTTAAATGTGCTAACAAGGTCTGAGCTGAAACCAGATAGCCAGTTTGTAAAAACTTTTCTCCCCCTGCAAAACAGGCTTCAGTTTTTCTACCTATTTCTGAGGCCACTTTAGTACTTCTTTGAAATTGTGATGGGTGCGAGGCTGAGCTTTCCTTTCCATTAACATCTACCCAGCTCTCTGCAGTTTCCCTGCATACCTGCACTTCCAGATCTTATGGGTACAGGTAAAGGACCTCTGGATGAGTGGATGGTTGAGTCCAGTAAAAAGCGATTATGGGGTTGCAGCACTCATTTTGCTTTCAGGCCGAGGGAGCCGGCATTTGTCCACAGACAGCTTTCCGGGTCATGTGGCCAGCATGACTAATCCGCTTCTGGTGCAACGGAACACCGTGACAGAAACCAGAGCACACGGAAACGCTGTTTACCTTCCCGCCACAGTGGTACCTACTTATCTACTTGCACTGGAGTGCTTTCAAACTGTTAGGTTGGCAGGAGCTGGGACAGAGCAACAGGAGCTCACCCCATCGTGGGGATTTGAACCGCCGACCTCCTGATCGGCAAGCCCAAGAGGCTCAGTGGTTTAGACTATAACGCCACCCTTGTGACGCCTTCGCCTGAGCATAGGAACTAAGGGAGCCCACCAAGAATGTGAGATCAGGACACACTCTTTTTGTTGTTAAGGGAATTGCTTCCTCTTACCTTAAAAAGAGCTTTCCCCACTCATTTATTTAAAACTAACAAAAACTTCAGTTGCCAGGCACACAGTTTGCAACCTTCTCACCTTCCTGTACTTACAAAAAAGCCGAGATGAGGATATCACAGGGTTTTCCAGGAAACACCTGGGAAGGCTGCAGAGCGCAGATCACCGTGGAGACGATTTGTAGAAAAAGAAAGGACACTCGCAAAAAACCTCTTGGCTCTTTTGAAAGTAACATAAATGCAAGAAAAGTCCTCAGACAGTGGCGTAGCAAGGTAAATTGGTACCCGGGGGAAAAACATTTTTTGTCACCCCCACCCCAGGCATGGGAAGGTCAGGTGGTACCTGGTGCAGAAAATTTCTTGACAACCCCCCCATTGATTCCCCCCCCTGCAAAAATGGTTTTACGTTATTTCATATTTTCTTACAAAGGAATAATAACAAGTAATAATAATAAAAAACTTTTATTTATATCCCACCTTCCCCGGCCAAAGTCGGGCTCAGGGTGGCTAACATCAGATACATAACATTGGTCTAAAATCAAACAATAATTAAATTACCTCCTAAAAACATCTCAAAATCAGATTAAAGTCTAATTAGATGGCTTTCCACAGGGTTAGGGTTGGGAACAGTAAGTGTTCTCTGAACTGAAATTTCAGCCTTCATGACATAGGAAAACAGCCAAGTGAAAAGCTATTTTGGTGGAGGCTCAGACGTGAGAATCTGTCTGAATTTCTTTTATCTCCCCTTTCATATTGTTTTGACTGTAATCTCTTTTCTCATGAATTGCTGGAGAAAGTTCAAAGAACGCAGCAGATTTTTTTGGGGGGGGGGGAGCCAAAGTACTAGTTCTATAACCACTGCTCCCTGCCCTTTTAAGCAGCTGTTCTTGTGTATAGTTCTGTGTTCTCTTGTCGAATGTGGTACAAAAGCAGATATTTATTTATTCCTTGTTTGCTTCTACGCCGGGTGTGTTTAGCTTGCCTCTTGCAGTTCAAGTAATGGCATTCCTGTCAGATGCTCAGATGTGGGCACTGATACCAGAATTCAGCCATATCTGAATCAGGGGTAAGTGTTCTTAATGCAGGACTGGATGGGTTTTTAAGGTTAAGGAAGGGTTAAGGAATGGTTTTGATAACAAAGACGGACAAATGACGCCCTACTTTTTACGTCCATAATGCATTATTACCTTGTCTTTTTATCATTCATTTTTTAAATCATTTTGTGCTGCTATATCAGTGAAACACTCCTCATATGTGGCTATGTAGCATTTTACACCCCCCATTTTTTTTTACTGCATCCAAACTCCAACCTCCAACTTCAATGGTATTTGAGAGGTGGTGTTCAGTTTCTCCTCCTGCCTTTTGCTTCTTGCATTCAAGCAAATAACAAGGAACACAGGGGGGGGGGGGAGAGAATTAAAATGAGACACCAGAGTGTGGAACAGAGCAACCAGCAACTAGCAGCAAGGGGGGGGCAGCATTCTGGAAAACTGAGTGGCCAGGTATTACTAATATTTGATGGGGGGGAAAAACAAGGTAAAAGGCGTTTTAATTAACAAGTATGCCCTGTGACCTACCTAATATCGTTCTAATGGGGAAAATAACATGAAACAGGTCAGTGTAGATGTAGATCCAGCCTAAGAGCTGAAAGTACTGTAGCCTCAAGTGCAATAGGCAGAATGCATTGCTCCATACACCAGATAGGGACAGAAAGCCAGGCTCCTAATATTTATGATTATCATTTGCTATTAAATGCATATCCTGCCTTAAGAGGGACCCAGTGAAGGCCCTGAGGAGTTCAGAAAACAAGATTAAAATTACAGCATTAATATTTCAAAAGTCTTATAAAACCAGCATGCATACCTCACGATATAGACGTAAAAATGTTACACTAACTCTGTTCCCTTTTGGGCTTGCACAAAAGGCTCCGAGGCGTGAGCACACAGGTAAAGCCATCTGCAAATAATCACCACCGCTGCTCTGGCTTACTCTGAAATACATTTGGGTTTTTTTTTCAAGCATTCCTGCTCAATTGCTAGAGAAACGCTGAGGAGTGTTTTGGGCCATTCGGTGGATTAGGAATGCACGGATTGGTCTGTTTCTAGCCTGTGTCATCCCCCCCCCATGTGTTCACTCAGAAGCGTGTTCAACCCTCTTCCCATGTTAATCCACATTTTTAAAAGTCCACATATTATATGTTTCCAGGAAACGTGACGCAAAAGTAAATGCTGAGAGGAAGGAGGATGCTTTTGCTGTTGCAACTAATCACCAAACTTAAAACCATGGAGAAACCTGGTTTGAACAAAGACATTGGATTCTTATCTCATTATACATAACAAAGCCATCTTTAGCCATCTCACCCCTTGCCTTTCCCTGCAAGACTAATTGCAGCCGTTTAGAGTCGTCAACAGGTTTTCCACACTTATCAGCCTATCACCCATTCCCACCACCCTTCTGAGTAATACCCCTCCCCACTCCCCCACTATATTTAAGGATCTGGTGACTTCTGTTTCAGTGTATCTGAAGAAGTGTGCATGCACACGAAAGCTCATACCAGGAACAAACTCAGTTGGTCTCTAAGGTGCTACTAGAAAGAATTTTCGATTTTGTTTTGCTGTTGTTGTTGTTGTTTAGTCGTTTACTCGTGTCCGACTCTTCGTGACCCCATGGACCAGAGCACGCAAGGCACTCCTGTCTTTCACTGCCTCCCACAGTTTGGTCAGACTCATGTTGGTAGCTTCGAGAACACTGTCCAACCATCTCGTCCTCTGTTGCCCCCTTCTCCTTGTGCCCTCCATCTTTCCCAACAGCAGGGTCTTTTCCAGGGAGTCTTCACTTCTCATGAGGTGGCCAAAGTATTGGAGCCTCAGCTTCAGGATCTGTCCTTCCAGTGAGCACTCCTTCAGAATGGATAGGTTTGATCTTCTTGCAGTCCATGAGACTCTCAAGAGTCTCCTCCAGCACCATAATTCAAAAGCATCAATTCTTCAGCAATCAGCCTTCTTTATGGTCCAACTCTCACTTCCGTACATCACTACTGGGAAAACCATAGCTTTAACTATACAAATCTTTGTCGGCAAGGTGATGTCTCTGCTTTTTAAGATGCTGTCTAGGTTTGTCATCACTTTCCTCCCAAGAAGCAGGCGTCATATCTCAGATTCTACAAGTTATAGAAACTAACTTTAAAAAAGCAAAGATTCACATGGGGAGAGGAAACTGCCCCCCTTGAACACACATGCATAGTACTGTACTTTGCTTGCACGTGTGAGAGATTTTACAGTGGAGAAACTAGGGACAATTGATCAGTTCTTCCTCCTTGGCAGTGGTCTTCCTCAAAACCAACTCTCTACACTTCTTTCCCTTCTTTGGGGTTCCAGATGTGTGTTTACTAAACTAATACAGAGGAAAAAAGGAAATAACTCATAGCTAGCACGAAGAATTCTCAAAATAATGTTATTAAAAATGGCAGAAGAGACGAACAATTTTGTTTGAAAGAAAACACATAAGTTTTGCCCCCTTAGCTCTACCATATTATCAGAAAATTGGTATTTTAATGCTTTGAAGGTGTAGCCCTGTCTCTGGCCTGCGTCTCTCTTGGCTAAACACTTTGTGATTAATTGTGCTCTGTCCTAGGCATAAACAGTGTTAAAAAAAGATAGAATTGTAGAAATTTGTAAAAGAAGCATATTCTGTGAATAATGATCCAAACCCTGTTTCTTCCAGTAAAGAATGGATTACGTCCTTTGGCTTTGATAAAACTCAAAAGAAAAGGGGTAAATTGTTCAATAACTTACAAAGAACAAAATTCAAGATGATCTATGCAGAAAACATTAATCTTCTGTTATCACATGAATACGCCACCAATCTGGCTTCAGGATCTATGATGCCACTCAATAAAATTTATCATTTTTGATAGGACCCCATTAATTTACTACAGTTGCACTCAATGCTACGGCCGTGTGGTGTGAACTCACCTTTGATATATCTCGACTCCTTTACTGTGCTGAATCTCATTATAGATTCTCTCCCCTTTAAAAATGCAGCTCATAATTTGCAACACTACAGTTACCTCTAGACTAAGGATTAGCTTTTTATACAGACAAAATGGATGTCAAGCAAGGACAAAAAGTTTACTTTATGAGATCCTTTCTTCTTGTTAATTCAGAAAGCTCCCCGAGTGACTTCTGGTCTGTTTAAGACAAAGGGTTTTAAACTTCTGGGAATGGTTTCCACCGAAAAAACTTTGTGCTTGTTGCAGATTGTAGAGGCTTCTGGACGTACATACTCAGTTCATACAGGGCAGGCACCAGTCCTATTGGGACTTGTGTCACCTCACTTGAACTGGAGTGCAAACTGGAGTGCAGCTGCTGTTCTGTAGCTAAACTGTATGCTTGTGAAACACGGACCACTTATAAACGCCATCTCCAACTCCTCGAAAGATTCCATCAATGGTGTCTCTGAAAAAGAGATGCTACTGGAAAACGGTGCTACTGGAAGGAATTTTTTTATTTTTTATTTTGTCTCTGAAAAATGTTACACATCACTTGGGAAGACAGGCAAACTAATACCAGTGTACTGGAAGAAGCAAAGATCACCATTGTTGAAGCAACGATTCTTCAACATCAACTTCGTTGGACTGGTCATGTTGTGCAGATGCCTGATTATTGTCTTGCAAAGCAACTACTCCACCCCCAACTTAAGAACGGAAAGCGTAATGTTGGTGGTCAACAAAAGAGGTTTAAAGACTCTCTCAAGGCACATCTTAAAAAATGCAGTATAAACACAGACAACTGGGAAACACTGGCCTGCGAGCGCTCCAATTGGAGAACAGCCTTTACCAAAGGTGTCATGGGCTTTGAAGACACTCAAACTCAGGACGCAAGGGAGAAACATGCTAAGAGGAAGGCACACTTGGCAAACCCTCACCGTGATCAACTCCCACCTGGAAGTCTATGTCCCCACTGTGGAAGGACGTGTGGATCCAGAATCAGCCTCCACAGTCTCTTATGGACTGTTAAGACTGTGTTCATGGAAGACAATCTTACACAGCTATGAGTAAGTCCTGGGCACCACAGTTCAAGAAGGATACTGACAAGCTGGAACGTGTCCAGACAAGGGCAACCAAAATGGTCAAAGGCCTGGAAACGATGCCTTATGAGGAACGGCTTAGGGAGCTGGGTATGTTTAGCCTGGAGAAGAGAAGGTTAAGGGGTGATATGATAGCCATGTTCAAATATATAAAAGGATGTCATGTAGAGGAGGGTGAAAGGTTGTTTTCTGCTGCTCCAGAGAAGCGGACACGGGGCAATGGATTCAAACTACAAGAAAGAAGATTCCACCTAAACATTAGGAAGAACTTCCTGACAGTAAGAGCTGTTGGACAGTGGAATTTGCTGCCAAGAAGTGTGGTGGAGTCTCCTTCTTTGGAGGTCTTGAAGCGGAGGCTTGACAGCCATCTGCCAGGAATGCTTTAATGGTGTTTCCTGCTTGGCAGGGGGTTGGACTGGATGGCCCTTGTGGTCTCTTCCAACTCTAGGATTCTATGATTCTATGAGTCATTGCCAAAGAAAGAAGTAGCTAAACACTGCAGGAGAGGATTAGAAATAGCAGGCAAAATGTCCAACCATGAAGCTTGCCTTCTAATACTACATTTTTGATGGAACAATTCCTAGGGGAAAACTTGTTCATTCTATACAGGGCCTGCAGTCTCAGTACTTCACATAGTAAGTGAGTGCATCAAAACATTGAAGTGTTGCACCACAAACACAAATATTGTGATTGACAGATATGGAAGAACAATATGTTTCGTTAAACATGTACAGCTCTTTAAATATTATTGCATATTGCTGTATGGACTCAGCTACATTAGTCAAGAAAAAATGTTTTATATGCATTACAACACTGTGACACCAGATGGCGCTGTAGAGTCCCGCCTTTCGCTAACGAGATTTCCCGTTCTGAAGTTTACAACCTGTTTTCCTGAAACGCTTTTTTTGTTGTGTCTAGATCCAGCCTATGTTGGCAATGTTGCTTCATGCAAGAAACAATGTCACTTGTGTATATGCAGCAAACACCCCCTTCCTGGCTGCCATTCTACGTCTCAGTCCAAGAAGACATTTTCCAGTGCTGCATGTCTCCATTTTAAGGGAATTAACAGCTATCCTGGATAGTAAGTCAACATTCAGTTTAGCTCAGTGCTGTTTCAAAGAGCTTTTCCCTAGCCTTGCTGCCTTAGATCCTTTAACTGTATGTACCAGGGATTAAATCTGGAGCTTTCTATATGCAAAACATGTGCTCTACCACTCAGCTATGAAGTCAAATATCTTAATATGCTTGCTTTGGTACCTCCTGCTAAAGGACAATTTCCTCAGCTCTTTGAGGCGTACAGATTTCTGCATGGTTGGTACTTTATTTGTCATCGTGGGAAGCGGTACATCCAAAAATGCAAAGAGACATCAAGTTGCATGCAGCTTTTGCATAAGTCTCCTATACGGATTGGACAAATAACTTAATTTTAGTTTCCCCAAGTTTCTCATCCCCCCCCCCAGTTTTAAGTTCAGCATCAATCTGCACCATCTATTTCTAGCTCTATATCCCCTCATGAAAATTTATTTGCATTTTTGTGTGTGTGTGTAGATAGATAGATGATAGATAGATAGAACATTCATTTGCAATTTTGCGTGCATTTCTTCTAATATACTCCTTTTTCTACACAGTTTCCCCTCGTACGGCACACGGTTATGTTATTTTCACAACCACATATGTATTTATTCACGTTTTCCCCAATATACACATTTTTGGATGGACTTTTTAAAGCTGAAGGACTGCATTGCAAAATTTGGAGAAGTGCTTATTTTGAACGATAGCTGCATTTTGGGTCGCATATCAATTCTGGATATGTGAACTGGATGAATTACTCTTCGGTGCTACCTAAGAAGTTCTCACGTATCCTGTGGTCTGTTGTTTCAGGACTGTCCCAGCAACTATGTGGTTTGCAAATCTGGGTGCTACTGATTCTGTGCATTGAAGTGCCAAAAATATCACCTAGGAAAAAAGCCTAGCCCAGCTAAGATCAGCCCCCTTTCTAGGCATATGTGGCCCGGCCACTTTCAAATCTAGGACTTGAGAGATGCTTGAGCCTGGAACCTGAGACTCTTCTACAATAAACATGAGCTGTTAAGCACCTCTGGTTACATGCCACTTTGGAATACAGGCACACTTTAGGGAACTTCTACAGTTAAAACATTTATCTGGAGGAGGCGGACCCCGAGAGAATTTGGTCAGGACTGCCAAGTCTTCTAGAGCAGAAGTCAAAAATTAAAGAATCCAAGAACTCTGGCCAGGCGGGAGATCAATTTTAAAGTCTTCAAACAGTTTTATTAATATAGAAGCAAATTCCAGTCGAAATAAATCCCAGGACAAGGCCCTGTTTTGCTAATTCTTCCTTAGCTAGATTTTCATGGTCAAGGTGTACCAGTTCTCTGTATGTCTTCTAGAGCAGCCTGCTATGGTTTCTCATCTGCATGGCACACGTGGGAGACTCACTGCTGAGCCTGTGGACCTCAGACCTCAGACATGCACAGGTTCAAGGTTGGAACAAACAGGCTCTCTCTATAGAAACACACCTTTAGAGTGCCGGTTGTGGGAATGTGAAATGTGGGATGTGAAACTCATAGCAGTCAAGTACAACATTCCTACAGTGGACATGTTAGGGGATGTTGTGTACCACTCAGGAGAAAACGTCCCGTTTCCTCCTGAGCTAGGACAGACTTCCACTGCATGTGACTCAAAGAGGGCGTGGCTTCTTCTGGACAGAGGAGCAGGCGTTTCACCATGTTCAACACAATAGGGTATGAAATTACTGCGGAACTCTTGAAGGGCAAAAAATAAGGACGAACAGATCAGACTTTTCCATCACATCCCAGTTTTACATGTGCTCAACCAAAAGTCCATTCCATCCTTTCTTGGGTGTGGATTTTTTTTAAAAAAGAAAGCACAAAAGTTGCAATTTAAATTGCAGATAATCTGAACGAGTTTTCCCCCCTTAAATACACATTTATGGTACCTAGGTGGATGGCAGATTTATTCCCCCAAGCACTTCCCCATATAATACTCATTTCTGTATGCCTTTCCCAGTAAAATGCATGGTGAAATTCAGAGAAGTGCTTAATTCAGTTGACAGCAGCATTTCAATTGGCATATTGTTCTGGGAAAGGTAAATTAGGTCAATTCAATTTAAAACGTGGACTGAACAAATTTTTGCTGCATCCCTAGTGTGAAATACCTTCCTGTTACCACCTGCCCTTTTATATCCCAATTATTCGGGGTGGGGAAGGAAACAGCATTCCGTCCAAGTAACCAAGTGCCTCTTTGGAGGGTTAAAAGTGCAGAACTGGCACGGCCATCCCTCAGACGCTAGGGGATGGAAACAGCCAGCCTGCCTCCCAGTTCTCAGTACTAACTATTCAACCTCTCTCTCTGCAAAAAGGCACAACCTTTGCAGAATGCGCCCGCTATCATTCTGAGCTAGACACAGTGAATCAAAGCTAACATTAGCGGAGTAATTTTTTGTACATAGATGGATGAGATCAGAACTTTTTTATGCTGTGCCAATGAATTCCTGTTCATATTTCTTTCAGGTGAAGGTAGCTTTTTCTTCTCCTTCTTGGATTTATGTTCAGCTGAGTAAGCTGTTCAGGCCAGAATTAAGCCCCCATATAAACAACCATCTTGGACAGTTCTGCTTTGGCCATGAACCCCATTAGTGTTTTCTGGCTACTGCTTCAGAACTGTTTCTGAATTTTGCTTCTAGTCTTTGTGCAGAATATTGAAGGCATTTACTGCAGTGGCGGCTGTATATGGTGGGCGGCTGTATATGTTTTTTACAGTATTTAATTTTGGAGTTTGGGGAGAAAAATGAAATATTCAGCAAACCCAGGATTCAGTTTCTCAAATATCTGCCGCCTTTGTTGGAACTGGCCGGCACCTTCTCTCCCCGCCACCCTTGTTCCAGCACCCCACATTTCATTACCCACCACAAGGGCAGGCCTTCCCATCATGCACTGTTTCCAGCAGATCTTATCATTGGCATTCTGGTAAGATTAAGTTGCTATGGCTAGCTCCACTGCTTCTATACCACTTGTATTGTTAGGCATAGCCTATCAGCCGAAAACATTAAATACTTCTGATACGATGGGGGCATTAAATGCATGATCTGTCATCACTAAATTCGTGGTGGTGTCATTGTGCAATGATAGTGTGGTCTGTCTTCTGAAAACAGGAAATAGCACTGTGATGAATTGTCATTCTGTGGGATGTGTCTAGGAGTAATGCTGGTTGAAGAACAGGTTGTAATTTCATTTTGGAGGTGATCACTGGGGCTAAATATGATGGGGGGGGGAATCCCCAGATACCTTAGGGTTTTCCAGATACCCAGTTTCTGGAAGAACCCAAAGGTTTAACTCTTTTTAGTCCTGCCGCATTTCTGAAAAAAATGTATCCAAACCCGGCATTTGCATTTCATGGGAAATTCCATTTGACAGCAATGGAGGTTTTCCTTGAAATGCAAACAACAGGTTTGAAGTGGCCATTCCTGTCAGATCATGTCAGGGAGAGAGATTGTGTTACACTTCACCAAACTACTCTCCGGAGTCTTGAGGCTGTTCAGGTTGCCTCATGGCCGCTATTTACATAACAAACACACAAAAAGCACATTAATTGCTTTCGTTCAATTAACATTAGATGGTCCTTAAGTTGACATTGTTTGGTTGTGATGCCCCAAATTTGAACTACCCTCCATAACCACAATATCTCTTTCCTGGAGAGCCACAGTGTGTAAATATTACATTCAAAGAGTGTGCAGTTGTACAGGTAGTTGAACTGTACACATGTACAATTATTCACATCTAACGTTCAGTGAGTGTAGATTCTGTGTACCTGTGTGTAAGGTAACGGTAAAGGACCCCTGGACGGTTGAGTCCAGTCAAAGGTGACTATGGAGTGTGGCACTCATCTCACTTTTCAGGCCAAGGGAGCCGGCGTTTGTCCACAGACAGCTTTCCGGGTCACGTGGCCAGCAGGACTATACGGAGTACCGTGACGAGTGCCAGAGCACATGGAAACGCTGTTTATCTTCCTGCCGCAGCAGTACCTATTTATCTACTTGCACTGGCAAGCTTTCAAACTGCTAGGCTGGCAGAAATTGGGACAGAGCAATGGGAGCTCACCTCACCACGTGGATTCGAACCGCCAACCTTCTGATCGCCAAGCCCAAGAGACTCAGTGGTTGAGACCACAGCGCCCCTAAGCAGTACCAATAAACAAGGGTTACACTCCTTCATACATATGCTTCCACATGTGCAGAGACAATTGGCATCTGTGAACAAATGCCAGCATCCAGTATGTACTATGCGAATCTTATCAAATATTTTGCTGCCTGTTTGCCCAGTTTGGAGAGAATCTTTGCGGTCTTGGACTATGTAAACCTATGGATTTGAGCCTAGGGACATTTCTGACTTAATTCTTAATTTGTGAAAGTGGATGGTACAGCCAGAACAAGGATGGCTTGATTGGACCAGCTTTGATCTAAGTGAAAAATCACTAAAACTAAAACCCACTAAAACCCACGCTACTTGCCCAGTAGCCCAGGGCACCCCAGGACAAAGACATTGGTCAGGGCACCTTCAAAAAATGGGAGGCATCCCTTTAAAACAGGGTGCTTGACTGGTATGCTAAAATATTTTTGTGGTATCGATTCTGCACCAATCCACTATTTTAAACAGGAGGTGTTTTGTTCCTCAAACTCACTCATTTGTTCAAAAGAGGATACAGAAATGGCATTTAAGGGTGTGTGTGTTTTTTCTGGTTTCATTTATAGGTGAATTATTTGATAATTTGCATTTGGAAATGGGCAGAACTCTCCAGACTGCTCTCTTTTTAAATAATTGCTAAGTTAAATTAATGAACATGAAGAGCCTGAGGGGCTTTTTAAAAATTGTTGTTCAATCCGCTTGCTTAAATTGATGAGGCTAGAACTCCATAACTACATATTGGTCACATTTCTGAAGTAGCGCAGGAAGAGGGAAATTTACAGAGGCAAAGTGGCAGAGACAAGTTGTTGCAGCGCATCTCAATTAGGCTCCTGCAGGAGACATTCCCCATAGACTCTGTCCTATTATCTTAATAAGGCAGAGCTGTGACCAGATTTTATCCAAATAGATATAAACCAATTTACAAATTGGCAAAACCAGAATTAGGGTCCGTTCTTCTGATGGGTTTCTTTGTATAACTTGACTAACTTTAATTCTGTATAGCTATCAATAGGGTTGGAAGGCTCTGTCTATTTTGGTTCTCCCAGTTTCTCATTTTCCCAATCTTAAATTTAGTGCTCCACATTTCTGCGGCTATCTGTGATTATTCTTTTTTAAAATCCCCGTGAAGATTCACCAGTGTTTTAGTGTGAAATTTCCTAAGAAACACATTTTTATGTAGTTTAGACAGATTTGCACAGTTTTGCAGGAACTTTCCCTAATAAAATGCATTATTGTATGCTATTTTTTGGATTATGTTCATTTTTATGCACACTTCCCCCTAATATATGCATTTTGTAAGCATTGTTTGGTTGGAAAACTGTATTGCATAATTCAGATAAGTGTGAATTTTGAATGATTGCTGTCTTCCAGTTCTCATATTGTTTTGGGATGTGCAAATTTGATAGATTCCTAGTAGTTGACAGAGGCCAGATTCAAATTCAAATTTATTGCGGCTATAAGCCCATAAAAACATAAAATATGGAATATATGACATAAAGTTACAGCAAACCATAGACCCTGGAGTCATAGGGAAACAAACCACAGCACAAATACAAGTTTTAAAATTGCAACCAGGGAGCAGAAAACAAAAGTATTAGTGGTCGTGTAGTTGGCCACAGCGCCTTTTTTGAGATATGACAGAGTTTAGAAACCTTGCCACCTGCAAGGTTGTATAGGAGTCATTGTCTTGCAGGAGTAAGGCAAGGTGTGACTCAGCTGGTGCACCTGTAAGTTTCTGAGTTATTGGTCTTAGTAATTTTGCCCGAGCCTCACTATGCAGGGAACAGATAAAGATTATATGATGGAGAGATTCCGTCGACTTTTTATCGCAATCACAAAAGGCGGAAACTAGGCCCTTGGAAAATCTATGTCTCGGGACATTAGAAGGAAAAACATTAAACCTCGCTTTGGTGAAAGCGAATCGGTGCCCAGCAGTGGAGAGGGAGGATAGGTATAGAGGGACATGATGTATTGGAGTAACTCCAAAATTCCGAGGCGAGCAGACACCCCCACCCAGCATATGATTACGCTGCAGCTCCAAATCGTCCAGTCTTTGTTTGATTAATCTTTTTGCCGAAGCAGGGTCTAAATTAAGCGAATCTGAAGGAGAGATTCCAAAAGACAGAAGTTTGGCGTGGATTTTCCCAGTCCATGGGTTTGCAAATTCGTCACGCCAAAGACATTGGACGAGATAATGGCTGGGTAATCTATGCCAAAGAGTTAACCAGTAGATGAATAGACAGAGGCCAGCATTTAAGGCACTGATTTTTGTAGCAGTTAGGTCTGCAGTCCTCTAGATTCTGTTGCATCGAAGTTGCATCAAAGGCTTTGGTGATGGACTTGTTTCCCCTGTTTTAGCTTAGCTGTGAAAACCAGAACTGAGAAGCTGTAGGCAAAGCCTTTCCCTGTTGCAGCAAACTCAACAGGTGCTTTTAGTTGTACCAGATTGGGATCATTTGGGTTAAGCATGCATTAGAATTGTTTGTCTTGTACCTAAACTTCACCGCAACACCTTTTATGACTGCAATCCTTCCATCTTTTAAAAGCATAATATTCACCCCAAATACAACAAAATGACAACATAAAAAAGATGGGTGATGGTGGGATGGGTTGAACTTATTTATTATTTAACCAAGGACATTTTTATGGTGGTAATAAACAGCTTTGGAGCCCAAAGGCAAGTTGTAGAAAGAGACCCTATTGATGGCAAACAATAAAACAAGAGACACCTTAAAACCATTAAACCAAAATAATTACCAACTCTAAATCAATGCCATAAAATTAAACAGGGACATTTAATGGATATAAGGCAAGGAGGAAAATAATCACAAAGGGCAGAAAATTGTGCTTGAGATATATATAATGTGTGTGTGTGTGTGTGTGTGTGTGTGTGTGTGTGTGTGAGAGAGAGAGAGAGAGAGAGAGAGAGAGTTATTACATTTCTCTATCTTTGTGAAAGGCTGGACAGGATGAATCCCAAGATGGAATTAAGATTGCTGGAAGAAATATCAACAACCTCAGATATGCAGATGACACAACCTTGATGGCAGAAAGTGAGGAGGAATTAAAGAACATCTTAATGAGGGTGAAAGAGGAGAGCGCAAAACATGGTCTGAAGCTCAACATCAAAAAAACTAAGATCATGGCCACTGGTCCCATCACCTCCTGGCAAATAGAAGGGGAAGAAATGGAGGCAGTGAGAGATTTTACTTTCTTGGGCTCCGTGATCACTGCAGATGGTGACAGCAGTCACGAAATTAGAAGACGCCTGCTTCTTGGGAGGAAAGCAATGACAAACCCAGACAGCATCTTAAAAAGCAGAGACATCACCTTGTCGACAAAGGTCCGTATAGTTAAAGCTATGGTTTTCCCAGTAGTAATGTACGGAAGTGATAGCTGGACCATCAAGAAGGCCGATCGCCGAAGAATTGATGCTTTTGAATTATGGTGCTGGAGGAGACTCTTGAGAGTCCCATGGACTGCAAGAAGATCAAACCTATCCATTCTGAAGGAAATCAGCCCTGAGTGTTCACTGGAAGGACAGATCCTGAAGCTGAGGCTCCAATACTTTGGCCACCTCATGAGAAGAGAAGACTCCCTAGAAAAGACCCTGATGCTGGGAAAGATGGAGGGCAGAAGGAGAAGGGGTTCGTGTCTCCACTCCTCCACATGCAGCTGCTGGGTGACCTTGGGCTGGTCACACTTCTTTGAAGTCTCTCAGCCCCACTCACCACATGGAGTGTTTGTTGTGGGGGAGGAAAGGAAAGGAGAATGTTAGCCACTTTGAGACTCCTTCAGGTAGTGAAAAGCGGGATATCAAATCCAAACTCCTCCTCCTCCTTCTCCTCTTCTTCTTCTTCTTCTTCTTCTTCTTCTTCTTCTTCGAGGAGAAACACCACAGTGCATCTAGAGCAGCACAACTGAACACCTTCATCTGTCCCAGCTGCAATAAAACATGTGTCTCCTGTATCGGTCTCCACAGCCACAGCAGGTGCTGCTGCAACCTTCCAACCTCATCCCCAAAGGTGTACTCCTCCATTGTCTCCTGAGACAGACGGATGCCAGCGGGCTAATGACCCATCTCTTTCTCACATGTTCCAAGATATAGATGCTCATCTCTGTGTAGGCACTGAAAACTGCTGATAATGGAAGCTCTGTGGCTAATATAGGCATACGGCTTCAGGGGGTGGAAAGGAATGAGGTGCAGCACTTTACGAGGTGAAGTCGTTTTGCCTCTTGTCCAAAGCTTCCATCTTATTCAGGTGGGTCCACACCTGCCCTTCCTGTGTTTGAAGCTAAACATTTTCCAGCCTTCTACTTATACGGAATTCTTCCTGCGTTGGGCGTAGAGTAATAATTTATTTATTTAGTATTTACTTTAAAAAAATCTTCTATCTTGCCTTTCAGGGCAAAGCAGTCCTGAGACAATTTGCACAGATAAATAAAACATAAGGCTAAAAATATCTTATTCCAATAAATCTAATACCGTTGAAACAGCAGCCGAAATACATTTTGTAGCCCAGCACCACTCTCCCACCAAAGAAAGCAATTTGAAAGAAGTCATTTTTAAAAATAACAACAGCAACCCAACAAGAATATCTACAAAAAAATGATTGATTAAATAATTTAACAATTCAGGCCAAGCTTCCAAGCAAGCTTAGGACAAATGTGATTTCGAGGCTTGTTTAGAAGCACAAACTGATACAACGAAATGTATCTCTCTGGTGGTGGTGGGGAGTTCCACAAACAAGGGGGCAACCACCAAGGAGGCCCTCTCCTCGAATGCCTCCTAATCTAGTTGATCTTAATGGTCCTATGTAGAAATGGCTTTATGGCTTGAATGGCCATAGCTCAATGATAAAGCATCTGCTTTGGATGCATAAAGTCTCAGATCCAGTCCTGGCCATCTCCAGGTATGGATAGGAAGGATTCCCTGGCTCAAACTCTTGAAAGCATTGCAGACTCCTTTACAGTGACCCCAACCCAGGGAGCAAGGCCCAGCCTATGAAGGTGAACAAACTGGGCAAGACAAGGTTCTGGGTTTTGAAACTGGCCACAACTTTTTTGATTCCAGATGCAGGTTGGATTTGACTTAGGCAATGGGTGTATATCCCTTATGCCCCCCCCCCCCCCGGTGGAGGGCTGCCTCATGACAAGGTCAAGCCCAGAATTAATGGGCCACCCGCAAACTGCAGGTCTACATGTATGACTGTTGTGATATTATTACAAGCCGAGCTGCAAAAGCTGCAGCAGCGAGGTCAGCCTGACTATGTGTCTGTTTTTATTCTGTGGGAAAGCCACTAGTCCTAACAGCTTTCCCACACACGTGATGTTTTTGTACTGTACTATTGTACTTTACTTTCGTTTCTGGCTCAGAGATGCTGGACACCCTAATGCATAGCTCTGACTTACTGAGCTTGCAAGCAGAGACATACTCTGCATTTTATCTGCAATGAAAGTAGTCTTAGCCTTAATGGCTTGTGTGTGTTGTTCTTCACTCTGGGGAACAATCGCATATTATCAATGTGCCCCTGGACTCGAGTAGCCAGGAGGGCACGCAGGCTTCATCCCTGCCTGGGGGTTAGTCTCACAACTTGCCCCCGCGGGACGTTTCCTGACAATGACACCCCCCCCCAAAACTGCTGAAGGAAGCTCTATGGCCCACCTGCCGCATGCCTTGGCTTTGGGGCAGTGACTAGACCCCTCCAGTGGGGTACTCCTGTGATTGCGCTGTTCAGAGGTGGGGGTGAATCACCACTTGACCCCCAGCCAGATGTTAGACTAAAGAATTCCACCAAATACCTTAACCTGCCAGAGTTGTGACTGTTGCTGTGGGGAAGGCAAAACCTGCAAACGGAGCCAATTTGCTTGCAGGAAAATTCCTCCCCGGCTTAAAAAACGGCAACCATTAATGAACCACAGCACAGCCCATGCCCTGGAGGAAGAAAAATTAGTAACAAAACTCTACAGCCTAAGAATATGAGGGTGGGATGGGAGGGTTTGCTCTCCTGCTGACTGTGGTTCCGGGGTCAGTCACAGCCAGCCTTCATAGGCAGGGGACGGACCGGAGTGAAGCCTTCTCCCCTCCAGTCCATTCCTAAACTCCGCTTATTCTGCCTGGGTTGATAGACCAGTCAGATCTCTGCACCATTCAGCCAATCCTAACCCAAAAGTATAGCTATAAATAAGTGCTGCAGATCCCTAAGAGCAGGGGTCAGCAAGGTTTACCTTGCCTAGGCCGGTTCACTCCAGTGGAGATCCCTTTGTGGGCCAGATTTCCGGCATCTGCGCAGACATGATTTCTGGTGCCGCGGAAGCGAGTCGCCACGCCACGCCGGTTTAGTGCAGCATGTGGGGACTCGCCAAGCAGGCAGCTTGGTTCAGGGGCTGCTCGTGGGCTGGTTAAATGACCCCTGTGGGCCGCTTGTGGGCCTTTGGTTGCTTACCCCTGCCTAAGAGTGTGCTTCTTACAAGCTTTGGTCTTGCTTCACTAACAATGTAACCCAACCCTAGTAGCTCTTACGGTAGGCAGTTTGAGGAAGAAATACAATAAATAAGTAACAGGTGAAATAAATGAGTGAGCCCCACTGAATTCATTGGGGCTTGCTCCCAAGGAAGCATGCATAGGATTTCCAGGTAAAACCCTTTAAAATAAATGCTGTTGTTATTTCGTTTTCTGTGGCCACGTAGGCATGATTGATTTGCCTGTCACCACCATTGCATCCATCACACGGCATTCCCCTTGAAACATTGTCCAACAAATTAATCAGTCAGGGCTCCAATATTCTCATTGATAGCACAGCTGACCCTGTTCCTGTCTGTTTTCTTCTTTTCTTCCACCCTCTCCATTTCCCCCCACGCACTGTGCTACACTTACTTGTAATACTTGCGTACACCCTATAGCATTAAAGGAAATTTGAAGATCATTATTTCCCTCAAAGAATTCTGGGCTCTGTAAGGTAAAGGTAAATGACCCCATGGCGGTTAAGTCCAGTTGAATTTGACTATGGGGTGTGTTGCTCAACCCGAAGGAGCCGGCGTTTGTCCGTAGACAGCTTTCCAGGTCATGTGGCCAGGATGACTAAACAGCTTCTGGCACAATGGAGCACAGTGACGGAAGCCAGAGCACATGGAATGCTGTTTACCTTCCCACCATAGCGGTACCTATTTATCTACTTGCACTGGCATGCTTTCGAACTGCTAGGTTGGCAGGAGCTGGGACAGAACAATGGGAACTCACCTCATCATGCGGATTTGAACTGCTGACCTTCTGATCAGCAAGCCCAAGAGGCTCAGTGGTTTAGACCACAGCACCACTCGCATCCATTCTGGGCTCTGTAGTCCCTCACAGAGGTATAATTCCCAGCAACTCTCAACAAACCACAGTGGCCAAGATTCTCTGAGGGAAAGAATGTGCTTCAACTGTTCTTTAAGGGTATAGTGTATACACAGCCTCACCTTAAGGAGTTGGGTGGCTTCAAACCCCACCTCCCACCTTAAGGAATACACAGAAAAAAGCCCCATAAAGCACAACTCTGTATATGGAAAATAAGAGTATATTAAATGTATTGTGCATGAGCTTAAACAATACACACACACACACACACACACACACACACCCACCCACCGTCTCTGGTCAATCTTGAAGTGATATATAACGGTAAAGGGACCCCTGACCATCAGGTCCAGTCGTGTCCGACTCTGGGGTTGCGTGCTCATCTTGCTCTATAGGCCGAGGGAGCTGGCGTTTGTCCGCAGACAGCTTCTGGGTCATGTGGCCAGCACGACAAAGCCGCTTCTGCCAAACCAGAGCAGTGCACGGAAACGCTGCTTACCTTCCCGCTGGAGCGGTGCCTATTTATCTACTTGCATTTTGACGTACTTTTGAACTGCTAGGTGGGCAGGAGCTGGGACCGAGCAACAGGAGCTCACTCCGTCGCAGGGATTCGAACCGCCGACCTTCTGATCGGCAAGCCCTAGACTCTGTGGTTTAACTCACAGCGCCACCTGGGTCCCTGTGGGAAGTGATATATACAAACCTACAAATTACTATTCAATGTATCCACATCCAAAAGTTCAACTTTGTGTTAAATCTTGTAGTTGAAAAACTGTGTACGAGGAGGACTCAAACAGCGAGACATCCAGGTAGAATCTCTGTTTCGGCACCCTTCATCAGGGTGGGTTTGTCACTCAGTTCTATACTAGGACTTCAGTACAATATAGTTGAACTTCAGTGGCAATCCCTCCAGGAATGGCTTTGATTGGCCAACTAAACCAGGTGAGTGTAGCTGATGGGTCTCAAACCTTCCATGAGTTATGGACTTCCCCTGCATGGGAAGACAGGCTCCGACAGATTGAGCAGATGAGACCAATAGTGGATCCAACGGTCAAGAAGTTGGTTTCTGCATGTGCATAGAAGGAAGTGAGGAGCAGATGGGGCTCATCAACGTGGGAAGGTAACCCATCTAGGAAAAGCAGTCCCTTGAAACTTCCCATGTTGGATCTCAGCTCATGGAGGGGGGGGATCCCAGTCTGCGATGGCGCCCACCATAGAGGGTGAGAGGACTTCACTGCAGTCTAAATCCAACAGTCCACCCACTCCACCCCGCTGACTACGTGTTAATTTGTTACTCATGGTTGTGTTTTGCTTCATTGCACAGGGCTGAGTTTGGTGTCCTTCCAGTTTGCATTCTCGGCCTCCGGGTTCTCCCTTTTTAATGCTAATCTCCTTTTCCTGGCCTTGTAGCACTCATTCCTTTCTTGCACTCTCGATAACAATACCAGCAAACAGCAGGTGCCTCCAAGTTTCACAAAGAGAAGAAAGTTTTCCTTTTGCAGCTCTAGGGAATTCATTAGCTTGAAATGACAATTCTAGGAAGGAAATCAGAGCTTTCTATGTCATTGAGGCTGTTAAAAAGTAGATTGCCAATGCCGGCCTGCTGGCACGAAACCAGAATATTGTAAAAGTGGGGGGAAAGGATCTAGGGCATTTAAACCACTATAAAAACTATTGTAGCATTTTGCCCAATGTGCTGTCATTTGACCAGGCTGTTAAATTTGGCCGGCAACTTTCTTGCGGATTATATTTCAGCAGTAAACTTGCCAGCGTTGACCTTCTCATTTCCCATATGCTTTGTTTTTCAAAAATCTTTTTTTTTGCTAATAAAACTCCTCTCCCCCCTCTCTCTGTCTCTGTTTCATTCCCTGCACTTCTCTTTCTGCAGCAACTTCTGGAGTGTAAATGCTATGTCTGAGGGTTGTTCATATTTCACAGGAATCAAGTGTGAGATGTGATGTGAAGGAAGAAGAGAAAATCAAACGTGAGCTGCCAAAAGATGCTGTTTGAATGTCTGCCTGAATTAAAGTCAGAAGCAGGGTATAAACAAATGTTATTTATCCATAAGAAGACAACAGATTGTCACTTTATTTATTTATACCGTGTACTTTCGTCTTCACCAGTGCTCAGCGAGCCTCAGCTTATGAAACATTTATTTACCTGTGGCAGGTAGATAAATTGGCAGCTTAATAAGCACAGGTACAGTGCTTTCAACAAGGGGATGGTGTACTTTCTGAGGGAACATCATGATTGCCTCCCCAGTGGCAAGGCTGGATAAACGTGATGCTGAGGAAGATGCAGAATGAAGCTTTCCCTGTGCAAAATTGGCAGTCTTCTTGCAGTCTCTAAATTTGAGGTGCCCCGCTGCCCTGTGTGTTGTGTGCTGCTATTTCTGTGGAAGTGTAGATTGATGAGAGGAACACGGCTAGGTAAAGGTGGACCATTTACTCCCTTACCGACATCCCAGTACACATAGGTGTCCATGTCTGGTCTCGACTAGGTGGTTCACAAGCACCTTTTCCTCAGTGACTGAGCTTCTTCGTTGTTCACTTTCTGGGGCCTCCACACAAACTTTGAGAATTCTCAAGAGGCCCATCCTTGGGTGAGTTCATATTACTACCTTAGAGTTGGCATCAGGTACAGTAGGTTTGAAGGCTGTTCCGGAAGAAGAAGAAGAAGAAGAAGAAGAGGAGTTTGGATTTGATACCCCGCTTTATCACTACCCGAAGGAGTCTCAAAGCGGCTAACATTCTCCTTCCCCTTCCTCCCCCCACAACAAACACTCTGTGAGGTGAGTGGGGCTGAGAGACTTCAAAGAAGTGTGACTAGCCCAAGGTCACCCAGCAGCTGCATGTGGAGGAGAGGAGACACGAACCCAGTTCACCAGGTTATGAGACTACCGCTCTTAACCACTACACCACTATTCCAAAAGATCTGTGTAGTCTGAGATTCCTCTGCTAATCTGAACACCCATGCCCTCTTATTTGAGCCCCATCCCTGCATAGGGGAACGGTTTGGCTTTTGCCCTCTGAAAACCAGCTTCTGTACACATGTTGCTCAATGGAAGGAAGTCAATTGTGTGCATAATAGAAGTGATGGAATATGTAGTCATTTTTATCTGTGTGTTTTTTTTAGCACTCAAGGGTGAAGAGAGGGGCTGGAGTGAAAAATGTGGTTCTGCATTTGCCTGCTCAGGATGCCACTTAATGTGTTTGATGATATTAAGTTCTCTTCCACAAAAGCTTCTGCCATGAGAAAAGTGTTAGTTCTTTCAACGTATTTGGAAAGCAGCTGTAACCAATTGGCATCGCTTGTAGGGTTAAAAGAAGTTTTGTAAGGAGTAATATATAAATTATTGTGAAAAGAATTAAGAATTGGTATTAAGATTTGAATAGCAACAACTGTAGTAACAAAATGCATAATTAGAAAGGATTTGAGAAAACCATCAGTTGAGGTTGAAGGAAATCTTAGGCTGTGATAGCCAAAGATTTTGAAATGATGTTTAGAGGGATGATATGCTGGAAAATATGTGTAAAAACCAATAAAAATATTTAAAAAGAGAAAAGTGTTAGTTCTTCCAGCTACAACGGAATATATACAACTGGATCTCTTACACAGCTTACTTGCCCAATGCTGTGTTTGAAACCACTCCTTATTCAACTTTCTTGATTCGTCTTTTTTATTTTTTTAAGAATAGGCAGAGGTCAACCTCATCTGCAGAAGTCTGGTGCTTCATATGAGAGGCAAGGAGCCTCAAGTCCGGGAGTTGAACGCATGGTCCTGAGTGCAAGTTGTGCCGTTAGGACGAAGTATGGGACCAGGACATTTTATTTTGAAAAGAACCCAAACAAACATTCGGCATGAGAAAAGCTCACCAGAAAGGTAAGTCTTCGGATAACTCTGGGCCTGATCTCTAGAGCTTTGTGTGAGACCAGCAACTGCTCCAGATCCCAGAGAATTGGAAGACATATAAAATTTGGACTGGGCCCCCCAAAATTACGTGCAGAACCCTACCCCCAGACCGCATGCCTCATGGGACTTGCTCTGCACCTTTGCCTGCTTGGAATGTGTCACTGAACTGTGACAACGTCGCTTCCTTGCTGAATGGCAGAATGAAGAGGGATGTGTGTGGAGCCCATTCTTTGCCTGGCTGAAATTTAGTCTACTGTATGATGATGCTTGCTTTTGCCTCTATCCCCATCCAACGTTGCCTCTGGCTCCACTTACCAGCACAGTTTGCCTCTGCAAGGAAGCTCAAAGCTTGGGCTGAAAAGATACCCCACCAACTCTATAGACGAGACACCTTCATCATGTTCTCCAAATAAATTCGATAGTGAATTGGTCTCTGTTTCTGTGGCAGCAGATGTGTGGGGGGGGGGGGCGGGCTTGTAAATGTCATATTTTAAACCAGAACAATTCATTCTCAGGCATATGAGGTAGGGGACGTTGAGGAAAATTTGGAGCAATTTACATGGTCAGATTTGTTTTTAGAAATCTGATTTGCGTTTCCACCCATGTGTTTATCTTTATCGGCATTGATGTCATTTTAACAAAATTAGCAGCGTGCTCCCATCCTTCAATTTCTTTCATCTTTATAACCCTGAAAAATTATATCCTGATAATAGAGTGCAAATAACACCAGAGTGAAAGCAATTTCAAAGCCTTATTTTGCTGCAGATTGTCTTGTGGGCTTTCTTTATTTGTCTATGTGCTTCACTCCTATAGGTGACCCATAAACGCTCCCTTGGGAAATGTATAAATTCTCCACGTTCAGTACTTTAACACCAGGCCAAAATTATGCAATAATGCAGCCCCACCCACCACAAAACGTTCAACAAGCTGTAGATGAACTCACTAACAGGGCAGGGGTTATGGCTTGGCTTTCTAACTCCACACTGGCACTGCTTTGGGTAGCCCAGCTCTCATAGGGCACCTACTTCCATCATGCTGTGAATGAGAGCCGAGCTACGTAATCAACAACCTCGTGTAATTTTCTTCAAAGGGTTTCTAGCCCACCCTTCATGTGGAAAAGTTCCCAGGATGTCATAGAAATCTTTTTTTTTTCCCAGTCTTTGCTCTCAGGCTTATACTGTAAAAACACATGACCCAATAAGAAAAAGAGATGGCAAGGAAGAAGGAAATGAGCAAAGCCAAGAACCAAATACTTAACGTTTCAAGTTTCCTTATATTCACCGCACTGAATGGAAACAATCTGATGACAAAATAAAATAAAAAATTCCTTCCAGTAGCACCTTAGAGACCAACTAAGTTTGTTCTTGGTATGAGCTTTCGTGTGCATGCACACTTCTTCAGATACTGAAGAAGGTGCTACTGGAAGGAATTTTTTAATTTTTTATTTTAACCTGATGACAGTTCAAGAAACAGATCCCAGCTCCTCCTGGGGAATATCTTGGTGGCCCAACTTTCCTGGAAGTAACAGTGTCTGGGAGACACTCCAGGGTTGCCATATTTCAAAAAGTGAGCTTTTTTTGGGCAAAGTTGTTCAGCTTTTTTTTTTTAAGATCTTCAAAAAAGAAGGAAATTCAACAAAATCTACAATTCCAACATGGGTTGCCATATGTCTGGATTTTCCCGGACATTTTAATGATTCTGCCTGGACAAAGTTTTCAACCATAACACCTAGATTGCAAAGGAGAGTCCATATTTGTATCGTCACTCTGACTTGCTGCTATTTTTATATCTGCATGGATTTGGAGTGGTGGTTGTTCTTAAAGGCACGTGCAACAAAAATGGCATCTGAGCCTTTAATTTTGTCTCTTAGTAGAACTGAATCAGCTCTGAGTAGATGCTACTCTATGGACCAGCATTGATGGACCTAAGAATGTTGAACGAGAAGTAAACAGTGTGGAAGTCCAGACATCCTACATCTTCCAGTGGAGATATGTGAATGCATCCGTGTATCTGTATCCTGTACAGTTTTGTTTTTTGGGGAAAGAGAAAGTTCACGGAGTGGTTGAGTGTTAATTCAGAGCATGAGGAAAACAACCCCTCCTTCTGCTCTGGTCCCAATCCAGAACCCCCTTTGTTGCTACTGAGATGGAAAGAGGTAAAAGTGAACATAATTTGTCCTTGAGTTTTATAGGACCTGCTCCCAGTGAAGATGATCACAGTATCTGTATTCTAGTATATATAATAACTTTTACATAAAGATTTTAGTAGGATATTCTTTCAGGAATTTTCTCCTGCGTTTCTGGGGATCTAAATCAGCCAGCCCTAAACATTTCAAGGTGACACCTGAGCAGCTGTTTATCTCCCTTTGGATATGGACAAATATAGCAGAACCACTTGGGTTATCTGAAATTTCCAGTTATTTGACTTGCATTCATTATGTGCCACTGAGGTAAATAGCACATTTCTCCAAATATTTGGGAATTTTCCATTTAGTCCATATACATTGTGTATTAGAACTTGTGAAATATATTAAGTTGGCAGACCAGGCTAGATGGTTGCTTTACAGATTTTTTAAAAAGACTTTTATGGGAGGATAGGGGACAGGCATCCAGTCTTCTTGAAGCTCAAATAATAGTTGATCTCTCTGTGAGCTATTTCCTTTCCAAGCTTCCTTGGATGAGTTCTTTGACACCAAGAATGATAAGCCAAATGAATTAAGCTGCATATGGCAGCTCACCTAAAACCCTGTTTTCATTGGTTGCCAGAGTGCAGAGGGTCAGGATTCAGGGTATCGGCTTCCTCCCCCGTGGCCGTAAACGAGCAGATCAAACAAAAGGAATTCTTACCAGTTAGTTTCTTTAATAAACACAGTGAAGAAAAAAAGAAAGTGTCAACCCAGAATGGCAGTGCTCCCAATTAAGGCTTACACCCCCTCCATCCCTATTAATCTATGTCACTCCTATGTCTTGTAACCTGAGCTTCTACCCTCTGCACTTTCTGTTCTGAGACTTTCTGAGCTCTTCTTGACCTTGGACTGAGTGGAGGAATGCTGTCCAGAGACTGTGAATCTGTTAACCCTCTCTCTTCCAGTGTTTCTTCTCCTAGCTGTTCCCCATCCAGTATTTCCCAGCTTCTGCCTTCTGAACTATGCCCTTCTGCAAACCACTGCTCCAAATCTATACTGTCCTCCTGCTCCTGGGAAGATTCAGCATCAGGATCGGGGGAGGGAGTGGCTCCCACCATTCCTCCTCAGTGCAGCTCTCCTTAGCAATGTCCCTGACACAGAGGTTGTGGAAATGGGAAGTGTCAAACCTCTGACAGGCACTGAAGACAGTATGCCTACATACCCTCCAACAATTCTGGGATGATAATAGGGACATTTCTTACCCCCTGCAACGGACCATCCACGACCACCCCTGCAGAGCATTTCTTACCAGAAGAGCAAGTGCCACCACATCTACACCAAAGAGATGTAGCATACAAGCCCCCCACTGCCCGGAGAAAAAAAACCCTTTATCCTGATTTTATTTTATGGTAGATTTACAAGAAGAATAACACATGCCAATAAATAATTTTTTTGAAAGCGACGAGATTAAATGTGGACGCACAAAGCATTTTTTAAAATAAAAAATTCAAGACAAAAAACCAAGGGCTGCAGAGGGTGTCTGTGTTGCGTCATGTTGGTGTTGTGGTGGCGGCTCTGTGGGGTGGGGTGAGGAACAAAAAATGGGGGGTCGAGGAGGGTCAATGGGGGGTAGTGAGAAACGTCCCTATTTTCATCTGAGGAATGTTGGAGGGTGTGTGACACAGCTGACTAGCTGTGTACAGGAGTCGCAACTTGTGCTGTCCTGTTTCAGAGAGCTCTGTATTGAAGCCCAGTGCAAATTTGCATTGATTTAGAAGTTCTGAGGTAGATCGACTGATATGGACAGGGTGTCAGGATCTCTAACAAGTGTGCCTGCTGATAAGGATAAAAATCTTACAGCTGTCATAGAAAACAGCCCTGCTCGTTTCTGTTCTCCCCCCCCCCCTCTCTGGCAGCCCTCCCTCAAGAAGCAGTGGCCCTGAGGTCTCAACTCTAGAAACGAAAAACTTCAAAATAGATCCATCAGTGCAGAAACACTCTCTGTAGGGTGCTGGGGGGGGGAGGGGGAAGAAAAAGCAGCAGTAAAGGTTAATTTGCAGCTATTCTCTCTATAAATTATGGTATTAGACCAAAGACCAGCAGTAGAATTTTCTCGCCGTGCAAGGTGGGCAGGTCAAGATCTTTGGGCATAACAATCTTTCTGAGCATTGTTGCTATAATTGAAAGGGCATGCACTGCACAACAGGCTGGCAAACTTTATTATAAATCACTGTTTATGTGGCTTCAAACGGACTTTAAATATCTCCCCGCTGTCCGTCCTTCCTCTTCTGTGAGGTGGTGTAAATCTAACCCACAAGGTGGCCTGTAACTTTTTAACCTCCTCTACATTTGCCATCCCAAACATGCCGCACATTCGCTTTGTGGCGAATTTTATGACCTCGCAGTGGAAGGAACAATATGCATTGTCATTTGTGAGGCAAATGGGCAGCTTCCCTTGTCACCTTCCCGTGCAATCAGACATAATGATTGCTAATCAGCAAATAAGTAAACACGGTTCCCTCCACTCTCAGCGCGCACGCACACACACACACACACACACACACACTCTGGGCAAAGGCATCTGAATTGGTTTTTTCTCAAGCTATTGTTTTCTAATACCCACCCCCAATTTTGTGACACAACCATAATGGGTCCCCGAGGAACACTGATGCTTCAAGAATTACAACGTTGTCTCTCCAAGACTGGTTTGTGACACACGCGCCAGATGGTTTTCAACTAAATTGCTGTCAGACGCAAAGCATGCTTATGAATTTATCCTTTGCTTTCAGAAGGGAGCAGCAAAAGAGGTTTCGGGAGATTGAGGCGCCGCTCGGGTGGCACGCCACGTTGATTTGTGTTTTGTGTTTGTTTGTTTGTTTGTTTATATTTGGTGGCAAAAGCGACAGCTTGCAGAACCTGACAGTTCCCATTTAATAGCGCCACCGAATAGGTCAGACCTCACCTGGAATACTGTGTCCAGTTCTGGGCACCACAGTTCAGGAAGGATACTGACAAGCTGGAACGTGTCCAGAGGAGGGCAACCAAAATGGTCCAAGGCCTGGAAACGATGCCTTATGAGGAACGGCTTAGGGAGCTGGGTATGTTTAGCCTGGAGAAGATATGATAGCCATGTTCAAATATATAAAAGGATGTCATATAGAGGACGAAGAAAGGTTGATTTCTGCTGCTCCAGAGAAGCGGACACGGGGCAATGGATTCAAACTACAAGAAAGAAGATTCCACCTAAACATTAGGAAGAACTTCCTGACAGTGAGAGCTGTTCGACAGTGGGATTTGCTGCCAAGGAGTGTGGTGGAGTCTCCTTCTTTGGAGGTCTTTAAGCAGAGGCTTGACAGCCATCTGTCAGGAATGCTTTGATGGTGTTTCCTGCTTGGCAGGGGGTTGGACTGGATGGCCCTTGTGGTCTCTTCAAACTCTAGGATTCTAACTCTATTTCTTACAGAACTCTCTGGGTCCTTGTTGCAGGTGACAGGTTGCCGAAGGCCTTGACGGCATCCTTCTATTAAAAGTCCAGCGAGGATAGAAGCAGTAATAATGCTGAATGGAGGGAGCAGCAGAATAGGGGTTAAAAGTGGCCAATTGAAAAGGAACACTGTAGGGAAGGCCTATTGCCCCAGGAGCCACTAAAACTCAAGGAGATTAGGTGCCCAAACATACCAATTAAGAAAGAAGAATGAAGAAATGAAAGCCAGCTATTGTTCGGCTGGGGCGAATTTCGCAAAACCTACCCTGCCTCCAGGATGCTAGGCTTCCCCTCTTTGAAACTTTCTGCGACAGTTTCCTGGGGTGTCTTTCAACAGTTTATACTGGTGTAAGATGCATCCAGCTGGTTCGGTTGTGTTTGAATGAGCGCTGCTACTCAGATATTGCATGTTCATCAAGCTCACAAGTGGAAGTACGTTCCCATGAGCGGATCCTTTGCTGTCTTGGGACAAATATGGTTGCTGTAGCTATGAAAGGAAGGTTGCTCACACAGTACGCTGACGTCAGGTACAAACTGTCTCTATGCATGTACAACTGTTTGTGTGAAAGGGTGTATGCTCCTTTCTTTGTGCATGTCAACTATTTTGTACACCGGTACATAGAAGGTACATACATAGTTAAAGCTATGGTTTTCCCAGTAGTAATGTATGGAAGTGAGAGCTGGACCATAAAGAAGGCTGATCGCCGAAGAATTGATGCCTTTGAATTATGATGCTGGAGGAGACTCTTAAGAGTCCCATGGACTGCAAGAAGATCAAACTTATCCATCCTTAAAGAAATCAGCCCTGAGTGCTCACTGGAAGGGCAGACCCTGAAGCTGAGACTCCAGTACTTTGGCCACCTCATGAGAAGAGAAGACTCCCTGGAAAAGACCCTGCTGTTGGGAAAGATGGATGGCACAAGGAGAAGGGGGCGACAGAGGATGAGATGGTCGGACAGTGTTCTCGAAGCGACTGGCATGAGTTTGGCCAAACTGCGGGAGGCAGTGGAGGATAGGCGTGCCTGGTGTGCTCTGGTCCATGGGGTCACGAAGAGTTGGACATGACTGAACGACTGAACAACAACAACATAGAAAGTAGGGACGCAGGTGGCACTGTGGGTTAAACCACAAAGCCTAGGGCTTGCTGATCAGAAGGTCAGCGGTTCGAATCCCCACAACAGGGTGAGCTCCCATTGCTTGGTCCCAGCTCCTGCCCACCTAGCAGTTCGAAAACACGTCAAAGTGCAAGTAGATAAATAGGTACCGCTCCGGCGGGAAGGTAAACGGCGTTTCCTTGAGCTGCTCTGGTTCGCCAGAAGCGGCTTAGTCATGCTGGCCACATGACCCGGAAACTGTACGCTGGCTCCTTCGGCCATTAACGTGAGATGAGCGCCGCTACCCCAGAGTCAGACACGACTGGACCTAATGGTCAGGGGTCCCTTTACCTTTACCTTACATAGAAGGTGCACATGCTGACTGCAGCATGCGTATGTTAGGATTCATTCCCCATTCCTGCAGTCATGAGATTGTTGTCTATCACATGACGGTGTATGTTTTCATTCCACAGTGTGGGAAGTGATGGAGACAGGATGTTTTGGTATTACTGTGTTCCGTGAAGTGGGACTAATGTCCTTTGCTTTTTCTCTCTTCGCTGTCTGATGAGAAAGAGGAAGGAGCTAAGGCAGAATGCTCCGAGTTTATTATATGTAAATAAACGTAGATTAGCCAAAATGCTGTGCTGCTGAGTTTGTTATGCAAACTGTGAACACTCTGCGGATCCTTAAGCATGCTAATGCCTTTTGGCATCAGTCTCTGTGTTGTTCGGGCTGGAGAAAGCTTTTGAAGCTCCCGAACAACCGACCAGGAGGGAGAGAACATGCCAGTTGGGCATGTGTCTCTGCCAGTGTCCTACATGTGAGTAGGATGATCCTAACAGCGTACACCCCTACAGTGATACATCTTAAGAGAAGTAGGTTCAGTTCTACATGATCTTTGGTTCCCCATCAGCCTCGAAATCTTACCACCTCTGTAGCTGTAGGAATACAGTCGTACCTTGGTCCTCAAACAGAATCCATTCTGGAAGTCCCTTCGACTTCCAAAAACGTTCGAAAACCAAGGTGCGGCTTCCGGTTGGCTGCAGGAGCTTTCTGCACTCAATCAGAAGCTGTGGAAGCCGCGTCGGATGTTCGGCTTCCCAAAAACATTCGCAAACAGGAACATTCTGGGTTCCAAACTCACTTCTGGGTTTGCGGCCTTTAGGAGCCAAAATGTTCAGGTCGCAAGGCATTCCAGAACCAAGGTACGACTGTTTTAGAATCATAGAATTATAGAGTTGGAAGGGATCTACAAGAGTCCCCCAGTCCAGCCCCCTGTAATGCAGGAATTCTGCCCACAGCTGTCCCTGGGTGGGCTCGAACCACCAACCTTTTGGTTAACAGCCATACACACTGACCCATTGTGCCACTGGGGCTTGTTAAAATAACCCATGCATAAAGGACACACATGGAGGGGATGGGGAAAGGACACACTTGGAGATACTTGGCAGATGGGACACAAGCATGCAGGAGAAGGGCCAGGATTGCAGACCTTTGCTCTCTGTGACAAAAGGTGTAGATCCAGCACCACTCATAATGTTTGCGAGTCACCTTAGGGGCTAGTTTTGTAGCCAAAAGCTGGGTTAGAAATCAAAACACATTTTAGTTTTCATTTGTATCCGAAAATAGTGAACAATGAGCTGAACTGAGCTTTCCATTATGAGTCCAAGTTTACAAACCGGGCCTTGGGTAAATTAAGCTCCGGATTCCGAGCAGATCGGTCATCGGATTAAGTGAGACTTGATCCGATATAAAAAGCCATACATGCGTGCCAACAACAGGAAAAGATGTACAGAAGAGCAGAAACAGTGCCAAAGGGTTAAATGGCTTCTTTTTAAGACGTTACCAAGGAGTTCCATTTAGGAAATCATAATTGCATTCCATTTTTCCCCCTGCATGTCAAAATGTAACTACTGGTACTCTATCTTCTCGCAGAAATCACAGTTTATAAGCCATTTTTCATCAGGCTGGTATGAATGGAAGCTGATCACTGCAAATGACTTTGCCATTAGGACCATAGGTCTGGTATTTTCCTTTCCTTTCCTTCCCTCCCCCCACCAGCCCTGAATCTGCTTTGGAAAGCAACATATAGAGCCCTGTTATGAATCGATAAGTGATTAAGCCCAACTTTTCTTGGATGTATGCCTTTGCAAAGGGGCTCAGGCCATTGGCTCCTCCACTAACTTGAATAATTTTCGCCAATGAAGGAGACATTTATCAGGACGATAAGCATACACCACAAGGTGTCCTTGAGTGAACTGAAGTGCACTTTGGAAATAAATAGATGGCTTAAAAAAAGGGGGAAAAAGAAAGGAAAGGGAAAAAAAGAACCGCCGGAATGGTAAAAAGATTAAGGATCATTGGTATTAATTAGAGCACGGCACTTTCTTTTCAAAGCATATTTGCTTATGCAGAGAAGATTCAAACATTTGTGTAAAAAAAGCTGAAACTACTGTACTCACTTGTTTTGGGGAAAGCGAACGTTTTCATGAGTATCCAAAACACCTAGTTGTTTTTCAAGTCCCTTTTGCAATAAAATAAAATAAAATAACCCACTATTTCACTTGCGCTCTCTTTGAAATTGCCCCCATTTGCCCTCAGTGATAGCAAGCAGCCAGATCTGATTGTTCAGGTAAGTCTTGCAATATCACCCTGTTTACCATGTGAGGATATCTGATTGGATGGGCTCCTCCATAGAAATACCCTGGAAGGAGGAAAAACTGAGATTCGGGAGCGTGCTTCGGTTTGCTGTTTGGTCCTATGCTGCAGAAGTCCAAGCAAGAGGCTATCCAAAGTTAAAGCAGCATCATAGATGGAGCAGTCGAGGCAGCATTTTGCCACATTTATGCTTGCCATTGAAACATCTCCGAATCCCCTTGTGACTTTCCATGGGCGTACCCGGGGGGGGGGGCAGGGGGGCAGCTGCCCCCCAGAAGCAAAAATAAAAATAAAAAATTTAAATGGTTATCGGCAGCCTAAAAGGAAAAAAAAGCTCTCCTCCTGAAAAAACCCTCAATGACTGGTCTTTCTCCCCCTCCCAAAATATCAATAACAATTGAGCTCTAGTCCTCTTGCCGAGGCACAGTTGGCCACTGTGTGTGTGTGTGTGTGTTGCGCCGGCTGTTTCCCCCTCCCTCATCCCGACAAAGAGCTGGTGTGCCTATCAGAGACCGGATCCTAGCCTGCACCCTGCTTGGTCAAAGTATTCACGCTACATCTGCTGGCAAGAGAGGAACAGTTTCTGAATTTGCTGGGATTCATCGTTGCAAGGGAGCTTGGGAAACTGAGTTCCTTTGCATGGTGAGTAGTTCCTTTGAGATGACTGAGGATCCTGGGAAACTGAGTTTTTCAGCCATTTGGGGCTTTCTGTGGGGGGGGGGAGTTTTTCTGTTTTTTGAAGCTGTTTTTGTTTTTTGAAGCTGTTTTTGTTTTTGAACCTGAATGACCATGGCTTGCCCCCCCCCCCTAGTTTTGATCCTGGGTACGCCCCTGCGACATTCTCTAGCTGCTGTTGCTAGAGAAATAAAGCCGGTCTGATGGCCCTTTGGACCTTGAGACAAGGATGCCTTGGTAGTCCATCTCCTTGACCAAATGACTTTCCTGTGACATAGCCACACAGCAAAAGAGTTCTTGCTCAACCCAACAGCAGCAATGCATGGGAATTTGAGAAGTGGGGCAGGTCCTGAATCTCAGTGCTTGGAGAAGAAAATGATTTGTGGAGGGCCAGGCCTTTGATGGGGTTGCCAGGTTTCCTGGGACTTGGCAGAGGCAGCCTGGGAGTTAAGGCATGGCGTCTAATGGCCCAGGGGTGCGGCCTAGTGCAATGAGGTGGGTTGCGGTGGAGGTGGTTATGGCACCTGGTTGGATCTCGTAATACAGAACAGAGCTTGGTGATTCTAGGGTGTAGGCATGCTTATTCAGAAATTGGTTTGGTATGTTTATATTCTGCATTTCTTCCATTGTGGAATTCAAGGTGGCATATGGTTCCGCTCCTTCCTCCTGGGCCGTGTTCAGAAAGTGGTGGTGGGGGATGAGTGTTCAGACCCCTGGGCTCTCACTTGTGGGGTGCCTCAGGGTTCCGTCCTCTCCCCCATGCTTTTTAATATCTATATGAAGCCCCTGGGAGAGATCATCAGGGGGTTTGGGCTAGGTGTTCATCAGTATGCAGATGACACCCAGCTCTACCTCTCTTTTAAATCAGAACCAGTGAAGGCGGTGAATGTCCTGTGTGAGTGCCTGAAGGCGGTTTGAGGATGGATGGTGGCTAACAGATTGAGGTTAAATCCTGACAAGACGGAAGTACTGTTTTTGGGGGACAGGGGGCGGGTGGGTGTGGGGGACTCCCTGGTCCTGAACTGGGTAACTGTGCCACTGAAGGACCAATTGCGCAGCCTGGGAGTCATTTTGGACTCACAACTGTCCATGGAGGTGCAGGTTAATTCTGTGTCCAGGGCGGCTGTCTACCAGCTCCATCTGGTACGCAGGCTGAGACCCTACCTGCCCGCAGACTGTCTCGTCAGAGTGGTGCATGCTCTGGTTATCTACCGCTTGGACTACTGCAATGCGTTCTACGTGGGGCTACCTTTGAAGGTGACCCGGAAACTGCAATTAATCCAGAATGTGGCAGCTAGACTGGTGACTGGGAGTGGCTGCCAGGACCACATAACACCAGTCCTGAGAGATCTACATTGGCTCCCAGTACGTTTCTGAGCACAATTCAAAGTGTTGGTGCTGACCTTTAAAGTCCTAAATGGCCTCGGCCCAGTATATCTGAAGGAGCGTCTCCACCCCCATCGTTCACCCCAGACACCAAGGTCCAGTGCTGAGGGCCTTCTGGCGGTTCCCTCACTGCGAGAGGCAAGGTTACAGGGAACCAGACAGAGGGCCTTTTCCGTAGTGGCACCCACCCTGTGGAACGCCCTCCCATCAGATGTCAAGGAAATAAGCAGCTATCCTATTTTTAAGAGGCAGCTGAAGGCAGCCCTGTTTAGGGAAGTTTTTAATATTTAATGCTGTATTGTTTTAACATTCATTTGGGAGCCGTCCAGAGTGGCTGGGGAAACTCAGCCAGATGGGCGGGGTACAAACAAATAATAATAATAATAATAATAATAATAATAATAATAATAATAATAACAACAACAACAACAACAACAATAATTTTCAGGTGGCTTCCTGTCTAGGAGCTGACCAGACCCAGACCTGTTCCATTTCATCAAGGTCACCGTGTGCCCCCAGATCATGCCCCCCCAAGCACAAAATAGCCTGTTCCTAACTGAGATTTTAGTGTTCTCCACCTTAGTACAGGTGGTGACCATTTTGTGCATATCCAGTTGATGTGCGACTGCTGAAACGTGGGTCCTTTTGGGCCCAGAAGAGGGCAGAGCATGGGCCTAATAGGAATGGTGCATAACGGGTGCGGGCTTATGCGTGCTGCACCGATGTGCGTGGGACCCAGGAACGGAAACCCTGTGCAAGAGGGTTGCTCCCTGCACTTCAGGTTTGACCCCAGCACCTGAATACTAGCCATTAGTCCAGTTAACCCCCCTTTCAGCATCCTTAGTTCCTGTCCCCAAATCACAAATATCCTTCCGCTTTGTTCTTCAAAAGTTAAAGCCAGGATTTTCACAGAATTTATAAAACGTACGCCGGAGAAAACCCCTTTTAAAACACCAGTCCTTGTTTACTTGTATCCCCCCCAAAAAATCCAAGGCAGCAATGAGGCTGAATCAGGGAATGGTGATGAGTACATTATGATGTGGTGGTTTGTTCCCTCCCTTAATCTTGCCAAACTGTGTCAGACTTTGCTCAATGGGAAAATCATTTCTCTTGTGGAATGCATCTCTGGACAGGTTTATTTTAGTGCCATATGTTTGAAACAAACCCTAAAGAGTGGGAGAGGGGAAACAGGCAGATGGGCAGAGTGAGAACTAATGTAAAAGAATAAATAAATAAAAAATCTGGGTCTGTAGACGTACCGGGCTTACAGCATCAGGACATTTGCTGCTACGGCATTTTCCTCTGAGTTATGGGAAGCCTTGCCTCTTTAGTGGCGTTGGGGAGGAATTTGCTGGAAGTAATCTGATAGGGAAGTAGGGCGAGCTAGGTTCTGTGCAACATGTGAGGCAGATGTTAGATACCCTGGGGTAAAATGACTTTACCGTGGGGCAAAATGCCGCAGAAAAATAATTGCCCTGTTCCAACTATGGCTGTGCGCAAGAACATATGAAAGACTAGCAGTCTGATACAGCGGATGACGATTCACAGGTGTCGGGAGCTGTCTGCCACTGCCCCAGGTAACGGACTGTATCTAGGGCTGGGCGATCTCTCGTTTTCAACATTGCGATATATCACCAGTTAAACATTGCAATATACTGATATATCCCAGTCTTGGTCCAGAGCTGTCAACCTTCCTTTTTTTTTTTTGCACTGGGAAATGGCGCTGGAATAAGGGAATTTCCCGTAAAAAAGGGAAAGTTGACAGCTATGTCTTGGTCTGCTAAGAAGAAGAAGAAGAAGAAGAAGAAGAAGAAGAAGAAGAAGAAGAAGAAGAAGAGTTTGGATTTGATATCCCGCTTTATCACTACCTGAAGGAGTCTCAAAGCGGCTCACATTCTCCTTTCCCTTCCGCCCAACAAACACTCTGTGAGGTGAGTAGGGCTGAGAGACTTCAGAGAAGTGTGACTAGCCCAAGGTCACCCAGCAGCTGCATGTGGAGGAGCAGAGACGTGAACCCGGTTCCCCAGATTACGAGTCTACCACTCTTAACCACTACACCACACTGGCTCTCACCACACTGAAGCAGCCCTTGGGGGGAAATGGCCTCACCCGTCATTCTCTGACACCTTGATGCACTGCGAACCCAGTTCACCAGATTACAAGTCTACCGCTCTTAACCACTACACCACACTAAGTTACTGATCCAACAGTAAATCAACAACAACAACAACAACAAGCACACACACACATGCACACATACGTGTCTGTTTTCAGTCATGGGTCACCCATCCTGGATTGGAATGACACACTGCAGTGGTTCTGTAGAGAAAAAAAGCAAAAGAAATATCAAAGAAGAATGCCAGCAAAAAGAGAGAGGAAAAGAACAAAGTTGACAATACTGATCTGAAGTAACACTCATATGACAAAATGCTTGGGCAAAACATACCGGGATCGTGCTCATTTAGAAAGAAACTGGAAATAAGTCTTGCATATTTGAGTGGATGCAGTTGCTGCATCGAGGATATTTTTTGGGAGAAATGAGCTGTTTCTCAGTTGTTAGGAAAGATTTTTTATTTTTGGAAAGGTTAAGTGAGTCAGCTGGGTTCTGACTGCACGTTGGTGAAACTGAATAGTGGCGAAGCGCTTTAATCTCCATTGCCTCAAAGTATTGAATGTGGTGCTTATCAAAGGTGCCACAGGGTGACATTTTCCATTTATCTAGACATTCTCATATATTTATTAAAAGGTGGCAGCTTCAGCTTGCGAACCGACCTTTCGGCAATAGAGCGTAGGGGGGGGGGACGGACGAGGGTTTGTGCCTCTGGGGAGGGAAAGTACCCCCAAAGTGCTCCAGCCAGTACTCCTGAAAACCCAAGTGTTGCCTGCACAGTAACAAACTGTTGGGCATGCTTTGCCCCTGTTTTATGTACACCCTGAACCAAATCCTTGTGGGCTTTTACCCAGTTGGAAGAGGAAGCGCCAAGGCTTTGACTACCAATTCACATGTGCTTTCCTGGAAATGTCGCAGGGTATTTCAGTTTCTTAGACAGCATCTTAAAAAGCAGAGGCATCACCTTGCCGACAAAGGTCCGTATAGTTAAAGCTATGGTTTTCCCAGTAGTAATGTATGGAAGTGAGAGCTGGACCATCAAGAAGGCTGATGGCCGAAGAATTGATGCTTTTGAATTATGGTGCTGGAGGAGACTCTTGAGAGTCCCATGGACTGCAAGAAGATCAGACCTATCCATTCTGAAGGAAATCAGCCCTGAGTGCTCACTAGAAGGACAGATCCTGAAGTTGAGGCTCCAATACTTTGGCCACCTCATGAGAAGAGAAAACTCCCTAGAAAAGACCCTGATGTTGGGAAAGATGGAGGCCACAAGGAGACGGGGACGACAGAGGATGAGATGGTTGGACAGTGTCCTCGAAGCAACTGGCATGAGTTTGGCCAAACTGCGGGAGGCAGTGAAAGATAGGCGTGCCTGGCGTGCTCTGGTCCATGGGGTCATGAAGAGTCAGACACGACTGAACGACCTAACAACAACAACAACATTTCTGTTTCTGTTTCTCCTTCTGTTTCTCCTCCACCAGGGCCAGGGCTTTTTCAGTGATGGCTCCGACTTGGTGGAATGCTCTGTCCCGCAAGACTAGGGCCCTGCAGGACTTGATCTCCTTCTGCAGGGCCTGTGAGGCAGAGCTATTACGCCTAGCCTTCAATTTGAATTAGCCTGATCCTCTATTCCCCCTTCCCTTTTCTCTTCTATGAAGAAACCCTTTCTGGGACCCCACATTTAAATTCTTCCTTGGTCTCCTTGCTGGCCGTAGTAGGACCAACTTAGCCAGTTAGCCCTGGTGATCATTTGATGTCTACTGACTGGGGTCCCCCCTTCCCCTTCCCCCCCATGACCCCTGAACTTTTCAATTTTATTGATATTGATGCTGCATTTTATGTTGTATTTTATGCTGTTTTTAAGTTGCATTTCCGTGCGCTGCTCTGGTTCTCCAGAAGCAGCTTAGTCATGCTGGCCACATGACCCGGAAGCTGTACGCTGGCTCCCTCGGCCAGTAACGCGAGATGAGTGCCACAACCCCAGAGTCAGACACAACTGGACCTAATGGTCAGGGTGTCCCTTTACCTTTTAAGTCACATTTTAATCAATGTTTTATATTTGCTGTTAGCCGCCCTGAGCACAGTTTTTAAACTGGGAAGGGCAGGGTATAAATAAAAATTATTATTATTATTAATTATTATTATTATTATTATTATTATTATTATTATTATTATTATTATTATTATGTTTCCCCTCCTCTGCCTTACCATGCGAAAGTGCGCTGTGACCTATTCAGCTGTGCACACACACTGGCCATTGCATTGCAGTTCTAACAGCAGCAACGAGACAATTTGGACATTTCACAACATTGTTTTATAAGTCTCTGGCTTATCTGCAAGGTTTTTTTTCTGGTTTCCTCTTTTTGGCCAGGTCTGTGCAGTTTATGGTCACTGAGCAGAAGGGCAAAGTTTGCGCAACACGGCAGCCTTTCTCTCTCCCATCTATTCGGTTAAGAACATCTTGTTCTCCCTCCTATCTCCATGTGAGAGAAATGTAATTAATGTATTAAAAATGGAAATACATTAAGATAAGATAAGAAGTCTTGATGTACTGTAGGCCAGAACACTTGAGTAAGGGATGGGGTCCTCTGGTAATTAAGCAATCCACTAATAACCTGATCATAATTATAGTGGCTTCACTAATTGCTCTATTCTTATTGCAAATGTTTTTAAGCTCTTTAATTTCAGAACTTTGCTCCTATTTGGTGTGCTGTGACATGAATTTAAAAGACCCTCTTGAAAGAAGCAAAACGTGCCCAGTCTCCTCCTCACTTTTTTTTTTTTAAAGCAGGAACTCATTGGATAGTAATAATAGAGACTATCTGCTTTTTATTACTTTAGATTGTTATGAATTTGTGGGCGCTAGGTTCAGAAAGTGTTAGTATTTAATCACGGCTCAGAATGTTCAGCTGAGTGCTAGACTACTCTAATCCTTGTTACAGGTAGGTAGCCGTGTTGGTCTGCCGTAGTCGAAACAAGATAAAAAAAATTCCTTCCAGTAGCACCTTAGAGACCAACTAAGTTTGTTATTGGTATGAAGAATCTGAAGAAGTGTGCATGCACATGAAAGCTCATACCAATAACAAACTTAGTTGGTCTCTAAGGTGCTACTGGAAGGCACTAATCCTTGCATTCAGTAATTGTTAAAAGATTATTAAGACGGAACTGGACAAGATGACAGGAAGAATTCGAAACCGGCGGGACCAGGAATTCCTGAAGGATTGGACTAAATCTGAGAAATATTTGAAAGACAATTGTAAACAACAAATCACGCTAGTAGGTTTACAAGAAGTTTTCTAAGGTTAATCTTAGGAAATATTATGGAGATAGTTTTGGAAGGTAATAATTAATTATTGTGATAAAAAGTAATAGTGTAGTTGGAAATACAAGAAGAAATTAGGAAATTTGAAAATCTTGAGAAGTGGTTGATGGAAGTCAAAATATGTATAAGAGATGAATATTAATGGATGTTTAAAAGAATGTATGCAAAATTTAATAAAAATTATTATATAAAAAAGATTATTAAGACAGGCCAGCCATTAAGAGAACAAAGACCTCATGAGATATGGAAAATGGCAGCACAGTTAGCAATAGCTGAGCAATGGAAGAACCAGACTGAAATACCCCTGAATAGGCTTGCCATATGTATGGGAAATTCCAGACATGTATGGGAATCGAACGCCTAAGATGGCGTCCGGGAATTATTATTTTTTTGAAATCGTTTTTATTTGGTTTTACAAATATATATTTATAACAATACCAAATGCACATCTGTAAATAGAGATTTCTCTGAATCTTGAGACATCCCTTCCATGGGTCTTATTGTCAACACTTCCAACTGCATGTTATTTCACAATCTATATTTTGTATCTGTCCACATTGTCCAAAGTGTTTGTTACATTACAAGCGATATTAAAATCCTCCTAATGTTTCCATTTGCTTACAGTGGTCTCCTAAATAAATTATAAATTATAATTTCCCCCCATTCTTTCTTGAAGTTTTTGAATGTTAAGAGATGTCCGGAATTTCACAAACATATGGCAACCTGGGTTTTGTTTTTTGTTTTCTGTTTCCACCCGTTTCCCCCCATTTTTTGGGGGTGGTGGTGGTGGTTAATAGTCCCCCCCCCCCCCCAGGGAAGTAATAAGTAACATGATTTAAGTCTGCTTAAGCTGGTTTTGTCTCTTTTTAAGTGGAAGGATGCTCGCTTAAGCAACTCTCCATTTAGACATTCCCAGGTAACCAGCTACAGGAAGCAAATGTGTTTATTGACCTACCGTTTTTCAATCACTGCTGAAACAGCTGGAGACGGACAGCGACAACAATACCATTAAAATCCAGAAAACAATACATTGGCATTATTGGCACAGGCATTAAATATCTTGATATGTGAAGCCAGAGGTTTCATAATATCACTACATTTGTTCAGGTTCTGCTGACACATGTTTCATCACGACAAAGTATTGAGGAATCTATTAAATTCATAACATGCTCGGACAATGCAATATGTCATCTCATTGATGGAAACTTTGGTGCTTTCTGCAGCGGCTTTTGAGACAGAAGCAATGCGGAGAGGGAACAGGTTTCTGAAAGATGAGAGTGGAAAGAGGGCAGATGTGTGGTTTTAACAGTGGGGCTGAGATAAGTGTGCCTTGGTAGACGCCTTTTGAAAAAGAATTGGTGCTCTTGGTCCACCTTTTGGTTCCAACCTGTTGGGACCTCCATCTGCGGCAGGCTCCAAACTCTTAGCAAAGTCAGGTGGAAATTTAGACTGCATGCCTGCAGCTAGCCACTGCCTGAAGGAGAGAAGTACAGGGAGATAATAATAACAAAATAATTTTTTTATTTGTACCCCGGCCGGAGCCAGGCTCAAAGCGGCTAACATCAGATGAGTCTGAGCAGTAAGGAAGCCACTTTGCATCAGTTGCCCAGAGCAAAACTTATACTTAATGGTAGGTAGCCGTGTTGGTCTGCCATAGTCAAAACAAAATATAAAATAAAAAAATAAAAAAATTCCTTCCAGTAGCACCTTAGAGACCAACTAAGTTTGTTCTTGGTTTGTTGCAGCGCATAGGTATGCCTTTATCAAGGCCAGATTCAATGCCTTCCCATCAAATGTCATGGGCAACAGACTCTCTAATGACCAGATTTCATTGCTATGCGACTGTAACAGTGGTTCCGTAGAAACATTACAACATATACTTTTTTGCTGCCCAGCTTATTCGGCAGCCCGGTCTAGATTTCTATCCCCCATTCTGATAGAACAGGCAGACGGAACCCAGGAGGCTAAATTAATCCATTTATTGAATGACGAGGAACCGAGTAGATCTCTTACAGTCGCTACATTTTTGATAAATGTCCTATCCCAGAAAAAGAGAAATGGGTCCCAGAAAATCCCAGAAAAAGAGAAATGCATAGTTTTGATAGTTTAACTCAGTGTTTTTCAACCACTGTTCCGTGGCACACTAGTGTGCCGTGAGATGTTGCCTGGTGTGCCGTGGGAAAAATTGAAAAATTCAATAAAATTACTTTATATATAGTCAATATAGGCACAGAGTTTAATTTTTTTAAACATTTTCTAATGGTGGTGTGCCTCGTGATTTTTTTCATGAAACAAGTGTGCACTTGCCCAAAAAAGGTTGAAAAACACTGGTTTAACTAATACCCAGTATTATTAAGAGGAAATTAAGTTATTAATTAACTCTTAAATAAAGTTTTAGCTGAATCCCAATGCTGCATATGTATTAACCAAATTGAGTTAAAATGTTATTCTTGAAGGACTGTTTAGAATCGATATTGTTCAAATTGCAGCAGTTGCTGCCTCGTTTTTTATTGTTTTATGTCGAGTTGCTCCGAATTGTATGTTCTGTTTCCTTTGTCTGTTTTGTTTTGATATGGGCCAATGGCCGTAATAAATTTACTACTACTTCTTGGTTTGTTCGTTCGTGTGCATGCACACTTCTTCAGATACCTGGTATCTTCAGAATGATAGAGACTTATGAGATGGTAAGGGATGTGCTACCTCAGACTGCTAGTGTTAAATCATATTTTGAATCTTCTCATATATATAACAAGTGTGTATGTATGTGTACAGTATTCAGAAATCAAACAAGCTGGGGTAGAATTCTCCCTCATCAGCTAGGTTATTTAACAAATGCCACCCCATAACTGAGGTTATTTGGGTAGCTTGCATCAGAAGTAGATGAACACACCATCAAATGCTAAAATGCAAATTCAGCATAAAAACAAACCGCAGAGATTAAACATGTCAAATACCATCAAACTGTCGCAGTGCAGCCAGATCTTTCAAACTTAGAAGTGCCCGAAACTCAGAATTCCTCAAATGGCCTCTAGAGTCCACAAAAGCTCCTTAAAAGTATTTTTTATATATATATAAAAAAAAAACTTCTTGGGAGTTTTTGTTTTAATGTGGGAGCTTATTCAAAAACGACACCCCCACCTGAAACACTATATAAGTTTACTTATATGTGCAGTTCGAGCATTGCGTTCCGAACAGCTGCTGAAACGAAGGAGAGCTGATTCCTTTTTTTTTTTTTAAGTCTCATCGTGAAGAAATGACATTTACAAAACAGAACCAGAATGTCCGCAGTTATACTTCTGATAAAATAAATAAGTAATACGTTGGGTTTTTGAAAAGCTCCGGCAAGCACAGTTCGGAAGGAGGAGGTGGGTTGGAATGGCGCAGCGACGGAATTAAAAAGTCCCTTCTTCTGTATAAGCAGCAGGAAGGTTCCTGACAGAAATAAAGTGAGTGTGTGTTATATAAGTAATTTATTTGTGCATCTTGGCATTGCAGCACTAATAGGCTGGCTGCCAGGTATTCTGGGCTGCAGTTTGTCATGTCTGACTCTTTTAGTCCATTTCAAGCAATTGAAGAAATGGCCTTCTGCAGGCTGTCAGTGACAGATACAGGCTCACTCACATAGATAAAGCTCAATTAGCTCCCGGAGAAAGCATCTTTTAAAAATGCAATGAGCTGCGCCGTGAAAGATAGGTAGACAAGTGTTACGTGGAACAAAATAAAAAAAATATGTTAACGCGGGCGAGCAAGCTTAGTTGGGAGCCCACTCCCGCCGCTTCCGTTTCTTCACGCAGCGCACCCCCGACGTTATTTCAAAAACTCAGCGTGATTCACTTTTAAGGAGCTCCTAAATAAAAAGTGTTTTTGTTTTAGTCGTTTTCAAGGACTTTCTTCTGTGTCTGCCTCGCTATGGAATAATCCTATAATGCATTCTTGGATACCTTGGCCTGCCTCCTCCAGTCACAGAACAATGGCAATTTTCTACGATTTGTTTCCTAGAGGGTGGGGAGAACTAAGAACTGGAATCTTGCGGTGTGGTGCCGGTTTTTTTAAGAAAATCTTTTGTTTGTTCCTCTTCCAAAATACATAATAATACAAATAGAAACAAAAACAACACAATAAACCTCCCCCACCCCCAACACATTTCAAAAGGGCATTTGATGTCAATCAGCCAAAGGCTGGGTTAAAGAGGGACGTTTTAGCCTGGTGCCTAAAGGTGTATAATGAAGGCGTCACATGAACCTTCCCGGGGAGAACATTCCACAAATGGGGAGCCACTGCAGAAAAGGTCCATTCTCGTATAATAATAATAATAATAATAATAATAATAATAATAATAATAATAATAATAGTACGGGTTTCCCCAGCCACTCTGGGCGGCTCCCAACAGCATATGAGCAACACAATAAAAAATCAAACATTAAAAACTTCCCCAAACAGAGTTGCCTTCAGATGTCTTCTGAAAGTCAGATAGTTGTTTATTTCCTTGACATCTGATGGGAGGGCGTTCCACAGGGCGGGCGCCACCACCGAGAAGGCCCTCTGCCTGGTTCCATGTAACCTCACTTCTTGCAGTGAGGGAACCGCCAGAAGGCCCTCGGCGCTGGACCTCAGTGTCCGGGCTGAACGGTGGGGGTGGAGATGCTCTGGCGGCACGAACTACACCACACAACAATGTGCCCATGTAACTGCCATAGAAGATAGTGTTCTGTCCTTCACTAGAGGTCTCTCAGGGATGCATTAGTACGCACTAAATGCTAAATCGACTAAACAACCTTGCAACCTTTGAGGATTCTTCCAATTCTATGATCAAGTGTTGAGACAAATGGTCTGGCTGCAAGTCATTCTTCTCCTTAAAATACCTTGTTACCTGACACCCATAACCTATGTGTGTTTACTGGGAAGGTGGTCTTACTGAGCTCTGTAGGTTTACTCCCCGGTAACTTTGGAGAGCCTTAAGTCATAGAGATATTATGGTTCAGTATGGGAGGGTGCACACTGGGGCATTGATTAAATGCCGACAGTATGCACATTTCTGTCAGGAAGGATGTCAGAGGAGGATGTCACCATAAAAACGAGCATTATAGATCTTCACTGCTTTCTGATATATGTTTATTGTACAGCCTGATACAGGATAAATGATTCACATTTTATGTTATACCGGAATTTGAACTTCTGTAAATCTGATTTGGCTTGCAAGAACAGAGCTCCACCTAATAAAAATTCCCCCTTCATAAACGGTTAGCTGAATTAATGCATGAGGCCTGTTTAAAAGATTAATGGCATATATTGATGGAAAAATCAAATCTAGGTGTTTTATTTTCCCAGATTGTCGAGGACTTGACATTTCATTTGCTAGTCTTTTCAATATAGCCCCTTACAACTCACTTTATAAAGCAAAAAGAGTAGCAATTCATATTTATATTCCACATCATTTGGGGGCACATCAACAGTCATATAGAGTTGAAAACAAATGCTGGAAATATTAAAATTCCTTATGTTATGCACCTATCCTAAACTTGAATTTCTTTCTTTTCTTTTTTTTTAAAGTGGGGGATGAATCCACTGGTAAGATTGTACGATTCTCATAAATCAGTTTTGAAGCGGCAAATTATTTATACTGAAATTAGTCATAGGAGCAAAGATAGCGTTGGAGATGCATTAGAAAATGGGGAGATTATATATGCCAAGAGTTGCAGAATGTTTAAGGGGAATCTTGTAAATTTCCAGAAGCAATGGGTGTTGTCAGCAGAAAGAATATACCAGAAGAATTTGCAATTAGGTTGGGTCCTTTTATATGTCTACATAGAACTAAGGGTGTGATTCACCTAACAAACTCCTTCAGGGGATTTTCTCTCTCTTGGAATAATTCTCACACCATCCCTGTAAAAGTCAGTACACACGAGTTCTCAACAATTGCTGGTGTGTTGAGTTCAAGTGCGCTTTGTCACATGGTATCAGGGACTGGTTGGATGAGGAAGGGTGGTGGAAGCTGCCTACCCAAGGGGAAGGCACAGGAGAGCTTGAGAGCAGTACATGTGAAAAGGATCTAGGAGTCTTGGTAGACCATAAACTTGACATGAGTAATGCAGCAGCTAAAAAAGCCAATGCAATTCTGGGCTGCATCAATGGGAGTATAGCATCTAGATCAAGGGAAGTAATAGTACCACTGTATTCCGCTCTGGTCAGACCTCACCTGGAATACTGTTTCTAGTTCTGGGCACCACAGTTTAAGAAGGATACTGACAAGCTGGAACGTGTCCGGAGGAGGGCAACCAAAATGGTCAAAGGCCTGGAAACGATGCCTTATGAGGAATGGCTTAGGGAGCTGGGTATGTTTAGCCTGGAGAAGAGAAGGTTAAGGGGTGATATGAAAGCCATGTTCAAATATATCAAAGGATGTCATATAGAGGAGGGAGAAAGGTTGTTTTCTGCTGCTCCAGAGAAGCGGACACGGGGCAATGGATTCAAACTACAAGAAAGAAGATTCCACGCCAGTTCGAGCAACTTCTTCATGGGGAGGTGGGTAGGTTGCCTTTATGAGCTTCCTTGTATTTTCCCCTTTCCTTAATAAAGAAACTAACTGAATGTTAGCCTTGTGTCTCCCTCTCTAACCTGTGAATGGCCTGCTCTTCCTCCCAGCCCCGTGACACGTGGTGCGTCTCTAGCATTAGATATTAACTAATATCATTGATGCTGATTGTAATGTTTTATTTATTTATTTTACAGAGCTGTGCCCAAAGCTGCTCCAGACGCAATATTTCAGATATTTTGCATAAAAACTGACTCCTTTTGGGATGAAGCATTGTCCACACCCAAAACTTTACTTGCCGAACCTTCTTCAAAACAGAACAAAAACATCAAAGATGCATCTAAATAATTCCGTACGGTATCTTGTGCAGGCCCAGCACAGGTTCATCTTCTTAGAAATAAAATAAACTTATAATAAGAGCTGACAAGCATAGCTCTGTCTCTCACAGGTTCCACTGGCCTGCATTCCTACCCCTTAGGCTAGGCTTCCTCAAGCTCGGCCCTCCAGAAATCAGCCCTGAGTGCTCACTGGAAGGACAGATCCTGAAGTTGAGGCTCCAGTACTTTGGCCACCTCATGAGAAGAGAAGACTCCCTGGAAAAGACCCTGATGTTGGGAAAGATGGAGGGCACAAGGAGAAGGGGACGACAGAGGATGAGGTGGTTGGACAGTGTTCTCGAAGCTACTAGCATGAGTTTGGCCAAACTGCGGGAGGCAGTGAAAGATAGGCGTGCCTGGCGTGCTCTGGTCCATGGGGTCACGAAGAGTCGGACACGACTGAATGACTGAACAACAACAACAACAACAACAACAACCTTTGCCACCTGATCCAAGGTTAAACACTCACGTGTTAGCTGCTAGAGAACAAAAAATAGTTAATTATCAACCCATCAAGGCAGCTCAGAGAGCTCACCTTGCTTAGTATACTTCAATGGAATTTCCCAATGGCAAACCTTTCAGCAATACACACGGCCAATTCTCATTTCAGTGTCAATTAAATAATTGTACTGAACAAGCAGTACAAACACATACAAAGCATCACTGCAGCAAACCACCCAGTACCGATTCATTTCAAAATGTTAAGCGCCACTTCTAGAAGCACGAGGCTCTTTCTACCAATTATGCGGCTAATGATGTCCAATGAAATGGAGTGTTAGCGGCGTTGACACAGCAAGCATGCCGAGCATTTTTCAAACCCGTTAATATGGTTGTTATTGTGCCTCTTATGAGGATGCTGTTAATGGGGAAGCCAGACAGGCTTTCTACCTGGTATGCGCAAGCAGTATAAACTTTCCAGAGCAGACCACAGTGGAGCTTACAAATGGCGCCCCCAAACGGATCTATATTTTTTAAAATAAAAATATTTATAGACTGCCCCTCGTACAATATATTAGAACGGTATACAACAAGATGTACAAGTTGAAACAGCACAAAACATCTCCCACCATTCAGTTTCACTGCCTCAGTAAAGATGGGAGCCTAATAATGTGACCGGGTTGGGGTGTCTTAAGTCACCCCCTGACACTTGACAGGTCTGAGATTCTTTGTATGTGGTAGAATTTGCAAATATCACAAGGTCTCTGGGGCTAAAGTAAAAAAAAAAAAGAGGTTTGAAACAAAACTGGATTTTTATTAATACATACTTGATGAGAGTTAAAGCTTACTGACTAATCTGATAAAACACAACACTTGGTCTCAGTCTAAATCAAAAGGAATTAAGAACTTTACTTATTACTTTCACTTTAAGCATGTTACTAAATAAACTGATTTATCGTAGAATGGCTATTACGTGAAGCACTTCATTTCTAGGATCTTTTCCTTGCCTAAAAGGAAATAACCTGCTTTTCCCTGCCTAGCAAACCCCTAACCAACCAGCGAATCCCATAGCTAAACCCAATCCAACTCCTTTCTGACAGTTAAATGTGACAGGTTCTTTCTTTTAACTCTCAATTCCCTCCTGACTGGATGACACTCCACTCAGTCCTGATTGGCTGCTGAGTCTCCAGGAGGATCTGTCTGTCACACCAGGGCTCTCATTTTATGAAAGAGATAGAAAAATGCCCACCAACTTTCTCTACACCTGCCCTTCCTTACCCCCCCCAAACTATTATGCCCCCTTTCCCTTTTCAAAATTAAATAGCACTGGATGTTGTAACCTTCTAGAAGAGCCCCAGATCATTTGGGTTGACTTCTCTTGTACCTTTCCCAACACTACAATACTCTATTTGAGGTTAAATACTTGAATACAAGGGATGCGGGTGGCGCTGTGGTCTAAACCACTGAGCCTAGTAGGGCTTGCTGATCAGAAGGTTGGTGGTTCAAATCCCTGCGACGGGGTGAGCTCCCATGGTTTAGACCCTGCTCCTGCCCACGTAGCAGTTTGAAAGCATGTCAAAGTGCAAGTAGATAAATAGGTACCACTCCGGCGGGAAGGTAAATGGCATTTCTGTGCGCTGCTCTGGTTCTCCAGAAACGTCTTAGTCATGCTGGCCACATGACCTGGAAGCTGTCTGTGGACAAACGCCAGCTCCCTCGGCCTATAGAGCGAGGTGAGCGCCGCAACCCCAGAGTTGTCTGCGACTGGACCTAATGGTCAGGGGTACCTTTACCTTTACCTTACCTGAATATAGTATTTCAAGGGTGGTCAGACTGTGGCAGCAGTTGTTTGGTATTGACCATAGCCTCAGAAAAGCCTATGCAATCTCACTCCCTTCAGCATCATCCTAGCTGAGGAGGAATTGGGGAAAACAGGACTGAAATAAAATGTCCCCAAACAGCATATTCTTGCTGAGTTCCAGGCCAGGTTGAATTTTAATAGGTGAGTTATAAGGCCCTACTCGGAGGGGTTTATGTCCCAAAACTGCTGACACAATTTAAACTACTGCAATGCAAATGGCGGCACTCTCATAAAAGAAGCGAGCGAAGTTTCAATATGTTGTCTACGAGCCTCGAGAACATTGAAGATGATTTATGGCCAAGTGGACTAAAAATTTAAATGCTCTTTTCCAGCAAAGGTACATTTTTCAATACAACGGCTGCAATGCATAGATGATTCTGTATTCTGCCACTATACACGCTGTGACAATATAAGCCTTTTGTGATAGGGTAACATTTGCAATCCAAGATTAAAATCTCGGAAACTTGTCAACAAAAACAGATGATAATGCGAGTGAAACTGCAGCTATCAAATACTAGTGCCTTGCAAGTAATTTCTGTAATGGTCAACAACTGGCAATTTTCTCTTCCCCCATGCTCACCTTCCAAATACAAAGGAGGTGGTTCGGAGGTCATTTTAATATTTTGGGTAAGTGTTGTGGATACCTTGGTGATGTCTGAAGCTGAAGGCACAAGCAAGCTGTGAAGTACAATGCAAGTCGCTGAGATCTTGGCCACCACACCTTGTTGACCCTCATTACAATTGAAGACCTTATCTCATCTTGATCAACAGACTGTAATACGCCGATTCAATGCGTATCAGGTAGGATTCTGTGAAACACTGTCAATCCAAAGGTCAGATATTTTCAGCTATCTATATTTCAAACAAATTCTAGAAACCTGCCTTTTTTTATTTACTCAAATCAAATATCGAAGACCTTTCCCCGCAGCCAATGACAAAGCCTTAATCATAGCAGATAACTGGTAAAACTCCTGCAGGGTGAAATCTGACTGTGCATGAAGAAGAAGAAGAAGAAGAAGAAGAAGAAGAAGAAGAAGAAGAAGAAGAAGAAGAAGCTGGATTTGATATCCCGCTTTATCACTACCCAAAGGACTCTCAAAGTGGCTAACATTCTCCTTTCCTTTCCTCCCCCACAACAAACACTCTGTGAGGTGAGTGGGGCTGAGAGACTTCAGAGAAGTGTGACTAGCCCAAGGACACCCAGCAGCTGCATGTGGAGGAGCGGAGATTACAAGACAGCTATGTCTTGGTCTGAGAAGAAGAAGAAGAAGAAGAGTTTGGATTTGATATCCCGCTTTATCACTGCTCGAAGGAGTCTCAAAGCGGCTCACATTCTCCTTTCCCTTCCTCCCCCACAACAAACACTCTGTGAAGTGAGTGGGGCTGAGAGACTTCAGAGAAGTGTGACTAACCCAAGGTCACCCAGCAGCTGCATGTGGAGGAGCGGAGATTGCATTGGTCAGTGTCAAGAGAAGTATGCACAGCCACTACAGCATGGTCTGCATACGGACCATCATAATAAAAGCTTTGAGGTGTCGAAGGAAAGATGGCATAAGATTGTCAGAGGATAGAGTGATGTCCCTAAACAGGAGTAATCTAAGGGCTCTGCAGGGCACACTGATCCTGTCCTTTGAAGTACAGCAATATACTGATTGACGGGTGTGAAGCCAGAATACTACACCACAAGCCCCCTTCAGGCCTTATCTTGTGAAGGGGGAACATGTGGGATGTGAAACACAGAGCAGTCAAATACAACATTCCTAGAGTGGACATAAAAGGGTCTGTCTGGACCAGCCAGTCGGAACTTCCTGTTTCCTCCTGGGCTGGGACAGACTTCCTCTGCATGTGACCTGAGGTGGGTGTGACCTCACCTGGGCAGGTAACAAAATAGCTCAGGGGAGGCAGACACCTCTCTCTCTCTGACTCCATTCCTCGAAGAAGCAACATCTGCTAAGCCTGAGATGCTCTCCAGCCAAGAGAGGGCAAAGGAACTATTACCTTATGGGATAGATTCCAGATGTACAGTGGTGCCTCGCAAGATGAAATTAATTTGTTCTGTGAGTGCTGTCGTCTAGCGAAAATTTCGTCTTGCAAAGCACGGACGGGGGAAGCGCGGTTTGATGGGGGAAAAACGCAAAAACTTTTCGTCTTGCGAGTCACGCCCATAGGGAAATTCGTCTTGCGAGTCACCCTTTCGTTAGCGAATGCCATTCGTCTAGCGAGTTTTTCGTCTAGCGAGGCATTCGTCTTGCGAGGTACCACTGTACAGTGGTGCCTTGCAAGACGAAAATAATTCATTCTGTGAGTATTTTTGTCTAGCGATTTTTTCGTCTAGCGAAGCACCAATGCAAATAGCGGTTTTCGCTAGATGAAAAAAAATATCGTCTTGCGAGGCAGCCCCATTGACTTTTTCGTCTTGCGGGGCAGCTTCCGCTAGACGAATGCTGTTCGTCTAGCGAGTTTTTCATCTAGCGAGGCATTCGTCTAGCGGGGCACCACTGTATATATTTTGTAACCTAAGTCTGCCTTCTGGGATCCTTCTGTGAACAGAATGTGAGTAAACTATTTTATACAAGACTGTGTTGTGTCTAACTTTTTATGAGGGAATAAAGGGGAATTACCAAAGAAACTTATTTTAGAGGCTTATACAAGCCTGGCAAAGATGTTATCCACTGTATATATTTTGTAACCTAAGTCTGCCTTCTGGGATCCTTCTGTGAACAGAATGTGAGTAAACTATTTTATACAAGACTGTGTTGTGTCTAACTTTTTATGAGGGAATAAAGGGGAATTACCAAAGAAACTTATTTTAGAGGCTTATACAAGCCTGGCAAAGATGTTATCCACTGCACAAGTTTAAAAAGGGGAATGTTATCTGCTAAATTGTAGAACTTGTTAACAGTTGGGAAGGATATAATTTAATATAAATATAATATATAAATATATAAATATAATATAATATAATTTTATCCTCTCCTGCCTATGTTATTTTGCTGAGTGCATGCATGTGTGTTGTGCCGTTGTCAAATTTGAAGGGTTTTTAAAAATTAGTGTGTATACAAGTTTCCTAGTATGTGTGTGTATGTGTTTGTGCTTTTGCCATATGGATGGCAATTTATACATTTACTTACTATATATTTATATTTATATAATGGCAGACCTGTTAGTGCCCATAATCCACGACTGCCTGCGATATTTTGTTTTTGATACGGAAGGTTATGCTTTCCATTATTAATGGCTCACCGACCCGTATCTGAGCCGTTTCCTAGTGAAATGTGTTCTTCCTTAAAACAAATGTAAAGTGTTATTTGCAGGCGTTGTTGACATGCGTAAGGAATCAAGTGTTCCAGGGACACTGTAAATTATTTGCAAGGTCTTTTTACACAACCGTGTGCCGGTTTGAGCATTTTATAAATATATTTATTAACTCTCTGTGGCTCATTTATAGCTTAGCTTGGAATAAAATGTCATCCTGGCTTGAAATATTTTGGCCCTCAATGCCCATAATGCCATATTAGAAGGATGACAGCATGCCATATAATGGAAGATGGTAAAACCTGTCATTTATAAGGCCTTCCCAGGTATCTCAGCTAATATGTACATATATAAAGTTAACAGGGATAGGTTTGTTCAATCAGTTGGTAAAAGATCTTGTTTTTCGCTCGATTTATCAGCTCCTTTCTTTCTTTCTTTCTTTCTTCTAAAAAACATTTCACTGTTTACAAGCGAAGTTACAATGGAACTGACCGTCAAAAATTAAAGCCTTCAAAACATGAAGATCAAACTCATGCACAGCAGTAGTTTTGACAATTTAGATGGCACTGTAGGAGTTGCATGTTTTCTGGGCTGGCCCAACACATTTCGCCGCCTGAGGCGGAGAACAAAATGGCCTTCTCTTCCCCTTCCATCTATAAAAGCCTGGTGATGGACATAGCATTCTTCAGCAGATCAGAGGCAGCAGGCTTGTTTAGAGGGCTAGGATAGGCTCTGTGCATGCACAGTGCTGTCATCTAACAGGAATGAATAGCTCAGTAGGAACAGCCAGGGGCTCCTGCCATTGCCCTCCCACAATTACTGCCTGAGGTGGTTGCCTCCTCCTACCTAATGGTAGGGCCGGCCCTGTATGGACTTCTTCTGGAAAGGGCACTGGGCGAATGACCATTCATATTAGTATACTCACATTGATTTCACAATCAAATGTATGTGTATGCAATCAAATGCCAACAGTGCCCTTCAGCTCTCTATATTGGACAAACAGGCCAAACCCTACGCCAAAGGATAAATGGACATAAATCTGATATCAGGAATCATAAGACAGAGAAACCAGTAGGAGAACACTTCAATCTCCCAGGACATTCTATACAAGATCTCAAAGTAGCTGTCTTAATACAAAGGAATTTCAGAAATAGACTGGAAAGAGAAGTTGCTGAATTGCAACTCATTACCAAACTCAAAACCATGGAGAGACCTGGTCTGAACAAAGACATTGGATTCTTATCTCATTATACATGACAAAGTTATCTTTAGCCATCTCACCCCTTGCCTTTTCCTGTAAGACCAATTGCGGTCATCAACAGTCGTCAACAGGTTTTCCACACCTATCAGCCAATCACCCATTCCCACCACCCTTGTGAGTAATACCCCTCCCCACTCCCTCACTATATTTAAGGGTCTGGTGACTTCCGTTTCAGTGTATCTGAAGAAGTGTGCATGAACATGAAAGCTCATACCAAGAACAAACTTAGTTGGTCTCTAAGGTGCTACTGGAAGGAATTTTTTATTTTATTTTTTATTGATTTCACAGTGTTTAATGTTTTATTATGTTTTTATATGTGCTGGACGCATCCCAGAGTGCCCCAGGAGACCCAGTCAGATGGGTGGGGTATAAATAGTAAAACTATTATTACGGAATGGGAGGTCCCTAATTTCATCGGAGAAACATTGGAGGGGTATGGACTTGGTCCTAATAAAGCCGTTACCCAATTTTGGGTTTTGCTGGGAGTGTTTCCTCCTTCCCCTATGGTCCAACATGGCTGCGTTTATTTTTTATTTTACTTTACGTACGATATATGTGCACAAGAGGACTTTGAAACTCGATTCTTCCCACGCTTAGTTCAATTCCATTCAGCTCGGCAACTGGTTTGATATCTTGTCACAAAGTCTCTCAATTTAATTCTAACCCTTTGGTACATACCATTTAGTTGTCAGTAAAAGAGTCTAGCAGTGACATTCCAACCCCCCCCCCCCTCTTGTTGCTCGGAAAGAGGTCAGATTAGGTCATTAATTTTCTGATCCTCTGAGCTCGAAGGAATAAAATTCGTTGGTTTAATCTAATCCTTACAAAGGGCTATATTGCAGGTGTCTTGCTGTTTCTCATACCCTATGCTGCTCAGCAAAGGTCATGCAGATATTTGGTTAGCAAGAACCGGCTTAACAAAAAAAAAAAACCACCATAAAGAAGAACAGTAAATATTTGGAGAGGAGGGAAACTAAACGAAAGAAAGTTGTGGAGCCAATGCACAGCAATGGCAGTGTGGGCTTGTATTCAAGTTTCAAATGCAGGAAGAAGTGAAAATGTGAAGATGGAATTAAAAAGGCCTGGGATTGTGAACCTGCGCCCTCTCCGATATTGTTGGGCACCAACTCCCAGCCAGCATGGCTAATGGTTATGGGCGATGGAAATTATTCATGGAGAAAGAGGATGGAGAATTTTTTTTCCTTCCTCTCACATAACACGAGGATTCCTGTTACAGGCAGGTAGCCGTGTTGGTCTGCCATAGTCAAAACAAAATCAAAAATCAAAAAATTCCTTCCAGTAGCACCTTAGAGACCAATTAAGTTTGTTCTTGGTATGAGCTTTCGTGTGCACGCACACTTCTTCAGAAGTACCAAGAACAAACTTAGTTGGTCTCTAAGGTGCTACTGGAAGGAATTTTTTATTATTTTTTATTTTGTTTTGACTAGGATTCCTGGACAACCAAGGAAGCGGAGTGTTGGAAGATTCAGGACAGACAAAAGGAAGTACTTTTCACTTCATCCATCTGCCTCCCCATCCATTATCTGGGAAAATGAAAACAACAACAACAACATGGTATTTAATGCCTTGTGGACACCTGAAGTTGCCTTGTTTGAAGTCAGACTTTTTGCCCCTCTGGTCCAGAACTGTCTGCTGGGCCTCATGTAGAGCTGTGTGCAATTGGCCGCTCATATGAGTGTAAGAAGACCCTGCGGGATGAGGCCCGTGGCCCATCTAGTCCAGAATCCTGTTCTCACAGTAGCCAACCAGATGCCTTTGAGGAACCCACAAGCAGGACCCGGGCCCAAGAGCGACAGCAACTGGTATGCAAAAGAAGTAGAGCTTTCTTCATGAATTTGTCTAGTCCTCTTTTATTTTATTTTGTTAAAAATATATTTATTAAATTTTATAAAAACAACAATCAACAAAAACAAACACATACAAAACAATACAACCATACAAAGAACAAACCTACAATAAAAACAAAAAAAACCTTATTACTGTCACTAACTTCTATCCTTTACATTGTCTATTGACTTCCTCTCATCTCCCCTTCCTGCGTTCCTTGTCAATCGTCTTTAGTAATTTCTATGCATCCTGCAAAATCTTATTTTACTATAAAAATACCTAATCATTAATCTTATCTAATATCTTAACTCATTCTCTCACAATTCCTAAACACATAAGCAAACTCTAAATCTACAGTCTAACTTTTCTTCCAAATTATATCTAATTTTCAATCATACAATGATTTTTTAAAATACAATTTAAATTTCTTCCACTCTTCTTCCACCGCATCGCCCCTCTGGTCATGAAGTTTCCCGGTCATCTCAGCGAGCTCCATGTAGTCCATGTCTACTCCTCTTTTACTGCTGCCGCCATTATAAGGTTTATATGCTAGCAGGATTGGTGCCCATCCCTATTTTTATTTTATTTTATTTATTTACACAGAATATTTCAGAAGTGGTGTTTTCCCCATCTGTAGTCTGAAGTGGTTGCTCACTCCACTGCTCTGTTCCTGTTATGTATTGAAGTTCTCACCCAAGGCCACTAGGGGTGTGTGTATATAGTTCATTCTGCTGCAGTTCTCACTCAGGTCCGCACATACAAATGAGGGATTGAAAGTGACGTTCAGGGATTGGGTAACTACAGAAAGTTGTTACTGTTGCTTGTAGCTGAGTTCTATATAAGCAGGCTGCTGAGCCCTTCAGTTCAGTTCTGTTCCAGCCTGAGAATAAACAGAGCTGTTTGGAGAATCACTGTGTCGTCTGCTATGTCCACCCACTATTTAATAGTTCCCACATCGTTCCGCTTCACGGCCATCTTTGAAAAGGCTAATGCTGGTGATTTTAGGGGCACTTGCTTCCAGGAGTCACTTACTTCCGTCCTGCCACAGCTGCAAAGGCCAAAAGCCCACAGACCCCACTGCAAAACAGACCCTGATGCATCAGTGGAATGTCAGCAGATGTTCTTTGAAAAGCTGTAGTTCTGGTTAGCAATCACAGGTGAAGCATTCCTCTGAGATATAGCCGAGAGAGGCAGGATTGACAGTGTGTTTTAATTCACTTCGTACTAACAACTCACAGAGACTAGCGAGTTGTCAGAAGACATCAGTGTAGGTTTAGGGATGGCTTTTTGAAGTTTCTCGCCCCCTTTCCCCCTCCCCTGAAATAACAAATAACGAGTTGCCTTCTTTTGATAGCTCTTTTATAGATTTTTGCGGCAGATGGATCAAAAAATCTTAATGAAGATGTTTGCATACGATGAAGGCCTTGTGTGCATTTCTGTTGCAGCTTCCCGAGTATGCAAATTGGTTTCACACAGGAACATGAAAAGTAAATTTAGTGACATCTTAAGGTTCTTTGTTTTTTAATGACCAATAATGTTCGCCGTTAATGCTTTTGTTACCATCTTTGTATTCTGCAATAGGTGGCACAGGAAGATAATCGGTGTTTTCTGAAGGCAATTAAAGAGTTTATACCCAACTTGCTCTGCCTATTAAAAAGGATCTATTCTGCAGGGGAACCCATTAGCATTCAGTCAGTGTGAGGCATGTGGAAATAGACTATTCAAGAGGCCTGTTCATCTTTCAGAAAGTTCATCGCAAAATAGTGCAGAAAGATATATTCTCCGGCTATTGTTAGAAGGGAAGTGAGTTATTCTACCCTCAGAAGTTTTTTTTTTTTAAATAATGTCAATAGGAAAACAGTTGTTTAAAATATTAGATGTAAAGCCTCAGCTCTTAGGGAAACTAGGTGTCGTTCCTGACATAACCAGAGAGATCAGGGTTTAGGCAAAGGTTTTATTGTCTGCCTTGATGCAGCTTTAAGAAACATAACAATGGCTCTTTTTTTTAAATAGCAAGTTTCAGCTGAGAGAGCTTGATCCCGTGAGTTGCTGAATCTGCAACTCTCATCCAACCATTGGTTTGGATTTAAAAGCTGCTGTCAGAGCCTGAGGCCACAAAGGACAGCAGTGCTCTTGCACTGAACCCAAGTCCGCCTTGCAGGGAGGGGAGGGATGCAGCGATCTTCCCACCCAAGCCTCACACTTTGGGGGTTCCCACTCCTAGAGTCATCTAGTCCAACCCACTGCAATGCTGGGGGTTTTATTAGCAGCGTTTATGGAGGGATTTCTCCACATGGTCCGTTTCCTTCCTCTTTCCACCTGTTTCCTGTTTTCTTTTCCTGAGCATAGATCAGCGTGGTGTCAGCTCCCTAAAAAAAGGTCAACAACTCTGGGGAACCAGGGGGGGGGCAGGCGGGCGGGCACTGGGCTGATCTTTCCACCCCGGCGCCACATATGATTAAGACGGCCCTGTTCTTACATCTCTTGTTGTGCTTCCTGTCTAACAGCCCTCCCATTCACTGACTCTTAGGACTTAGAGGGTCAGCTCCACCTTCTTCATGGTCTTAGAGACTGCCTCTGAGACTCTTTGTGCCTTTTTGTGCTTCCGACGATCTTTGGCTGTGTTCAAGCCTGCACTCCGTTACTGCCTTATCAGCTTGCTTGTCAAGGTCAGGAAGAGCCGAAATCTGCAGCTGCCAGCTCTCCCCTGCCTGTCCCACATCTAAGTCTCCCTGTTCCTGGCTACTTTCTGCAATTGGCTGCATGCCTTCTCTTGTAGCTGGCTCATTCTTGACACTGAACCTCAGTGGTGGAAGCCTCTCCTCCTCCCCAGCACCTGCTACAAGCTGACCAAGAGAGGAGTCCAGCAGTAGTGGCCGTGGAGAGGTCATGAAGAGGCAACGAGATGTCCACTCTCAGCAGCCATGGCCACCACTGCTGCTCAGGACAAACGCTGGCTCCTCCTCCTCCTCCTTGAGCTCAGCATGGCAGCACTGGCGGGAGAAATAGGGACATTCCAGGATCCAGCCAGAAGCCAGGATGACTTTCATAATTCTGGGGCTGTCTCTGAAAAACCTGGACACCTGAAGGGTATGGTGATCTTCAGTAGAAACCTGTGTGAAAACTGGTGCATCATCATACATTGCCTTCATGGCGAATCTTCCTGTTCCTCCTTCACCTTTAAAAATATTTGTCTTTTATGCATTGCCCTGGATGCAAACAACAGTGCCAAATGCATGATTACTGCACTCCTCTGATTTTAATTACAACAAGCCCTACATGCTTGGGTGGGCATTGCAAAAGGGGAGCATTAACCGAACAGCAGAAGCTCCTAGTTTTAAGGTTGCAGGCGAGAGACACTGATGGATGAGATTCTGCAGAAGATTAAGATGGTGGGGAACCGAAGTCCTTCCCAGCCAAACTCTTATTGGATAGCAGAGATTTTTCCAGGAGAGCCCCCCAGTTCAGGTTTAATTCTGACCTGCAGTAGGTAGATAAAGATGAATGTGGATTTTAAATTATATTTAATCTTCATTAAAGTAATTACCTCTCTTAATGAAGAATTTGCTGGGTGGTGGTTGTGCAATGAAGTATAAAATCCTAAGTGAATAAAATCAATTTCATTTCCCCCCCCCAGGCTGTTTTTGCTGTACATTAATAAACAAGACAGAGAGGGTGTGTTTGCTTGGAGAGTGTGGGAAGAGATCACAGCTGATCTCAGGCTAATATTGCTTGAGCGGCGAGAGCTTTGTCCACATTACCTGCTGTTTTCTCTTCGATGTAAGGCACTTACCTGGTCTCCCCCCACAATCTCCTTTTGCTCCTCTTCTTCCCCCCTAGGTGTTCCAATCAAGGCACATTGTGGTGATATTTCACACCTAAATGAATGGACTAATGAAATGGCGTTTTATATGGCTGGACATATTTCATCGCGGTGCTCTGGATTATTAATCACGAGAATATGAATTAGGCTCAGGCATGCTTATGTTTTGTAATATGTATGAAAATTGCTTATTTATTTCCATGCTGTTGCAATGAAAAGAAACAGACCGATTCTAAATGGCAATGTACTGTAGTGTGAAGCAATTAACTGAATTATGTGTGCCCTTCAGTTGGGATCATTTTTTATTAACTGTACAAACTCATAGAGACAGGACAAAAAAGAAAAAGGAAAAAAAAAGAAAGAATTGGAGGGCTTAGAGTGGGTTAACACCAACAAATCTTCCAGTGCTCAAAATGATAAGGAGTGAAATTACCCAGGGTGTAGCAGGCAAAGCATGCTAGAATTCTACCATGCTGGAATACTGGCGAGTGTGAATGCTTTTGTGCCATGTGTGTTCTAGATTAGAGATGGGGAAGCATGCTGGCTTGAACTAGTGAAAGTTGAAGCCCAAGAACATCTGGAGGGCCACAGGTTCCCCATTCCCATTTAGATTCACTAAATCTCCCAACCACATATGGTGGTCTACCTGAAGCTCGCTAAACCTTCTGCTTGCCTGCCTGGTACACAAAAACAGGAATGAACAAGAATCTAGCAAGTTGCAATCATAGAATCATAGAGTTGGAAGAGACCACAAGGGCCATCCAGTCCAACCCCCTGCCAAGCAGGAAACACCATCAAAGCATCCCTGACAGATGGCTGTCAAGCCTCCGCTTAAAGACCTCCAAAGAAGGAGACTCCACCACACTCCTTGGTAGCAAATTCCACTGCCAAACAGCTCTCGGGGGGGGGGGGGGGTGAATTTTTTTGTTTATTATTTATTTATTTATTTGTACCCTGCCCATCTGACTGGGTTTTCCCAGCCACTCTGGGCAGCTTCCAACAAATATTAAAATACATTAAAATGTCACAGATTAAAAACTTCCCTAAACAGGGCTGCCTTCAGGTATTTTCTAGATGTCAGGTACAGTGGTGCCTCGCAAGATGAAATTAATTCATTCTGCGAGTCGTTTCGTATTGCGAAAAATTCGTCTTGCGAAGCACGACCATAGGAATGCATAGGAATGCATAGGAATGCATAGGAATGCATAGGAATGCATAGGAATTTAATTCCCATAGGAATTCATTGAAATTTCCGTCTTGCGAACCACGGCCATAGAAAAATTCGTCTTGCGAGTCACCCTTTCGTTAGCGAATGCCTTTCGTCTAGCGAGTTTTTCGTTGTGCGAGGCATTCGTCTTGTGAGGTACCACTGTAGTTGTTTATCTTTGACATGAGATGGGAGGGCGTTTCACAGGGCGGGCGCCACTACCGAGAAGGCCCTGGTTCCCTGTAGCTTTGCTTTTCGCAGTGAGGGAACCGCCAGAAGGCCCTCGGCGCTGGATCTCAGGCTGCTCGTAGGGGAACAGTTGGGGCCAGAGGCGCCAGCTTGCAAGGGCGATGGGGGACCCCCCCCAACAATATTGCATGTGTGATGTTGTGATGTCCTGACGTTGCACTCGAGAGCATCGCAACTCCCTCCCTAAACTGGGCAGAAGCTTCCTTGGCTTTCGGAAGGAGGTGGCAGGGCTCTGACACGATGTTGGAGCCCTCCTGCCTCCTTCCCAAAGCTTATTTGGCTTTGGAAAGGTGGTAGAAGGGTTCTTGGACCTATCAGAGCATCAGTTCCCTCCCTAAACCAGGCAGGAGCTTAATGGGATTTGGAAAGGAGGCTCCAGGGGATAATTTAGGGGACTAGCCTAGTACCCCATGTCTACTGACTGCATGCCACTGGTTGCAATGCATTGATACTGGGGCTATATTAAGCCACAAGCTGTGCAGAGGAGACAAGGAAGGACGGCATTGGTGGAGAAATCGGAATAACTTCTAAGAAGCATTGGATTATAATTTATGCTGCACAGCATGTTTCTTTTACAATCTTCAGTTCCCAATGAGCAATGCTATGTTGTTGACATAGCTTGGTGAGTCATACCAAGTGCAAGCCAACTTTACAGAGAGAAAAAACACACACATACTATTGTTATGTACTGAGCTGAATCCTAGAACAATAGGATCCAGAATGCAGCAGTCTGATTGGTCCGCAGGAGCAACCCAATCCAGCTTCAGGTGGAAGTGGATCAGCGACCTGATTGGCCTGCAAGAGCAGCCAATCAGGCTCCTGGAGGAAGTGAATCTGCAACCTGATTGGCCTACAGGAGTAGCCCAGAATTAGCCAATCACGTGGGGCCCATTGTGTAAATAATGTATGTATAGCAGACGTTTTGGGGGAAAGACTCATTCCTTGCTACAATGAGCTGAATAAAGAGCATGAAATTCACACTTGACTCAGAGTATATTTCAACTGTTTAAGGCAGGGGTGGGGAACCTCTGGCCTTCTAGATGTTGCTTGACTCCAAGTCCCATCAGCCTCAGCCTGTGTAGCAAATGATCAGGAATGATGGAATCTGTAGTTCAACAACCTTCAGAGGGCCACCGGTTTCTTGGTATTTGGCCAAGATGACACCCTTAGTCCTGATTGGCAAACACAGATTGTTGTAAAAGTGTCAGGTTCTTTTGGCCTCTGTGCACCTGGATAATGTGAAAACTGACCAGAGCACAATTATTAATCTTGTTTTATTTCTTGCACTTATGCACCAGCTGCTCCTCCATGGATCCCAAGGTGGCGTACGTGGTTCTCCCCTCTCCATTTTATCCCCACAACAACCCTGTAAGGTAGGATATGCTGAGGGGGAGTGACTGGCCCAAGGTCGTGACTGACCGGGGTTTTGAACCCTGGTCTCCCAGTTCCTAGGTCAACACTCTAGCTGTTGCACATCCAGGGGAAAGTCTGCCAACTCATGACCTGCTGGAAAAGAGGAAACACCTCATTGAAAAGCGAGGACAGAAGATGACACAAATCTACACAATATTTGCATATAGTAATTGACATGCATGCAAATGTACTAACAACTACTCTAATTTAACTAGAAAAAACAGTTCATCTCACAGTGGTGGGCAAGACCTTGTTCAAGTTACATGTGTGCCTTCTCAGTCTATTTGTGTATATCTGTGGTCTCTCCAGGTGTTAGATATTGACGGACAGTTTCAAGACCTTATGCTCACCCTGCTAATCATCCATTTTCTTTAGGCTGGACTTGGATCGGACAGCCCTTCAGATAGAGGACAGTCCTCTGTAAAGGATGACATGAACCCACTCTAATGACTTGTTCATTTTGACAGACAGGCATCCCGGCTCAGTGTTCTATGTCGAAAACAAGTTCACGAGTTACGGTATATTTCTTTTAATTAAACATTGCCAGGTGTGCCATGTGCATCCATCATGCAAAAGATAAATATCTGTATTTATACCACAGACTTATTCATTTTCTCTCTCTCCCTAGGGAACTCTAGTTATATGCAGAGAAGGAACGGCAACAGAATTCTTAGGACCTTCACCAACCTTAGGCAGAATGAGGTGGCTATCTCAAGAGACAGATTTGGAGGGTGGGCGGGGTGGGGGCAGCGGCGAAGTGTTGGAGGACGGAGCTGGGCAAGACCCACCACCTATCCTGCAGCCCCTAAGCTAGCTTGCTGCCTTCAGGTCTGTGTTAGAGGGCAATATTCCATCACTGGTATTGAAGTAAGGTATAGGCAGCAGCTAAAGAAGGCTGATTGCCAAAGAATTGATGCCTTTGAATTATGGTGCTGGAGGAGAGTCTTGAGAGTCCCATGGGCTGCAAGAAGATCAAACTTATCCATCCTTAAAGAAATCAGCCCTGAGTGCTCACTGGAAGGATAGATCCAGAAGCTGAGGCTCCAGTACTTTGGCCACCTCATGAGAAGAGAAGACTCCCTGGAAAAGATCCTGATGTTGGGAAAGATGGAGGGCAAAAGGAGACAGGGACGACAGAGGATGAGATGGTTGGACAGTGTTCTCGAAGCTACGAAGAAGAAGAAGACGAAGAAGAAGAAGAAGAGGAGGAGGAGGAGGAGTTTGGATTTGATATCCCACTTTATCACTACCCGAAGGAGTCTCAAAGTGGCTCACATTCTCCTTTCCCTTCCTCCCCCACAACAAACACTCTGTGAGGTGAGTGGGGCTGAGAGACTTCAGAGAAGGTCACCCAGCAGCTGCATGTAGAGGAGCGGAGATGCGAACCCGGTTCACCAGATTACGAGATTACGAGTCTACCGCTCTTAACCACTACACCACACTGGCTCTCCAACATGAGTCTGACCAAACTGCGGGAGGCAGTGGAAGACAGGAGGGCCTGGCGTGCTCTGGTCCATGGGGTCATGAAGAGTTGGACACGACTAAACAACAAAACAACAACAACAACAGGCAGCAACAACCTGCTACCAAATTGCCGCACAACATTGCCCTGCCACTGCCGCAGTCTCCCTTACCTGGGTTGTGCAGCAGTGCCCATGAAGTGGCAATGACGATGGCGGGTTCTGGCAAGACCTTGAGAGGCCTCTGATGGCAGAGGTGGTGGGGTGGGGCACCCATGGGGTACTGTCTCTTGGGTTTCTGCTGCCTGAGATGGCTGCTTCACCTCACATCATGGGTGGGCTGGCCCCGGGGACAACTGTCAGTCTGGCTGGATCTTGAACGTGACATGGGGGTAGGCGCCATCTTGTCGTTTGGTCCCAGCAGCAGAACGTCTTAGGCCAGCTTCGCTCACAAAAACGGTGAGGTATTGATAGCAGATTTGAGGGGGGTGTTAAGTCTGGGAAACAGCATGGGAGAATGAGTGCTCCCCACATCAAATGGGGAGCACCTTTTGAATGGTCGCGCACAGCCCCCCTGGACCTATGTGGCACCCGGCAGTACAGCCTGGCTTCGCCCCCCCCCCGCAGCCGGACACCTGGAGGTCTCTGCCTACCTCTGCCAGTTATCCTATCCCGGCTGGGGAGGCGTGGTCAGGAGATTTGGCCAGGTAAGGGGAGGGACCGCCCTGCCCACACAATAGAGGGCGGAACTTACCTGGGAATCCTCAGTCGGCTCCAGAGCTTCTCCCACCCTCCACTCCCTCAATTAAGTCTTCTTTTGCAGGTTAACCTCTTCTCCACAAGTACGCGGGCGCTGCTATGTCACAGTCACTGTTGAAGGGCCAGAAAGGAATTTTCCTGCATTGGCGGGTTTTGCCTTCCCTGTAGCAAAACGTCACAACTTTGGCGGTTTCAGGCCTTGGGCGGAATCCTTTAGGCTATCTTCCCTAATGGGGGGGCATGAAGTGGTGACCCCCCCTTGCAGCGGTGATTCCAGGGTTCCCCATTAAATGGGTTGTTTGAGGGGAGGCATGGGCCATACGCCGAGAGGTTGTCATTGCTCTCCCCTGCGAGGTGGCGAAATGGGGGGGGGGTCTCTCTGCTTGAACAGACGTTCTCCAGAGCCAGCCACACTCATTCTGGATAACCCTGATGTTCCCCAGCTCCCTGGGTGGGGATTGGGAGGGATAAATACCCAATGCCTAAGCCAAGGTCTCCCTACACCTGAAGTTTTAATAAAGTTGTGGCCAATTTTAATCCCATAACAGTGTCTTGCTCTTGAGTCATTATTCCACCCAGGGGTCGCCTGGGGTTGGGGAGACTCGGCCTGTCAACGCAATGGATTCCTTGGTTTGGTTATGACTATTGCTCCTTATGTGTTTTTGCTGGTCAACTGTATCCCCCCCTTCTCTCTCTCTCCCTCTCCCTCTCTCTCTCTCTCTCCCTCCCTCCCTCTCTCTCTCTCTCTCTCTCTCTCTCTCTCTCTCTCACACACACACACACACACACACTTGATGTGTTTTGTAGTTGTTGCTATTAAAGGCTGGTACTGAAATGAATTGATATTGCGACTGTTTTGGTGACTAATATTGTGTACTTTGCACCGAATCTCAAATTGGTATTAGTTCAGTGACTGATGCTTGCTTATCTTGCGAAGAATTTGTAATGTTGTCATCATGCTGTTATGAAATGAACAGAATTGATAGTAGATGGCTCTTACAGTATTTTTATATGTTGCTCTTCTTGTCTTTATGAATTACAGAGATATAGATCACACACACACGGCAGTTACTTCTAACTAAAAAAAAAAAAGCCATCAGGTGAGTCTATCACGAATCTCCTACATTGCATCTAGTCGGATTTAAAACTAACACACATTTGTAATGTAAATATGGTCTAATGCTGTTGATTTCCCAGGCACCAGAGGCGATGTCAAGCAACATCTCAGTCAAATACTGAGCTAAAAGAAAAATTCTGCCCCAAAATCCCAGTGTTTGCTCTTCCAGCTGCTATGAAAGCAAAGGGTCCAATGAAATATTGAAAGTGTGTCTATTACATTCTGCTTGGGTTTTCTTTTGAACATTTACAAAGTTTTTTTTTTCTTCCCCTGTTCAGAGAGAGAAAATCAGCTTCTGGAAATGTTCGAAGTGATTTCCGGCTTTCTTATTTTGCTCTGGGCTGCAAAGAGTGAAATGGCCTGTGCCTCTTAAACTGTCCCAGATTTTCAGACTTCTACTTGAGAGCACTTCAGAAAATTATCTATATGTGGGTAGAAAGAGTAATAAGAATGGCACAATGGAAACCAGTGCTTGTGCAATACAACCAGTTCTCTTTATGTTGAGCAGTCTGCCAACATTTGCCATATTAAGAGAGCAAAATAAAAGTGTAACCTTGATTGGTTATTAATTTTTTCAACTCAATGCTAGCATCTTAAATTAGGGTTCTGTATACCTGGTAGCGATGGCATTTTCTGCAAATCTTGTTGCTGAGCTTATCTGCACAGATTTTTTTTTGTAATTCCCCTTTTGCTTCTTGAGCTCAACAAGAAGCAATCTTTTTTTTTTTTACAAGTTCTGCTAAAATTATGAGCTATCCTCAAGCATTGTGCGCATTATTATATGTTTCACTAAATGCATATGTCAGGGAAAGAGGGACTACTCGGGAGGAGCAGGGAGAGAGAGAGGAGCAAGCTAGAGCTGGGAGAGAAGATAGCGATTCCTCCAGGGAAGGGCGGTCGCTAGGTTATAGAGAACAGCCACCCATAATCTCTACAGATTCATCCTCCTCCTCCAGCCCCCGTCAGGAAATGCCTCCGGAAGAGAGGGAGATGCCAGGCTTGGGGATGTCAGAACAGAGACACAGCACCTTCAGAACAGAGACACCCCTCCCACTCCTCTGCCCCTCCCCTCCCCTGGTTGCTTCCTCTGGTGCTCCAGGCGGGGGTGGGACGTGGAGAGGCGCTGCTGGGCCGGGAGGAGACGGATGAACGGCGGCGGCCTCACTGCTACCCGGGATACTGACAAGAAGGATACTGACAAGCTGGAACGTGTCCAGAAGAGGGCAACCAAAATGGTCAAAGGCCTGGAAACAATGCCTTATGAGGAACGGCTTAGGGAGCTGGGTATGTTTAGCCTGGAGAAGAGAAGGTTAGGGGGTGATATGATAGCCATGTTCAAATATATAAAAGGATGTCATATAGAGGAGGGTGAAAGGTTGTTTTCTGCTGCTCCAGAGAAGAGGACATGGAGCAATGGATTCAAACTACAAGAAAGAAGATTCCACTTAAACATTAGGAAGAACTTCCTGACAGTGAGAGCTGTTCGGCAGTGGAATTTGCTGCCAAGGAGTGTGGTGGAGTCTCCTTCTTTGGAGGTCTTTAAGCGGAGGCTTGACAGCCATCTGTCAGGAATGCTTTGATGGTGTTTCCTGCTTGGCAGGGGGTTGGACTGGATGGCCCTTGTGGTCTCTTCCAACTCGATGATTCTATGATTCTAAACCTACAGAATGCAGTTGCTTCAGTCTATTGACAAAACAAAATCGAAAATTCTTTCTAGTAGCACCTTAGAGACCAACTGAGTTTGTTCCTGGTATGAGCTTTCGTGTGCATGCACACTTCTTCAGATACACTGAAACAGAAGTCACCAGATCCTTAAATATAGTGAGGGAGTGGGGAGGGGTATTGCTCAGAAGGGTGGTGGGAATGGGTGGTCAGCTGATAGGTGTGGAAAACCTGTTGACGACTCTTAACGGCTGTAATTAGTCTTGCAGGGAAAGGCAAGTGGTGAGATGGCTAAAGATAGCTTTGTTATGTATAATGAGATAAGAAGCCTGCAATAAACCCAGATGCCAACTTTGCTGCCACATAAACCCGGACAACACCATTACTGGTCCCAACAACATCAAACATACCATCTCAGGACTATTTATTTGCTCATCTTCCAACATTGTGTATGCAATCAAATGCCAACAGTGCCCTTCAGCTCTCTATATTGGACAAACAGGCCAAACCCTACGCCAAAGGATAAATGGACATAAATCTGATATCAGGAATCACAAGACAGAGAAACCAGTAGGAGAACACTTCAATCTCCCAGGACATTCTATTAAAGATCTCAAAGTAGCTGTCTTAATACAAAGAAATTTCAGAAATAGACTGGAAAGAGAAGTGGCTGAATTACAACTAATCACCAAACTTAAAACCACGGAGAAACCTGGTCTGAACAAAGACATTGGATTCTTATCTCATTATACATAACAAAGCTATCTTTAGCCATCTCACCCCTTGCCTTTCCCTGCAAGACTAATTACAGCCATTAAGAGTCGTCAACAGGTTTTCCACACCTATCAGCTGACCACCCATTCCCACCACCCTTCTGAGCAATACCCCTCCCCACTCCCTCACTATATTTAAGGATCTGGTGACTTCTGTTTCAGTGTATCTGAAGAAGTGTGCATGCACATGAAAGCTCATACCAGGAACAAACTCAGTTGGTCTCTAAGGTGCTACTAGAAAGAATTTTCGATTTTGTTTTGACTATGGCAGACCAACACGGCTACCCACCTGTGACTTCAGTCTATTGACTCATTCTGCATAATGGATGTTAGTTCAATGGAACAGGCGACAAGGAATTGTGTAGGAACTCACTCATGTGACACAGCTTCAATCTCTCCCACCCCCACCAATTCCACACCCTATGGCAAGTTTACCCTTTACCTAGGTAACTCTGTCATTTTGTCCTTACCCACAACAACTTCAAATTTGGTGAGGATCTGTTCCTTCAGATCAGCGGCACAGCAATGGGCACCCGCATGGCCCCACAGTATGCCAACATCTTCATGGCAGATTTAGAACAACGTTTCCTAAACTCCTACCCACTCAAACCTCTCTTGTACCTGCGTTACATTGACGATATTTTTATTATCTGGACACATGGTCAACAGACCCTGGACACCTTCCACAAGACATTCAATGACTTTCACCCCACCATCAACCTAACTATGAACCAATCTATGCAAGAAATACACTTTTTGGACACTACTATAAAAATACAGGATGGACACATAGACACCACCTTATACCGTAAACCAACTGACCGACAAACATATCTACATGCTTCTAGCTACCATCCCAAACATACCAAACAATCCTTTACCTAGAGTTATTTGGAGGTAACTCCTGTTCTGCTGGAAGTTATTTCCACATTGCATCTGAGGTTCTGGAGATACGTTCTTCTCTGCCTCCTCCTTTTCGAAGCCCGGCTCTGTTTGGAACTCATCGTATCTTTTCTTTGATTTATCCCTATAGATAAATCTATAAATCAGCAGCAAATATGAAAGGAAAACACAACGAAAACGCACGGATCTAACCTCTTGCAGGGGATTAATGGGAAGCTTTATGCCTCGAAAGAGGTACGTTTCTACACTGAAATCCGTCTCAGGTTGCGGGATCCCAGGTGGCCAAAAGAGAGCAATTCATTTCTGCCGGGGCAAACTGAGGTCAAGAATCATGGGGGAGAAATGTGACTTGGATAGAGTGAGCAACTTAGTGGGCATAGAAGAACAGCTAGGAGAGGACTCAAGGTATTACAGGGAGGTAGAAAGGCATATCTCTCTCTCTCTCTCTCTCTCTCTCTCTCTCTCTGTGTGTGTGTGTGTGTGTGTATACACAGAAAAATTAAGTGGAAACCTATAAAAGAAGAAGAAGAGTTTGGATTTGATATCCCGCTTTATCACTACCTGAAGGAGTCTTAAAGTGGCTAACATTCTCCTTTCCCTTCCTCTCCCACAACAAACACTCTGTGAGGTGAGTGGGGCTGAGAGACTTCAGAGAAGTGTGACTAGCCCAAGGTCACCCAGCAGCTGCATGTGGAGGAGCGGAGACGCGAACCTGGTTCACCAGATTATGTGTCTACCGCTCTTAACCACTGCACCACTCTGGCACTCTATAGATGCTGGGTTTTTTGCTCCAAAGGCTGCCAGTCTCACCATGTTCCAGAACTCACCACAAACACCTCCGTTGTTCTCTTATAATGGCAATAGTGTCCATCTGAGAGGTGACGGAACTGAGTTCCAGTGACTTCCGGCTGAAAAAAAATCCCTGGGCTAGCAGCTGCAGTGGCATAAATTATCATAAATTTACCTTTCTGTGTCATAGCTCACTGGTAGAGCATCTGCTTTGCATGCAGAAAGTCCTAGTTGTGATCTTTGTCATCTCTGGGTAATGTCCCGAGAATGTCCTATCTGAAACCATGCAGAGCTGCTGCCAGTCATAATAATAATAATAATAATAATAATAATAATAATAATAATTTTATTATTTATACCCTGCTCATCTGACTGGATTTCCCCAGCCACTCTGGGTGGCTTACAGCATATATAAAACATAGCAGACAGTACTGAGTAGCTGCCTGTGTTTCCTGCAGAACACTACAATGACTCACCCATGAAAAGAAAGAAAAGAAAAAGGCATTGTGAGCCTTTGTAGAGTGCGTTGTCACAGTGTGTGGTTTCTTGAATTGCCCAAATTGCCAGTGAGTCCATGACAAGCGGTGAGACTTGCCTCACGATGCTCATTGTCAGATCACCAGGAGCCTGGTTTTATCATGCGCTGCCCATATCGTTGAATCACCACTCACAAATTCAATCGAAGGAGATGGGAAAATGTCCATACAAGATGACAGTCTAGGTTTGGCTTTTCGTGATTCAGCTTTCGGGAGAGAGTGGAGCTGCAAATATAGTTGTTTTTATAATACACACTTTCTCCCCTGAAATTTGGCAGGGTAGGAAAAGATAGTGTCTGAGAAGCGGCTGTCCAAACCCATGATTTGCAGTTGGCTGAACCTGACCTATATGGAGTTTTCTTTCTATTTGTTGTTGTTGTTCAGTCGTTCAGTCGTGTCCGACTCTTCGTGACCCCATGGACCAGAGTACGCCAGGCACGCCTATCCTTCACTGCCTCTCGCAGTTTGGCCAAACTCATGTTAGTAGCTTCAAGAACACTGTCCAACCATCTCATCCTCTGTCGTCCCCTTCTCCTTGTGCCCTCCATCTTTCCCAACATCAGGGTCTTTTCTAGGGATTCTTCTCTTCTCATGAGGTGGCCAAGTACTGGAGCCTCAACTTCAGGATCTGTCCTTCTAGTGAGTACTCAGGGCTGATTTCTTTGAGAATGGATAGGTTTGATCTTCTTGCAGTCCACGGGACTCTCAAGAGTCTCCTCCAGCACCATAATTCAAAAGCATCAATTCTACGGCGATCAGCCTTCTTTATGGTCCAGCTCTCACTTCCGTACATTACTACTGGGAAAACCATAGCTTTAACTATACGGACCTTTGTCGGCAAGGTGATGTCTTTGCTTTTTAAGATGCTGTCTAGGTTTGTCATTGCTTTTCTTCCAAGAAGCAGGCGTCTTCTGATTTCGTGACTGCTGTCTATACCAAAAAGAATTCAGATTTGACACCAAAGACGTTTCAAATCTGACACTAGAGCTTTTCAGTGGGCAGATTTGGGCAAGTGGGAGCTCAAAGCTTGTTTTCGTTGAGGTTCCCTCCAACTTACTGTGCAAAAGAAAAAGCAGATAAAACCAGGTTCCAAACAAATGCACCCATGTAGACTTGGATGTATGCCAATGCTCCAGTTTAACTCAGGTGGTTGCACATCTGAAACAACTGGCTAAAGTTTGGTCAAAATGCAGCCCTAACACTTATTGGTGCCCAAGACCAAAAATCCAAATCTCCTGCCTGATGTAGCTATCTTACTGTCTGATGGTAGGCCTTGCATGGACAAGATGTCTGGAGAACTGAAACTGACCTGGAAAATGTTCAGAGAAGAACAGTAAATTAAATTCAAAACAAAATAGAAAATTCTTTCCAGTAGCACCTTAGGGACCAACTGAGTTTGTTCTTGGTATGAGCTTTCATGTGCATGCACACTTCTTCAGATACACTGAAACAGAAGTCACCAGATCCTTAAATATAGTGAGGGAGTGGGGAGGGGTATTACTCAGAAGGGTGGTGGGAATGGGTGATCAGCTGATAGGTGTGGAAAACCTGTTGACGACTCTTAATGGCTGCAATTAGTCTTGCAGGGAAAGGCAAGGGGTGAGATGGCTAAAGATAGCTTTGTTATGTATAATGAGATAAGAATCCAATGTCTTTGTTCAGACCAGGTTTCTCCATGGTTTTGAAACCATGTTTTGAAACCATGTTTGTTCAGACCATGGAGAAACCTGGTCTGAACAAAGACATTCCCACCACCCTTCTGAGTAATACCCCTCCCCACTTCCTCACATAAGGATCTGGTGACTTCTGTTTCAGTGTATCTGAAGAAGTGTGCATGCACACGAAAGCTCATACCAAGAACAAACTCAGTTGGTCTCTAAGGTGCTACTGGAAAGAATTTTCTATTTTGTTTTGACTATGGCAGACCAACACGGCTACCCACCTGTAACTGGTAAATTAAATTGTTGGACTATGCTGAATTGGCAAAATTGACTGGAAAGCTCAAGAACCAAGAGGACCAAAACCCCAATAAGGAATGGGGAAAAAATTATAATTTATCTTGGAGACCACTGTATGCAGTAGAAAACATTAGCAGGACTGCAATAACACTTGTAATGTAACGAGAGCTATGGACACAATGGAGTTATAAAAAACATGGGTTATTGAAAAAAGATGCAGTAGGGAAGGTATAATAACAAACCCATGGAGGGGAAAGTGGCAAGTCCAGAGATTCAGAGGAATCTTCTAATTGTGGATGTGTTGTGGTATTGCGTGGACAGGCGGAGTCCCCCCAACCCCAGGCGACCCCCGAGCGGAATAATGACACACGACAACGTGCTATGGGATTAAAATTGACCACAACTTTATTAAGATTCAGATGTAGGGAGACCTTGGCTCAGGCATTGGGCGTTTATCCTTCCCAGCTCCCAGCCGAGGATCTGGGAAACTGCAGGGTTATCCAGAATGAGTGGGGATTGGGCTAGCTCTGGAGAACATATGTTCAAGCAGATAGCCCACCCCCCGTTTGCCGTCACTGGTGGGGGAGAGCAATGACAACCTCTCGGCGTATGGACAATGCCTCCCCCCAATACCCCTTTAACGGGGAACCCTGCTATCGCCGCCACACTGGGGGTGTGGAGTCACTGCCCCACGCCCCCCCCCCATTTAGGAAGATGACTAAAGGATTCCGCCCAAGGCCTGAAACCGCCAAAGTTGTGACGAATTGCTACAGGAAAGGCGAAACCTGCCAGTGCAGGGAAATTCCTTTCCGGCCCTTCAACAGCGGCCTTGGCATAGCAGCACCTGAGTGCCTGTGGAAAAACAGGTTAACCTGTAAAGTAAGCGTTAATTGAGGGAGTGGAGGGTGGGAGAAGCTCTGGAGCCGACTGCTGCTTCTCAGGTAAGCTACACTCTCTACTGTGTGGGCTGGGTAGTCCCTCCCCTTAACCTGGCCAATCCCTTGGCAACGCCTCCCCCAGGCGGGATTGGATAGTTAACTGGGCAGGCGGAGACCCCAGGTATCCCTTCTGGGGGAGGGCGCCGCCAGCCGAACTACCAGGTGTCGCCCAGGAATTCAGGGGGCTGCGTCATTACTATAATTTGTGGGGAGCGGTCATTACTATAATTTTATATTTGTAAAACCAAATAAAAAATACTATTTTTTTCAAAAGAAAAAGGTTGCTTGATATTTCCTACAATTATATTACATGAGATTGTCACACTTACAAGGAAAGGGATGGTCTTCTTCAACCATTCTTGCACAGTATCCTACAGGTCAGGGATGAGGAACCTGTTGCCATCCAGTTGTTACTGGACCAGTTACCAGCACCATTGACCATGCTGGCTGGGGATTATGGGGTTTTTGCCCACCTTGAAAGCTATGGAGGTCAATGCAACTCTGCCCCAGTCTTGGCATGGGTCTGGGGGGGGGGTGAGATTGCCTGGAATGCTACAGCAAACTGCATAAAGTTATTGGTCAAGGTCTAACATGGACTCAAAGTATCAGTGGACATAAACATGCTTAACACAGTGTGGAATGGAGGCCCATGCAGAGAGTTTTAGGAAAAAGAATGCATAAAAATGTGGGCAATTCTCCAAAATTAGATTGTGATGACAGTGACAGCCACCACTTTCTATCAGTGACAGTGACAGCCACCACTTTCTATCAGAAAGTTGCAAAGTACGGTCGTACCTTGGATCCTGAATGCCCTGGAACTCGGACGCTTTGGCTCCCGAACGTCACAAAACTGGAAGTGATTGTTCCGGTTTGAGAATATTCTTTTGGAACCCGAACATCCGATGGGGCTTCTGTGGTTTCTGATTGGCTGCAGGAGCTTCCTGCAGCCAATCAGAAGCCGCAATTTGGTTTTCGAACGTTTGGAAGTCAAATGGACTCTGGAACGGGTTCCGTTCGACTTCCAAGGTACGGCTGTATCGTTAAAGAACAAATGTTTCTCAGTATCTTACCATGGTTACCATGGTCTGCTGTGATGTTAACGGTAACCAAGCTGATGTTTTGAATTAGGTTTCGCAAGCCAGCTACAGACCTGTTTGCTTACTCTGTTTGCCAGCTAACCATGGCTAGCATTGGCAAAGGTGTAGAAGTTCAGGATCCCTAAGCTAGTCCTGAAAAGAGAAAGTGGGAGAGAATAATGCTGGGAGCAGTGGGAGTGCGACGAGGGGCTCCTGAACTTGCAACCATGGTTGAATATATTGAACAATTTCCTCCCACAATCTTTTTAATCATGGTTAAAAGACTGCAAAAAATAAATATCTTGTTTGCACCAAGCCTAGCTTGTAGTTCAAAAGTTGATATTCGTGATTTCCTGTGGGATCATCCAAAGGGAACCAACACATTCCTATTCAAGACAATCTTCTAAAAGGCACATATTCCAAAAGCACATTGGGATTCAAGTCCTCCGTCTACATGAAAGAAAACTTTCTATTGCTGGAGAATTGTTTTAATTAGAGCTCTTTTAAGTTTTGATTAAGTTTACCATTGCCAAGGGCTTTTGTTCCAGAATTTAAACGAGACCTTTTCTATGTTGTTCTGTTGTGTCAAATAAAATCCGTCAGGTCCTTAGGCATTTTCCTTGGTTTAGGTTTTTTTCCATTTTCTTTTTTTTTTTTATCACTGATGCATTTCCTTGAAGGGAGAAGTTGTTATACAAAAACTGCCCCTTCCCAAAGGTTTACCAGAGATAACACCCTTGAAGGTCCTATTTCTTTTCCTGCCAAATCATTGTGATTCCCGAGCTAGAAGTTATGAATTCTTACTAAGTATAGGTGTGCGCGCTCTGTGGAGTAAATCTATTGCTAAACTGTTTTCGTATTTCAGCATAATTTGTCAGCAAAACGTTAAATGACATGTTAGAAACACTAGAAGGTATTTATAGTGTGCTTTTAAAAAATGCCCGTGTTGTTATAGAAGTTCTTTAAATCTCCATTAGTTCAAGAAGAATTTTACCATTTGCAAATATTTTAAGTTATTTTGAATTGCTACAGAAAGGATAAAGGCAGATGAAAATGATGGACTTTATGGAGCTTGCTGAACTGAAACTCCGAGACCAGAGGGATGACGCGGGTGGAGAAAGATTGGAATAAATTTAAGTATATTTAAGAATTATGTTAATACTAGTGCTTTAAACCCGTTAAATTAACGGGCGCTACAACATATGTAGTGAAACATTTTAAAAAACCAGACTGCTCGCCCGCTGCCACTTGTAACGGCCGCTGCCGCTTAGAAGTACGTCCACGCGAGCGCGCACCCGCGCCCACCCGCCGCTTCAACAGTTTCACCGGCCGCCCGAAGTCTCTGCGTTCCAAGTCCCAACGGCTGTCCGTGGGCACATGCGCAGTAGCGCAATCCCACGGACACAGGGACTGGACGCAGAGACACTTGCACTTTGTTAGTATAGATTAGTATTTAAAAATAAGCAGGAAGACTAGACAGGCAGCAGATATAGAAGTTAGATAAGATGTAGCAAATAGATGAAGTAATGTTAAGGTTATTAGACAAGAAAAGATGATTAGTGTATTAACATGAGAAATATAAAAGGTGAAGAAATTACTAAAGATAATTTATAAGGAACGCAGAGGGAGAGGGCGGGAGGAAGTCAACGCACAATGTTACAAAAGAAGGAAGGTTAGAATTAAATATATGTTTTTATTAATTTGCTTTAGTGTTTTGTTGTAATGTTTGTATTGTTTGTTTATTGCTTAATGTATTGTTAAAAACCAATATTTTTTGGGAAAAAAAGAAAATGAAAGGATAAGGATTCGTGTAAGACATGGAGCAACTGGATGTATGTATGGATGGATGGATTGTAGCTGACAAACATACCATGCCATAACTAGATACACTAATTTATTCCTATTTAAAATAAAGCAAATGTTCCTATCAGGAAGAATATATAAAAATGCTATCCAACATAATAACATAAAGGGAAACATGGCATTAAAAAGTAAAGCAAGGCATGGAAAATTCTGGTCTTTCATGGGAAATATAACCAAATAGGACTTTTCATTCTGTCTTAAGGACTTTGGTGGCTTATTATAATGTATGCTGCCAATGTATAACAATGCATATACAATTTAATTATATTCATAGAAGGCCAACACTGAGATTGATTTGAATACAAGCAAAGTGAATGGACAACTTTAAAATCAATGTAAAGCTTCATAAAGCTGAGCCTCACCAGCTTAAGAAAAATGTTGGTGAACTTTCTAGAAGCAGGCAGTTCCTGGCAGGGGAAAAAAACAACACCCCGGTATTTACATTATAAAACTTACATGTCTGTGAGCATGAGAGAAAAGAGATCAAGACAGACAATGCAGTCTTTGTGGAAAGGTCTTCCACAGCAAATTGGTTTGAGAGAGAGAGAAATTCTTACTGAAGAATGCATTTCTATGCTTTCAAATTAAGGTTACAATATAATCTCTTGGCGCTGTTCCCCCCCCCCCAGCATTGAATGTGAACAATAGGAAGTGTGGAACTAAAAGAATAGCCGGCACGTTTCAAAGATGGGACAGCCGAATACATAGGAAGTCTAACCCTCTTCAGATGTTCTGCCTGATTGTCTGAGGGCAAAAAGTGTTTAGGGGCTGGGAAGAGTAAGGATGCTCTTGCTGGCTCTTCCTCTCCCAGATTTTGCAGGTTCAGCAGAAATTTCTGGAGTGGGGTGGGACTTTTAAGGGCACTGTGGTGCTGTGGGTTAAACCACAGAGCCTAGGGCTTGCCGATCAGAAGGTCGGCGGTTCGAATCCCCGCAACGGGGTGAGCTTCCGTTGCTCTGTTCCAGCTCCTGCCAACCTAGCAGTTCGAAAGCAGGTCAAAGTGCAAGTAGATAAATAGGGACCACTGCGATGGGAAGGTAAACAGCGTTTCCGTTCGCTGCTCTGGTTCGCTGGAAGTGGCTTAGTCATGCTGGCCACATGACCCGGAAGCTGTACGCTGGCTCCCTCGGCCAGTAAAGCGAGATGAGCGCCGCAACGCCAGAGTCGTCCGCGACTGGACCTAATGGTCAATGTGGTTAGCTCAATGTGGTTAGAAGCCTTTCTTCAGCCAGGAATCTTCTGTTCAGCTGATTGTGGTTGAGACGTTCTTGCTCAATGAGAGGAAGCTGGGGTGCAGTGTTTGTACACAGCACAACTGGGAACATTGCGGGCAAGGCACTATGTGTGCTAATAATAATAATAATAATAATAATAATAATAATAATAATAATATGCTGCCCTTCTGACTGGGTCTCCCCAGCCACTCTGGGCAGCTCCCAACAGAACATTAAAAACAAACTAAATCATCAGACATTAAAAACTTCCCTAAACAGGGTTGCCTTCAGATTTCTTCTAAAAGTCAGATGGTTGTTTATTTCCTTGACATCTGAAGGGAGGGCGTTCCACAGGGCGGGCGCCACCACCGAGAAAGCCCTCTGCCTGGTTCTGTGTAACCTCACTTATCTCAGTGAGGGAACCGCCAGAAGGCCCTCAGAGGAGGACCTCAGTGTCTGGGCTGAATGATGGGGATGGAGACACTCCTCCAGGTATACTGGGCTGAGCTGTTTAGGGCTTTAAAGGTCAGCGCCAACACTTTGAATTGTGCTCGGAAACGTACTGTGAGCCACTGGCGGTTTTTCAGGACCGGTGTTATATGGTCCCGGCAGCAGTCACCAGTCTAGCTGCCGTATTCTGGATTAGTTGTAGTTTCCGGGTTACCTTCAAAGGTAGCCCAACGTAGAGCGCGTTGGCTCTTTATGCACTCCCCCTCCTCCCCATCATAGGTTCACGCTGAGTGCTTAAATAGGGCTTAAAATAAAGAAATGCAAACAGGCACAATATTCTGGGAATACTTTACATCCACGCGCATCTCACCATGGTTTCCTTCTTTGAAAAAGAGCTGTGATGAGCCTTGGGGCCATGCGCAATGGCTCGCCATTGCTCTTTGTCAGCCACGGGAAGATACTTGAAATCCTCCGCTTCTAAATTGACACTTGCCACGCTTCCTCCAAATGAAAGGAACTGTGGTTTGTTTAAACTCCCTTTAGTGAGAACAATCAGAGGCTGTGTGGAATTTTCCTGCCTCCAGCAGGTGATTGCTACTTCCAAAGTTCCACCAGGATCTTTAATAGATTATTGTATTTTAACATTCTGTTGGAAGTCGCCCAGAGGGGCTGGGGAAACCAGATGGGCGTGGTATAAATAATAATTTATTATTATTATTATTATTATTAGTGAAATGGGGCCATGAGACACAATTCAAAATGGAGTCACAAGCACTGGAAACGCTTGGCTTCGTTCCACCTGCAATTTCTATCCAGAAACTTTTAAGAGAAAAGGAAGATGGAAGTTGGATGGAAGATGGAGGATGCCTTATCCTAACTCAGACTGTTGATACACCTAGTTCAAATTTGTCTGACTGGGAACAGCTCTTTAGGTGTTCAGTCAGCCTTACCTGGTTATACCTGGAGATGCCAGAGAATGAACCTAGGACCTTCTGCATGCAAGGAATCTGCTGTACCACCGAGTCACAGAGCTTTCCCTAGATTAAGGCGAATATCCACCAAGGAATATTTACTTATTTCTGAGTGATTGTTGTGACCAATTACTGTTAAAGAAGAGCAGTGATTCATTTTCTGCTTTTCTTAAAAAAAAAAAAACAAAAATCCCGCACCACATTACAGGAAGAAATTGGGAGGTGCTTTTCAATTTTCTTTTGAAAATGGTTTAATGGAAAATGGCTTTTATGTGGTTATCAATTAAACTGTGGCTAAAAGTCAATTAAGTAATAATTGCGGAATAAACTAATGGATTTATCTTGGGTAAATTTGAAATCATGTTTGAAAGCGTAGCCTTTATTACTACAGCCGTGATGTATTAAAATTAATATATCTGTATAATGGTGTTCATTAAACACAAACTTTTAGTTGCTAGGATGAATGTTTCATATGACTGTACAAAATATACGCTGTAAATAGAGACTGTCATTTGGATTTAATGCTAATATTGTTCTCCGTTGTTGTTTTTCAAAAGTTGGTTTGATTGGTTTTTCTGCTGTTTTTAAAACCTCCGCACAAAAGATGCAAATGAAATGTTTGTAGAGCAGAATTAGTAGCAGAAATCTTAGCTTCTAAACCATATATATAGGTATATATATACAATTTTTATATATTATTTGGTTTCACCAGGGTCAATATTTCCCTAAATGGTGAAAACTCACTCCCGTATACAGACTTCTGGGATGTGATTATGAGTTAACCCAGGGGTCAGCAAACTTTTTCAGCAGGGGGCCGGTCCACTGTCCCTCAGACCTTGTGGGGGGCCGGACTATATTTTGAAGAGAGAGAGAAAATGAGCAAATTCCTATGCCCCACAAATAACCCAGAGATACATTTTAAATAAAAGGGCACATTCTACTCGTGTAAAAACACCAGGCAGGCCCCACAAATAACCCAGAGATGCATTTTAAATAAAAGGGCCACATTCTACTCATGTAAAAACACCAGGCAGGCCTCACAAATAACCCAGAGATTCATTTTAATAAAAGGACACATTCTACTCATGTAAAAACATGCTGATTCCCAGACCATCTGCAGTCCGGATTTAGAAGGTGATTGGGCCGGATCCGGGCCCCAGGCCTTAGTTTGCCTACCCATGCATTAATCACTTATACTTCCAGCTGGGCACAAAATGGGGTGCGAGGGTGGGGGAAAATATATCTGGAAACAATGGTTCCTCTGGGACACCCCTATTCATGCAAACTGCAATGGTAGATTCCACAATAATCCCACAATGAATTTGTGTGAAGTGATGCTTCGGTGTAAACCAGTATGCGCAAGTGTTGCCTTCTGAGAATAACAATCACATTAATTACACTCAGCATTCTGGTGCATTCAAAATTATTTCTGGGACTTGATAATGGAGCAGAAGTGTCACGAGAAGGCTGGTTCATATCTTGACACCACGCTGCAGTGGGTCTTTTTAGGATCTCTGAAAAGCAACTGGCAATTTTGCAGAATTGCTTATGAATTAAAATGATGTGCACGCAGGTAGACACAGGCAGTTGCTTGATCTGAAGAACCTGCTCGCAGATCCATTTCATACAGGTCTCTAGAGTTTGGATCTTCTCTGAATTTGATAAGGATGACATACAGCTCCCATGGTTCTCCTCTTCAGTGGGTACCCTCTCTGTGTATGTATGGCAGTATTTAAGCATGCACAGACTGAAATCCCCTACACAAGTTGAGAATGCACTGTTACAGAATAGTGCCTGAGCAATGCTCTAGAGAAAGAGGTGTAAGAAGCTCCAATAGAGGCAAAACACATAGGTCACATAGACAACTGGGAAACACTGGCCTGCAAGCGCTCCAGCTGGAGAACAGCCTTTCCCAAAAGTGTCATGGGCTTTGAAGACACTCCAACTCAGGACGAAAGGGAGAAACGTGCTAAGAGGAAGGCATGCTTGGCAAACCCTCACCATGATCAACTCCCACCTGGAAACCTATGTCCCTGCTGTGGAAGGACGTGTGGATCCAAAATTGGCCTCCGCAGTCACTTATGGACTCACTGTTAAACCCATATTTATGGAAGACAATCTTACTCGGCTACGAGTGGTCGCCAAAGAAGAAGACATTGAAAGCACTATGATACCACTTAAAACAGTCATGGCTTCCCCCCCCCCAAAGAATTGTGGGAGCTGTCATTTGTTATAGGTACTGAGAGTTGTTAGGAAGCTGCTGTTCCCCTCACAGAGCTACAATTTTTAGTGTTCTCTATGAAGAGGGATTGAGGTTTTTTTTAATTGTTTATTGTACGAGAATTTTTACATACATTGTATAATCTCCATCAAGTATTGAATTTCCCGTACAGTTTTTTCCTTTTTCCCTTCCCACCCCCCTCCCCACCCATGGTCCATTGCAAGGGTTCAAACAGTAGACCTCAGCCACGGGCATAGAGTCATTAATTTCCACTGAATGTCTTTTTTCCCAGTTGTTATTATCCATTGAAAATAGAGCTTCCATCTGGTCTCGATCATCGTAGCCTTGACCTTCCATGACGTTTCCTGTTTCGTGACTGCAATGATATCCGATTGGATAAAATCAAAAAGATAATTAGACCAGACCTCTTCTGTCCATTTTTTTCTATCCTTCCACCCCAGCGCTATTGTTGCCTTTCCTGCTAGAATCATGGCTTTGAATGTAAACTGGTCCCCTTTCTCTATGGCTATATTTCCAGAGTTTTATTTTTTTTTAAATTTTTATTATTATTTTCCATATATAAAGCAAAGAAAAACATTACACATACACAAATACAATATAAAACACAATAAACAATAAACACATCCAACAACAATCACAATAAACATAAGAAAAACATATACATACCTAAATAAACACTTATCTTTATACCATTCTTGTTCTATCTTCTCAACATGGGGACTTCCCCCGTTCCCTCCACTGCATTCAAAATCAATATATACTTTGGGTAACTTTATATCTTTTTCCATAAACATTAACCATATCTCTTAGTGATCTTTAGATTTAGTTAATCAAATATAGTTCATCACTTATACCAAATATCCTAAGATGTTCTTAAACCCTTAAATCATTTACAATAAAACCTCTTATAAACAGTTTTGTCTAACATTAACTAGCTAAAGCCAATTCAGCTGGCTAATTCTGCTCAAATATTCAATTTTACACAGTTAACTAAATAGTCCTTAAATTTCTTCCAATCCTGCGACACCTTCTCCTCCCTCTGGTCTCGGATTCTCGCGGTCAGTTCGGCGAGTTCCATAAAATCCATTAGCTTCATCTGCCATTCTTCCACTGTTGGGATCTCTTCACCTTTCCAGTTTCTTGCAAGTAAGATTCTAGCAGCTGTTGTGGCATACATAAAAAACACTCTGTCCTGACTGGGTATCTCTTCATTGGTCATGCTCAAAAGAAATGCCTCTGGTTTCTTACTAAAGGTAACTTTCATTACCTTCTTAAATTCATTATAAATCTTATCCCAGAAAGCATTTACTCCTGGACATGACCACCACATATGATAAAAGGTACCTTCCGCAGATTTACATTTCCAACACACATTAGTCATTGTAGGATTCATCTTGGCTATCTTAACTGGTGTTAGATACCATCTATAAATCATTTTCATAATGTTTTCTCTTAAACTATTACAAGCCGTAAATTTGATACCTTCCTTCCACAGTTTCTCCCAGTCATCCAACATAATATTATGACCCACATCTTTCGCCCAATCTATCATTGTCGATTTAATCAATTCATCTTTCGTATGCCACTCTAGCAACAGATTGTACATCCTGGAAAGGTTTTTAGAGTTCGGTTCGATTAATTCTGTTTCCAGTTTTGATTTTTCCATTTGAAAACCAATTTTCTTGTCTGCTTTAAAAATCTCATAAATTTGATGATATTGCAGCCAGTCGGTGACTTCGTCTTTCACTTGATCGTAACTCTTCAATTTAAACGATTCACCTTCTCGCTGCAATATATCTGCATATCTTAACCATCTTGCAGACATATTAGGTCTCTTGTAGGCCTTGGCCTCCACAGGTGAAATCCATCTAGGAGTCTTTCTCTCTAACAAGTCTTTATACCTCATCCAAACCTGATATAAGGCTTTTCTAACTATATGATTCTTAAAAGACTTGTGGGCTTTTACCTTGTCATACCAAAGATAAGCATGCCATCCAAACATATTGTCGAAGCCTTCCAAGTCCAACACATCAACATTTTCTAGTTTAAACCAGTCTTTTAACCAGCAAAGGCCGCTGCTTCAAAATAGATCTTTAAATCTGGCAGGGCAAAGCCTCCTCTCTCTTTAGAGTCTGTTAGAATCTTAAATTTAATTCTAGGCTTTTTTCCTTGCCATATAAATTTCGATAAATCCCTTTGCCATATCTTAAACAATCCAATTTATCCAAGATTGGGATGGCTTGGAATAAAAACAGCATCCTTGGTAGGACATTCATCTTAACGGCAGCTATTCTGCCCATCAATGAAAGCTTCAATCTTGTCCATATCTCCAAGTCACTCTTTATCTCTGTCCACAACTTTTCATAATTATCCTTATACAGGTTCAGATTTTTTGCAGTAAGATTGATACCTAGATATTTTACTTTCTTAACAAAGTTGAGGCCAGTGCAATCTTGTAAGTTTTAAACCACTCTGTGAATTCTTCAGTGTGCATGCACACGAAAGCTCATACCAAGAACAAACTTAGTTGGTCTCTAAGGTGCTACTGGAAGGATTTTTTAAAAAATTTTTTTATTTTGTTTTGACTACGGCAGACCAACACGGCTACCTACCTGTAATGGGAATTGTAGTTCTGGGAGGGGGAAGAAGTGTTTCCTAACAGCTCTCAGCACCCTTAACAAACTACAGATCCTGGGATTCTTTGGAAGAAGAAGCCATGACTGTTTAAAGCGGTAGCATAGCACTTTCAATGTGTGAGCGTGGCCTTAGAAAAAGGTTCACAGAAAGAAAGAGAGTGAAGGCATCCAGGAGAAATGAAATTCTGAAGGGATGGGTCTGACCAATAGTTCTCCGTTTCAACGATCCATCAAGTTAACCTTCTTGCCTTTCAAGAACCTTTCCTCAGCTATAGCATTGCTAAGTGAGGATTTTTTAAGCGCCAGTTGCCACAAATCATCCTGGCTGGTTACTTGGCTAAGTTGGAAAAAGCTTGACAGCTCTGACGAAATACTTCTGTGAACAAAATTCATTGGGGAAGGAGTTGAAACCATCTGTCCAAATGTAATCAATGTCTGTCAGGGAGCCACAGTCTCCCCTTTCTTTCCTTTTTTTTGCAGTTGTCATTTGGATTGCTAGAGTGTAGGGGCGGAGGGGGGGGCGGCGCCTACAGCTTTTCCACAGCAGTAACAGTGACTAAAAAAAACAAAAACAAAAAAGCCTACCAAAATATATGGACTATATCGGGGCCAAACCCATCAATTCTTCTCAATTTCCCCTCCCCAAAAAATTTAAGCAGAAAACTGGGAGTTTCCCTGCACTTGGGAAACTGGGGGGGGGGGCAGCAAGATGGGGGAAAATAAATCCTGCCCCTATGGCAGTGGATTTGCCAGCTCCATGAAAAATAAGTGAAATTGCCCTCTGTTTGGAGACTAGTTTTGCGTTCCCAGCTGCGACGAACCTCCTGCCAACCTCCCCTCTGTTACTAAGTGTATTTCTTCTGAGGTGTTCCGGGTCACTTTTCCTATTCACCCCACCTCAATGCCTTGAGCTCCGTCTGTGTGGATAATCCCCTTTTATTATAACTAGGGATAACTTAGTAACGGGGTTCTCTTGTCCAGCTGCTGCAGCCTGTTCTATCTATCTATCTATCATCTATCTATCTATCTATCTATCTATCTATCTATCTATCATCTATCTATCTATCTATCTATCTATCTATCTATCTATCTATCTATCTGGGCTCCTGGGTTAAGAATACCTCTCAGCTGTCAGTTCCAGGTCTCTCTCTCATTAGATGCTTCACTGCGTCTTGTGGTTTTCTGCCCTTTTGCCCCTCCTGAGGGAAACTCTGATATAAAAACAATCACCTTGTAAGTTCGAGCCAGCCTCACGGGATGCACTGGATCTGAGATGCAGGCAGAGGGCTGGTCTGCCCTGGGCGGGAAGAAAAGGAGAATGGAGCAGAGAGCAAGAAGTTATTATTATTATTATTATTATTATTATTATTATTATTATTATTATTATAAAATGCTTTGTGCGTCTGCACCTAATCTTGCCCCTTTCTAAAACTTACATAGTGGGATGTGTTTTTTTCTTAAGTCTACCAAAGAATAAAATAAAATAAAATAAGGATTAAGGGGTTGCGTCCTGTTGGGTTATCCGATGCACGCAGCAAAGAGGTATATCACGCTGCGAGCCAAGCAATATATAGTCGCTGGGATGTCCATCAACAATTGCAACATAGAAATCTCCCCAACGACACCCAGAGCCCAATCGCAGCAGTGGCCATCTATACGATCCCGCCCAGCAACAGAGGGGTGACTTGCTGGCCCCCACCGCAACACGTGTTCTCCATGAAGGAGAACCAGCTTTCTCCTTGGCTTTAATATAGCCCCATGGGAAAAAACCGCATGTCAAACCTCCTGCAATCTACCTTTAGCCATTTTTCATTTCTGTGACAATTAAACCATTATACTTAGCACTGCACACATGTCAACAGTGGGGGGGGGGCGCAGGGAAAATACACAATGCGTGCAGAATTGTCTTCCGCTTCTTTGCCTGCCGCCTGCTGTTTTGATCTGTCCTGCCTCGTGTGCCTGTGAGTTGCATGCAGAGCAGAGTGTCCCCAGCATGGCGGAGTAATCCCTTCCAGTGCCCAAAGAAAAGATGACTGTGATTCTCATCTGCTAAGAAACGCCTGGAAGAAAAGCAGAGGAAACTTTCAGGCATGGTTAAGTCTGCGCTGTGTCTGTAAGTGAGAAGGGAAACTCTGGAGCAGAAGAAATGGAGCTTCCCAGCATGCCAGCCCAGCAGGCGGCTCCTGGATATGTTCTCCTTTTTGCCGGGAATAAAAGGCTTTCCCAGGTGGAGTTCGAGCAGTTCTAAATATTTCATGCCTCCTTTTCACACACGTGCACACATGACAGCGGAGAAATTTCCGCCCAAGTGTTTCGGTGACTCTTCCTTCGCCTGAGTAATGAAATTCCAATTCATCTCACTGGGAATGTTCTGCTGTATTTGGCAGTGCATATTTAGAAATAATTTTGAGGTTGGCTGTGGTTACTGCAATTAAAGGTGCCTCAAGAGTAGGCACACATTAATGCTGGTCTCATGCCACCTTAACTGTCATGTCAGCTTCACCCAAGGAATCCTGAGCATTGGAGTTTGCCGAGGGGTTGAGAATTTCCCGTCCTTATTTATTACACAGATTTAGAAGCTGCTTCGCAGGCAAATGCTGTTGAAGATGTGTACAATAAGATAAGACAAAACCATTCCTACAATTGTAGACACCTGCTCCCTGCTGCAAGGCCTATTACCACCTGGCCGAGGAGGCGGGGCCCAGAATCACCTTGAACAGCCAAAAGAAGCTGCTGGGAGGCTGGAGGGACATTACTGGAACAACTCTTGGGTTGGGGCAACTGGCTAAAATGTTTTTAAAATGTTTTAAGCAGTTTTAATTTTGGTTCCTCTGTTTTGTTTTCGTTGGGTTAGTGTTGGTTATGTGTTTAGTTGGGGTTGGTGGTTATGGTATAACTGTAAACTGATTATTATTATTATTATTATTATTATTATTATTATTATTAGTTTCTATTGATTTATTGGTTTATTTATAGTCAGTATCAGTGCTTTTTTCAGGAGCGTTCTTTGTAATTTTGCATAACAGACTTGTTAATGACATGGAAGGTAATCCCTGGTGTTAATTTTTCATGTAACGCCCTCATTTTCAAATGACTGAAGATTCTGACAGATTTGGGTCAAAACATAAATCCTGGCTATGCCCATAGGCACAGGATCTGGTTGGCCACTGGGAGAACAGGGAGAACAGAGTAGAAGGGCCACTGGCCTGATCCAGCAGGTTTTCCCTATGTTCTTATGCCATTACATTTTTACCTTGGTTCTCGAACAGAATGCATCCCAGGGGTCTGTTCGACTCCCAAAACCGTGTGAAAATCAAAGCATGGCTTCTGATTGGCTGCAGGAGAGTCCTGTGGAGGTCACGCCAGACATTCGGCTTCTGAAAATGGTTTGAAAACCGGAACACTCACTTTCGGTTTTTGATCATTTGGGAGCTGGAACGTATGCGTTCCAAGGCTTTCGGCAACCAAGGTACGACTGTATGTTCTTTTGGGATTTGTCATAACAAAGAGTTAAGTTTTTAATTAAAGCCCAATGTGGCATAGGAATCTGGTATTTCACAACACTCCAGGAAGTAGGTGTGTGCGTTTAGTGTTTCATGACAATTGACTTTTTTCTCTTAATCAATATCCCTGTTCTGTAATTAGGTGCAAAAGAGAATGACACTTAATAGAAAGGTCAAGTGTTCCCACCATAACATATTTCGAAGCTGAGAAGCTAGTTTTCAGAAATAACCCAAACAAGATACTTAGCAGTCTGGCAGTACTCTGGCTTTATTGGACAGCGCATCTTCATTGCAGGAACAAAACTTGATCAATGAGCTCTCGAATGAGAGTCTGTTGAAAAACATCCGGTAGGCGTACTTGGTTTCCCCTCCATAATTTGAACAGCCCTGAGCTTAATGGCCTTAACTCCTGGACTACAAACAGCAAGGCAGAAGGATGGGAGTGTGTGGTTTGCGTTGGACCTTTCATTCCTCTGTGATATATGGATGTTGGCTCTTTAGCAGGGATACTTTATTTTGGCTGGAACCCCCCTTACATTCTCCATTACCAGCAAAGCAACATCCATCATGGCCGTGGAGTACAACTGTTCCATCTTGTGGTCCAGCTTATTTCTGGACACCGTTTTAGTGTTCCATTCCCCAGGACTTAAAAAAACCAAAACAAAACAAGCTGATGTTGAAGCCATCTCAAGCTGTTTCATGACTGCTGCCTTAGTGCAGCAAACACACTCCCACATTTCCGTATTTTTGCAGAGCGGTGGAGAAGCACCACATCTAAGATGAGTCTTTGATCTCACTGTCAGGATCGGGAAAATTGACACCATTGCAGAAGCAGTGAAGTGGGAACTGGAAGCCATGCCCACCATACCTGCAATTCTCTAGATTTTCTTGGCCACTCTTGGGTTGGTATCCATGGGCTCTAGTGCCAGTGTCAATATGGCTGGAGTTGTGCGGTTGTGGAAAGGAGGACAACTTTCATTGTACCTGACCATTGGCCATGCTGGCTGGCGCTGTTGGTAGTTGTACTCTGCCACACCTGGAGAATACCACATTGGCTACCCTTGCCCTATGTGCTTATGCATTCAGAGCATCTCTTTCTGTGGCCACCAACTAGCTGAAATACTGAGTATGAACATTAAAGGCACAACACACTTTGCTTTCAAAACAACAACAGCAAGAGGAGATTGTCTTGGATGGATAACCAAGCTATGATTAATTTGAGACACTTGTTTAAAAGCAACGGCTGTTTTCGGCACGCCCGATTTGTGCACGACCACACATATGTGCAACATGCCCAACCTGGAAGTGACCTGAAAATGTCACAAGGGAGGCAGGGAATGGGGGTGTTCTCAGGCTTTTCCAAGGGTGTTTCAAATATGCATGATTTCACTTAAACGTGCGGTGCCTTGGAACGCAACCCTAATGTAAATTGGGAGTTGCCTGTATTTTGTTTATAAAGGGCCACAAAACCTTTTCATAGAACCAGAGAATCATAGAGTTGAGATACATCCCAAGGGTCACCTAGACCAGGCATAGGCAAACTCGGCCCTCCAGATGCTTTGGGACTACAACTCCCATCATCCCTAGCTAACAGGACCAGTGGTCAGGGATGATGGGAATTGTAGTCTCAAATAATCTGGAGGGCCGAGTTTGCCTATGCCTGGTCTAGACCAACCCCCCCTGCTTTGTATTCAGCATTGTGTGAATGGGAGGCAGCTCATACAAGCAATCTTGTTTTTTTTCTTTCATCTCCTTTTCATTCCCCATTGTCCCCTGGAAAACCTTACCAGAAGAAGAGAAATTCAAAAGAGTCTGCTCATGTTACTGAGCTGCTACGAAAGCTGTTCTAGTGCAGCTCCCTCCTTCTCCTTCTCCTTCTCCTTCTCCTTCTCCTTCTCCTTCTCCTTCTCCTTCTCCTTCTCCTTCTCCTTCTCCTTCTCCTTCTCCTTCTCCTTCTCCTTCTCCCTCACCTTCTCCTTCTCCTTCTCCTTCTCCTTCTCCTTCTCCTTCTCCTTCTCCTTCTCCTTCTCCTCCATTTGGGGGTCAAAGCTGTGACTAATGGATAAGCAAGCTCTGTTGGCGTGTTCATCTTGTGAACTCCTCTGTCCTGTGCTCAGGATCCGTAAAAGTGTAAATATCCAGCATTGTGTGAATGGGAGGCAGTCTGCTGACTTTCATTCCAGAGAAACCGAACTTGATAAGCGCCGAAGCCTTTGGAATCTCTTGTCACTCAGACATTGGGGTGCCAAGCAACACATCATCATCATCATCATCATCATCATCACTAATCCACCCTTCACCTCAGGTCCCAAGGCAGGTTACAACAGTAAAACACAACATTTAAAACAGTTTTAAAAGCAGTTTAAATAAATGCGCATGAAAGGAGACCTTCCTGGCCACCTGGATCACATGTCGTGAATCCTCCAGACACAGCAACATTCCTTCCACTTCACCAGAGTTGTGTGGAAAGGAGACACTTCTCATGTCACCCAAGCAGATCTGTGTCAGGTGGTTCTCAGCACACATGAGAAGGGGTACCAAGGAGGGGGTGGTGGTCCTTGGCTCTACTTGCCACCCTCTGAAATCTTTCCGTCCTCCTTCCCAGCAAACAACATCTGTGGGTATCAGCTAATTTCTCTTGCGTATCGAGGACCTCAAGACCTCCCCCAAGGAACTGACGCAGGAGACGTGAATTTTTGTTTGGGTTTTTGGCAATAATTTAGGCCACAACTTTATTTAATACAAATTCGGTGAGTGGTTGCGTAGGCATTGGTTCAGACTACTGTCCTACCGGGAAAGAAGCTGGCCTAGAACCAGCGATTGGGAAATTGCAACTGAGGAGAGTTAAGGAGCGGGGGGATACACACAACCCTCTCCCCAGAGGTCCCGGGGACTCGGCTACGGCCCTAACCCCCACCGGGGGCTCGGATAAAGCATAAGAGTCGCCGGATTCCTTTAACGGAATTCCCAGTATCATCATGATTCTGGATGGGCACCGCCCAAACCAGCAATCCACACAGGAACCAATGCCTAACCGCCAACCTTACAAGTTGTGACAAGTTGCTACTGCAGTAGGCAAAACCAAATGGCAACAGCCAATCAGCCATAAGGACAAATTCCTACTGGGCCTCTGCCCCAAAAGCAGACGACCCCATGACAGGCAGTTGCAAGGTCAAGCGCAGAGGCCTCAGAAAAAGAGGGGGGGGGGGCGGGATGGGTGATCAGAAGCCGAAGCCAAGAGAAGGATCACCCTGCGTGCAGAGGAATATATAGGACGCTAAGCTGTCCATCACAAATTGCTACACTTAGCTTTGCCCAGAAACACCTCACTGACCTATAGCTGCTACGGCCGGCTGCCGGCCCCACCCCACAGGAAGGGATGAGTCTTGCCAGGTCCCAATCGCAACACGTGCTCTTACTCAGGGTAGAACCCGATTTACCACACAATTTTGGGAGAATGATGGCTGGCTGGGAGGTTGCTCAGAGAAGGAGTTGAGCCGTCACATTTCTGCATCAGAAACCATGTTGTTTGGGCAGAAGTGAAGGGAGGGGGAGGGCATCTTCAGGAGGGTAAGAAAATTAGGCTGAAAACATATCGAGACCATGCTGTGTGTTTACTGAGAAGAGGATGACTGAAGCAAGAGGATGGCAAGCAAATTGGTCCCCTTTTAAAATGTTGTTGAATTTTACTTTTGTAAGTAAAACAACGGCACTTTAAATTTTCTGCCTCACTTCATTTTCATTTTCTAGTACTTTGTAACTGGTCCTCCTTCACTCTTCCTCATTCCCTACTGTGTAGCAGAACTAATCAGTACTGAAGCAGACTTCACCAATTAATTGAAGAAAACACTTGTCTTCCTTTCTGACTGCGCACAAAACCCCAGGACCTATTTTATCAGTTTATACAGGTTTGCTGCCTGACTGCATCTTCAAGAAACAAAAAAACAAAACAAAAATGCCTATAAACTTTTATTCAGCTCCAAATGTAAAAGGAAGCTTTATTGTAAAATATTTATTCTAATGCATATTAGTATTTTGTGACTTTCTTCTTCTTTTCTTCTTCACATTTCCCTCTCACTTTTAGCTTCATTCTTCAGCCGGCTCTTAAATTTATTCTCCCAAACCCCTGGCATTTTATTGCCGTAATCACAGTGAGGCCAAGCCGTTTAACTTGGCAAAACTTCATCTGAGGAAAACTACAGATCCTTTTCTTTAGGGAAGACTTTTCTCCCTCTCTCACACAGAATTTAATGAGACATAATTTAGCTCTCTTTGATGGCATGGTGGCAACTGCTTTTTAAATAGTCTACATTTTTGTTTGGTGTCCTTTGTTAGAAAGGCCATGTTAGAAGCTTAGAAAAGTTTCAGGGAGAGTCAGGAATGCTGCAACCAACCTGTAACATGGCCTGACTTCAACTTCTGTTGGGAACATACAAAACCTCTTTGCGGGATCGCGCGTGGTGCTACAGTTCCCAGGGAGCGTACTGGCAAACAGGGGCTTGCTTGCCTCTCAGTGTTAATTTTTGGAGGTTCACGCCCAACCTCACTAATCTAGTTTCTTGTTGGGAGGTGGGGCCAGCCCAATTTATAAATAGGGGGTGGAGCCGACATAGAATCATAGAATCATAGAATCATAGAGTTGGAAGAGACCACAAGGGCCATCCAGTCCAACCCCCTGCCAAGCAGGAAACACCATCAAAGCATTCCTGACAGATGGCTGTCAAGCCTCTGCTTAAAGACCTCCAAAGAAGGAGACTCCACCACACTCCTTGGCAGCAAATTCCACTGTCAAACAGCTCTTACTGTCAGGAAGTTCTTCCTAATGTTTAGGTGGAATCTTCTTTCTTGTAGTTTGAATCCATTGTCCATGTCCGCTTCTCTGGAGCAGCAGAAAACAACCTTTCACCCTCCTCTATATGACATCCTTTTATATATTTGAACATGGCTATCAGATCACCCCTTAACCTTCTCTTCTCCAGGCTAAACATACCCAGCTCCCTAAGCCGTTCCTCATAAGGCATCGTTTCCAGGCCTTTGACCATTTTGGTTGCCCTCCTCTGGACACGTTCCAGCTTGTCAGTATCCTTCTTGAACTGTGGTGCCCAGAACTGGACACAGTATTCCAGGTGAGGTCTGACCAGAGCAGAATATAGTGGTACTATTACTTCCCTTGATCTAGATGCTATACTCCTATTGATGCAGCCCAGAATTAAACATAGCCAAGCAGTTTGCTCTGGAGATTCACCCTCCCTACCCTCTCTTTGTTTAATGTTTCTTGTTTGCAGGTTAACTTTTCCCTCCTCTTTAGCAGGCGCTGCAACGGTCTTTGACTGGTTGCTGTTGAAGGACCGGGAAGAAATTTCCCTGCATTGGCAGGTTTTGTCTTCCCTGTAGCAATTCGTCACAACTTTGGCAGTTATGGCCTTGGGTGGAATCCTTTAGTCTTTTCTTTCCTATATGGGGCGGCGGCGATTCCAGGGTCCCCCTCTTAAAGGGGTTATATATATGGGTGTCACTGGCCATACACTGAAAGGTCGTCAGTGAACTACCCTGCTTCTACCAGAGAAGCGGACATGGAGCAATGGATTCAAACTACAAGAAAGAAGATTCCACCTAAACATTAGGAAGAACTTCCTGACAGTAAGAGCTGTTGGACAGTGGAATTTGCTGCCAAGGAGTGTGGTGGAGTATCCTTATTTGGAGGTCTTTAAGCAGAGGCTTGACAGCCATCTGTCAGGAATGCTTTGATGGTGTTTCCTGCTTGGCAGGGGGTTGGACTGGATGGCCCTTGTGGTCTCTTCCAACTCTATGATTCTATGATTCCGGGGATATGGGCTGGGCTGCCTGCTACACTTACGTCTCACAGAACACCCCCATATCCCATTCACTCTGATGAGCCCCAGTTCCCCCCAGCTGGGGGGCCGGGAGGGATACACGCTGTTATGTACTGAGTTGAATAGGATCCAAAATGCAGCAGTCTGATTGGTCCTAGAACCCACAAACAAGGCAACACAAGACCCAGAGCGAAAGCAACATATCAGTCTAGAAAAACTCTATTATGCCAATGATATACAATAGCATCAAATACAATCAAGCAGAATTGCAAAGTATGAAAACATCTCTGTAGCATCAAATACAATTGAGCGGAATAGCAAAGTTTGAAAAAGTCTCTGTAGCATAGATGGAACAGTAGGTCTGGGTCTCATGTTGCCTTGTTTATTGGTTCTTGGTTCATATCAGCCCAGCTTGATCAAGTCAGATGAAAAATATGAACTGAAACGTCTGAGCATCAAGATCAGGCTTCCTCTACCTTGGCCCTCCAGATGTTTTGAGACAACAATTCCCATCATCCCTGACCACTGGCCCTGCTAGCTAGGGATCATCGGAGTTGTAGACCAAAAACATCTGGAGGGCCGAGGTTGAGGAAGCCTGATCAAGATCTAAGAATTGAGCAAAGGTAGAGATTGAACAATGCCCCAATATGCAAAAGTTCCCCAATGAACAGGTTAACATAACAACACAAGCTCAAAATCCTTCCAATAAGGTAATACATAAACACAACCCCAAAACCAGTAGTATGGAATCCAGCTATTTCCACAGCCCATAATATCACACAGGATGTGTTGTAACTTTTGAATAAATTTAACCAAAAAGGAAACCGAAATAATAAGGACTGTTATGACAAAGTTTAAAAAGTATTTGCTCAAGGTTTTGGAATGAGCAAAATTTGTAACTATCAATGATGGGCAGTGAGAAAAGCCTTTTTAATTATCTATTTGAAAATAATCAAAGTGTGTGTGTGTGTGTGTGTGTGTGTGTGTGTTGGGGTAAATTTCAGTGACATTCCTGTGAGTTGGGTACAGAGTTTTGGGTGTTCTTGAAGTAGAAATGCATTGCTCAGACTATCCCCCTGGTGAGTTTGTTTGAGGAGAAAAATGGAGGCAATTTCACACCAGAGTGAGAGAGTACACTAAGACAACAATCTTACCCAGAAGCAAGAACATTTAGTGCTTCTCTGGATTTTCTACCTCAATAGCACGTTCTGTGAAGGAACTTAGGGAAATGGATTTGCCAATAACTAGCAATATCGAATTTCCTCGGCTTTTTTTTCTAATCTTGCAATGAAAGAAAAGACATAGCAAAAGAAAAGAAAAAAACCTGAAACCCAACAGCAGCCATGAACCATTACCACACTTTCATTGGGTTGCTAGTTAACAAAACAGACACTTGACACCTTCGTGTCTTCTGATTCTCTCCTGTTGTGCTTATTTGGGACATTGGCTAACCTTTCCTTAACAGTTGGTAATTTGTAGATATGCCCTTAGGCAAGGCCTGTCCTCTCCTTAGGTAGAGTGAAGCAAGCACTTTAGATAATAGATGCTGGAGGACAGCAGTGGCAGACTTATTAGCTGTTCCTCCTGAGCCCTCTTTGAAGATTGGAGCTTGTGTGTGCCAGTGTCCCCATGATATGGTGCAAAATACCAGTGTACTGGAAGGAGCAAAGATCACCAGGGTTGAAGCAATGATCTTCAACATCAACTTCGTTGGACTGGTCATGTTGTGCGGATGCCTGATTATCGTCTTCCAAAGCAACTACTCTATTCCCAACTTAACAAGGGAAGTGTAATGCTGGTGGTCAACAAAAGAGGTTTGAAGACTGTCTCAAGGCAAATCTAAAAATATGTAGTATAAACACAGACAACTGGGAAACACTGGCCTGCGAGTGCTCCAATTGGAGAACAGCCTTTACCAAAGGTGTCATGGGCTTTGAAGACACTCGAACTCAGGACGCAAGGGAGAATGTGCTAACAGGAAGGCACGCTTGGCAAATCCATACTGTGATCAACTCCGCCCGAAAACCAATGTCCCCACTGTGGAAGGATGTGTAGATTCAGAACTGGCATCCACAGTCGCTTACGGACTCATTGGTAAACCATGTTTATGGAAGACCATCTTACTCAGCTACGAGTGATCGCCGAATAAGAAGAAGAAGAACAAAGGTACAAAATGGACATCAATGCCTTCTTACATCCCTAGCATTCAGCATCAATCAACTTTGGGTGCACCTTCAAAGGAGCTTTTCACAACCACCAACCAGTCTGTTGGGAGCAACCGTTGTGGCTTCAAAGTGCTAGCTCTGAATGAAGCAATTCCCCCTCTGCAGGTGTGTGCAGAGAGAGACAAAAAGCTCTGTTGAAACTGAAGCGCTTGCTCCAAAAGAGCATTTCCCCCACCTACAGAGAAAGAAATACTTAGTTTGAAGTGAATGGCTGGGGAGGAAGTGAGCATCCCTGGGGACACTCCCAGTATTGAGGGGAAGCCTGCTTGCAAATTAACAGCCAGTTAACAGTTAATTTTAAGCTCCAGGGTGTTGCTTCGCAATTGTGTCCGTAGCTGACTCACACCTGACATCACATATGATGTCAAGTGGGGGCAGTGGGCATGGTTTGTGACAAATAGTCTTGGGGGCCAAAGTGGGATCTGTGGTGGACCTCATTAGGTCTGCTGCAGGCCAGAGAGATTTCTCCACCACTGGCATGGGTAATGCTGACCTAGATGCACTGATGATCTGACTCATAGAATCCTAGAATCCTAGAAGCCTAGAATCCTAGAATCATAGAGTTGGAAGAGACCACAAGGCCATCCAGTCCAAACCCCTGCCATGCAGGAAACACCATCAAAGCATTCCTGACAGATGGCTGTCAAGCCTCTGCTTAAAGACCTCCAAAGAAGGAGACTCCACCACACTCCTTGGTAGCAAATTCCACTGCCGAACAGCTCTCACTGTCAGGAAGTTCTTCCTAATGTTTAGGTGGAATCTTCTTTCTGTAGTTTGAATCCATTGCCTCTGTGTCCGCTTCTCTGGAGCAGCAGAAAACAACCTTTCACCCTCCTCTATATGACATCTTTGATATATTTGAACATGGCTATCATATCACCCCTTACCTTCTCTTCTCCAGGCTAAACATACCCAGCTCCCTAAGCCGTTCCTCATAAGGGCATTCGTTCCAGGCCTTTGACCATTTTGGTGCCCTCCTCTGGACAAGTTCCAGCTTGTCAGTATCCTTCTTGAACTGTGGTTGCCCAGAACTGGACACAGTATTCCAGGTGAGGTCTGACCAGAGCAGAATACAGGGTACTATTACCTCTTTGATATACAGCAGTTTGCTAAGTTATACTCTCTTCTATTTTGCTTCCCATAATTTGAGATCCCATATTTTTTGTGAGAAGTTTTATTAGCAGCCCAGTCTTACTCGGCCTACGAGTGATACCAAGAAGAAGAGCTTCACTGAGCAGTGTGGGAGGGCCATCCACCTGCATCTTTTGATGGACCCATACATCCCATGATTGACCCTGTCATAAACCCAGCCCTCACCAGGAGGCTGGAAGGGATACACACCCAAGCCTAAGCCAAATCCTACCTACATCTGGAATTAATAAAGTTGTGGCCAATTTCAAATCCAAGAACATTGTCCTTGCCCAGTTTGTTCACCTTCTTAGGCTATGTCTTGCTCCCTAGGGAACGGGACACTGTGAGTGGAACCACAATGCATTCAGAAACTTGGAGTGGGGGCTCATGATCCTCCAGGGTTGGTTGTACTGCATTTTCCATTATCTCTGACAACTGACCAAACTGGCTGTGGTTGACACCTGCAGGTGTCAGGAATGAGTCAGCTCTCAGTGAAGGTTGACAGCAGGCTGTAGAAAGCAGCCAGGAGCAGAGAGGTTAGGGGTTAAACAGGCTGAATAGCAGCCCGCTCCGTCTCCTCCACCCCAAGGAATGCCGGTTGCCCAGGGGAATGACAGATAATGGGAACAGAGAACAGAGCCAAAGCTCTCGGAAGAGCGAACAGGCGAGAAATACACAAGTGACAGGTTTGTCAGGAAAGGAGGAAGCCAGAGCTGAGCCCATCAGTCCCGAAGTCATCGTATGGGAGGGTTGTTAGACAGGAAGCAAAACAAAAGGTGCAAAGGATGCTGGTTCAGTATATTCTTTAGAACCGGAAGGAAAGTTCAGAAGGGTCATCATGATTGATGATGTTAGAGGCTCGTTACAAACCGTCTGGAGTTATGTGTTTGTTTTGGCAATAAATCCTCTTTTTAAATTACCGTACGTACGGCTAAGACTTGACTTGACTTAGTGCAAGACTTGAGCGTAGGGCGGGTTGGGGAAGTTCATAACTTGCTAAGCACTGTAGAAAGATGGAGCCCAAGGGGATTGTGCTTCTTCATTTGCTTCACAACGATGTGTAAACCTTGCGAACTTCATCCTGCAGTGCCATTCCTTGCCTGAACTGAGGTGAGACCCTCTGAGGATTTTGCTACTCTGTGATTGTTGAACTGAAAAAATAAAGAGAGAGGGAGGGAGGGAGGGAGGGAGGGAGAGAGAGAGAGAGTGCGAGTCACTCACTGCCTGATCTGCGATTGGTCTATGGGAAATGATGCTGGGTTTGCCTGCAGCAAACATATATACAGTATCAAAGCATAAATAAACATAAAGTGTCAATACAGATACTGGCAATGCTCCCTCCCTCCTTTTTCCCATCATAGGGCATTGGGATCAGGTATGAACTCTTAAGGCTCATAACTTGCCTCAAAGAAGAATCAAGCAATAAGAGATGTTTAATTCTTTTCTGGTTTAGATTAAAATGCAAGCTGAAGAAGAACTCTGTATACCTGAAGGATGTCCACCCTCATAGTTCAGCCCAGACACTAAGGTCTAACTCTGAGGGTCTTCTGGCGGCTCTCTCATTGCGAAAAGTGAGGTTAGAGGGAACCAGGCAGAGGGCCTTCTCGGTAGTGGCGCCCGCCCTGTGGAAGGCCCTCCCATCGGATGTCAAGGAAATAAACAACTCTCTCACTTTTAGAAGACATCTAAAGGTAGTCCTGTATAGGGATGTTTGATGTTTTATCGTGTTTTTAATATTATAATTTGTCGGAAGAAGAAGAAAGAAGAGTTTGGATTTGATATCCCGCTTTTCACTACCTGAAGGAGTCTCAAAGCGGCTCACATTCTCCTTTCCCTTCCCCCCACAAACAAACACTCTGTGAGATGAGCGGCGGTGAGAGACTTCAGAGAAGTGTGACTAGCCCGAGGTCACCCAGCAGCTGCATGTGGAGGAGTGGAGACGCGGACCCAGTTCACCATATACGAGACTGCCACTCTTAACCACTACACCACATGGCTCTTACTGGAAGCCACCCAATTTGTTGGAACCCAGTCAGAAGGATGGCATATTAGGGTTGCCATATTTCAAACAGATGTTGCCTTTTGCCTTTGCCTAAGAATCCAGGACAAATTTACCCTGGGCGCCATATGGCATAAAAATAGTGATAATGATAGTTACTCCTTACTCACTATCCTTCCCATCTCTGGTGCCTCAAGCACTGTGCAGAAACATCACAGCCCAGGCTTCAATGGCCCTTGTGAATGGAACTTTTGCAAGGGCTACCATTGTTTTGTAATTATTTGGTCCCAAGAGCCACTGCATTGACCGCACTTCCTGTATCCATTTTGTCAATGACATGCATCTAGACTCTGATACAGCTTGTGTTAGATCAGCTCCTAAAAATGAACGTGGAATTTAGATGATTAAACATAGGTTCAGTCTCAGGTAAGACTTTATTGGCCATTGACGAGAGAGAGAGAGAGAGAGAGAGAGAGAGAGAGAGAACTGCAAATATCTGAGCAGCTGTTCTCGAAGACAGGGGAAAATGGAAAAAAAGAAATGTATCTTTCTTTGAAGCTGTAAAGATGTCACTGGATTTGAATCTGTATGTTTGCAGAGCAGAGACAGCAGAAATTAGGCTACAACCCACCAATGCAAAGTCAAAACCCCTCACGGAGGGTGTGTATTGCAGGGCCAATGAGGGGTGTGGCTTGGGAGGAGGTGTGGCCTAAGGATGGTCCTAAGGGATATCTGGATGGCCACATTCAGTTGGTTCCTCACCCCCGTTACCTGTATGGTCTTGCTTTTCAGAAGAGTTGTCCGATCAAAGTCTTCTTCGGCCCTTTTAAATATTGTAGATACAGCATTGTATTATTTAGACAAGTTATATAAAGCCACATGCCTGCTATTAATCTATTTACATTCTCCCTCTACTGAAAAGACATACAGCTGAAGCGCTGTAAATAGATTACCTTGCCCATGTGACACTTAAAGCAATTTAGCTCCTGTTATAAATGCACTTTGTTTAATATTTTAGCATGGTGCTCTTTGGAGGAAAGTCAGATGATTTGCTGAGGCTAGTGGATTTGGGACTTATTTTTCCAACAGAGGGCAGTGTTTATTTGCTAAATAGCTGGAGGTATCCACCATCTCCAGGACTACTTTTTCTTCTTCTTTTCCTTTTCCTGGAGGTGAGAACAGAAACAGGACACTCCGGAACAGTTCTCCCATCACTGATTCTCTGCCATTGCTGTAGCCTCTGAGCATAAATGTCTTCTTTTTACAGGGATTTTCAAAGATGTGAATGCAAGGGGACCAGCACATTAGGGATGTAGACACACTGTGCTCTCCCTGGAAAGTAAGAAGATGCAATATTGGTATTCTCCTCCGCACCTCCTTCCTGTGTCCCTGCAGATGATAGGTTATGATCATTATCCATGAAAGTATCTCTGTGTCCTTTAGTCAATGCACACAGTAAGCAGTTTCTGTGTCGTACTTTACTTTTGCCATTTCACAATTAGGTTTAGAGGCCTTGCTTCAGATCACAGTCTCTCTCCTTTTTTAGCCTAACTCCACCAATTAAGTTAACAATGTGATTACTAATCATGTCCCGAGTTTGTATGTTTATTTAATTCGGATTAAATAAAAAAATTTTAATAAGAATTTATTGGATTTTAACAAAAATAACAAATACAAATACAAAATACAAAGTAAACAAGACACTACATCAAAAACAAAACATAACAAACAAACACTTAATCCCCTATTCTTCTCTTATTCATAACATTATTTGGGACCCTCCTCACATCCTCTCTTCTGCGTCCATTTCTAATTAACTATAGTAACTTTATGACATTGTAAATTCTTCCTTCTTAGGATTAAATAAATTTAATGCAGCCTTCGCAAAGAAAAGAAAGAACAACAGACATAGCATTGAATTTATAGCGTCATTTCCCAAAATGTGATAGAACTGTATTTATGTATGCCACAACAGCAGCTAGGATTTTGATAGCTAAAAATTGGAAGACAGGGGAATTACCAACAATTGAAGAATGGCAGATGAAAATGATGGACTATATGGAACTGCTGAGATGACCGGGAAACTCCGTGACCAGAGGGACAACGCAGTGGGAGAAGAATGGAATAAATTTTAAATGTATTTGGAAAAAAAATATAGTAAGATTGAAATTTAGAAAGAACTTGGAAGAATGTCAGACTGCAGCTTTGGAATTATGTTAAGTGTTAACCAAATGTGAAATAATGAATTAAGAAAATAGTTAAGAAATGGATAAGATTTTTTTGGAAAATATGGTTGGTACAATGTAAAGAAATTACTAAAGATGAAGGACAATGAACGCAAGAAGGGCAGACGTGAGGAAGTCAAGCAACAATGTTAAGGAAAGATGCAGTTTTAAACAAATAATTTTTTGTTTTTCATTTTGTATTTTGTATTTTGTATAGTTTTTGTATTTGTATTTGTGGTGTGTTTGTAGTTGTTGTATTGGTTTATTTTATGTGTTTTGTTGATGTTTGAAAAAGATAATAAATACATTTTAAAAAAAAGAATTTATAACGTCATTTTACATAATCTAAAACATTATGGTCAACGTAGGCTCTCCACAGACATGTTTGCAAAACTGGTGGGATTAGTTTGCTATCTACTTCCTTTGCGTTTTGAAATGGAAGGTGTGATGGCCTGGGACTCGGTCTCGGACTCAGAACCAGAGGAGGCTCAGTCCACGTCAGATGCTCTGCCGCAGGTATCAACTGAACCTAGTCTTGTCCAGTTCTGGGCACCACAATTCAAGAAGGATACTGACAAGCTGGAACGTTTCCAGAGGAGGGCAACCAAAATGGTCAAAGCCTGGAAACGATGCCTTATGAGGAAGGGCTTAGGGAGCTGGGTATGTTTAGCCTGGAAAAGAGAAGGTTAAGGGGTGATATGATAGCCATGTTCAATATAGAAAAGGATGTCATATAGAGGAGGGAGAAAGGTTGTTTTCTGCTGCTCCAGAGAAGCGGACACGGAGCAATGTATTCAACTACAAGAAATAAGATTCCACCTAAACATTAGGAAGAACTTCCTGACAGTAAGAGCTGTTTGATAGTGGAATTTGCTGCCAAGGAGTGTGGTGGAGTCTCCTTCTTTGGAGGTCTTTAAGCAGAGGCTTGACAGCCATCTGTCAGGAATGCTTTGATGGTGTTTCCTGCTTGGCAGGGGGTTGGACTGGATGGCCTTGTGGTCTCTTCCAACTCTATGATTCTATGATTCTATGGGGCCTAATCCTGAAGAGTCTCAGTCTGCTCAGGTTCCCCTGCAACAGGGGCTGAGGGTACCTCATTGCCGTCAGCTGGCCTATCAGAGGCTGAGGCAGCCCCTGGGTCTAGTAACCCTCCGGCATCTCCCGATTGGAAGCTGCAGAAGCCCTATTGGATGTTCGACTTCAAAAATAGTTCGCAGATAGTCACTTCCAGGTTTGCAGTGCTCAGGAGACAAAACCTTCGCCCTGCAAGGTGTTCGGGATCCAAGGTACAACTGTATAAACTTCAGTCACCTCTTATTTGCCTCTTCCCTAAACTAAAAATTGCCACACACTGTCTAAGAACAAAAGAACCCCCATCATACCTGGTCACTGAACACACAGACTGGGACTGATGGAAGTCGGAGTTCAACAACATCTGGAGGCCCACAGATATGCAGAAATATAATTTGACATGCCGAACTCAAATTCCCCCATTTCAAAGCATGCTCAAAGTATGCTCTCACCACATTCCCTCAGCCCCTCACATCAGCATGCTTCGTGCCAGCCACCAGGAAATTCAAGGTATGAGAATGAGCCTCCAAGGGTGGGTTTCTTGTAGATCACAGCACATTTCTTTCTTTCTTAAAATACAGCCTTGTGCCTGTTGAATGAGCACCTGAAAATCAGTATATATCTTAGATCAGCAACTTTAACGATGGGTCCAGATAATTCCCTGGGAGGAAAAGCTAGTTACTCCTGCTTCTGCAATGAGATATTGCTCTTTCTTGCTGGTCATTAAGTATAGAATGTTCCTTATTCTTCAGTTCTAAGTCCTTTGAGTCATGGGCTAGCAGCTCGTGTAAATTACTAGTGCATCCTTGCATTGAATGAATTTCTTTTGATTTTCACCTGTTAAGGATCAGCCAGCTGTTTTAACCCAGCTGTCATATTTTAAATGAGACGAGGCTGGAATATCTGAGTAGTTTGGAGAATATAACATCCCAGAAGATCTCCACGATGTTGTCCTCAGCTTATCATTTGACCTCAGCTTGCCATCTCAATGAGTGTCTTTCATTGAGATGCAAAAGGTACATTTGCATAACTAGCGAGAATGAGGTTAGCTATATTGTTGGAAGATCATGAAGATTCCTAAACTTAAAGTTCTATCTGATGTGTGTGTGTGTGTGTGTGTGTGTGTGTGTGTGTGTGTGTATGTTTCATTTCAGAGTTGCCACGAAATGAAAATTAAATCATCATTCAATTGGAATCTGAGGATTCCTCTTTAGATGAAGCATCTATGTAGGGGTGAAAAATGTCAGCCCCAAAGGGCCAAATGTAGCCTTCCAAGCTTCTCTATCTGACCCATAGGACTCTCCCCATACCATACCGCCACACCCCATTTCCCCACATCCTGCTCTGCACCATTCTATTGTGTCTTTTGCTTGGCTGGAATGTGCCCTTGAACTCCGACAATACATTTTGCTTGCCTGGATGTAGAATAGAGTGGGAATTGTGTGTGTGTGTGTGTGTGTGTAAAAACTAGACTACTTTACAAAGGTAAAATTTTAATTCATTGTCCCACCCACTTATGCCTCTGGCCATGATGCCCACCACTGACATGTGGCCCTGGAAAGTGGCCCATCGAATTGAAAAAGTTCCTGCATCCCTGATCTAATAAATTTCAAGGGAAGCAAAAATGAACAGTAAAATTCATGAGAGGGTGTCCCACAAATCTCTTACGTTAGCAATCTTTGGACCAAATTCAGATAATTGTTCTCCTGTGAACAAATTTTCACAGGGAGCCAAGATTGTTTTGGAAAGGCTAAAGAAAGTGTAGGTTGCATGCTCAATCTGTATCTCCCCAGAACATATTTTATTTCCATCCTTGTGTCATTTTGTTATCTCTACTGTGACCACCATGAAGGCCCCTTCAGTTATTTCCACAGTCAACATTAAAATCCAAGCTACCTATTTAATTCTACATGTGTGGCAAACCATGAATCCATTTCTATTAGAGGCAGCTTGTTGGTGGTTCAAAGGTACTCAGTTGCCATCAAGTGGCAAGTGCATAATCTGACTTGTTATTTATCGTGATGTTCCAATGAGTTATCTTTCAAAGCCATGTTTTTCGGGACACGTGTATAATTTGCTGGCAGTGAAGATGCCTTTGCTTATCTGCCACATTGCATTGCATTGTATAACATCACAAACCAGTACAGCAGCTCAGGTCTTAGCGCCAAGCAAATGCAACATGACAGAGCTTGTGAACATATTTTAAATGTTTCATCAATACATATGCCTCCTAAAAAAGGGAATTATTCTTTAGCAAAGCTTGGAGATAATTTCCTTTCTGAACATGCATGGCATGCAATAGGGACAACCCACACTGAATTATGCACTTTGGACCACCATTGATAAAGCCAGTCTACCGTTGAAATCAATGAGGCTTTAAAAGTAGATAAGTTCAGCCCTGAGTGCTCACTGGAAGGAAACCTGGTCTGAACAAAGACATTGGATTCTTATCTCATTATACATGACAAAGCTATCTTTAGCCATCTCACCCCTTGCCTTTCCCTGCAAGACCAATTGCAGTCGTTAAGAGTCGTCAACAGGTTTTCCACACCTATCAGCTGATCACCCATTCCCACCACCCTTCTGAGTAATACCCCTCCCCACTCCCTCACTATATTTAAGGGTCTGGTGACTTCCGTTTCAGTGCATCTGAAGAAGTGTGCATGCACACGAAAGCTCATACCAAGAACAAACTTAGTTGGTCTCTAAGGTGCTACTGGAAGGAATTTTTTATTTTATTTTATTTTGTTTTGACTGGAAGGACAGATCCTGAAGCTGAGGCTCCAGTACTTTGGCCACCTCATGAGAAGAGAAGACTCCCTGGAAAAGACCATGATGTTGGGAAAGATGGAGGGCACAAGGAGAAGGGGACGACAGAGGACGAGATGGTTGGACAGTGTTCTCGAAGCTACTAACATGAGTCTGACCAAACTGCGGGAGGCAGGGGAAGACAGGAGTGCCTGGCGTGCTCTGGTCCATGGGGTCACGAAGAGTCGGACACAACTAAACAAGAAGAAGAAGTTTAGCTGTATCGTAGCCCTGTCTGATTCCTGTTGCCAAGCTAGCAGGGGTTAGGAGTTTCCAAGAAACTCTTGCCTGAGAACACAATCTACACAAGCCAAGAGTCCAGTTCAGAGGTCAGGGAATCCAGATGGTCACAGAGTCCAGCAGGAAGCAGCAATGTAGGGCCAATGCTACATGCATTGTTTCCAGCATTTGACTGCTGCTGAGAGCTCTGTTGAAGAAGCCCAGAGCCAGCTGGTTCTCATCAGTGCCTTCTGCTCTGTGACCTTGAGGGCTGATCAATTGCAGGTGGAGTCACTTCCTCTTCTCCCCCTTCAGGCTGCTGTTCAGCAGGAGAATGGCAAGCTAGCTGGATCAGGCCTATCAGGGATAGGCAATGTAGTGCACTCCAAGTGTTGTTGGGCTACAGATCCCATCATCCTTGACCACTGACTATACTGGCTGGGGCTAATGTAGCATGCAATAGAGGGGGCTTCTGAATGGAAAATGTTGGCCGGCAGCTGACAGCCATGTAAAAAAGCTGCTGTTCCCCTAGTTCATTTATGAAACACCAGTGAATTAGGAATCTGCCATTAGAAGTTCAAGAGGAGAGGATGGCCCTTACGTGGCACCTAAAAACAGTAGTAGTAGTAATAGATATTCTATGCCACTCTGGGTGGCTTCCAACAAAATAAAATACCAAACTCAGCAAAACATCCAACATTAAAAACTTCTCTATAAAGGGCTGCCTTCAGTTGTCTTCTAAAAGTCATATGGTTGTTAATCTCCTTGATATCTGATAAGTGGGTGTTGCACAGGTTGGGTGCCACTACCGAGAAGGCCCTCTGCCTGGTTCCCTGTAACCTCACTTTCTGCAGTGAGGGTTATTACAGGGCCTGTAATAATGTTCTCAGGCAAGATACATGGTTCCACAATGTCCACATTTCCTCATCTTTATTTTATATAAGTTGCTTATTTTAAAGTTATGTTTTTATTGTGACATTTTTGTATTGGATCAGATCGCGACCTTTGTTGTTGCTTCAGCTTGTGTTGTTGCTTCAGCTTGTTAACCATCTACCGTAGCCTAAAGTGTAATGCTGGTGGTCAACAAAAGAGATTCAAAGACTCTCTCAAGGCAAATCTAGTAAAATATAGTATAAACACTGACAACAGGGAAACACTAGCCTACGAGTGCTCCAATTGGAGAACAGCCTTTACCAAAAGTGTCATGGACTTTGAAGACGCTTGAACTCAGGATGAGTTGCTAAGAGGAAGGCATGCTTGGCAAATCCTCACCATGATCAACTCCCGCCCGGAAACCTATGTCCCCACTGTGGAAGGACGTGTGGATTCAGAATTGGCCTCCACAGTCACTTACGGACTCACTGTTAAGACCGTGTTCATGGAAGACAATCTAACTTGGCTACGAGTGATCATTGAAGAAGAAAAAGAAGAAGAAGAGGGGTAGCAAGCCCTTGTGTGTGTGTCTGTCTGTCTGTCATCTATCTATCTATCTATCTATCTATCTATCTATCTATCTATCTATCTATCATCTATCTATTTATCTATCTATATCATCTATCTATCTATCTATCTATCTATCTATCTATCTATCTATCATCTATCTATCATCTATCTATCATCTATATCTATTTGCACATTCTGTTTTGGTGATAACACAAGCTCACTCGTCTCTGACTCTCTTTCCTTGGAGATTTTTAAGCAGAGACTGGATGGCCATCTGTAATGGATGCTTTAGATGAGATTCCTGCATTGCAGGGGGTTAGACCAGATGACCTATGGGGGGTCCCTTCCAACTCTAATTCTATCACATTAGGGCAGCTCAGCAAGCAACTGCCAGAGGTTTCATTACTACAAAAAAGAAGTATTGGTGTATTACAACATAGACAATCTACGATGTCAAAATTTTCAGTGCCAGGAGGGCAGTATTTTGAGCCATGGCTATGGAACACAACATCTTATTCATTAGCCTTCTCTAATAAGAATGGCAATCTTATTACATTAAATATTGTGCAATGCCATCAGGTTCCCAGCTGTATCAATCAAGGCAAGTAGCCTAGGGCACTGTAAGCCTCGGTTCACGAAGAAAGTGTCGAGCCTTTGATGCCACAGGCACAAAGCATACGATTCTCTGGAGGCCCTGTTTGCCTGATAAACACACGCAGAAAAAGGTACACGAGTAACGCAAAGCTAAAATGTATTTCCTAACAGAGGAAGATTCAAGCCGCATTGCTGCTAATTAGTCAAGTTCTGTATCAGGACTACTCCCAGTGCAAGGGAAGTGAACATTTCTCTATCCAGAAAGCTTCTCTATCTGACTCCGAAAGGAACCCGCTAGTTTTTCAAAGGGAAATGGGAAAGGCTTGGCCTGCACAGGAATCCACGTCCCACTGTTTGACATCAGTCGGTGCTAGAGATCAGCGTCATTCACTCAAGTGGATTGGCGGGTGGAGTCCGGAAAGTTAGGTTACGGACTTTGCTACCTCAGGGAATGTTGATGGCCAGTGGTTCAGGTGGCCTTAATAGGGGCTTAGAGAAATCCATGGGGAATATGTCTTATTGACGGCTATTAGTCCTGCTAGCTAAATGGCGTATCCAGGTTTGGGGTCAATGTACTTCCAGATGCCATTTGCCAGGGTGCAGAGGCTGACCTGGCCTCTGTGAGCAACAGGAAGGCAGACCAGAAACATTGGAGGCTTATTCAGCTGTACACAGTTATTTCCCATATATTCAATAAACATTTTCCAATCTTCTTGTTCTCTTATTCTATATGTTAAGTCTGCAAGCTGTATATATTCTGTCCACTTAAGTTGCCACTCTTCTTTGGTTGGGACCTTGCTTGTTTTCCATTGAGCATTAAGATAAATTCAACAGTGTAAATAAGTTGCTGTTGTTGTTCAGTCGTTCAGTCATGTCCGACTCTTCATGACCCCATGGACCAGAGCACGCCAGGCACGCCTATCCTTCACTGCCTCTCGCAGTTTGGCTAAACTCATGTTAGTAGTTTCGAGAACACTGTCCAACCATCGCATCTTCTGTCGTCCCCTTCTCCTTGTGCCCTCCATCTTTCCCAACATCAGGGTCTTTTCCAGGGAGTCTTCTCTTCTCATGAGGTGGCCAAAGTACTGGAGCCTCAACTTCAGGATCTGTCCTTCTAGTAAATAAGTTAGGATGGATGTAATTAAGAACTTAATTTGTTCTGGAGGTCCGTTCTTAACCTGAAACTGTTCTTAACCTGAGGTACCACTTTAGCTAATGGGGCCTGCTGCTGTCGCACAATTTCTGTTCTCATCCTGAAGCAAAGTTCTTAACCCAAGGTACTATTTCTGGGTTAGCGGAGTCTGTAACCTGAAGTTACTGAATAAGGTCGTTGGTCCGGTTACCTCTGCATCAATTGGCAGCAGATCTTTAGGGCTTCATTTTGCATCAGTACAGATAGCAACAGAACCTGGAAATGCTGGCAGATGAGGCTGGGACCCTTTGCATGCAAAACCTTGAGCAAAACCTTTGATACTTCTTATATGCATACCCAGTGGGCGCAAGGCCACCCCTGAGTGTGTGTGTCCAGCAATTAACCAGAAGTTCATTTGTGAAAGCAGAAATTCTGCTTCTCGCTAGACTAGTTATTGCCAAGGAAGGAAACCTCTAATATACCAGTCTTAGGTTTATAACATCTGGGACATTGGTCTATAAGAAAGCCCAACATACCATCGGTGACTAACCAAAGGCATCTCTCCAAAAAAATATCTTTGACACAATTTGGTCTCTTTTTTTCTCTTTTGTTGAAGAAGAACAGGATATTTTAATGCCGTCATCACCACAGAGGTGTCTGTGGAGGGGATGTATTAATTGAAACTGTCTAGCCAACCAGATTGGTAGTTGGGTTCCTGTTGAGGGTATTCGGTGAGCCAACATGACAGTGATTGAGGACTGGAGTGATCATTCTGTGATATTATGGCACAGCTGGACAAAGCTGTATTGTAACTTTTGAATAAATGGGCAGAATGGGCAGAAATTCTGCTGCTCGAGTTCTCCTCAAAACATTTCTATTGACTTGGGAGTGAGTCCCACGATCCCAGGTATACAGAAGCCGATTGCGTTGTTATAGGAATTCTAATGTCTTATAAGTGCTCACTGGAAGGGCAGATCCTGAAGTTGAGGCTCCAGTACTTTGGCCACCTCATGAGAAGAGAAGACTCCCTGGAAAAGACCCTGATGTTGGGAAAGATGGAGGGCACAAGGAGAAGGGGACGACAGAGGATGAGATGGTTGGACAGTGTTCTCGAAACTACTAACATGAATTTGGCCAAACTGCGAGAGGATAGGTCCGTGCTCTGGTCCGTGGGGTCACGAAGAGTCGGACATGACTGAACGACTGAACAACAACAACAAGGTGTTATATATATATATATATATATATATATATATATATATATATATATAATAAATGTTCATAAATGTACAAGGCAAACACATACTTAAGTATATAAACCATGTGTCTGAAATAGTACAGGAAAACAATCCTGAAGACATTTCGACTCTCCCAAAATGACCTCAAATATTTCTCTGCAAAGAGGAAGGAAATGGGAAAAGCTTCCAATTGTCTTTGGACTGTAGGGGCTTACACCTCCCTGTAAATACAGTCTGGCAAGTATCTGTTAAGATGAGCACACTATCAATATGCCTAAGAGATTCAGGGACTAAGTGTTTACCATCTCAAAGGAATGGCCAGTCTACCCAGAAAAGACCATCAGATAAGGCATTATCAGGTATCCTGGCAAACAGGAGAGAAGCAACACGCTCAAATTTCTGCTGGGGACCACCTCTTTCTGTGATGTATGTATGATGTTTTGTGGGGTGGCCTTGAGCTACAGGGTAGGCAATTTCAAAAGTCTATATAAGAGCTTGCACACCAATGTTCTGGGTTCCTCTCCTCCCACCCTGCATGGGGGACCCTGTTGCAACAGTTCAATGAAGATCATGCTTACTAGCTGCTTTGCTTCTCAATATTCTCTGGTTGGCCCCTGTTATTTTCTCCTACTAATAGAGAACCCACTTAAGGACTCTATATGGGCTCTTAGATACCCCATAAGGGAAAGGGAGCAGTTCCCCCCCCCCTTACAACAGTGTTTTCCCAGCAGTGAAGGTATTTCGCTTTTGCACAACCAGATGAGAACAATGACAATATTGCCATTGATGATCAAGATGATTGCTTCACAAGTTCCAGAGCTAAGCCCCCGCACAGGCAACAGGTTGTAAGGTGAAGCCCTCTCTCAAACCGAAGCCCACTCCAAGCCCAGTGAGGCTTCTGTTTAACAAATGTCTCGTGGCAAGGTTGTAGCACATCTGCCCACTTATAATAAAGCTTTTCTGGCTCATTTTCTCTGTGCCTTTATTGAATCTGACCAATGACAAGCTGGAAGGAGCAGCGAGCACAATTAGGAGCAGCAAGGATAAGGCTGCAGAAGGAGTTGAGTGGCACGGCTGCTTTTACAAATATATTTGGGATTCAGAGTGTATAAGTTAGTGAAGATTCTTTGGTCTAACCATCCATCACAGTCACAGTGGAGTAATGCAAGTTTTAATTTATTTTTAACCTTCTCCTTGCCCTCTGCATATTACTGCTCAGCTACAGATTTTCTTTCTCATTCCACTTTGAGAGGCTCTCGTAACTGAGTCTATAAAACAGGCTAAATAAGACTATAGATAATATATTTGCATGCACAAACGACATAAAACCTAAAGGTCTGTGAGCAACTGAGTTAATGTGTTGCCTTAACCAACCAATAACACCTCCCCCTCCCCACAGCAGTAGTATAATACTAGGGCTGCAATCTTTAATCAGTTGATTGATTTGCAAAAGCTTTAGCTGGTTCATCAGTGGGGCCAGTTTTAGTCAGGGAGAAGACTTCTATCTTGGTTTTTTTAAGCTACTTGAAGTTTCGTTGCATCACTGTAACAGGGGACAAAAATATACTAATGATGCCATTTTCTCTGTGTGGTACCTTTTGCTTACTAAATGGTAATTTATTCCTCTTGTGCTTCGTTTAACATGTCACCTTTGTTGAGATTTCTCAATAGCCGTATTTACAGAACCGTCCAACCCAACCCTTTGTTTCAAGCTGTGATAGGAGGAGGGGGGTTTGGACTGCGTGGAAGTAACCCTCCACAGGAGCCTTCCTAGCCTCTCTGAGCCCTCCCTGCAAAGTGGTGCCAGCATCAATCCACTGGGGCACAGCTTTCTCTTCTGCATTTGTTGTTGTTCAGTAGTTCAGTCGTGGCCGACTCTTCGTGACCCCATGGACCAGAGCATGCCAGGCACCCCTATCCTCCACTGCCTCCTGCAGTTTGGCTAAACTCATGCCAGTCGCTTTGAGAACACTGTCCAACCATCTCGTCCTCTGTCGTCCCCTTCTCCTTGTGCCCTCCATCTTTCCCAACATCAGGGTCTTTTCCAGGGAGTCTTCTCTTCTCATGAGGTGGCCAAAGTACTGGAGCCTCAACTTCAGGATCTGCGCTTCCAGTGAGCACTCAGGGCAGATTTCCTTCAGAATGGATAGGTTTGATCTTCTTCCAGTCCATGGGACTCTCAAGAGTCTCCTCCAGCACCATAATTCAAAAGCATCAATTATTCAGTGACCAGCCTTCTTTATGGTCCAGCTCTCACTTTCATACATTACTACTGGGAAAACCATAGCTTTAACTATACGGACCTTTGTTGGCAAGGTGATGTCTCTGCTTTTTAAGACTTATGTCTCTTCTGCATAGGTGAGCAGAAATCCCACTGATTGGGTTCCTTGCCATCAGTCAGTGGAAAGCTCTAAAATGCAGCATTTTGAGGGCGGGGAGGGAATAAATTGATCCCTGGATCGTGAGCTGGCCCCACTGCCATCATGTGATGGCATCAGGTTAGAACCTGGACTGTTCTACCTGCTACCTCTACCCTCCACCCTGGCCAGCATGCTTGGCAGGGTTGTGAATTCAGCTGTGGCCCCATCATTCCATTAAGTCCACCAAACAGTGGCCAGGGTTAGGATTGTACCCATAGTTCCATTGATAGTGCAATCCAATACAGGTCTATCCAGAAGTATCACCGAGTTCAAGGAAGCTCACTTCCATATAAGTGACTATAAGATTGCAGTCCTAATACATTTTTAGCCTACCATTCTTCTAAAAGTCTCAAGGTGATGGTTAACTTTATATCAACCCTGTAAGAGAGCTAAGAGAGAGAAAAAATGGCCCAAGCCAAACTTGGTGTGTGTGTGTGTGTGTGTGTGTGTGTGTGTGTGTTTTATATGTAGTGGATCTGCCATACTAGATCAGCTCCATACTAGATCACTACACATGAATCCAACTCTCCTTCCACTTAAACACCAACAACATTAGATGCAAGTCCAAATGTTTGACCTTTCATGCCCTGGCTGCTGTTCATGCAGCTAGGCCAGTGGGAAGAAAAAAATGGTGACCTCTCTGCCCACACAGGTCCCAGAAAGACAGGGGTGTGTCCTTTCAGAAGTTGATGGACTACATCTCCCATCCTCCTTGAGTGTTGGCCATGCTGGCCAAGGTTGATGGGAGCTGGAGCTCTACAACACCCAGAGGGCCACAGCTTCCCCACCCCTAGGTGTGGTGGTGGGCTTAGAGACTTGAGCCTTGCTCATCCATGAAGTTCACAGTGGGCCAAACTGGACAGAGACTTAGTAGCTGCAAGCAATTATACATCTTGTTTACAAGGGCAGCTGTGAAGGCACAACATGGGGATGGGAAGCTAGTTTCTTCAGTTTCCTGACTTATATCAGTATGGAGCAGAGGTGCCAGCTTCTCCAGAGGATCAGGGGAGCCCGACACGAAGTTGTGCAACATCCTCTGAATATTGAGGGGACCTGGTCCCTTCAAAAAATAGGGAGGTGGGGCAAAATGGCCTTGACCCCTAGGAGTTGGCACCTATGGTATGGGGAATCAGCCTTCTCCCATTCCTGCATGGCTAGGAGCCAATGGGGACTCCCTTCCGCCAAAGTTTTTAGCTGTCTCTGTGTTTATGTGCAAATCCATTCTTACCTTATCCCTTCCCACGCACTGCTTTCACAGAGAGCATCAGATGCCCCTGCAATTATTGTTGAATGTACAGTTTAAGGTTCATTACTGTTCCACAGAAATGTGTATCTCTTTAAGAGCAAGAATGAAATTAACTGACCTAGTTTTCCAGCTGTGGGACAGTGCAGCAGGTGATGTTGAGTTTGTCTTGATTCGGGGTGTGTCAGCAATCGGGTACGGTATATAAGGAGGTCTGCGTACCTCCCTCAGTGCCCTAGGTGGTGGGTCACTGTATGGGTCATGCTTCTGTAAGTTATTATAGCTAATGTTCTTTCTGTTATTTTTACTTTTATTAAAACCACTCCTAGTTTTACTTTACAGTCTCCTCAGCCTTTTGTTGTGCAGTTGCTCATCTTAAATATGCCAACAATTATATCTCTGGAAAAGCAAGACACATAGCTAGTGTACCTGCAACATATCAACTACACATTCTAGTATGGTTCTCTGGGAGCTTCATGGCTGAGGAAGTATAGAGGCTCCCTGCCAGGTTGTAAGAAATTCCTGATGATGCCAGTACTATGCTGGACGCGGGTGGCGCTGTGGTCTAAACCACTGAGCCTCTTGGGCTTGCCGATTGGAAGGTCATCGGTTCGAATCCCCACAACTGGGTGAGCTCCCTTTGCTCCTGCCAAACTAGCAGTTTGAAAGCACACCAGTGCAAGTAGATAAATAGGTACCGCTGTGACGGGAAGGTAAACAGCGTTTCTGTGTGCTCTGGTTTCCGTCACGGTGTCCTGTTGCTCCAGAAGTGGTTTAGTCTTGTTGTCCACATGACCCAGAAAACTGTCTGTGGACAAACGCCGGCTCCCTTGGCCTGAAAGCGAGATGAACGCTGCAACCCCATAGGTGCCTTTGCCTGGAGTTAACCGTCCAGGGGTCCTTTACCTTTTTACCTATGCTGGAATCTGTGTGAGACAGGCCTGGGAAGAGATGCAAAGACAGATGGGGCTTCTTTTCTTAACTATTTTGGATAACCAGGAATTTCTCAGCTATCGGGCCAAAAGCCACCTTTCTGCACCCCTATTAACAGGAGCCATTCCTGCCTTTCTCATCTGGTGGCTCAATATAATGCAGCCTCTTCTAGCACAAATGTAGAGCCAACTGTTTGAAGAGTCCTCTGGTGAATATAGGTCAACTGCACAACAAGATGTGGATAGGTGTGAGCAGCTGTCCTTGAAAAATTGGGGAAAGTGCTGCTGTACCCAACTGGGTAGCAGATGGCAAGAGAGAGAGAGAGAGAGAGAGAGAGAGAAATCTTGTCAAGATTGGCCTGGTTTTCTGACTTGAGAAAACACCTTCTCAAGCAGTTGGCAAGATGCTGGTATTTTCTGCTAAAAGAAAATCTGAAGGCTTCTCCTCCCCCTTTCCTCAAAAACAGATAACTGATATCACCATCAGCAAAGAACAGTAATAAACGAAACAAGACCTTCTCCGAAGAATGATTTCAAACAAACCCACATGCAGGTAATTGAATGACAATGTTATGTTTGTTAAATATGCATATATTTCTACTTCAGGAAGTTGAGCTAGTTCAGGAAGTTCGGTCTCTAGATGGAGCTGTAGCACCTCAATAATATTCATGAAGATAAATTTTGTTAGTATCGATTCCCTTTCCCTAACCCCATCCACTCCCAGTTTCTCCATTCAAGTCTGTTTACAACTATGCATTAGCTCGTGTTTCATAGCTGTAGACAATATTTGATTTTCTCCTTTTAGATTTTCTTTTGTCCTTCCCTTTTCTGGGCAACCATACACCCTAAGAACATTAGTTAATACAACTACCTAGCGTGTGTGTGTGTGTGTGTGTGTGTGTGCGCATGTGCATGCATGCGCACACACACACACGCGCGCACACACACACACACACACACACTCATCCAAGTGAATCTCAGGATGATTACAATACCAACAGACACAAAATACAATCAAAGCAGGTGGAAGCTTCATGGTTGATTGGCAGATAGGAAGACAAAATATCGAATACTCCAAGGACAGAAGGTAGGCAGGGATGGGGCAGGGTCATAGCTCAATGGTTGGTCATCTGTTTTACAAGGGTTTCCAAACCCAATTTTTTTAACATCAGCAGCAAGAAAGTGACTTTCTCCCCACCCACATTAGACAACTGAACTGAAGAGAGCTAACTAGGAGTGGATTTTGTGTTTAATGACTGGGAGCTCAGTTCTGGAACCGAAAGCAATTTCCTAGGCTCAGTCTGTGCTTAGAATGTGCCAGTTCCTTGATTCTATCTTTCCAGTAGCACCTTAGAGACCAACTGAGTTTGTTCTTGGTATGAGCTTTCGTGTGCATGCACACGAAAGCTCATACCAAGAACAAACTCAGTTGGTCTCTAAGGTGCTACTGGAAAGAATTTTCTATTTTGTTTCGACTATGGCAGACCAACACGGCTACCCACCTGTAATTGATTCTATCTGTATGTCTTTTGCCACCAGCCTCTAGGTGGTTGGTCTTGGGGTTCTAGCACAGAAGCGAAATAGATCCGGCAAGCCTGCAATCTGCTCAGCCCTGCTCTGCTCAGTTCTTCCACCCCTGAGGTGCTGCCCTCAGCTGAGTGCCCCAGTCCAAATCCCTGCAGGAAAACAGCAAAGAAGAAGCTTGATGCTCAACTGATAGGCAAGAGAATGAAACAGAAAACCGCTCCCCACAGGAAGATAGCTAACAACAACAACAAAGCAGACTGAAAAGGTGCACAAGCCCTTTAAAATGTCAGAGTAAACAAGAAAGTCTTCACCTGGACCTTTAATCATTATAATGCCTATTGTGAGGGTAATCCAAAGTTAGGAGGCCACCACAGAAAAGGCCCTCCTCTCCAAGGTCTCCGTACCTTGGCCTCTGTTCCATTGCAGTCTGTGCTTGGCTTCCTGCCGCAGGGGTCAACTGGCACTTCCTCCTTGGTTGGTTGGTTGGTTGTTTGTTTGGTTGAATGAATGAATAAATCTTTATTAGTGTCAGCCATCGGCCATAGCAATGAAACAACAGTACGATATACAGTGGTACCTCGATTTACGAAGATAATCTGTTCCGAAGGCACCCCCGTAAGTAGAAATCTTCGTAAGTCGAAGGCTCCATCTCGGAGCGGAAGAAAACTTCGCAAGTCGAAAAAACCGCATTGAAAACCTCGTAAGTTGAGGTATTGTGCCACCGCTTCCCCTTCGCAACTCGAAAATTTCAGAAGTGGCGGCCATTTTTTCACTTCCGGAACTGATTCGGAAGTCGAAAACGTCGGAAGTCGAGTCGCTTGTAAGTCGAGGTACCACTGTACAAAGAATAGAAATAAAAAGTCAATTATATAAAATACATTTTAGGGTTTTGAATCAATAGTCAAATAGTGAGTCTTATTCCGATCGCCCCAGCTAAAAACCTTGCAACCTTTGCTGTCACCTGCTCATCTTGATATGCCAAGAGAAAAGACACTTTGGCAGTGGTTGGGCAACCCGGAATGGACAATAAAAGAGGGGTGTAGTGGTTAAGAGCGGCAGACTCGTAATCTGGGGAACCGGGTTCGTGTCTGCACTCCTCCACATGCAGCTGCTGGGTGACCTTGGGCTAGTCACACTTCTCTGAAGTCTCTCAGCCCCACTCACCTCACAGAGTGTTTGTTGTGGGGGAGGAAGGGAAAGGAGAATGTTAGACGCTTTGAGACTCCTTCGGGTAGTAAAAAGCGGGATATCAAATCCAAACTCTTCTTCTTCTTCTTCTTCATTCCTCAAGTCTTTATAAAGAGTGCAAGTCAGAAGGGCATGTGCCAACGATTCAGTACTGCCTTCTCCACAGGGACATAAGCATTTTTCGTGTGGAATCTGTTGGAATCGTCCCTCAAGTACAGCCGAGGGCAAGACATTCAATCTTGCGAGAGTAAAAACACGTCTATATTTTAGAATTGCTAGGTTATACAGATAGGGTGCCGGAGAGTCGAAATGGGAAGGTGGAAAATAGTCATATCACGGGCAAAACTTCCTTATTGTGGCCAAGTTGTTCTGACGCTCGACATCATTTAGGCGCTGACAAATTAGACGGTTTGCTTTACTAAAACCCAAGGTGAGTAGCTGTTGTGGTGATAAACCACAAGAGTGAAGTTTTTTGATAGACAATTTTAGTCCAGGGGCTCTTGTGACAATCTTGCAGCACTAGGGATATTAGACTGGGGGGGATTTGAGTTTAGGCGAAGCCAATAGTTAAGTGTCCTACGCCAGATCCTTCTTGGTTGTGGTATGTGGCATGCTATGGTTTTGTGGACTGTGTTCTCTGGCTCCATGTGGAAGCAACAATACAAAGAGGTTACAGAACGGTGGTGATTTTTTCCTCCCCATCTCTTTCGATCCCTTCTCACAGCTTGGCACCAGGCAGTCATGTAACAGCAAGAGAGCATCAGGCTGGCTGCACTGTACCACAAGCATCAGTCTCCCCAGTGAGTCCCAGTCATGTGCTGTGTTGCGATGCTGGGAAAACAGCAGTATCCCAGCGACATCACCACATGAGGCGCCATTGCCCTCTCATGAGTAAATTATTCCGGATATCTCTTAACAGGCTTGGCTTGTGTGATCATTGCTAACTGGTTATAACAAACCTAGGGGACTCCCGAACTCTCCTTTGAGGGTCTGTGTTTAATCCCAGCTTTGAAGAAGAAGAAGAAGAAGAAGAAGAAGAAGAAGAAGAAGAAGAGGAGGAGTTTGGATTTGATATCCCGCTTTATCACTACCCGAAGGAGTCTCAAAGCGGCTAGCATTCTCCTTTCCCTCCCCCCCCCACAACAAACACTCTGTGAGGTGAGTGGGGCTGAGAGACTTCAAAGAAGTGTGACTAGCCCAAGGTCACCCAGCAGCTGCATGTAGAGGAGCGGAGACGCGAACCCGGTTCCCCAGATTACGAGTCTACCGCTCTTAACCACTACACCACACTGGCTCCTGAATTGACACCAATTTCCGCTCCCAATTTTGAACACTTGGTTAATCTTAAAACTTGAATCAGGAAGCAAGCTTGCGAAAGTGTTTTAAGTTCCTGTGCATCTCTGTGGGTGAAGGCGATGCTCTGCCATCTCCCCATTTTGCTCCCAGAGGCATTGTATAGCTTAATATACTAATGTTTGGAAAGAGTGAAATGGAAGGAGCTGTAAAGAAGAGGAGTCCTGTAGTAAGGGATGTTGACATTTGTTGGCTAAAGAGAAATGAGGTTTCCGCGACAGCCCATTTATTAGCCGTCCGTTCGGAAGTGTAATAATCACCTGTAAAGGAATGTCGAGATTCAGTTCACGAGCGCTGCCTGAAGCAAAAAGATGGCAAAGTAAAGAGATCCATCAAATAACTTTCATTCATTTCTGCAATCATGTCTTATGCCCAGACTCTTTGGCAGATTCCTATCAGGGGTTTAAGCACAGAGGGAAAAAATCGATACGTCCAACTTTTTCTTTCTCATTTGTATATTCTGTTTGTCCTCCCTATTTTCCATGACCTTAGAGAAGCCTCGGGTTGATCATCTACGGCTGTTCCCCGGCGCTTCTCTAAACCAACTTATAGGACAACCCTAACCTTTGCTACTCAGAATCAAGTCTTACGGAATTCAATGGGGCTTACTCTCAGGTAAACGGGGTTTGGATTGCAGCTATAATTGCCTTTTTTGTCACGTGGCCATTTTAAAAGTGTTTGCATGAAACTTCAAGAGAGAAATAAAAGGAAGGGGGGGAGAGAGAAAATACGGATCAAAACTCAAAACACGTTGCAAAAATGGGAAGAAATGAAAACCGGGAAAATGAGGCAAACTGAAACCCACAGATAGCTAAATGCCTAACAGCTGCAGTAGAAGAAACTGGAATGAAACAACACAGAACAATGCAAATTCTTAGCAAGGGGGTTATTCTTTGGTAATGAGATCAGTTTCACCTACAATTGGGAAAGAAATTCAGTTTAGTTCTATTTAAGAGCAGGCCTACCTAATTTCCTGAAACAACACATGAATCGAAACATAGCCATTCTTCAGAATTCACACTTATCTGAATTTTGCAATGCACTTGGAATTCCACATGCAGTGTGCATATATTGGTTATATATATATATATATATATATATATATATATATATATATATATATATATATATATATATATATATATATATGGAAAATGGCTTGTAATAATGTGTATATTAGCCAATTGCACACAATAATGTTTATGTTAGGATAAATTCACCCCAAAAGGCTGATGGAATGTTTAGATGAGGATTTATTTTTATTTTTAATTTTTAAAAATAACGAACCGATGTGGAAATGTGGAAAACTGACCTTATGGCTGGAAAAATGAGAAACTCAGAGAAGCCCAAATTGACAGATTCAGAAGTTTTTAATCTGTGATATTTTAATGTATTTTAATATTTGTCGGAAGCCGCCCAGAGTGGCTGGGGAAACCCAGCCAGATGGGCGGGTACAAATAAATTATTATTATTATTATTATTATTATTATTATTATTATTATTATTATTATTCCTCTTTACAGAATATTTGACACAGGTATAAACCAAAGCATTTACGTCTGCAACATCTTACAGGCTAAAACATTGGTGCATTACATTTGCCCAGGCCCCTGACATTTTCTTGTAGCTATCCTGAAATTGGAATGACCTGTGTGTAGCATTTCTCAAGAATGTCAGGAAACCTATCATGGTGGTCATTATGAGGATGTGTTTTAAAGCATAGTAAGGGCAATAAAATGGCTCATTTGATTATTATCTTATGCAGTTACAATCTCAGCAGATTGCTTTTTCCTTATCTCCTCGGAAAACTTTCAGTATCGCCAGTCCAGTATGTTCTGCTGGTTCTTAATGAACTCTCTAATGATATCGCAGGTTTAATAAAACCCATCAAAGTCTCCATCTACATTTCCCTTTATTGTTGCTGATAAGAAAGTGTCCCAGGTCACTGTAAAGTTCACTTAATGAGGCAGAAAGTTTAGGAAGGTCTAACATATTCTCAGCATCAGGGTTTTGAATTAGTTTTCCCTCTGTCAGGCCATGCAAGTTTAATGTGGGGAGTAAACAAATTGCGTGGGTGGGGAGAGAAAATGGAGAGTCAATTTTTATCAGTGTGCCAAATAATGTCTTGATACTAATTCCCCAGGCCTGTTGGTGGGGGGAAGCGTGTGTCGGGTTTCTTCCTCCCCATAGAAACAAAGGCCCTAATCCACCAGAGGTCAGACCCCGGGTTGGGGTATGTGTGTGCACACAGAGCCCCAAATGTCATAAATTATTATATCCATTTACATACCCGCCAACATTCTGTCGGAATACGTTTCACGGATCCGCCATGGATCCACATTTATTTGGTTATTTAATGAGGTTTTCAAGATTTACTTTTGGTATCACTGCACGCAAAAGCGAAAGTGAAAGTGTGAATGAATAGTGTGGTTCACTTATGAGATTAATCCGCCTTTATTTTATAGTTCCGGTCATGTTCAAAGTTGTTAATGAGCGTTAAACTTGCTTCCCGCCTTTTTGGAGGGCAGCAACAGTGATTTTATTGGTTGAGACATTGATGATGATGTCACGTTTGTTCCCTAATAAAAGGCAGAGGCACCCCCGCTTGGGCACGTTCGTGCATTCTTTCCGTTTTGCTTTAGTTGGGTTTTAGTTGAAGTCAAGTTTAGTTTAAGGGTATTGGGAGCGGGCTGGATGGGTTGGATGGGTTTTCCTTTTAGTTAGAGTTAGATCGCGGAAGATTATTCGGTTTAGTTTTAGTTAGGTTCCTTTTAGATTTAGCCTAGGGCTAGGCTTGCGGAAGATATTTCGGTTTTAGTGTTATTTAGCTAGCCTCGCGGAAGATTGGGCGCGCAGGGACTTTAAGCTTAGGAGAACTTAGCTTAGGGGACGAGCCTATGCGGGTTCTGCCGAAGCCACTAAAGATACAACCGGTGTCTGTCTTCCTTGGGGTGAAAAGGGGGAGTAGAAGGTTTAAAGTAAAATTTTTAATTTCCTTAAGTTGGTCCATCTATTCAGAGTCAGGGTATATTCTATTTCACGAGGCAACTTTTCATTAAGAAGGCAACCAAGAACTCATGCACCTTCGGAGTCATCAATTGGCTTACTCAGCTTCCTTCGGATTGTGAGACTTGGCCGGCGCCCGTGCTCAAAAGCACGCGGAACGCTGGCCGCTTTCCCCGCAACTGGTACCTCGTGCATGATCAGTTCAAGTTTGTGCACGAGGAGCTCCAGCACCCAAACCCCGACAACATTCCTCAGATGAAAATGGGGACATTTCTCATTCCCCCTTAACTGACCCTCCTCGACCCACCCATTTTTCGTCCCAGCATGACTAAGCTGCTTCTGGTGAACCAGAGCAGCGCACGGAAATGCCGTTTACTTTCCCGCTGGAGTGGTACCTATTTATTTACTTGCACTTTGACATGCTTTCGAACTGCTAGGTTGGCAGGAGCAGGGACTGAACAACAGGAGCTCACCCCGTCACAGGGATTCGAACCGTCGACCTTCTGATTGGCAAGCCCTAGGCTCTGTGGTTTAGACCACAGCGCCACCTGTGTCCTTGCAAGGCAGATAGCTGAACTTAAAGGTGAATTGGCTTGCTGGTTCACATTGGTTTTGCAGGTTGTCCAGTGGCTCTGCCAAGTCTGCAAAGCACTACAAAGAATGGAAAAAGAGAGGCGGGGAGTTCATTGTGCCAATCATATTGTAATCATTCAGCAGTCGCATCAGCCTGTGAAACATAGAAATGGTTATTATGATGGTATTGCTGTTGGAAGAACTTCCCCGGAATGTTTTAGTTTTCCGGTCTCTCCCTATCGTGGGAATTTGAACCACCAACCTTCTGATCGGCGAGCCCTAGGCTCTGTGGTTTAACCCACAGTGCCACCCGCGTCCCCCCCCCCATAACCATCTAATGACTGTTATTCCTGTTCAAAACTTTCTGCCTCTTGGTTGTCAATGGAGCAAAACCCGGGCAAATTAACCTGCACTCTGAGGAAGTCCAGTTTTAAAATATATTCATTTTGCTCTGAGCTTATAAGCCCAAAGAAGAGTTCTGTGCATCTCAAAAGCTCATTACCAGCGTTGCTTGGTCCTGTCAAAGGAATTGTCTCAGTTGTTGTGCGTTGCTCATTATGTGGGGCCAATGAGGCACCTAACACCCTGACGAACCAAACACAATTTCTAAAGGCAAAACACCACCCCTCCCTCTTTCCTTCCTTCCTTCCCTCCTTCCTTCCCTCTCTCCCTCTACCCCAGCAGAGCAATCAGGTTGTCCTTGTTAATGTCCTAGCTATGGGGCATGTAGACTACTGAGCTGGTATTCTTCATCCTCTGGCCTGCACCCTGGACAGGCAGGTTTTATGTTGCTTCATTAACAAATAAAATCACACTTTCCCCTTGACAAGGAAGCGAGGCATTACATCCCGATGTTTGCAGTGTTGAGAGCAATGAACAACATGTTTCAAAATCTTAATGGGAGCAATGCCATATTTCCTGGGATCATTAATTCCTTATCTGGCCTGTACATGCCGGCTAACCAGGCCCTTTTGTTTACTTCATATTCATCAATCCCGGTCTCTCTTGTGCTCTCACTATGCAGATTAAAAAATGCCCAGTGTATTAAAATTCAGAGAAAACCACATTTTTTTTTTATTAAAAAGTTAAGAAATTGCAAACAGGAACAGCACTTTGCATTTTTCATTTGTGTGTGTGTGTGTATTGTTGAGTCTCAAATTCCGACAGATGTTTTATGAATACAAACTTCAGGCCGCAATTGCCAAGACAGAAGTATCTTTCTTGTCTTGGCTTGCAGAACAATTCCCTCCTGTTAACACTGCATAGCTTTATTTTTTTTTTAAGGGGGGACGGGGACGACTGCAGTGGATGTCATGGTGTACCCATAACGCAGCACATTATCAGAAAGAGAGAGGAACCTGAATTAGTGACCACCATACTGTATAATAAGAGATTTTTTAGGACTGTTGATACAGGGGCCAGCAAATTTTTTCAGCAGGGGGCCGGTCCACTGTCCCTCAGACCTTGTGGGGGGCCGGACTATATTTTGAAGGGGGGGGGAAAGAACAAATTCCTATGCCCCACAAATAACCCAGAGTTGCATTTTAAATAAAAGCACATATTCTACTCAAGTAAAAACACCAGGCAGGCCCCACAAATAACCCAGAGATGCATTTTAAATAAAAGGACACATTCAACTGCTGTAAAAAAAAAGGCTGATTCCCGGACCGTCCGCAGGCCGGATTTAGAAGGCGATTGGGCCAGATCCGGCCCTGGGGCCTTAGTTTGCCTACCCATGGATTAGGACATCACAGAGTCTAGGGTGGTCCATTACATTTTGCTGCCTGAGGTAGAGGACAAGATGGTGTGTTCCTTCTCCCCTTAACCACCTCTAACCCATATAAAGAAACCCACTGGATGGACATTTTAAACTTGCTTCAACAGTGGTGACTAGCAGGCCCACCAAGTGTCCTTATTTTCCAGAGACAGTCCCAGATTTATAGAAGCCGTCCTGGTTTCTGATTTGATCCTGGAGTGTCCCTCTTTTCCTTAGGATGTCCCTATTTTCATCAGACCAAAACCAAACCAAAGAAAACCTGGAAAGATTGCTTTGAGCATTGTCCAAAATCATTATCGAATGAGCCCATCTGCATCTCAGGAGCATCTCTAACACAGGCTTTTTAAAAAAATAAAAAATAAAAAAGAGTAGTAGCTGATTTCTGAAGCTTCTCCCCTCTTTCCCTCCCTCTGTCTTCGCTCGATGCAATTAAATATTCTGCAACTATGGGATCTGGCCACACACTTGCCTTTGGGATGGATTACTAGGACATCAGTAAAAGGAGGAGGCGATGGTTTTAAAATATCCCAACAAACCAACCCTGTCACTAACATCTCATCCATCTTTTCTTTCCAATTTTGGCCTGTCAGAACGCTTCTCTCCCCACACTCTTCTGATTGTACATCTCCTGTCCCCTCCCTCCCTAAACGCATCTTTCAGAACTGTCTTGTTACCTTCCAGCTCAATGTATAAAGATACAAAGACTCCCTTGTAACCCATTTATTAAGTTTTAGTGTTGAGTCTTTATAGCTGCCATTTAGGGAGGGAAGGGGGTCTCCCTTCGAGCGGCCAGGAGGACAGTCCTCTACTTGAAGAGCTGCCCTGTCTTAAGTCTGGTTTCAGGATAAAGAAGGGAAGGGAGAGCATAGGGCTTTTGGAATTCACCAGTCAACAGCAGCAGCTCAACTGGTGACTGGGACCATATAACTGTCCTGAAAGTCTTGCATTGGCTCCCAGTATGTTTCTGAGCACAATTCAAAGTGTTGGTGCTGACCTTTAAAGCCCTAAACAGCCTCGGCCCTGTATACCTGAAGAAGCATCTCCATCCCCATTGTTCAGCCCATACACTGAGGTCCAGCTCCGAGGGCCTTCTGGCGGTTCCCTCACTGCGACAAGTAAAGTGACAAGTAGTGCCGCCAGGGGTGGAGCAAGGGGGCAGGGGGGCGGGCCGCCCCGGTTACTGCCGGGGGTGACACTCGGGGCGGTGCCCCACCCCCGCAATTGGCGCCGCTGGCGCGCATGGGGCATGGCAACTTTTAAGGCTGCAGCGCATGAACAGCAGCACAGCGTCTGTGCTGCTGTTCACGCACTGCAGCCTTAAAACTTGCCGCGCCGCCTCATGGTCGGAAGGGGTGCCGCCATCTTGGGTGGACATGCGCAGTCCCCCCAAGATGTTGGGTGCGAGCGGCCGGCACCCCTTCCATGCGGCGGCATGGCAAGTTTTAAGGTTGCAGCGCTTGAATAGCAGCACAGCGTCTGCGCTGCTATTCGCACGCTGCAGCCTTAAAACTTGCCATGCCGCTGCATGGAAGGGGTGCCGGCCGCTCGCGCCCGCCATCTTGGGTGGACATGCACAGTCCACCCGGGATGCTGCACACGCGCCGTGACCTCATGACGGCGTGCGTTAGGGAACGGTGCCCTGCTCCCAGGGGGGTGCCCCCACATTTGCCGCCCCGGGTGGCAAAGCAGCTCCCTACGCCCCTGAGTGGCGCGCTCCCTGTGGAACACCCTCCCATCAGATGTCAAGGAGATAAGTAACTATACAACCTTTAGAAGACACCTGAAGGCAGCGCTGTATCTGGAAGTTTTTAATGTTTGACGTTTTATTATTTTTCTGTATATGCTGGAAGCCACCCAGAGTGGCTGGGGCAATCCAATAAGATGGGTGGGGTAGAAATAATAGAATTATTGTTATTATCAGTAGTATTTGGACAGCAGACAGAGCAGGTGCACAGGGCACCTAGACTAAGCCTTGCCCACTTTAGCGAGATGTATTGCATTTCTATTTAAATTATTAATGATCAGTGACTTCTAGCGACAATGGCTACATGTCTCTGAATACCAGATGCTGGGAATCACATGTTGAGAGTCCTTTTGCATTCAGGTCCTGCTTCCCTTAGGCATCTTGTTGGAACGGGATGCTGGGCTAGATTGCACTAGATTTGATCTGATTCAGAAGTGCTTCCTCTCTTCCTTGGATAGGAGGGTAAGCCTGGGTTCAAGTCTCCTGCTTCTGTGCCATCCCTGGGGAGGTGGGTGGGGTGGTTCCTGGCATAGAGACACCAACCACTCCTCCTCATCTAGCCAGTCCCTGACACTATTAGCCTTCCAGATGCTGTTAGACTCAAACTCCCACGATCCCCAGCCAGCATGGCCAATGGTTAGGGATGATGGGAGTTGTAGTCATAGGTCATTCAGAAGGCAGAAAGTTTGCCACCCATGTCTATCTACTATACCATGCTGATTCTGATTTGAGATATTACAATTGGACAATACCAGGAATTCCCTGCAATGTCCTCTCACCCATGAAAATGAAAGGCACAAATACAGGATGGGTGACACCTGGCTTGAGAGCAGTAGCTACATGTGAAAAGGATCTAGGAGTCTTGGTAGACCACAAACTTGACATGAGTCAACAGTGTGATGCAGCAGCTAAAAAAGCCAATGCAATTCTGGGCTGCATCAATAGGAGCATATCATCTAGATCAAGGGAGGTAATAGTACCACTATATTCTGCTCTGGTCAGACCTCACCTGGAATATTGTGTCCAGTTCTGGGCACCACAGAAAGAAGAAAGAAGATTCCACCTAAACATTAGGAAGAACTTCCTGACAGTGAGAGCTGTTTGACAGTGGAATTTGCTACCAAGGAGTGTGGTGGAGTCTCCTTCTTTGGAGGTCTTTAAGTGGAGGCTTGACAGCCATCTGTCAGGAATGCTTTGATGGTGTTTCCTGCTTGGCGGGGGGGGGGGGGGGTTGGACTGGATGGCCCTTGTGGTCTCTTCCAACTCTAGGATTCTATTCTATGATTCTATTTCTGCCCATACTGGATCCCGATAGCGATACATTTTGTCCCATAGTCAAGGAGGAAATAGCAAAGGTTTAGGTGGATGGTTCTCAAAAGTTCCTTTTCCCCCCAAAGCAAGCAAGTTGTTTTCAACACATCCTATAAAAAGGCATATGCTAATGTGCATGAAGCTCAATATAAGGATTTATCTTGAGGCACAGTTTATCTAGATCATAAAATGAGGCAATATAGAGAGCTTGTTCTATACAGTGTTGTTTTTTTTTTTTGAAGTAAGAAGGGGGGGGAGGAGGAGAGATAAAGAAAGCAAGGGAGGCCAAAAGAAAGACAAATTAAGTTTGAAAGTAGTCCCTCTGCCACCAATCCGCATTACTATGGTACGAGCAAGGATTCACATTGGATATTCATTGCATTAGTAAAGAAAATCAATATGCCAGAAGGGGGAAAAATACACATTTCATTGGAGACTGAATTTTCTAAATGATATTTCCGATCTCGTCAAGCTTCTTCTTTGCAACGAGGGGAGGCGTTTGACACCGGGAGTAATAGCTCTTGTTATTGACCTCTGGTATCAAATGAGTTGAGCACTGAAACTTATTGAATCATTAGGAGAGCGTTCTCTGAAACATGATGTGAGACCAGATAGTGCGTTCAGCATCTCCCAGACATCTCCATGTGTTCAGGAAAGAAAGGGCACTTGCAAACACCCCTTGGCTATACAGAAAGGAAGGCAAATAACTCTGCACCCAACCATAAGAATTCCACTGAAATTTTACCTCCCCTTTCATAATGCTCAAATGCAATTTCTTTCCTCATGAATTGATGGGGAATGGTTAAGAAAAGCAAACTTTGGCACAGCTGCAATGGATGTTTCTGCAATGGGAGTTTCCAAATTTCATTCTCATTAAATGCTCCAAGATTGCCAAGAGTTTTATTGGGGGGGGGGGGCACACACAAGAGGACTTTGGATCCTATTTAATCCATGACCAGGGCCATTCCCTTTTTCAGACCCTACCACCATTAGATCCATTTTTGTTGCCCATGGCAGACACTTTTGTCAAGACCTGAGTCCCCGACACCTCTGTTTTATCTCCACCCCACTAGAAAACACACTGATCACATTAATGGTTCATTCATACCTGCCAACATTTCTCCGATGAAAATAGGGACATCCTATTCAAGAATAAGAAAAAGAATATTTATACCCCACCCATCTGACTGGGTTACCCAGCCACTCTGGGTGGCTTCTAACATATAAAAACAAACAAACAAAACCTTAAATATTTAAAAAAACTTCCCTATACAGGGCTGCCTTCAGATGTCTTCTAAAGCTTATATAGTACTTATCTCCTTGGCTCAGGAGGTCATTACTGCAAGGATCTCTACTCTTTCTTTTTCCAGGTTTCATGGAATCCTGTGCCTGCCATGGTGGCAGCCAAGAAGTAGATAAAACAAAGGAGTTCTTACCAAGTAATTTTTTCAATATTCATAGAGAGAGAGACGAAGGAATGAGGTTTCCTGAAGACAATGGCATTGCTCCAACTGAAGTCCCACCCCCCTACGTCTCTACTATTCTATGTCACCCCCTGCATTGGCTTATCTGAGCTTTCTGCCTCTGAGTTTTCTGTTCTACTACCCCAGGGGTCAGCAAGGTTTATCTTGCCTGGGCCGGATCAGTCCCGTGGAGATCCCTCTGTGGGCTGGATCGTGCACACATCCTCGGTTTTTCAGCATCTGTGCAGGTGTGATTTCCGGCATCTGTGCATGAGCAGACACAATTTCTGGTTCCACAGAAGTGAGTCCCTGCGCTGCACCTGGTTTAGCGCAGCACGTGAGCGGGCGATTTGGGGGCAGCTCGTGGGTCTGGTCAAAACAACCTCCATGGGCCACTTCTGGCCCATGGCCTTAGGTGGTGACCCCTGTACTATCCTCTATGCTCGTCTGGTCCTGGGGGGGGGGGCGGGGTCAGGAATGCTTTCCAAAGATACTGACTCTGTCAGCTGTCTCTCCCCTGTTGTTGCTTCTTCTTCCTGCTGTTCCTCTCCAATATGTTCCCAGCTTCTCCCCTCTGCAGCCTCTGAACTATGCCCTTCTGCAAACCGCTGTTCTAATTCTATACTGTCTACTGTTCTCGGGAAGGTTCAGGAGGAAGGGGGAGGTTGGCTCCCACCTTTCCTGCTCAGTCCAGCCCCCTGACACCTTTAGACTCTTCATCACGTTCATTGAAGAAGCTATTCACATTAGGAGAGGACTGATCTGTTTTGTCAACACCAGGTGTCTGGAGGTGCAGCGGCCAGGCCCTTCCACAGACATGAAAGGTGAAGCAGAAAGAGCCTGGGCACAGAGCAGCTATATCTATAGACATCTGGAGCAAAGCCTTGGAAGGCAGGATTTTATCAAGAGACTCAGCAGAGCTAGAGGGTATACTGTAAGGCCAGGAGGAATTTTGTGATACCTTAATCTGGCCTCTCATACAGCAAACTTTTATATCTATCTATCTGAAATGTGCCTAAGGCTTTGCTAGCACACACGGTACAGATTGCAGAACAATCCTTTGATTTTGAAACCACAGCGTACACAATGCACCTGCGATATCCCTTCGAGCGGGAGCACCACGGTCCTGCTATAGTTATCATGTATTTCTAACTTTGAGAACCGCTTCACTGTTAGCCATTACTATACAGTACTTGTAAAACAGTAGGTGGATAGAAGCTACGATGGTTGTGGCAGCTGGGGCAGAGGCGCCAGACAGCCCCCAAGATTGAGGGGGCCCCAGCGTGTGTCACACACGCTTAACGTCACATGTGTCTCCCGACACCGTCCAGGTCAGTGCAAGCTTCCATGATGTCACTTCCTCTGGAGGAAGCGTCTCATGTGGTGTGCTGCACCCCGAACCCCTCAACATTGAGGGGGCTGGGCCCTCTTCAACAAATATTGTTTTATGGACACTTTGCCCTAGTGTTTGAACTACCTGGCTGGACAATCACACTACAAAATTCAGGAAAGCGAATATTTCAAAGGACGGCTGTGTTTTGGGTCACATATTGTTTCAGAAAGCGTGAATTTGATAGGTTTGCTGATAAATGTGAACTAAATCGAATGACCTCTCCCATCCCTAGTATTGGCCCACCCTTCTGCCTATACTTCATATGCATGTATATGTTTATCTATTTAACAAAGCAGTCTAAAAGACGAAATGGTTTTCCCACCATGTTTCTTGGGAAGAAACCTCCATGCACCATTTCTTTTTTCCACCGTTATTTATGTTAGCAAAGAGTTAATGTAAATGGCAGTGCACCATCAATATACAAAATTCCTCTGATGATATTTCAGTGTGCATAATGCACACAGGGTGATTCAAAACAATTTTTAGGCTGTTTCGGACAATAAATTCCCTCAGCTAGATCAATGGCTCTGATGTACCAGTGCTTATTTTCAATTTAAAATGAGTTAGCTTGAAGAAGGATTTTATAGTCTGAAACGTCTTCTTTTTTTAATTTCTGCGTGGATATTTTAATAACAAGTTGTTGTCTGCTGCCTTGCTGTACAGCTTATTTTGCATGGCTGAATCAAGGAAAGGTTATTATTGTGCTGTATGCATACCTGTATGTGTGTGTAATATATATTTCCTTTCTTCTGTCTCGCTCTCCAACTCCATTGCAGAGTTAGTAGGAATCTTAAAACTCTTATTAAATCTGCGGAATGCAAAAAGAACAGCTCAGTTCTGCTTTCATACTGATCATATTGGTCTCAAGTATGTATGTTCTGTACTCAGAGGCAGAGCTGTTTGGGGATCTCTATTTTGCTTACATTTTTGAGGGCACCATAGATCTCTATACCTAGACCACAGACAACCATAACTCTCCTGTCCTACGGAAGATGGGAACTGGACCTTTGTGACATGCGCAAGAGGAATACAGTGGTACCTGGTTTACGAACTTAATTCGTTCGGAAGTCTGTTCTTACTTATCAAACCTTTATAGGCATTTACATATAAAATCGCAAGAAAAGAATCACATACAGGAACTTTTAAAATATATATACACAAAGAAACAACAATTAAACTCATAGGCTGATTGTATGTGTGTATTAGTAAAATCTAGAATTTCCTCCTGTTAAAGTACTCCTTGAAGCACTGCTGCCCAAAACTTGGCTACCCCCGCAGTCACCCCTTGGTCAATGTCAGAGAGACAGAATCCAACACTTCCACCCTGCTGCGGTTTCAAACTGTCCAAAAGGGGGGACAACACGCGTTCACGCAGCGCACTGTATAGTGGACAATAAAAGAGAATATGCTCTACAGTGTCCGGGACATTCAGGGGACATCAGGATGATGAAGTCTGTTCTTAAAACCGAGCGTTCTTAAGCTGAGGAGCGCTTTTCCTACTGAGGCCTCCTGCCGTCGGTGCCCTTCCACCGTTCGGCTTCCGTTCAGCTTCCAAGGCAAAGTTCAATAACCGGAACACCTACTTCCAGTTTTGTGGCGTTCATACACTGAATAGGTCGTTAACAGGGCTGTTCGTAGACCGAGATGCCTCTGTATAACAGAATTTTTCCCACCACACTCATTAAGCTACAACTTACAGGAATCTTTGGGAAAATCTAGACGTGCAAATTAGTTGGCATCCATCTGTCTTGAGAGACTTGGAGTGGGCCCCCAGAGGCAATGTCAAACAGTTTGTCTGGGTATAACTTTCGTGTGCATGCACACTTCTTCTCCCTAGAGAAGTTAGACTGACTCTCCCTAACAGGAGGTGAAGACCTTATTCCCAACAGGCTTTGGGAAACTGACTGCATTCAGTGAAAGGGCTGGTGCCATGCTGTTTTTATTGTAATAATTTGTATGTTTTTGATAGATCTTTTGAATCTATATATAGTTGCTTTATAATGATGCCCCCCCTCTTGTGCAAGTTGCCTTGAGTTTCCATCAGGGATAAAGGTGGGGTATAATAAATATGTAATATTAAAAAATTCTTTGAAGATTGAAACATTAATCTTGGACTTTTTGAAGTGCCATATTTTGAAATACTGCTACATTTACTCCCCTCCCCCCTTCTGAGTTATGGAAAACCTGCAACGGCTCCTGGGAAGTGAGTCCTTCAGATGGCTTAACTAGAAGCTAAGCTTTTGTCTTTTCTACTTAAATGTAATTTCAGCTTTGTGCGGTTTTTCAAGGTCCAGCAACACAGAGACAGACCCAGCTAAATTACTCGAGTCATCTCTGCGCCAAGTCACTCCTGTTCCTTCTGCTTGTATTGGAAAAATACAATATATCCCAGGGCAAATAATGCAATATGAAGGTATCGAGAAACTTCTGGGCTGTCAATTTCACTTTTCTTGAAGGTGTCAAGTGTTTTGCTCTCCCTTTCTTGCCCCCTTCCCACTATATTTCTTAGTTCATTTCCCCTTCTTATCTTTTCTGCTCCTAATCATTCTTCCGTTGCATACAATGTTGTATATTTGGACCAGGAGCAATTGCTGAAGAAAGTCACAGCTCTCAATCTGATATAGCATCACAGGACTAGAAGGTGCCAGAAAGTCACAAATGCCTATGGTGTATCCCAGGGTGCATTCTCTGCTCAGACCCTCCCTTAGAAATCTAGTCTGAGGTGGACAAGCTTCAGGCTTGTGAGATCTACTCAGGTTTTTAGTTCTTTAACACAAAGTTCTTAGATCAACTGTTGCAAATGCAAGCTGTGAACTGGTTATGCACACTCAAGGATAAGAGTCTGGTATTGAAAAACTTGGTTGGAATTCAAGCATTTCTGCTTAGCTTATGGGGTTTTCTCTCCCTCCTCCTCCCCCATGGATAAATTCCAGGGATCTTTTAGACTTCCATGACAGATTGGGGAGAGGCATGGGAGGGAGAATAGGGGGGAAAAGCCCCATGATCTAATGGGGATCCTTGAAATGGTTTCCACTCGCCAAGTGGGGTAATAAACAGGCCTCACCCTGTAAACCTGAAGGAACACCTCCACCCCCATTGTTCAGCCCAGACACTGAGGTCCTTCTGACAGTTCCCTCACTGTGAGAAGAGAAGTTATAGGGAACCAAGTGGAACACCCTTTCCTCAGACATCAAGAAGAAGAAGAGGAAGAGTTTGGATTTGATACCTCGCTTTCTCACTACCCTAAGGAGTCTCAAAGCGGCTAACATTCTCCTTCCCTTCCTCCCCAAACTTTTCTTTTCTTTTGATCCTGATATAACATTGCTGCTCATTTTTAGGCGAGTAGCAAAAATAGTTTTCGGTCATATCAGCTCTTTGAAATGATGGTGGTAATGATAATAATTATAACGATGTTGATGATAATGATAATAATAATAGTAAATAATAATAATAATAATAATAATAATACATTTGGTGTTATGTCAGCAGGCTTTCCCAATATATTGTTTTAAGACTGTATTGCTGTTGCTGTTTGCTGAACTGTTATTAATATTAGGTTCTATTCATATATGTATGAATATACGAATGGAACTAATATTACTAGTTCCCAGCACACACACACACAAGCACACACACAAGAGAGAGAATGGTGTCATTATTTATTTATTAAGAAATGTCTGTACCACCCTTCAACAACAACAACAAAATGATCACAGGGAGGTTTACTGCAAAACAAGACAGCATACGATAAAATGCACGATAAACAGGAATGTGAAAAATAATTCTCATAGAATAAAGCAGCATTATTTACAATGGTCTTTGCCATTTAAACACTTTGAAACTGCCTTGATTGTATTCTGAACAGGCAGAAAAGATATCCACGAAATATGGGAAGGAAGTATTCTTGGAGGGAAAACTTGGTTTTGTTGCTCTGTAAATGTATGCATGGAGGCAGTAAATGTATAAATGGAGGCAGTGAGAGATTTCACTTTCTTGGGTTCCATGATCACCACAGATGGTGACAGCAGTCACGAAATTAGAAGACGCCTGCTTCTTGGGAGAAAAGCAATGACAAACCTAGACAGCATCTTAAAAAGCAAAGACATCACCTTGCCGACAAAGGTCCGTATAGTTAAAGCCATGGTTTCCCAGTAGTAATGTACGGAAGTGAGAGCTGGACCATAAAGAAGGCTGATCGCCGAAGAATTGATGCTTTTGAATTATGGTGCTGGAGGAGATTCTTGAGAGTCCCATGGACTGCAAGAAGATCAAACCTATCCATTCTTAAAGAAATCAGCCCTGAGTGCTCACTGGAAGGGCAGATCCTGAAGCTGAGGCTCCAGTACTTTGGCCACCTCATGAGAAGAGAAGACTCCCTAGAAAAGACCCTGATGTTGGGAAAGATGGAGGACACAAGGAGAAGGGGACGACAGAGGATGAGATGGTTGGACAGTGTTCTCCAAGCGACTAGCCTGAGTTTGGCCAAACTGCGAGAGGCAGTGAAGGATAGGCGTGCCTGGCATGCTCTGGTCCATGGGGTCACAAAGAGTCAGACACAACTGAACGACTGAACAACAACAACAACAAAATGTATGCAAATGACCCGAGAAAACAAGAACACTGCCGGGCAGATTTTCAGAGTTTGTACTCCCTCCTTTCTTCCAATAAGAAAACAAGACAACACTTTTCAATACCCCCCACCTCTTTTTGATTGTATCTGCACAGAAGCTGCAGGAGTCATGAATATTTCACATTAGGAGATAACCCACCTCCCTCTCCCTTTTAAAGATCTCTTTGCAACCAGTGCATGGCAGTTGCTTAGAGAAGCTTTCCTTTCTTCTGAAGTTTTTTATGTCCCTGTGATCGAAGAGAATTAAGTTATCAGGAGGACCAATCATCCTATTGAAAAGGGCTCAGGGAAGGCGACGCTCAAGATACACAGGCAAATCTAGCTGCCGCGGGAATCTTCAGAGAATTCACGCAACGGTGGCGGGGAGGAAGAAAGGGAGAAGCCCCTTCATATTTTCAGTCGCCTGCCTGCCTCACCTTGTCTCCTTTTACATAACTGCTGCCTTTTGAGGTGTGAGCGCAGCACAACAAACGGAGGCGAGGCAGCGGGAAAAAGGAAAAACAGAAAAGAAAACACCGACCAGCCACATCTAAATATGTTGCGGAGCGCACAAAAATAACATCACAGCCGAGTGGGTGACCTTCACAGGGTTTCAAACAGTAGCAAAGCACTTGCAAGGTGACACCCTCCCCTCCACAGTACACTCTTCCGCCCCCTCCCTGCTTTCTCTCTCTCTCTCTCTGGCAATCGCACAGCTTTGCCTACCTGGATCTAATCTGTTGCAAGCAGTAAAAACGGCAAGGAGAGGAAGTCATTATTTTTGCATGAAGAATATAATGGCAACCATAAAACAGAGGGGGGGGGGCTGAGCCTGAAGGGGACCATCTGGGAATTACCCAATGGGGACAGCTAATCTGCTGAATCTTATTAGCATCCTTTATGCGGCAGTTGTGGCCTGACGGTTAGCGCCGTGTGTTTGCTCCTTCTGCCTAAATGAATCCCCCTCCCTTAGATATTAAAAATACCTTCACACACACACACACACACACACACACACACACACGGGACTTTGGCAAAGGTAGAGAGCATTTACCATGCAGTGTTTGTAACCGTCACACGATAGACATGATATTTCCAAATCATCATCCTGTTACAGTCATACTTTGGTTCTCGAACGCCTTTGGTACGTGTACATTTTGGCTCCCGAACACCGAAACCCGGAAGTAAGTGTTCCGGTTTTCGAATCTTCTTTGGAAGCCAAAGTCTGACTGGGCTTCTGCAGCTCCCGATTAAGTGCAGGAAGCTCCTGCAGCTAATCGGAAGCCGCACCTTGGTTTTCGAACGGTTCTGGAAGTCGAATGGACTCCCGGAATGGATTAAGTCGACAACCAAGGTACCGTTGTACTTACTTTGTAAGAATGAAGGGACTTGTAAGTGCAAGCCTACCTAAAAGCCAAACACCCCACGACCCAGAAGATCTTTACTTTGTCAATGTATCTGTTTATCTGTTTGCAGCTGTTCCATCAGGCTGCAGCAGAGAGAGAGGAAGAGAAGGGACGCAGGGCCACACCTTTGGCACAGCTGAGAGGCCAGCAAACGTGGCTCCTCCTGTCTCTGAGGAGCCGTTTCCATCTCAGCTGGTTGTTAGAAGAACTTGTATCTGAGGAAAGTTATCTGAGTAACTCTGAGCTTAATGATTTCCTCCTCCCTTCCAATCCAGTTTCCTCTTGTGCCATGTCTTTTAGATAGTAAGCCCGAGGGTGGAGGACTATCATTTTAAAAATAATCTGTTCCGGGAGCCTTTTGGGGGTGGGATTGGGGTGGCACGGCTTCTATAAATCCAGGACTGATCCTGGGAAACGGGGACACTTGGAAGGTCCGAGAGAAGCTAGATCAGAAATGTCCAGCCCACAGACAGGATCCTGTGCCATCTCTCCTACCGTTTCCCAAAGAGCAAGGCTATATGGAGGTGACTATAAAACCTGTGATCTACCGAGGTGCTTTGCATGTCAGATTTTGGCAGTGAGAATGAGTCATTTTTATGAATGTGCCTTTACTGTAATATTACTGAAGTAATATAACAATATATTTCAGAATAAACATGATTTAGCGCGGAATTCTGAAACCACGGTATCTCCCCTCAATCCTGCCCAGAGCTGTCACTCTCTTCCCTGCTGAGGCTTGTCATGGGCAGTCGTAAACTTTGCGAAATGACATTTCATTGTGCATGGGGTTATGTGCACCAACTATTTATTTATGTATTTTATTAACATTTATGATAGGAGCCACAAGGTTGCAAATAAACTTGACTTCATAACATGCATGGCTCCCATTAGCAATAAATTATGGGGTGACACTGATGACTCACCGTGTACTTGTAGGAAAGGAGAAGGCAGCCCTCCCACTCGAATTTTCGGTTTCGCAGAGTAAAATGAAATTATATCAAGGGAGGCTGGAATACGAAGGGGCAGAATGGAGCCAAACAACTCGAGGTGTGACTCTGAGACCCTTGTCACCACACAAAGTGGAAATGCTGGTCTCTCTTGAGGTATTTGTATAGTCTGCTATATGATGGATACATTGGAAGTTTATTGGATGGGGGGGATTGTTGGGTTGTCTTTGTTTATATATTGTATTTCCTGTATGTATGTATATATACACACATACACACACACACACACACACACACACGTTGTGAACTGCCCTGAGATCTATGGGTATGTTGTTGTTGTTTAGGTCGTTTAGTCATGTCCAACTCTTTGTGACCCCACGGACCAGAGCACGCCAGGCACTCCTATGGGTATAGGTTGTTATATAAATTTAATAAATAAAACATAAATAAAAATGCGTAGCTAGATTGACATACCTTGGTCTCAGCCTACTTTAGGAACATATAGGCAGTATCTGCAGCTGCTTGGGGCATCAACCAAGAAGTGCTGGAAATAATTGCTTTTTATTTTTTACTGTTATTGGGTAGCATTCAACTAAACTCATGGGAGAGTAGACTGATTTCCACATGTGCAATGGAGACTCTTCCTCCCACTCTTCCACAGGTAGGAAGCCACAACTGAAAAGGCCCTCTCTTTTACCCTCTCTCCTGTCCAGATATCTGGAACAATGTTGTCTGGGACAGATGTGTTTAAGGATGCATGAATCAACCTTTGACTAGCCTGTGCCACTTTGGCCAAGGTTCACCCATAATTCGATTCCCAGATCAATCTGCACATAAGCAGAGTTTGGATTGATATCCCGCTTTATCACTACCCGGAGGAGTCTCAAAGCATCTCACATTCTCCTTTTCCTTTCCTCCCCCACAACAAACACTCTGTGAGGTGAGTGGGGCTGAGAGACTTCAAAGAAGTGTGACTAGCCCAAGGTCACCCAGCAGCTGCATGTGGAGGAGCGGAGACGCAAACCCGGTTCACCAGATTACGAGTCTACCGCTCTTAACCACTACACCACACTGGCTCTCTCAAATATCATTGAAGCACACATTTCAATGCATATTGTTTTCTGCGAATCGAATGATCTGAAGTTATAGGAGGGCCATTACAGTGCAGAAGCCAAACAAGCTTGGATGTGGTCAGTGTTTGGATGGGTAAACACCTGGCAACCACCATATTGGTTCCATGATGAAAAAATAATCAGGATACAAATGTAAGCAAGCAAGCAAGCCAACAAATATAGCATGAGCCAGCTTTTTCTGGGATGTGTTTGTGTGTGACTGAAACCAGTTTTCCCTGATTTTGATTCGAGGCTCTCCTCTTTTACTGCTGTTAAATTGGCAGTGCCAGTGTGCTTGCCTCAGCACCCCGATACATTTATTTGCTCAACCTGTACATTAGCTAATAAATGGTCTTTTGAACTCCTGCTGGCTCCGAGCTGCTTTTGAATGTAATGAGCGGCTGTGGCTACGCGGAAGATGCTTTTCCGTGCCAATTCACAAAACCGCGATGGAAGCAAATCGTTACCTACTTAGAATAGCAATAGGGGAAAAAATTATCTTGTGATTAATGCTTCCTGTTAGCTTAAAGAGCTAACAGTGGTAGAGGAATGTGACCCATCACTTATTCGACAAAAGTGTAAGGGGAACAGGAAATGCTGAATCCGTTCCGAGAACATTACCAAATGGTACATTAAAATTATTTGAATATACTTTTTGTCTTTTTTTGGGGGGGGCTATGATTTCTTTTCTTCCCACTCCTACAGGTTCTTTAAAGGCTGATGTGTTTGCAGTCAATACTAGGACATTTCTGCTTTCTGCTCTGCTAACTGCAGATTGCATTCTGTCAACATATTCTCTAGCTGAAGGCATAACAGAATGCTAATTGTGGAACAACCCCCCCCCCATCATGCTTTCATGGCATCTTACTAGCCTGGCTCTCTTAGAGAAGTTTCCATTGTTGCACCGACCAGCCATAAAATGTTTTGACCTCGCGAGGCTCAGTGCTTAAAACGTGAAGATACTTTAAAATAAAAAATTTTAAGTCATTAATTGGGGGAGTTCTCATCTGACTACCTTCTGAGGTCTAAACAACAAAAAAGCTCTGCTGGACTCAGAGCAAAGAACTATTCCATCCAGTGCCATTCATGTATATTTGACGTAGAGGTGGGAAGAAATTCATTTTTGTGTGTGTACATTTTAAAGCAAACCCAGGTGGCGTTGTGGGTTAAACCACTGAGCCTGGGGCTTGCTGATCAGAAGGTCAGCAGTTCGAATCCCTGCAACGGGGTGTGTGTGTGTGTGTGAGCTCCGTTGCTCGGTCCCAGCTCCTGCCCACCTAGCAGTTCGAAGCACGTCAAAAGTGCAAGTAGATAAATAGGTACCACTCCGGCGGGAAGGTAAACGGTGTTTCCGTGCGCGTGCTATGGTTCGCCAGAAGCGGCTGTGTCATGCTGGCCACATGACCGGAAGATCATGAGATGAGCGCCGCAACCCCAGAGTCGGACACGACTGGACCTAATGGTCAGGGGTCCCTTTACCTTTATCTATGCTTCACAGGCTGATGCGACTGCTGAATGATTACAATATGATTGGCACAATGAACTCCCTCCTCTCTTTTTCCATTCTTTGTAGTGCTTCGCAGACTTGGCAGAGCCACTGGACAACCTGCAAAACCAATGTGAACCATCAAGTCAATTCACCTTTAAGTTCAGCTAAAGTACTTGCACTTTGAAGTGCTTTCGAACTGCTAGGTGGGCAGGATGTGAAGCATAGATACCAATCAATTAAGCTCTTCCATCATGTTCTTGGCTGAGCTAGGCAGAAATGGTTATTACGATGGTATTGCTGTTGGAAGAACTTCCCTGGAATATTTAGTCTTCCGGTCTCTTCCCACTGACCTTTTTCTCAGTGTTGCGAAGGGGAAACACATATCCGATATAGTTAGCACTAGATAGAAACACGTGGGGGGAAATATGGAAAGCCCAACATGCAATAATGATATAAATGTATTCCCTGGATCCCTGGTCAGACCTCCATTTTTTACAGGGTTCACATGGTAGATTGAGAGTGAAGATAGAAGCCTACTGGAAAGCTCAGTAGGTTAGAGTGTGGTGCTGGTAACGCCAAGGTTGCAGGTTCGATCCCCTTACGGTACAGCTGCATATTCCTGCATTGCAGAGGGCTGGACTAGATGATCCTCAGGGTTTATTTTACTGTATGACTTCTTCACCAGAGGTAAGAGAGTGTGATCTAGTCAAATTTGGCAGCAACAGTTTACTCTTTGGTCTTAACCCCTTCATGCATTAGCTAGAGGTACAAATGCTAGTTATCGGTGACTGCAATTTATCCCACAAACCCCTTCTCAGGCTAATATAACAATTGTATGCAGAACTTAAGAAACCACCCCGCAGGGGTGTAGGGAGCCGCTTTGCCGCCCAGGGTGGCAAACACGGGGCACCCCCCTGAGTGTGTCCCCCCCGCGTGCAGCATCCCGGGTGGAGTGTGCATGTGCGGACATGCACAGTCCACCCAAGATGGCGGGTGCGAGCGGCCGGCACCCCTCCTGACCATGCGACAGCGCGGCAAGTTTCAAAGCTGTAGCGCGCGAATAGCAGCACAGCGTCTGTGCTGCTGTTCGCGTGCTGCAGCCTTAAAACTTGCCGTGCCACTGCATGGGAGGGGTGCCGGCCACTCATGCCTGCCAGTGGCACCGATCGCTCCGCCCCTGCCACCCAGAATCCCATCTTGACTCAATTGTTCTCAAAACTTTCTCCTGGTAGAGGCTTGGTGAGAATGTCTGCAGTCATCTCTTTGGTTTGACAATACTCCAGTTCAACAAGTACGTCCATCTTACAGTTGTATCGCACCCCCCAATGTGTTTGGTTTTCACATGAAACTTTTTGCTTTGTGACAATTTTGAACAGCTTTGGATGTCCTCCATCAATTGGACATGTTTCTGCCCAAAACTGTAGCTCTGTGAGAGGTAACCTACAATCCCCCCCTCTCTGTGTATGTATGTATGTGTGTACAGTATGTATGCATGTGTGTGTGTTTGTGTTTGTTCAGTCGTTCAGTCATATCCGACTCTTTGTGACCCCATGGACCAGAGCATGCCAGGCACCCTATCCTCCACTGCCTCACGCAGTTTGGGCAAACTCATGTTAGTCGCTTCGAGAACACTGTCCAACCATCTCATCCTCTGTTGTCCCCTTCTCCTTGTGCCCTGCATCTTTCCCAACACCAGGGTCTTTTCCAGGGAGTCTTCTCTTCTCATGAGGTGGCCAAAGTACTGGAGCTCAACTTCAGGATCTGCCCTTCCAGTGAGCACTCAGGGCTGATTTCTTTAAGGATGGATAAGTTTGATCTTTTTGCAGTCCATGGGACTCCCAAGAGTCTCCTCCAACACCATAATTCAAAAGCATCAATTCTTTGGCGATCAGTCTTCTGGTCTCCTGGAGACCTGGAGAAGGAACTGGCAAGCCACTCCAGTATCCCTGCCAGGAAAACTCCATGGAGAAAGACAACAGGCATGTATGTACAGGTATATAAATAAAAATATGTAGTGCAGATACTTCCTTTGAAGCTACTGACAACACTTATCCTTTAGGAACTTTTCCCCTTGGTGTTTAGCCCTTTGAACATGACAAAGGGAGCTACTGCCGCTTCCCCACAATGTGTGTGTGTGTGTGTGTGTGTGTGTGTGTTGCTCTGGCTATTGGTTTCTGCACTCCCTTCTCTTCCTGCTGATTAGTTTCCTTCATTTCTGTTATGTTTCTCCCCCTTGGCTTTGTGGCTTAATCCTGAATGGATGGTATACCCCCCCCCCCCACTTCTCTCTCAAGAAAAGACTGGGAGGGGAAGAAAATGGAACACTACAAAGTCCAGATAGGAGTGAAAGTTACGGCAGTTCAGTAATAGAGCCACGCTGTGTAGCAGAAGTTGAGTAGCAATAACGGAGAATAATGATGCCATTTTAGAAATGTAGGCAATGGATTAAATTACCATCTCTGTGTTGCTTGCATACGTACCTGCAGTAACTAGAGTGCCATTTTCCAACCATGAATAAAATTCACATAGTTTAACCTTTGGGAGAGGGGAGGAAACACCTCTGCAAAAATGAACTCATCCCTTTCCCATCCTCTATATCCCTATTATCTTTGTTCATTTCCTACGGGATAGGAATATCATGGCAAGTGACTTATCTATGTTAACCAACCAGTACACGGATAGGTTTCCGTTGATTCTTTTGCACAATTAGCAGTGCTTTTATTGGGTGGCTTTCTGGCTAATTCTGTTATTTACGGCAATATTAACAATACTCATCTCTTTGTGAAGACTCCTGTCCCAGGCAGAGATTTTAGGATGTAATCCTAGCCATGTCTGCTCAGAAGTCCCATGGAATTCAGTGAGACCTACCCCAGGTAAATATGGTTAGGACTATGGCCTTCATTATCTTCCTGGAACAGAAAAATAATGCTGTTGTCAAACACTTGTAAGGTCACAAAACAAGGTTGTAAAACTGCAATTTGCTCAGAGGGTCACTACATGTGCAGCTGATCTGCACTTACTGAAATAGACATGTACCCTTTCATCATACGCAGTGATGGCATGTTTCATAATTTTCCTATGTAGAAATTTTATCTTTATAGGACGCCTTAGTGCAGGAGTGGCCTGTGCACGTCCAAATGATTCTTCTTCTTCTTTCTTCTTCTTCTTCTTCTTCTTCTTCTTCTTCTTCTTCTTCTTTCTTCTTCTTCTTCTTCTTCTTATACCCCGCCCATCTGGCTGGGTTTTCCCAGCCACTCTGGGCAGCTTCTAGCAAAACATTAAAATACAATAATTCATCAAATATTAAAAGCTTCCCTAAACAGGGCTGCCTTCAGTTGTCTTCTAAAAGTCAGATAGTTGTTTATTTCTTTGACATCTGGTGGGGGGGCACTCCATAGGGTAGGCGCCACTACCGAGAAGGCCCTCCGCCTGGTTCCCTGTAACCTCACTTCTCACAGTGAGGGAGCTGCCAGAAGGCCCTCAGTGCTGGACCTCAGTGTCCGGGCTGAATGATGGGGGTGGAGATATTCCTTCAGGTATACTGGGCCAAGGCCATTTAGGGCTTTAAAGGTCAGCACCAACACCTTGAATTGTGCCTGTAAATGTACTGGGAGCCAATGTATGTGGTCTCGGTGGCCACTAGCCAGCATGGTCAGTTGTGGTCTCAAAACATCTCCATAGCCAAAAGTCTGCCTGCTCCGTTTGGATGCCAGGTGGCATTCTGAATCAAGATGGTGAACTAAGAAGCGACTTTGACATAACACCACCAGCTTTAAGCACTTGAAATATCACTGCCAAATTCAGCGCAAGGGATCCTGAGGTAGACGGCTTCCTTGATGTTTGTATGCCAGGTGCCATTTTGAATTAAGATGGTGGGCCCAAACATGACTTTGTTGTGACTTCACCAGATTGTTCGTGAGACGGTTCCATCTAAAAACAAAAACAAAAAATTTTTTGTTTCTAAAGAATCCTGGGCCATGCTGGGCACTCCCTCCTAAAGTGTAAAAAAAAAAAAAGAATTGGAAGGGAAATAATTTAAAAATTGTGACGGGGGCTTGGAAAAGGCACAAGAAAGGGGAAACATGAATTTGACCAAGTTTCTACTATGCTTATGGGAGTCTGGTAGGGCATTCAAAAAGCTGTTTCATCTTCTTTCAGTTCTCTTGAGATAACTCTGTTGAAGAATTTACCTGGACAACATTTTCATCAATAAGAGCAATGGATTGTTTAAGAGTCAGGGTAAAAGCTATGAATAATATTTTACTTCCTTTGCTTCTGAAATTCAGTGTCTCTGTTTGGAACTTTAACATTTTCGAAGTTCAGAACTTCTCCTTTCTTGTTCCTTACCACTCCTGTTCCTTACTGTTAATTAACTAACATCCTTGCTACAGTCTTTCTTATCTAAGCCATATTTCCTCCTACCTTAATCCTGTTTGAAAGCTAAAGATAATGAGATGCCAGGGAGGCCCCTTTTAATCTTGTTGGTTGTTGACTTCAAAAACATTATGTCAAAAGGTAAAGAGACAGCCTAAAGAAAAGTGGAATAAGTTTCAAGGTGAAGGGTTACAACATATATTGTAACTGCTAGAATCAAAGTGATCTCAATTTGTCCCTCTCCCCAATATTTTCCTCCTACAACAGTATTAGATTAGTCCTTCAGATAGAAAACTCAACAACTGGGATGACATCAATACTTTCAGCCTCCTACCAACCCAGGTTAAATGCCTGGGTTTTTTGCAGTGGATTGCCCCAGTACTGGCCAAGGACTATGCTACCCCGAGGCAAAGGAAAAGATGGTACTCTCATGGTTTCATAGTGTGGTGTAGTGGTTAAGAGCGGTAGTCTCGTAATCTGGGGAACTGGGTTCGCGTCTCCGCTCCTCCACATGCAGCTGCTGGGTGACCTTGGGCTAGTCACACTTCTCTGAAGTCTCTCACTCAGCCCCACTCACCTCCCAGAGTGTTTCTTGTGGAGGAGGAAGGGAAAGGAGAATGTTAGCCGCTTCGAGACTCCTTCGGGTAGTGATAAAGCAGGATATCAAATCCAAACTCCTCCTCCTCCTCCTCCTCCTCCTCCTCCTCCTCCTCCTCCTCCTCCTCCTCTTCTTCTTCTTCATCTTCAAAAGATGACTAGATCGGTGGTCCAGTCCTATATCTACATTGGTAATAGGATAGCATCCTCCACACCTGAAGCTAGGTTGGTTTAGGAGGAGGTGGAGGGCAGGCAACATCACACACACACACACACACACACACACACACACTCCTGTCTTCCAACACTTCATTGCTGCATTCAACCCCCTGCATTCCCTTCCTTAAGTGTCAGTGCTCCCCCCCTTAAAAAAATG